>NC_092334.1:33802500-34427500 GCF_046630445.1 Rutidosis leptorrhynchoides
TTATTATTATTAATCTTATAGTTAGGAGTATTATTATTAGTATTATTATACATAAAATATTACGACGAGGTTATGCCCAAATGATTTCAAAACAAGTCTTCGAGTAAGTCAAAGCTAAGGAAATTATGGGTTATAGCTATGAAGGTTATGGGTAATGTTGGTTGGTATTGTTCGTGAGGTCAAGCTAATGTTTATCATTTCCGTTGCGTCTACGTACTTTTCTGCAATATTAAAAAACAATATTGATACGTGAGCATTCATATCTTATCTTTTATATATTAATAGTGTATCCATGTCTAGTGCTCGAGTATATATGATTATGCATGCTTGTATACTTAATATCATTGTTAAATAGTTTATGATGAATCACGAATTTAATACATATTCTACTTATATATAGTATATGATATGCATGTCGTTGGAAAACTATCGAATAATTAATAACTTTTCATTTAGAAATCGCGTGATTTCGATGAACGGATTAAAAGCTATGGTCAACTGAATTATGATTGACGTTAATTGAAATTGTGTTTGAAACTGTAAATTAATATTTAAACAACTTGTCTATGAGATTGATAAATGGGATTTTTTTATATTACTAATCGAGTGAATGAATTTCTATATAAGGCATGTTTTGTTTTGTTGATCAATTGTCAAAGTTGACTGTCTTATCATGTTTTAAAGCTTTATAAACACTATAATCTGATTTTACAAATATTGAAAAACTATGTGAAATAATAAAACATGTTCGATTACCATGATAATTCAAATATAATATAGCTCCTGAAATAAATAATATTTTGAGTTTGATAAACTATAAATTCATTCAATTATCAAGACTTATACTATGTTAATAAACATGTATAGATTTAAAGATCATGTTGGGTGAGGTTGACTTTTGAAATGACTTTTGTTAACTTTTATATGTCAGTCTCGAGCATTAGGATTGTGATACACTATGATCCGACCTAGCTTATTAGACATGTATTGACCAACATATGTTCTCTAGGTTAAGATCTACGATTATTTTGCATTCCGAGTTTCGGTCACATTTTGGTGAATGACCTTATGTGCTGCTAAGGTGAGTTTCATTTGCTCTCTTTTTAAATGTTTTTGCAATATATATTTTTGGGCTGAGACTACATGCACTTTATTTTAAACGCGATGGATACAAGTACATACTTAATTCTACACCGAGTTTGAACCGAAAATCCCTTAGCTTTGGTAACTAGTAACTGTCGGTTATAAGAACTGGTGGGCGCGAGTAGTTATATATGGATCCATAGGGCTTGACATCCCCGTCTGTTCCAGGTATAGAATCCCTAGCCTGAACTATAAAACAGACGTATGTTATTTAAGGTTAGTACACGTTGGATTGCGTGTATTGTACATGTTGGTTGCATGTATGTTAAAACAGGGGTACTTATTATAACGTTAAAGCTTAGTTACCAGGGTGCTCAATCTTGTAGAATATTTGATAAACATTTCTGGATGAAATCACTGAAATCTTGTGATCCACCTTTATATACAGATTATGCGCAACATTAAAACTATGAACTCACCAACCTTTGTGTTGACACTTTTATGCATGTTTATTCTCAGGTTCAGAGAAGTCTTCTGCTGTTTGCTTATACGTTATACAAGCTATGTGCATGGAGTCATACATGCTTTATTCAAGAAAACTTTGCATTCACAAAATCATTACCATGTATCTTATTTTGACTGCATTGACAACGGATGTACCATGGTAAACTATTATTTACGGTGATTTTCTATATGTAGAAATCATCAGATGTCAAAAACCTTGGAATTTGATATTCAATTATGGTGTGCCTTTTCAAAAGAATGCAATGTTTACAAAACGTATCATGTAGAGGTCAGAACCTCACTGTGAAATCGATGAATGATGTATTCGTCCAAAGGGATTTGGACAAATCATCACAAGCTTATGCTATTGAAGAGTCAGAAAGTTATAATTCATGGAGCTGGTTCCTTGATTATCTTGGTAAAAACTTGGAATTGAATAAGAGATCAAACTTCACTTTCATTAGTGACATGCAAAAGGTAATTTATTAACATTGATAATTTAATTAATTTATTATTTTTTGAATTTATGTTTAAATATATGTATATTTTTTATAGGGTCTAATAAATGCTGTTGAAAGGCTTTATCCTAGTGCTAAGCATAGATTCTGTTTAAGGCACTTGCAACAAAACATGAAAAAAAAATTGGAATGGAAAGGCATACAAAGATCATTTGTGGAGGTGTGCTACAGCTACTACTGTACCTAAATTTGAACTTTGTATGCAGGATCTGAGAAGGTTTAATGAAGGTTGTTGGGATTATTTGGTTAAGATAAAACCTCAACATTGGGCAAGAAGTCATTTCTCAGGTATGCACAATTTGATATTTTTTTTAATGATTTGTTAATGACCTCATAATGTTAATGATGCTGATAATGATTGCTAATGAAAATTGTTTTCAATATAGGGAGGGCAAAAACTGATATACTTCTCAACAATATGTGTGAAGTTTTAAATAGATGGTTGGTAGATGGTAGAGATAAGCCAATCATAACTGCACTGGAGTTTATTAGAGAATACCTTATGAAGAGAATAGTTAATGTTCATAATACAATTTCCAAGTGTAGTGGACCATTAAACCCTGGTGCTACCAAAGTGTTTGAAGGAATAAAGAAAGAAGCTGAGAAATATACTGTCATGTTTATTGGGAGCAACAAATATCAAGTTAATGGACCACATGATGATCAATGTGTGGTTGACATGGAGCACACGTCATGTGTATGAAGAAAGTGGGAGCTAGCAGGTATGCCTTGCAAATATGTTGTGGCTGTCTTATGGAACATGTTTGCTTATGGAACATGGTGCATCTGAAAGTGCAGTGTAGAAAAAAATGAAAGGAAAAAGTGGCTAGACTTGAATATGTGTTGAACCTGTTTTGATTGTGTTTTGAACCAATTTCTAGTTCATGAATATTTTTTTTATCTATTTAGAACCTGTTTTGAAGGTGGTTTAAATGTTTATGTTTTTTTTTCATGAAGCTATTTGGTATAGACCTAAACAAATTTGTTTATGTTTGACTTTGGATCATTATGAATTCATAAATCTGTTATGAACCTATTTCTTAATATGTTTTGAAAGGTTTTTTAATGTGTTCTGAATGTATTCAATGAGTATGTTTTAGCCTTTAGAAATTTATCCTTGAAATTCATGCTTAGTAATGTCATGAACTTAGGTTTTTGGATGAGTTTGAGTAAATCTGGTCAAACTAATGGAATTGTCAACCGGTGTTGAATCTATCCTTACTTGACTGTTGTTGATTGCACATATGAATTGTTGAATCTATCCTTACTTGACTGTTGTTGACTGCACATATAAATTTGTTTATTTTGACTGTTGTTGACCACTAAATTTGAATTGATGAATAATATGTTTGTTTTTGGAAGTTTCTTGATGAAAGTGTTAAAAAAGATTGTGTCAAAAGATAAAAAGTGTACTACATCAGCAGAGTCAATAGTGTAAAAAGTTCAATTTGAATAAAATTTGCCATAGTTTGACTGATGTTGACCATATAATAAGTTTTATAGTTATAATGTGTTAAAAGTGTCAATACAGTCAAAGGTGTTAAAATTGTCATAAAGAAAAAAATTTGTTAATGCATTCTTACTTGTCAATACAGTCAAAATGTTGAAATTGTCAATACAATCAAAGTATTAAAAGTGTCAATACAGTTAACATGTAGAAATTGTCAAAACAGTCAATAATGTCAAACTGACAAAGTGTTAACACATTCTTATTTGTTAACTTGTTATAAGTGTCAAAACAGTTATACTTTGTCAACTTTATTTTAGTGTAAAAAAATTTATACTAGTCAAACTTTACTAAACTTGATTGTAAGATGGTGCTTTTAGTTGTTTTTTTATTTTTTTGGTTAACGTGGGTGGAATCAAAGCATGATCCAAGCCATTTGTGGATCATAAAACAGTCATTTTCTGGGTATCTGACTATTTTAAACAACACAACACATCTTACAATTATCATACTAGGGTCTTTGAACCATAACTGTGTTTATACACAATACCATACTAGACTTATTTTTGAGTGTTGTATTACCAATGAGTCTTGTATTATATTGACTTTATGCAACACATTTTGCAATAACAATATCTACACATGATGAATTTATGTACTAGCATACACATGAGTGCATAGCTCAACAAATGCTCAAATTGGATCAAAAGGTATAAAGTACAGTAAACTGCAGTTTAAATTTATCAAAGAATGTTGATTAATTCATAATATCATACAGGATCAATCATAACATGTAATCACAATTCATAAGAACATTAAAGTAAAACTTACTTGATGGAAGAATCGTTCTGCAATTAGGATTTGATGATGAAGCCATTAGGTTAATCAATTCCTGAATCAATATCAATAATCCGATGGAGGGATTTCTTATTCGCTTGAATAATGGTGTTCTTGGTAATCAGAGAGAAAAGAGAGAAAGAACATGATTTGATATTGTCCAGGAAACCACAACCCTAATATTTATATATTTTTATTACAGTTATTTCCATCAAATAACTGTAATATTAGTTAGGGGTATATTATGTCATTTAGGAAACATGAGGGGGCAAACTGATAATGGTAATGAAGGCCACATAAAATATGACGGGTCTAACATTCTCCCACTTGGCCGAATTACCATTTGCAGATAAACTAAAAATTATCTTCGCCATGTTTATCTTAGTCATCATAATTTCATATAGCGCCAAAGCAAAAAGATACAGCCTTACGTGTCGCATTTGACACGGGACCCCCATCGATTATACTACTGGTGCTAATATAAAATGTATGATGCATTTAAGTCCCAATGACAAGAGCATAATGTGGTACATAAATATGTTTGTCTATAATGAAACATAAGTGTGCACAGTTAGAGTAATAATAGACAAACTAGACATAATAGTGAAGGATATTTACTTAAAGCGCTTGTTTTAAAATTAAATGTTATCATGAAATTGTACACTAACTTCAACATTACGTAAGGTCTTAAATAAAACCCCAATATAGCGACATAACTCATAAATAGATTGGGTTATAGACCTTTAGTTAGCGGATCCGCAAGATTTCATGAGTTCTTATGTTCTCGATACATATACGTTATTCCTTCACTCGTTCACGTACAAATAAATACGTTGTATCGAGGTATACATAAACTTCAATTGAACTATTACGTACAGTTCAAAAATCTCATAACTGTGTTATTATCGCAGTAAATCTTTAATGGCCTTGATATGTATTTGGCAGTTATGAGTCCAATGATCAAATGTCTCAACAACATTAAATGACATGTCGCTCTATAAACTGAAATTTACTCAGCTATCCTTGTTGAGGTCATCCTTAGCACTTGTTTTTGACTCTTCCAATAAATAGGCCCACTTGACAACATGAAAATATATCTCACAGTTTACATACTAGTTTCTTTGCATTTCACAAAGTCTGATTCTGAGTGTCTAATAACTACTGGGTTTCAGTTCTAGTATAAGTTAATTTGTAGTACTCTTTCATTCCTGTAGATATCGCAATACTTTCTTAGCAACTTTTCAGTAATGTAGGCCATGAGTAACATGAATTCTAACTAACATGCCACATATATATGCGATATCTAGTTGAGTACAAACTTGAGCATACGTTAAGCTTTCTATTATGGAAGCATAAGGACTTTGCCTCATTTCCTCATGTTCAACCTCAGCTCTTGAACATTGATGAGACTCATAATTATCAACCCTTAATCATAGGAGTGACCGTGGGGAGCAAGGTTGCATATTGAACCTACTGAGTACATGTTCAATTTATGCCTTCTGAGATAATGCTAATATCCCACCGGCTCAATCTCGGTGAATTTCAATTTCTTTAACATACACCGAGATCTTTCGTGTCAAAGCTTCTAGATAGAAAACATTTTGACTCATGCAACAAATCAACATTATTACTTGTTAAAAGGATATCATCAACCTAAAGCACAAGTAAAGTAAAATTGCTCCCACTCATCTTATGGTACACTCAGTGATCTACCTGATTTCTAATGAAGTTGTGTTTCTTCATTACTTCATCAGTTTTAAATACCCTTAACGAGATACATTCTTAATCCCATAAATACATTTCTTGAGTTTACAAACTAAGTTTTCTCGGCCTTCAGATATAAAACCTTGAGTTTGAGCCATGAACACATCTTCATGTAAATCTCCATTAAGAAATGTTGTTTCGACGTCCATTTAGTGTAACTCTAAGTCAAAATGAGCTACTAAGGCCATTACGATACTTAGGCTGATTCAAACGAGTTTCAATCAATAATTCCGTTTAGTACTTTAACAAGTTCCCAAACGTCACTTTTGCTCATTGAGTTCAACTCATCTTTCATTGCTTCCCCTCAATGAGCTGATTGGTCATGAGTAATGGCATCCTCAAATGATTCGGGGTAATTGAATTTCCCTAAGTCAAAATCAGCCTCATTCAAATAGATATAATAATCGCCATAATTTGTGGGCTGCATTTGTCGTTGTGACATGCGCAACGGCTGTTAAATTTCTTTTGGTTCAACATTAGTCACGGGGTTCGGTTCATTTTCCTCGACATTAATCGGATGATCATGAGAATTAATTCAAGGTGTCAAGTGGCGTATTAATCTGGATGTGCGCATGAATTATTGGTGTCGCATCTCGAGCCTCTTGAATCTCAATTCTTCTACATGAATCGCTCCCACCGTTGTTAGCATTTTCAAGAAACTCTGCATGGTGTATCTCGATAATTCTGGCATTGTTAGACGTACAATAGATACGTAACCCTTATATCATTATGGGTACTCAATGAAGGAGAAACTAATGTTTTTTTTAGGTCCAGTTTTCGTGTTCAGGATTGTATAGCTTTGTTTCAGCTAGACATCACCTAAACCCGCAAATATTATAAACTGGGTTTTCTTCATGTCCAGATTTCATATGGTGTAGTAAAATCATCAATGTAAATACTGAATGATTTATGACCACCAATGCTCAAAGGAAAACATCCACATAATGCTAATAATCTGGTACTTCGCGTGGCACCCTTCTTATTTCCTTTGGTCATATGGGCCTATATGCATTCTACACATTGTTCAAAAATATGAGAAAATGAGATGTGGTAGAAATTCATCTTTCACAAGTCTAGTCATTATGTCTCGTGAAATGTGACCTAAACGTTGGTGCCACAATATTGATGAGGTTTCTGGATCTCAATTTCACTTATTATGAATTACATTCTCATTACCATTAAATGATAATAGAGATTCTGAAGAATGATCATCTAAACATAACTTGAAGAGGTTTCCCTCAATACAATCATTTTCAACAACACGAGAAACTTTAATAGTCAGTCAATGCTTGATAAACCTGGTATTACTGATGTTGTTGATGTTATGGATATAGATGAGATCAATAATGATAATTTTGACAGTGGTGATGATGTTGATGATATAACTACTCAAAGAAAGAAGAGAATCAGAGAATTAATGCAGCAAGAAGGAGAATCAAACATAGGAAAAACTTTTTTCTATGTTGGACAAACGTTCAGTACCAAACATGAATTCAAACAACAATCCCAGTTACATGCCATGGAGAGTAAAAGGGAAATTGTACTTGTAAAAAATGATGACAGACGATTAAAAGGTGTCTGCTGGGGGGAAAGGTATGAAGAGCAACAGGATGGGTAACAATTATTGGATGGGCAACAGTCATTGTGTTGTGTTGCTTCTACACTAAAACCAATGTATAAGAAGCCAATTGCTAAAACTAAAAAAAAAAAAAAAAAAAAAAAAAAACCTAAGAAACTCCTAGATCAGATCAAGAAAAAAGTTGGAGGAAGAGAGAGATGAATATAGAATGTCCTTGGGAGATTTATGTATCCAAAGTTGGTAAATCAGAAACATGGCAAGTGAAGACATTTCATGATGAACACAAGTGTTTATTCTCAAGAGATATTCTACAGTGTACTTATGAGTTCCTTGCAAGCAAATTGGTTGACAAAATTCCATCTAATCCAAACTTACCTACTAAAGCAGTCAAGGTACAATTTGAGTCTGAGTATGGGGTTAATATTACAAAACAAAAGGCATATAGAGCATTGAAGTTGGAAATAAAAACTGTCCAATGAGATTATCAGGAGCAATATAGTCATTTAAGGGATTATTTGTTAGAGTTGGTTAAATGTAACCCAGACATAACTGTGATCCTGATTTACCTACTAGGGTTTTCAAGAGAGTTTATATAAGCCTTTGTCCATTAAAGAAGGGTTTTAAAGCTTTGGGTACGGATCTTATTGGTTTAGATGGTGCATTTATGAAGGAACCAACAACTGGACATGTTTTAACAACATTTGGTGTTGATTCAAACAATGGAATATATCCAGTAGCTTATGCTATTGTAGAGTCACAAAGTTGTAATTCATGGAGCCAGTTCCTTGATTATCTTGGTAAAAACTTGGAATTGAATAAGAGATCAAACTTCACTTTCATTAGTGACAGGCAAAAGGTAATTTATTAACTTTGATAATTTAATTAATTTATTATTTTTTGAATTTATGTTTAAATATATGTATATTTTTTATAGGGTCTAATAAATGCTGTTGAAAGGATTTATCCTAGTGCTAAGCATAGATTCTGTTTAAGGCACTTGCAACAAAACATGAAAAAAAATTGGAATGGAAAGGCATACAAAGATCATTTGTGGAGGTGTGCTACAACTACTACTGTACCTAAATTTGAACTTTGTATGCAGGATCTGAGAAGGTTTAATAAAGGTTGTTGGGATTATTTGGTTAAGATAAAACCCCAACATTGGGCAAGAAGTCATTTCTCAGGTATGCACAATTTGATATTTTTTTAATGATTTGTTAATGACCTCATAATGTTAATGATGCTGATAATGATTGCTAATGAAAATTGTTTTCAATATAGGGAGGGCAAAAACTGATATACTTCTCAACAATATGTGTGAAGTTTTAAATAGATGGTTAGTAGATGGTAGAGATAAGCCAATCATAACTGCACTGGAGTTTATTAGAGAATACCTTATGAAGAGAATAGTTAATGTTCATAATACAATTTCCAAGTGTAGTGGACCATTAACCCCTGGTGCTACCAAAGTGTTTGAAGGAATAAAGAAAGAAGCTGAGAAATATACTGTCATGTTTATTGGGAGCAACAAATATCAAGTTAATGGACCACATGATGATCAATGTGTGGTTCACATGGAGCACACGTCATGTGTATGCAGAAAGTGAGAGCTAACAGGTATGCCTTGCAAACATGTTGTGGCTGTCTTATGGAACATGTTTGCTTATGGAACATGGTGCATCTGGAAGTGGAGTGCAGAAAAAAATGAAAGGAAAAAGTGGCTAGACTTGAATATGTGTTAAACCCTGTTTTGATTGTGTTTTGAACCTATTTCTAGTTCATGAATATTTTTTTTATCTGTTTAGAACCTGTTTTAAAGGTGGTTTAAATGTTTATGTTTTTTTTCATGAAGCTGTTTGGTATAGACCTAAACAAATTTGTTTATGTTTGACTTTGGATCATTATGAATTCATAAATCTGTTATGAACCTATTTCTTAATATGTTTTGAAAGGTTTTTTAATGTGTTCTGGATGTATTCAATGAGTATGTTTTAGCCTTTAGAAATTTATCCTTGAAATTCATGCTTAGTAATGTCATGAACTTAGGTTTTTGGATGAGTTTGAGTAAATATGGTCAAACTAATGGAATTGTCAACGGGTGTTGAATCTGTCCTTACTTGACTGTTGTTGACTGCACATATGAATTGTTGAATCTATCCTTACTTGACTGTTGTTGACTGCACATATAAATATGTTTATTTTGACTGTTGTTGACCACTAAATTTGAATTGATGAATAATATGTTTGTTTTTGGAAGTTTCTTGATGAAAGTGTCAAAAAAATTTGTGTCAAAAGATAAAAAGTGTACTACATCAGAAGAGTCAATAGTGTAAAAAGTTCAATTTGAATAAAATTTGCCATAGTTTGACTGATGTTGACCATATAATAAGTTTTATAGTTATAATGTGTTAAAAGTGTCAATACAGTCAAAGGTGTTAAAAGTGTCATAAAGGAACAAATTTGTTAATGCATTCTTACTTGTCAATACAGTCAAAATGTTGAAATTGTCAATACAATCAAAGTATTAAAAGTGTCAATACAGTTAACATGTAGAAATTGTCAAAACAGTCAATAATGTCAAACTGACAAAGTGTTAACACATTCTTATTTGTCAACTTGTTATAAGTGTCAAAACAGTTATACTTTGTCAACTTGATTTTAGTGTAAAAAAATTATACTAGTTGAACTTTACTAAACTTGATTGTAAGATGGTGCTTTTAGTTGTTTTTTATTTTTTTGGTTAACGTTGGTGGAATCAAAGCATGATCCAAGCCATTTGTGGATCATAAAACAGTCATTTTTTGGGTATCTGACTATTTTTAAACAACACAACACATCTTACAATTATCATACTAGGGTCTTTGAACCATAACTGTGTTTATACACAATACCATACTAGACTTATCTTTGAATGTTGTATTACCAATGAGTCTTGTATTATATTGACTTTATGCAACTCATTTTGCAATAACAGTATCTACACATGATGAATTTATGTACTAGCATACACATGAGTGCATACCTCAACAAATGCTCAAATTGGATCAAAAGGTATAAAGTACAGTAAACTGCAGTTTAAATTTATCAAAGAATACACAAATGCTCAGCTTTTCAGTCAAAAGGAATTCCATTCAATTGATGTTTACTAAATTACATTCAAATGCATTACATTAAACTGAGAAATCGAACCAAAGCTAACAAACCAAATTAATTCTACTTCTTCATTACATATAAACAAAAAAAAATCCAATTAATAACTTGTAACAACAATAACTTTCTTGAATTGATTTGTAGTTCAGTATTTGACTTCTTTAATCATGGAATTGTGTTGACTGACCGAGCACACATGGTGGGTCTAACCAAGAAAAAAAACCTGCATTTAGAGCACTTTACAAAAGAAAATACAAATCAACAATCAAACAAAACGAAATTGAAATAAACTAATTTTTATCTTACCTTAATCTGACAATTATAGTAACGACGACATGGATTTCGTGAACTCCATGAAGTTCGAATGACTGGATGAATACAACCAACAATATTCGATTAGATCTTGGGAACGATTTGCTTCAATTTGGGAATTAGGGTTCCTTTCAATGGATACCCGTAAACTGAGTTGGGGTATAAAACGGGTCCAGGTTTAATTTAAACACAAAATTTAGGGTAAACAATGGTTCAAGAAGAAAAGACGAATACACCCTTAGTGTGCAAATCACGTGACTTGGTATAACCTGAATGAAACTAACGGTGTGAAATCCTGGGACCAGACGTGATGTTTTTTCATAACTTGGGACCAACGGTGATGAAATTAAAGTTTATGTCCTATCTTGATTTCTAGTGCAAAGTTCGTGGACCAACGGTGATATTTTTTTCTTTTTTTAATTAAAATGCGTATATCGATGATTGTCAATAGCTTTTATTAAATGAAAAGTAAGTGATATAAAAATATTATAAAAATTTCACTGAAAAATAGTTTTTGGTAAGAATTTTTTTGAAAAACAAGTTTCATTTATTTTCTTGTATTATTTACCTTTAATTTAGGCCTAAATGATGGGTACTAAAATATTTAAGTAAACCACATGAGAACCATATAAGTTATATATATAAAAAAAAGAAGAAAAAATGAAAGTTAGAAAAAGGACCCAGGTTCGGTGGGGGCATAACAAAACTGAGTGTATTTTCGGTAAACTTTAGTATATATTATAATTATAATTATAATATAATGATTTTTTATGAGAATATAATAATAAATCACTAAAATACCACCGTAACTGTAAAATATGATAGATACAATATACACCGATGAAAACGACTTTCCTTTATGAATGGAAAACAGTTATTTCACCGATGAATTCATCTAAATTTTCTTCTACATCATTTTTAATCGTTCTATAACGGTTCGGATCACTTGCAAAGCGAAAAGTTGTAATCCCTAAAAATTTAGGATTCGATTCACGAATTGAAAAATAAGGATGTGATTTCAAATCAAATCTCAGAGAACCTTGTGTTGGAAGAAGAAAATGGTGAAGGAAGAAATCAAGAACATGTTATTGATTCCGAAAAGGACAATATGGTGAAAGAGAAAGAAACCGAACCCATGATGGGCAATTTGGGCAAGAACACTGCTGTTGATATTGTGATGAAATCAACCACTGTAAATAAGTGCACCAGCATGTGCTTCCAAAGTCCAACGACATGTGCACCTTATGTTTGTCGAGAACCCATTAATTCTCATAGTTTGATACCCATTAGTACCAGTGATGGCATATATGGACTTTTATGGCACTTTTGATATGGGTTCATGATCAACAAAGAAAATTTCAACCATATTACCTTGTGTCATATCACTACATAACCCATCATAACTATCATCTTCCCCTAATACCTCTAAACTATACAATTGACCATTACACTTGTGCCCTGGTGCATGCTTTTCATCACGACGAAAAACATAAATTCTTTGACGTTTTATTTTCTATTCCTTTCCGAGTTAACATTATTCTAGTTGTATTTTGCTCGGTCCTTGTGTTGTATGGGTACCTGTTAAAGCATTCGCTGGTAATGTGACGATTTTACTTGAATTTGTGCCATAATAATTGTTTCTTGCACGATAGTTGATTGTATTACTTTTGAGGTTAAAAGGATTAGATTATACCTTTATTGAAGTATGCAATTGGGTTGTAACATCCCGCCTTTTTCCGTTAAATTTATTTTAACACCGTCTTTTTTTTAGATAATATCTTTCGTTATCTAAATTCGTATCCCCTGTTAATAAGTGTTTCCAATATTTTCGTTATTTAATTATAACATCTCTCGTTTACTCTAGCATTTTTTTTTTAAAATAATTCGTTTGGTTAATTCACGCACCCGCTTTCAAACTCGAGGGACCATTTGTGCCAAATGACCAAACTTGACCAAGTGAGTCAACTAGTCAATCACCTCCCCACCACTCATTCATTTCATCACCCACCACCATATTCACACTTCCATTTTTACTCTCAAACACCCAATTCACTAATTCATCATCTAAATCCGATCTAGCAATCAAACATCGAAACAAATTACATATTTGTGATCCTTGCATCATCCTCTTCAATTTGGTACCAATTTCACTACTTTTAGGTAACTTTCTAAAAACTCTAGCTTTCTCTAAATTCATTTTATAGACTTGAAATGGTGTTAATTAGTGTATATGGCTTATTGTGATGTCGTATATGTAATTTGTATGCTCGATCTTGTTATTTGATATAACTAGCATGAACACTTGAAATGGGTTAGTTAACTCTTTGATTTTGGTTGATTAAATGTTGTTAGATGTTAAACCTTATGTGTTAAAAGTGTTACTAGCATCATTAGCTTCGTTTTGGTATGTTGGATGACATGAAAACCTTACATTAACATGATTATCGATTTTGTGATTCTTGGTTAGGGTTTGATAGATTTTAAAACGAACTTTTGATGCATTAAATGCTTTGAAATGTTGTTGGAAAGTGTTTAGTTGTATTCTATGCGTAATTACCTATGAAACGGCGTATTATATATTGTAGTAAGTTCCCAAATCATGAAATGCGTTTTACGAACTTGAAACTAGAATGATGAACTTTTAACGATCATTCGACGAGAGTTGGTCATTTAAAATGATGTGATTGTTTGATGATATGTGTTTAGTTGTATTCCTCATTAAAATACCTTTCCAACGATGTATGATATGCATTTTAAGTGTTTGCGGTTCATAATTTGTGTTTGAATGAGTTTTGGTTCGTGCACTTGTGAATTTTCTGCAACTTCAGCTGACCAGAATAACTTATACAATAACTTGCAAACTTACAATACCGCTATTTTACATATAGCATGAAATATAGCACATAAAACTTTGATACAAAGTAGTTGCGAAGATAATTCTAGTTAATAAATAAGGCGTTCAGCAAAGGCAATAAAGACACGTAAATCATACGTCCAGAAACAAGTCATGCATTCTGGTTTTACTAATACCACTTCCCATCCTTGGTTTTGTGGAACATAACCGTTGTGACCGATAGTAAGACAATGTGTTGTAACGTCGTCAAAAGGATGAAGGTTACGTAATGACCAACAGTCTCGTAATAACCTAAAAACCGCCATCCAAAACCTTGGACGCCGTCCAGTCCTTCACTACTGGACACCGTCCAGCCATTTTGGACGCCGTCCAAATGAGCTGCAGATTTCTGCTCAACTTGGTCATTTCACGTTTAATTCCAACTATGCAACGCAACTTTGATTAACATGAAACTTGACTAACATGTTTATATATGATTACTAATTGGAGAAAAATTGTCGGATACCCGACCCCGTTGACTTTGACTTTGACCTTGACCAAGTTTGACTTTTAGTCAAACTTGACCAAACACTTATGCAATCGTTTTAACGTGCTTTTATACTTATATCTTGCATGAAACTTGATAACGTGATTCACATGCTATATAATCGAGTCGTAACGAGCCATAGGACTAATTGAACACATTTCGCCCGACCTTGTGTCGTAACCCGTAATTGATACAACTTATTTGTTTAGGTCGAGGCTAAACAACTTTCATTGCACAACGTTTAATTTCAAACACTTAGGCGTGTAACTACGGTGAGATCATAGTCCCATCTTTTCAACAACTTTTATACTTTTAATTAATGGGATGAGAAACATATACGGTTTATACTTTTATACGTTGAACACAAGTACGAAAACAAACATTCCACGTACGAGTTAGAACAAAAATCCTCAAGTCCAATTATCATTAGTTACACTTGTAGGGTGTAAGCGAGAACTTATGTTGTGTGGCTATACGGGTTTGACGAACCCTCATTCGGATGAATGAAACGTATTTTTGGGATATAGTGTAGGTTCTAACACTATGATGCAGATGTACTATTCAGTTAAGCCTTGGTAATTGGGTGCTCGTGATACAAACAACAACTTTTGAAATGTAAACGATTTGGATAATCACCTTATACTAAATCTTGTGGTTCAAAAACTTACTTTTACAAATACACCTATGATTTCACCTAACGTTTTTCGTTGACAGTTTTCTATATGTTTCTCAGGTTCATACTTGGCTACTTGATACATGCTTCCGCATATTTTGATTACTTGCTTGGGGTCAAGCATACATGCATACGCTAGTGATAACACCTTTGGATTCAAACTTAAAGCATACATACTTACGCTATTTATAGAAATCGTGATTTTCAACTTATATTATGTCTCAAGTCATTTCAATTATACCTTATTACTTTTGTAAACTTAAACTTATTGTTGAACCGTTTGGTAACTTAAAACTTTGCAAGTCTTACACGTTTCAAATGAATGCGGCATAATTTTGGTCAAACGCGTCTCATTTAGGGACTATGACCACGTAACGGGACCTAAGTTAACGGCGCCGTCAATGGCGATTTTGTCGGGTCATTACATGTGTTATGTTGTAATTTAGCCAAACCATAGGCATCTTTCATCGTTTTTCGCTTAAACATTCTAACAGTTAACTCAACATCCTTCTGCAGTCCAGCAAGAAATAAACTAATAGCATGTTTTGAACTCAATTCTACTTTATTCAACAATGCTTCAAACTACTCATAATAGCGTTGCACAGATCCAGTTGGTATGAGATTCTTTAACTCTGATAATGGATCTTCAGTTGTGGCCCCAAATCTCTTCAAAATAGCTTCTTCATATACTCTCCATTCTATTTCTTCACCATGAATCTTAACAAACTGTTGATGCCATGTTAAAGCCCTTTTTGTGCAGATGTATTGAAACCACACGAATCTTTTCTTAATCCTCTATTCAATCCACTACAAGGAATTGAATTACACATGTAGATATATTCTCTGACATCTTCAGCCTCAAAACATGGAAATTCTATTGTAGTATATTTGTTGTAGTGCAATCCTCCTTTACGACTAGTACCTTCTCCACCATTCTTTAATTTCCGAATATCATCTGTAAACTAGTGATGTTGAATCAACATTTGGTCTATTCTTCCATTGATATTGTTTATAGCTTGATTTAGCTCTACCATAGCTACTTTGAAATACTCCATCATAGTTTCTTCTTCTTTTTACCAGATGCTCATGTAGACATCACCATTTCAGTTGATAACTTGCAAAAATTCGTTCGATTTCTCAAGAAAGAGCTCTGGCACCACTTGAGATGATTTTAATTTGTTCAACCTAAATTCACCGAACCGCAATTGAGCTCAAACACCTCAATCTAGAAACTAAGGTTTCAAAATTAACTTCGAAAATGAAATAAATTTTAGTGATCAAAATTCATACAATGGATAGTTGTTACAAGATTTGATTGAGATATCTATTAGAATGACAAAATTTGAATTACACATTGCAATCTTATACTCCATTTTTCTCATTCCAATAGTCCACTTTCTGTTTTCAAAGTCTTTTGTATTAAACTTTGACTCAAAATATTTTTGTTTATGTTATATATTATTCGAAGAAATTTATATGAATGAATTAATGTTCAAATGTGTTTTCATTGGTATAACTTTCATCAAATAACATATAACACAAATAAAGTTATTTTAGGTCAAAGTCGAGCAAAAAAGACCTTAAAAGTAAAAACTGGACTATTGAAATGAGACGGAGGGAGTAACTATTTAATACTAATTTTTAGCTAAAACGACATTTAATTTTGTTACAACTCCTTTGTTAATGAAAACACGTGACCATGACATTTAATTTTGTTATTGGTTAGATTTTTTAAGTTTAAATTAATCAGAAAAAATATTGTCTCTCTTGTTATTTTTGGAGATGATGAAGACTAGAATGGTGTTGATGATGATTAAGTGAACTAGGTGAAAGATAACGTTGATAAAATGACAAAAATGCTCTCACATGTATTAAAAGAATAAGTTTAAATTACTGTAAATGTGAAGGTAAGGAAAACAATATGAAATAAGATAGATTGCAAAAGAGAATGTGTATCGATTGAGTTATATTATGAATCACGTACATGCATGGGTTTAAATACAAGGAAAAAGGTAAAGAATATTAAATGTTAGCCTAATAAAACAAACATGCTAGATATAAAGGAGATATCATATCACTCTATATTAAATGCAAGATATCTATAAATTTGGAAATATCCCATAAATCAAGGGATTATGCTGCACTAATTTTAACACTCCCCCTTAGTGCAAACTCTCGATCAAAAATTCCCAACGCTTCTCGAAATTCCATGAACTTAGTTTTCATTAGAGCTTTAGTAAAGATGTCGGCTACTTGAGCATTTGTCCTTACGTTTGCTAGCTCGATCTCCCCGCTAAGAACCTTTTCACGAATAAAATGATATCTCATTTCTATATGCTTAGTACGGGCATGAAACACAGGATTCGAAGCAAGCTTGATTGCACTTTCGTTGTCACATTTCAATTTGACAACATAATCTACTTTTTCAAGTATGTCACCAATCAATCTTCTTAACCAAATACATTCTTGAGCCGCCATCATTGCAGCTATGTATTCTGCTTCCGTGCTAGACAAAGCAACAACATATTGCTTCTTGCTACACCATGAAATAACCGCGAAACCCATGTTAAAACAGTAACCCGAAGTTGAATGGCGATCATTTGCGTCTCCCATCCAATCTGCATCCACGAAACCATTTAACAAAACATCGTCACACTTCTTGTACCACAAACCGTGACCCATTGATCCTTTCACATAACGAAGGATCCTTTTTATTGCATCAAGATGAACATTAGTTGGACATTGCATAAATTGAGAAACAATGCCAACCGAGTAAGAAATTTCCTGCCTTGTGATGGTTAGATAGATCAACTTCACATCCTTGAGCTATTTTCCTTGATCTTTCTTCATTTTGAGGTTTGGTTCCATTGGAGTAGTCATAGGCTTTGACTCCCCCATGTTGAAACGTTCCAAGAGACTTCTTGCATAACCCCTTTGAGAGAAAAAGTATCCGTTTTCTAATTTATCAACTTCCAAGCCAAGAAAACATCCAATCTCCCCCAGATTCTTCATTTCAAAACGAACCGAAAGATCATCACTTAAACGAGAGATTTCGGACTCATTTTCTCCGGTGATAATCATGTCATCAACATATAATAACACCAAAACATGGAAACCTGATTCTTTCTTTACAAACAAACTAGAATCCACATCAGAAATCTTAAAACCACAAAAGACAAGGTATTGTGCAACCTTACCATACCAAGCTCTCGGAGCTTGTTTCAAGCCATAAAGAGCTTTCTTTAACAGGCACACATATTTTGGAAATTGATTTGAAATGAACCCAATAGGTTGTTCCATGAACACCTCACGATCAAGCTCTCCATATAGAAAAGCATTCTTCACATCAAGTTGCCACAATTTCCACCCTTTGTAAGCCGCTAGTGAGATTATTGTTCTCACCGTTACCATTTTAGCCACGAGGCTAAAAGTTTCCTCATAATCAAGCCCATAACTTTGACAAAAGCCAAGAGCCACCAACCGAGCCCTGAACCTATTAATAGTTCCATCTAAGTTCTTCTTCAAACGGTAGACCCATTTGCAAGTAACCGGTTTACATGCTTCCGGTTTCTTGACAAGCTCCCAAGTTTCATTCTTTTCCAATGCATCAATTTCCTCTTGCATTGCTTTTCTCCAATCCGAAGAATCTTTAGCTTCTTCATAACATGTTGGTTCTTCGGTTAAGCCACCTGAAAAGAAACAAGTTGTGACTGTGTTCACCTCATAGTCACTTAGATGTCTTGGTTGTCTCTTTTCTCTTGTTGACCTTCTAACTTGAGTTGGTACTTCTTCACTAGGTGTCTCTTTTTGAGTTTGAGAAATACCATCGTTCTCACTTTCTTCTTGAGTGTCGAAGCTAGGAAACATAAATTTGTAATCTCTATTTTCTTCACCATTTTTGCTTGATTCAGAAAATTGAGAAGACACTTCATCAAATACCACATCTCTTGAAGTGGTAAACTTCTTTGTTTCTAGATCCATACACCTCCAACCTTTCCTGTGAGAATCATAACCAACAAAAATACACCTTGGAGCTTTTGGGTCAAGTTTGGTTCGGTTAGATTTGGGAACATGAACATAACAAATAGAACCAAACACCCTAAAATAGCTTACATTAGGCTTTTCACCATAAGCTAGCTCAAAAGATGATTTTTGTGTACCTGGCCAAGATGGTAATCGATTAGACACATGACAAGCACATTGAAGTGCTTCCGCCCATAGCTCCCTAGGCAACCCCTTGTCATGTAACCAAGATAAGCATATTGAAACAAGATAAGCAATCTTTCTTTCTGAAACCCTATTTTGTTGTGGAGTATCTGGACAAGTCATTTGGCGAGAAATACCATTTGTTTTACAATAAGTAAAGAAATCATTTGACATGAATTCTCCACCATTATCACTCCTAAGAGCTTTTACCTTTCTCCCAAATTCTGATTCTACCGCTTCTTTGAATTTTATGAACTTTGATAAGGCTTCGCTTTTCTCCTTTAGGAATTTCACCCAAGTAAACCTAGAATAGTCATCAATTAACACCATGACATAGCAATGACCGCTATAACTTGGTGTTTTTGTTGGCCCTATCAAGTCCGTATGAATCAAGTCAAGCTATAACCGAGTAACAACTTCACATCCTTGAGCTATTTTCCTTGATCTTTCTTCATTTTGAGGTTTGGTTCCATTGGAGTAGTCATAGGCTTTGACTCCCCCATGTTGAAACGTTCCAAGAGACTTCTTGCATAACCCCTTTGAGAGAAAAAGTACCCGTTTTCTAATTTATCAACTTCCAAGCCAAGAAAACATCCAATCTCCCCCAGATTCTTCATTTCAAAACGAACCGAAAGATTATCACTTAAACGAGAGATTTCTGACTCATTTTCTCCGGTGATAATCATGTCATCAACATATAATAACACCAAAACATGAAAACCCGATTCTTTCTTTACAAACAAACTAGAATCCACATCAGAAATCTTAAAACCACAAAAGACAAGGTATTGTGCAACCTTACCATACCAAGCTCTCGGAGCTTGTTTCAAGCCATAAAGAGCTTTCTTTAACAGGCACACATATTTTGGAAATTGATTTGAAATGAACCCAATAGGTTGTTCCATGAACACCTCACGATCAAGCTCTCCATATAGAAAAGCATTTTTCACATCAAGTTGCCACAATTTCCACCCTTTGTAAGCTGCTAGTGAGATTATTGTTCTCACCGTTACCATTTTAGCCACGGGGCTAAAAGTTTCCTCATAATCAAGCCCATAACTTTGACAAAAGCCAAGAGCCACCAACCGAGCCCTGAACCTATTAATATTTCCATCTAAGTTCTTCTTCAAACGGTAGACCCATTTGCAAGTAACCGGTTTACATGCTTCCGGTTTCTTGACAAGCTCCCAAGTTTCATTCTTTTCCAATGCATCAATTTCCTCTTGCATTGCTTTTCTCCAATCCGGAGAATCTTTAGCTTCTTCATAACATGTTAGTTCTTCGGTTAAGCCACCTGAAAAGAAACAAGTTGTGACTGTGTTCACCTCATAGTCACTTAGATGTCTTGGTTGTCTCTTTTCTCTTGTTGACCTTCTAACTTGAGTTGGTACTTCTTCACTAGGTGTCTCTTTTTGAGTTTGAGAAACACCATCATTCTCACTTTCTTCTTGAGTGTCGAAGCTAGGAAACATAAATTTGTAATCTCTATTTTCTTCACCATTTTTGCTTGATTCAGAAAATTGAGAAGACACTTCATCAAATACCACATCTCTTGAAGTGGTAAACTTCTTTGTTTCTAGATCCATACACCTCCAACCTTTCCTGTGAGAATCATAACCAACAAAAATACACCTTCGAGCTTTTGGGTCAAGTTTGGTTCGGTTAGATTTGGGAACATGAACATAACAAATAGAACCAAACACCCTAAAATAGCTTACATTAGGCTTTTCACCATAAGCTAGCTCAAAAGATGATTTTTGTATACCTGGCCAAGATGGTAATCGATTAGACACATGACAAGCACATTGAAGTGCTTCCGCCCATAGCTCCCTAGGCAACCCCTTGTCATGTAACCAAGATAAGCATATTGAAACAAGATAAGCAATCTTTCTTTCTGAAACCCTATTTTGTTGTGGAGTATCTGGACAAGTCATTTGGCGAGAAATACCATTTGTTTTACAATAAGTAAAGAAATCATTTGACATGAATTTTCCACCATTATCACTCCTAAGAGCTTTTACCTTTCTCCCAAATTCTGATTCTACCGCTTCTTTGAATTCTATGAACTTTGATAAGGCTTCGCTTTTCTCCTTTAGGAATTTCACCCAAGTAAACCGAGAATAGTCATCAATTAACACCATGACATAGCAATGACCGCTATAACTTGGTGTTTTTGTTGGCCCCATCAAGTCCGTATGAATCAAGTCAAGCAAACCCTGTTTTCGATTTTTTGACTTCTTATATGGAAGTCGATGTGACTTTCCATATTGACATCCTTGGCATATTACTTCCTCACGAACATTCTTTAATTGAGGAATTCCATCAACTAGTTTATGTGAGAATATCTTTTGCAACATTTAATATCCCACATGGCCTAGTCTAGCATGCCAAATAGCTCCGTTGTCGGTTTGACTTGTTTTCTTCACATAAGCCTCACCTGCGGACAACACAAACAAAGAACCTTTCTTTGCTCCCGTGAAAAGAACATCACCCACAATCTCCTTGACATTCTCAAGGACTTTCACATCCGTTGGACCAAAAAGAACATGTTTTCCAGATTCGGTAATTTGAGGTACCGAAACTAGATTCTTGGTCAATTTAGGAACAAGATAAACATCTTCCAAAGTAAAAGTATTATTATTAACATCAATAATAGCATTACCTTCCTTTTTAACCGGATGAGTTGAGTTGTCGGCCGTGATTACAACTCGATTTTGATTGTGATCTCTAACGTCATGAAGAAGAGTTCCATCACCGGTCACATGATGAGAGCAACCCGAATCAATAATCCATTGATTCTTCTTAACAACCGTATCAACGGTAAAACATTGCTCCCATTTGACTTCATCATCATCGTTGCTTGAACAAGCCACGTTTGCTTTTATGACTTTAGAATGACAATATTTCTTGATGTGACCAACCTTCCCGCACTTGTAACATGTGGGAGGTTTCTTTTCATAGTTACTTTTGTAACTAGTTTGCTCTTCTTCTTTTTCTTTGCTAGAAGAACCTTTCTTGAAGTTCTTCCCTTTTGAAAACAATACCGCATCATTTTCAAATCCTTTAGCCATTTGCTTGGCCAAAGCTTCTTGATTAGAGAGCAAATTCTCTAATTCTTCAACCGAAGGTTGAGTAGACCACCCCTGCATAGAGGTTATGAACGGAACATACTCTTTCTTCAAACCGCGAATTAAATATCTTCGCAACCGAGATTCACTAATTTTCTCGTTTGTATCAATCTCTGAAATTCAGAACAAAGAGTTTTCACCCGTAAGAAATATTCAGAAACTGACATACCTTCTTGTCTTCAGATTGCTAACTCATTTTCCAAGAATTGCAACCGTGCGGTATTCTTCTTGGTAAAGAGTTTCTCAAGAGTATCCCAAACCTCCTTTGGCGAGTTAAGATCACGAACGTGTTCTATGAACTCTTTGCTAATTGATGTCCTCAACGCAAAGAGAGCCTTCCTACACTTGATCTTCCATTTTCTTCGTGACTCGCCTTGCTCAAGAGTTTCTACGGGAATTACGGCATCACTTCCGGCCACAAGTTCCCATAGGTCTTGACCTTGGAGTAAGCTTCCATACACATCTTCCAATACTTGTAGTTGTTGCCTACAAGTCTTTCCATGCCGTTGATCATACCACCGTTGTTTACATTTGAGACTTCCATTTTTTATAGCAAGAATTTAGCTTTGTAACTTTGAGTATTTGCACACAAAGATTAATTTTAAAACCAAGCTCTAGATACCATAAAACAATAAGTTTAAATTGCTGTAAATGTGAAGGTAAGAAAAACAATATGAAATAAGATAGATTGCAAAAGAGAATGTGTATTGATTGAGTTATATTATGAATCACGTACATGTATGGGTTTAAATACTAGAAAAAAGGTAAAGAATATTAAATGTTAGTCTGATAAAACAAACATGCTAGATATAAAGGAGATATTATATCACTCTATATTAAATGCAAGATATCTATAAATTTAGAAATATCCCATAAATCAAGGGATTATAGTATCCCATAAATCAAGGGATTATAATATCCTATAAATCAAGGGATTATGTTGCACTAATTTTAACATGTATCATGGTATCACTGACACTAGTGTCCATCATGCCTAGGGACCAACAACGAACTAAGTGTATAGTTGGGTGATCAACCACGTCAAAAATAAATATAATGGATAAACGTAATATATTAGACAAACATGAGGAACCAAACATGTAATTCTTTCTTTTACTAATTAAGGCTACTATAGAAAGTCGTTGGTACCCTTAACAAAATCAATTAGGTTACTACTATATATACAAAGTCGGTTAGTCAGTACCCATGATGCGAGACTTAATTTTCACATAAGTTGTTGCATTGCAAGAATAGTTACAATGGCAAACACCATTTTTAACTAAATCTATCGCACAAAATTAAAGAGAAAACAAACCATATATGAAAATTGTATTACCAAATGATTGTCTATCTTAGGATAGCTTCCATGCCTTACCACCTCTTTTATGAAACTTTTTAAGTCTTCCAAATATCATCACAACTATAAGAATTAGTTTGCTGATATTACTCCATCTTCCTGCAAAACCGTACCAAGCGTTTCTGCAATTTTCGTCACGTTGAAGCTGCCTTTCGCAGCTATATCCCATCGAGAATCCCACATTTCCATATGCACTACATGTCACTAATTTAATCTTATCAGTAATTAATCAACTACTTCATTTAAAATTGTAAGAATAATTAATCAATTAACTAATTATTATCTATGCTGACCTGATGACTTCAAAGATGATGTTCAAGACACTGAAATTTAAGGGGTCTTTCTTCATATTTTCACTTTGAGTGATGCATAAAAGCATAATTATAACGACCAGAAACGGAAGTGGCGAGAGTATTAAGAAGCCTCGTGACTTCTTCGTTTTTCGCTTTTTTTTGATATACGAAATTTTTACCTTCTCTTCATTATCGTCTCTCGGCAAGAAATACGTATATGCTGGTAAATACCTGCAGTATGAAAAAGAGTAGCTAATAGAGACAAAAGGGTGACAACCAGTATCTATATATTCGATCAATCGGTTCATATATGTCGTGTCTACTTGCAAACCGCATATGGTAGGTCCCTCTATCCACGTATACTTATACATAAAATTATACGAAGTATCATGAAAAAATAACACGGATATATATTTTATACCTCATTACTAGCTAGTTGCCTAGTTGCATCCCTAAATTACGAAGACAATATTTGTGAGTATTAATTTGCACATGTTACACTAATAGTCCTTTTGTCTAACGCTTAGTAATTACATTGACAGTCCTTTAACTGATGTTGGGTTTTTTTTTTTGAAAAACAATAGTTGCCATCGAATACTCTCATTTGTCACGCACACACGCGCTTTCGAACGGAAACCCGAACCATATTACAGGGATCCGAACCTTAAACCATCTCGAGGGGCAGGCGGGTCGGACCTGGATCCTGAATATGGTCGGTAAAACCTCCCATGGGGCAACCCGGCTTATCGGAATAAATTCCACGGGTATTTTTAAGGAAAGGGGACTCGAAGTCGAGACCTTCCCTCCTTCCCAACACCTAAGCATTGGGGTGAACCACTAGATCACAAGGATGGATTCTTTAACGGATGTTAGTTGGATAGACATTTCTCATAAAATGTGTAAAACACAAGAACCATTTACCTATAAAAAAAATTAAGGGCGCATGCATTCAGTAATATTGTACAAACTAGATGGACTATCTGTCTATCTGGTTAATTTTATTTTATACTGTAACAATTATCATGAGGTGTCAATATTTTTGTCATTTTATAAATTTATGATCACGTGTACGTGTTAAGTAATGAAAATAATGTTTTAAGGTCCTACATATGGCATATCATGTGTAGGAAAATGACCTATATCTATGCTGCTAATCGTACTACATATATCTGTACGTATGCAGGATGCTATACGTTAGTTAATTAATAGTAGTGGTTTCACTCCTCATGTCAACGTCAGGGCCGGGCCCGAGAATTTGAATGCCCAGTGCGAGATGGTAAAAAGTATGCCCCCATCAATAATTTAAATAGCACGCCACAATATTTTAAGGGTTTGGAACCTAGTCAAACTAGACGACTCATCTCTACGCCGATTTTTATTCAATAAACACAATACAATTTATGTATGGGCATCAACATTAGTAAGGAAAGAAAACATTATTTTTATGAACATTATTTGTATGGGCATCAACATTATTTTCTTCGTTTGGATGCCCAATGAGGCAACAATCAGTTGGTGTAAATGAGTTTTTTTTTCAATATTTCTAAATTTATGTATGGGCTTTTTTCAATTTTTTAAATAAGGGTTTATATGAGTTAGAACTATGGACTGAAATGAATATAGTATAGATGAAATTGGACTCTTAAATAGTTGCCCCTTGAAATTTGATGCCCGGTGCGATCGCCCACCCCGCACGGCATCATGCCCGGCCCTGGTCAACGTGATAATATCTTTTATTAAAAAAATAAATAGGATTCGAACCAAAAATCTACGAGCTCAAAGGCCGAACCACTAGACTAACTTGTAATGACAAATACTCAATTTTTACTAACCTATAGCACATTAAAACACCTACCAGGTTTGAAGTCTTTGAAAAAATCTATTTATTACGAGTAATTATTATGTTAGAAAAAAAAAACCTTAATTATCAGGTAAATCCAGTTACCTTGAAGAAGTACGTACTTACAAGGTGACGGTTAAAATAATATTGCAGTCCAGTTAAATCCTTAAATAATTAAATTGAACTTACATCAAGGTGACGATTAAAACAATGATAGCCGGAGACACAAGTGAAAGATCAAACACCGATTCGCCAGTGTGTCTCGTATTCACGACTTGAAACAACGACCCAACTACTTTTTCCAATGGATTCAGCTCGTCGAGGGCTTTCGATTTCCATCCTATCGGTATAAAAACCGCAAACTGAACCATTATGAACCCGAAAGATGTTAGTGCAAGATACCCACAATCTACACCTGATAATAAATGACAATACCCCAACTCATCTTGATTGTTCATAACAAAATTCAACTCCTCCCTGTTCCGCATTTTACGCAAAACTGTCACTATCATTCGTAAAAACACCGGATACAATGTGTTTCCTAGGAGCACAAGCGGGATTAATATGATTAGCAGACCCAAATTTTTCTTAAAAACCATCATGCCTTCGTTCGTTGGCAGAAATCCGCAGTTCGTAAATGTAGAGATTGTTGTAACGATCGAAAACACTTGAATATTAATGTTTTTGTTACGAAGTACTTGTTCTGCTGACTGAACCAGACCAACATACATAGAAACTAGAAGAAATCCAGTTACTTGCACTGTAACAAAGTAACTTATAACAATAAATCCTAAAAACTTCATTGATTTGTATTTCAAGTTGAAATCGTTTTTCGAAGGATTCAACCCGTCTTCGAGGTTTGTTTCGACTTGACTCTCATTTTTTTCTAGTAACTTAAACTTGTTGAACTGAAGCTCAAGGATTGATGTAAAAACTTCTCCTCCCAACAACATTAAAATAGCTAAACAAAAGAGTTGAGAATTTGAGAAAACTTCCATCTCAACTGTTGACATGCTCGAAACGGTGACAGCTGAGACTGAGGTGAAAAGAAGATCAAAGTTTCCGGGTTGGTGACCTGGATTCCGGGGCTCCAAGAAGGCCAAAATGAAGTACCCGAACATGAATAGTGTGACGAAGTAGCATAGTTGAAGCCAAAAACGACCGACTTTAAGTAGCAGAGTTCGAAGAAACAAACGCGCTAAATGCTGAGACGAACTTTGCAAGTATATTAGAAATGAACACAATGACCTACAGAATTGCATTATTTTTGTAAAGAATGTAGTAAGGGAGGTCTTCATTTTGGTATGTTTGATTCAGACTTAGTGAGTGATGTAATTAAGTATATAAATGTTTAGACTAGAATATTTATATTTATCTAAATGAAAATATTCTGATTTCCCTTAAGTTAGGAATGTAATATTTTGTTGATAGAACATATATACTGAAACAGATATAATTATAAAATTAAATCAACTTTTATAGCAGACGAATGCTATTTTAAGACCACTTCCATTATTCTCCACTCAATTAAGTGAACTTCCTTGAACGTACTTTTACAACTGATCCTGCATTATTGCAATAATACAGAGTAAATTGACAACCATTTCACTTATAACCACATCTACCCATTCATATATATACTTGCTTTATTACAAATGTATTTTTTTATATTAAATATAATAAAAGTGTCAATCTTTTGCATTAATTTGCACACCTGGCCATTTCGATCAGTCATACACTCATGCATACATATCAAAATATTTGAATATCATTTAACGTCAACTGATTTATAACCAACCAATCAATCAAACTAAAAAAGTCCCTTACGTCTATGATTCTTTATGATATTTGATTAGTTATACGTGTATTATACGCGTAATCAAATGAACTTTGGATGACTTCATTACTTTTCTGATACGATTAAATAATGAAATGTGAATGGATAAAGATTTTTTTTTTCTAGTTTATTTAAGATAGAGAGTATATATACTCCGTAATATATATATGACCATATAAAAGGTTTAAATAGATTAAGAACTTGAAGAATAAAGTAAATGTACGTAGTAACAATTTAAAAGGTTCATATAAGCATACTAAATGCCCACGTGAAGAATAAAGATGTACTTTATTTTTTATTTTTTTTGTAAAGGGATCACCCCACCCCGCTGAATATATTAATATCAACAAAAGATACAAGAGAAAATACTGACTTATAGGACATATCCTATAACCTCTCAAAAAAAAACAAGCTTATACTAGAGAAGTAAAAGCAAACAAGAGCATAATATAGCTGAGACAAAAAAAAGGACAAGTACAAAGTTGTGAAGAAGAGAAGAAGAGCGTGGGTTAGCGAAAGTAGAGAAGAGAAAGCTTGTAAGTAATATTGTAATTGTAATTTAATATAAGTGTTTTTGTTAAGTTTCCCGATCAAGCCTTAGTTTGTGTTTAAGTTCTTAGTGCACTTTTGTTGTTCTTATTATATGGTCGGCTCTGCCGCCTAAGTAATACATGGTCGGTTATACCGCCTAAAGATATATGGTCGACACTGTCGCCTAAGTACATTGTGCACTAAGGATTTATAAAATTAAAGGCTAACCAACGCCAAAGTGTTGGTGTAGTGAGTCTAGTATAGTCTAGGTCCTCTATAGTGGGTGTGTTGGGCTCGTCGAAGCTTCCAACAATTGGTATCAGAGCCAGGTTGTTCGGGATCATTTCTAGTGGAGGAAATCGGTAAACGTTGGACGTTTACATCGACTTGTTTTCACCAAGGCTCTAAGGGAGATTCTGTCGGAGCACAGTTAGGAACTGTGAAAGCTCATCGGTCAGGGACCAAGCTTATTGGACGTTGGACGTCATGATGGCAGATCTTGCAAGTACGAGCAGTGGTATCAAGAGTCTCAATAACCACAACTATGGTTATTGGCAGACTTGTATAGAATCCTACCTACAAGGACAGGATTTATGGGAAATAGTTGCTGGCAGTGACACAACGCCTCCACCGAAAGAAAATGCCGAAGCCTTGAGAAAATGGAACATCAAGGCCGGGAAGGCTTTATTTATATTGAAGACTACAATCGAGGAGGATCTATTGGAGCACATCCGTGACGAGAAAACACCAAAGGCAGCTTGGGAAACTTTTGAAAAGTTATTTTCAAAGAAGAATGAAGCACGCCTCCAGCTCTTGGAAAATGAGCTCGCAGGTATCTCACAAGGAAGTGTATCTATTTCTCAGTATTTCACCAAGGTGAAATCTATTTGTCGTGAGATATCTCAGCTTGCTCCTTAAGAGAAAGTGAGTGATGCAAGGATGAAGAGAATTATCATCCATGGCTTAAGATCCGAGTATAATGGATTTATAGCCGCTGTGAGAGGATGGCCTACTCAACCATCATTAATAGAGCTGGAGAATCTATTGGCTAATCAAGAGGCATTAGCCAAGCAGATGAATGAAGTAACCATAAAAGACGGAGAAGATGCACTTTTCACCAATAAGAAGAAAGCAACATCTCGAAGACAAGAGGTGATGAAAGAAAGTAAGACATATGGGTGGAAGGGTCACCCAAAATCAAAAGGCAACGCTTCAGGGGGAGCTCAACAAGGAAGAAGAGATCATCGCCAACAATACGGGGAAAATGATAAGAGAAAGAATGGTGAATGCTTCAATTGTGGCAAGAAGGGTCATTTTGCTCGAGATTGTAGATTCCCCAGAAGGCGAACTTTCGAAGGAAATGTGTCCGCCGCAAGAGATGAGAAGAAAGAGGTCACATTCGAAGCAACCATTAATGAGGAAACATGGGATGCAGAAGCTGGACTCTCTGTTGAAGCTGACATAGATGATCAAGCTCTTACAACAACTTTAAAGTCAAAAATAAACTACAAAGATGATTGGATCATCGATTCTGGGTGCTCAAATCATATGACCAATGATGAGACGAAGCTGCAAGAAATGGAGGATTACAAAGGAAAGAGAGTCGTGTTGACAGCCGACAATTCAAGGTTGTCTATTTCTCACATTGGAAAGACAATAATTCCAAGTGAAGGTGACTCTCATAAGCTCCAACTCGAGAAGGTGTATCTTGTCCCTGGCCTAAAGAAGAATTTACTGTCAGTACCACAATTGACAACAGAAGGGAATTATGTGCTCTTTGGACCAGAAGATGTGTCCGTATTCAAGAGAGTGAAGGTGGTTGGCAATCCAATTATGCAAGGAAGAAGAATAGAGTCGGTTTATGTACTATCTGCTGAAACAGCATATGTGGATAAGACTCGAAAGAATGAGATGGCTGATCTGTGGCATGAACGTCTTGGGCATGTGGGATACAATAAGTTAAAGGACATGATGGTGAAACGCATAGTAAATGGGCTTCCTCAAATTGATATCCAAACAGATACAATATGTGCTGGATGTCAATTTGGCAAAGCTCACCAATTGCCATTCAAGGAGTCAGCGCATCAGTCCAAGACACCACTAGAGCTCATACACTCAGATGTCTTCGGCCCAGTGAAACAAACATCACTTGGAGGTATGAAGTATATGGTGACATTCATTGATGACTTCTCAAGGTATGTATGGGTTTACTTCATGAAGGAAAAGTCAGAGACTTTTCAGAAGTTTAAAGAGTTCAAGAACAAGGTAGAAAGTGAGCTCAATACTAAGATTCGATGCTTACGCACAGATAATGGAGGAGAATATTTATCAACCGAGTTCAACATCTATCTTGAGAAGCACAAGATCAGAAGGCAATTAACTTGCCCCAATACTCCACGGCAGAATGGAGTGGCGGAACGCAAGAATCGCCACCTTGCCGAAACTTGTCGAAGTATGCTTCATGGTAAGAATGTACCAGGTAGATTTTGGGCCGAATGTATGAGGACGGCGTCGTACGTGATTTACAGACTCCCACAAACAAAGTTGGGGTATATTTCACCTTATGAAAAATTATGAAAGATCAAGCCAACCGTCAACCATCTCAAGGTTTTTGGATGTGTATGTTACGTCTTCGTACCAGATCATCTACGAAGCAAATTTGATAAGAAGGCAATTCGGTGCATTTTTGTCGGTTATGATAAATCAAGAAAAGGATGGAGATGTTGTGATCCAAATACTGGAAAGTGTCATACTTCAAGAAATGTGGTATTTGATGAAGCTTCTTCATGGTGGTCACCTCAAAAGATAGAGCTTCCAGAATCTCACGGATTAGAAGAAGTTCCAGAAGAGAAAGAAGAACATAAAGAGCACATATTGGATCCAATTAAAGAAGGAGATGGATCGTACTCTAAGGAAACGAGTCCATGGAAAACTGGGGTACATTAATCTACATTCGAAGAGGTTCGTCCAAGCCAAATGGATGCCGAGGAGCATGTGCAAGAATTACGGAGATCAACAAGGCCGAGGCAACCTAATCCGAGGTATGCCAATGCTGCTCATGTGGATGAATTAATACATATTGAGCCTTCCACTTATGAAGAAGCAGCACAAAGTCAAGAATGGCAGAAAGCGATGGAAGAAGAAATTAATGCACTAAAAGAAAACCAGACATGGAGTTTAGTTCCAAAGCCAAAAGATGTAAAACCAATATCTTGTAAATGAGTTTACAAGGTGAAGACTCGATCAGATGGCTCCATTGAAAGGTATAAAGCTCGACTTGTTGCTAGAGGTTTTTCTCAACAATATGGGCTGGATTATGAAGAAACGTTTAGTCCAGTGGCGAAGATCACAACAATTCGAGCTCTACTAGCTTTAGCCGCTAGCAAATCTTGGAAGCTGTGGCAGATGGATGTCAAGAACGCTTTCTTACATGGAGAACTTGACAAAGAAATTTATATGGAGCAACCAAGAGGCTTTGAGAACAAGTCTCATCCTGACCATGTCTGCAAATTAAAGAAAGCACTATACGGCTTGAAGCAGGCTCCAAGAGCTTGGTACGGGAAGATTGGCGAGTTCTTAGTACAAAGTGGTTTCACAGTTGCTCCTTCAGATTCTAGTTTATTTGTGAAACAAGATCAAGAAAAACTAGCCATAGTGCTAGTATATGTGGATGACTTAATCATCACGGGAGATCACTATGAGGAGATCCAAAGAACAAGAGAGAATCTGTCTATCATATTTCATATGAAGGAGCTTGGAGAACTCAAACATTTTCTTGGACTCGAAATAGAGCAGAAAAGAGAAGGATTATTTCTGGGACAACAGAAATATGCGCGAGATCTTTTACAAAAGTACGGAATGCTTAATTGCAAACCTATCTCAACTCCGATGGATCCGAATACAAAACTACGAGCAGATGAAGGAAAAAGTCTTCAAGATGTTACCATGTATCGAAAGATGGTCGGAAGTCTTATTTATCTCACACTAAGCCGGCCAGATATATCTTATGCAGTTGGAGTGGTTAGTCGATACATGAGCAATCCGAAGAAGCCTCACCTTGATGTTGTACGACGCATCTTAAGGTATGTCAAAGGCACTATTAACTTTGGTATTTTATACAAGAAAACAAAAGAATGTCACGTAACTGGATATTGTGACGCCGATTACGCTGGAGACTATGATACACGACGGTCAACAACTGGATACATGTTTAGTCTTGGATCGGGAGTAATATCATGGTGCAGCAAGAGACAACCAACAGTATCCTTGTCAAGCACTGAAGCAGAATATCGATCGGCAGTATCAGCAACACAAGAAATTATGTGGTTGAAGCAACTAATGGAAGATCTTCATCAATCAACAGATTATCAAGTAAAGCTTTTCTGCGATAACCTATCAGCTATTCTTCTAGCAGAAAATCCAGTCTTTCATGCGAGAACAAAACATATAGAAGTGCACTATCACTATGTTCGCGAGAAGGTCCTTGAAGGAGAGATCAAGATGATGCCAACAAAGACAGATGAACAGGTTGCAGATATATTCACCAAGAGCCTAAGTAAACCGAAGTTTACAAAATTCAGAGAAGCACTTGGAATGGTCTGCAAGACATCGTTGGAAGAAAATTTGCATTGAGGGGGAGTGTTAAAATACAATGCAAATTTAGAATAATATGGAATTAGTAAATGTATATGGGTAAAATATCTAGATATTAATATGTATAAGAAAATATCTAGATATTAGAATATAAGAGAAAAATCTAGAAATTGAAATGTAAAAGAAAAATCTAGATATTTGTAGGTTGTAGAAATATCTAGATATTTATATATCCATGGAAATATCTAGGTTCTAGAATGTTCCATGGAGTAGTATAAATATGGAAGGAGATTTCATTTGTGTTGTGTGAAGTTGTGAGAGTGAAATAAGAAGTGAGTTGTGAAGAAGAGAAGAAGAGCGTGAGTTAGCGAAAGTAGAGAAGAGAAAGCTTGTAAGTAATATTGTAATTGTAATTTAATATAAGTATTTTTGTTAAGTTTCTCGATCAAGCCTTAGTTTGTGTTTAAGTTCTTAGTGCACTTTTGTTGTTCTTATTATATGGTCGGCTCTGCCGCCTAAGTAATACATGGTCGGTTATACCGCCTAAAGATATATGGTCGACACTGTCGCCTAAGTACATTGTGCACTAAGGATTTATAAAATTAAAGGCTAACCAACGCCAAAGTGTTGGTGTAGTGAGTCTAGTATAGTCTAGGTCCTCTATAGTGGGTGTGTTGGGCTCGTCGAAGCTTCCAACATACAATCTCAAGAAATTTTTCTATCCGATTTGAAGCTTCCATTTGAAGCTTCAACCGAACTGTAGAGTATATAGCCTCAAAAACCTGTTCTGGACTTCGCTTACTCTTTTTAAACAATCTTTTTTTTCTTTCACGCCACACAAAGTACACTTATGCGGCTAGAAGCAGTTTAATAATAACAAACTGAGCCAAATTTCTTGAAATGAAAGGGCTCTACATAAAGATGTAATTTAAAAGGTCCATTTATTTTTATTTTTATTTTGGCGAGAAACATGAAATTAAATGAAAAAGGATCAGAGGATCTTACAAGTTACAAATTGTACAGATTACTCTCTGTTTGACTAGATTCAGAGGTCTATTGAACTCCACACGATACATGACCTAGGTCCTATTACAACCAAATACGCCAACCGTTGAAAATATGTAATCAACACCAACAAAACATTGGTGTGTCAGCATGTGACGTAAGTTAACGGAAGTTTTCAATGTTCGTCGGACGGTGGGACTGTCTACGCAACATTTGTAGACTACGATAAATGTCCTTGTTGATAAAAAAGTTTAGGGACCGAACTTACAATTTAGTACAAACTACTGGGACTCCTTGTAAGTTTGTGTAGATTAATTATTAATTAAATAAATTAAAGTATAAATGTTAATGCCAAAAGTATAACACATATATACATCACTTTCGTTCTCAACATTGTTGAGATATGACAAAACAGAGAATTAATGTGAACAGTAAAGTGAAGACTATTAGCTGCCATTGGTGTTCTCCCAGGACTAAAATGATGGTGACTCCGTTAGGAGTGGTCTAACAAGTAACAAAATAACATCCTCGTTCTTGAAAAGTAAAATGTAGCATGTTTATAGTCAATGTTATTGGATTCTTTGATTTTGAACAAGGTCTTTAATTTGCACCTCGATCATTCGTATTACCTTTGATGTAAACATGTTACACATTTTTTTATCGCTGTGTAACACTAGTCAAGAATAACACGAACTCGTAAAGTACCATTACCTGTATGCATAATACTCCACGTACAGGGGCGGAACATTTAAGGGACAAAAGGGGTATCCGCCCCCCCCCCTCGATTTCGAGGAAAAAAAATTTTACACTAAAAAATTTTTTTTTTACAAAAAAAATAAGATTTTTTTTTTAGTGTTTACCCCCCTTCGATTAGTTTCTTACTCCCTTCAATTAGTTTCGCCCCCTCTCGAGTCAGGTTGAAGTTCCGCCACTGTCCACGTATGACATTGATCACAGGTACATAGTGTATATCCAAAGACCAAAGTTGATTACTTCGGGATATAAAGCAGACTAAACCACAGGTAAAATTCAACCACTCTATGTGGTTGTAAATTATTCATACCCCCATTTCTTTCACTTCATCTTGGTAAATATTTTCATCAACAACAAAAATATAAAAAAATTATATCTATCTAAGATATACATTAACAAATATATAATCTAACACTTGGCAACATAATATGAAGAAAGCATTATATGCATCATCTTATTCTCATGGCTTTTTACTTTGCCTTCCATTAAACCGTACACCACCCATCTATATGTTTTTCTTTTAACACCAGTTCGGGATCCCCCAGGGGACTAAACGACGTTCATCTCCCGTAGTTGCATAACCCGCCCCCAACTGTTGCCCAAAAGGAAAACCCGGCCCATGTATTGTGGCATATTCTTTAAATTGTCCGATATTGGCAGGTAACAACAATTAAAAGTTGTCACACCTTACGCTAGAAATCGCCGGTCATCCATACGGCGGTGAATCCGTTCCCGGGCCTTGTACACACCGCCCGTCACACTATGGGAGCTGGCCATGCCCGAAGTCGTTACCTTAACCGCAAGGAGGGGATGCCGAAGGCAGGGCTAGTGACTGGAGTGAAGTCGTAACAAGGTAGCCGTACTGGAAGGTGCGGCTGGATCACCTCCTTTTCAGGGAGAGCTAATGCTTGTTGGGTATTTTGGTTTGACAGGGAAAACTAAACAATATTTCCATTTAAGACTTCTTTGACTAACAAAAAGAGATGATAGAACCTGGGATACAATGCTGATGGGAAAACACCATTGTTAAGGGAATTTCATTGCAACAGCTTTTTATATATACAAGAGTCCAAAACTTGAAATCCTAAGTAACAGAAGAATTCGTGACAGTTACTTATACATATGAATCAAATAAACGCATCGTTATTTTGGATATGTAGATTCATTCAAGAGATGATAGGTTTGTCTCGGGGTTTAGATAACTCGGGCACAATCTCCTGAGTCGCATATTACAACTGTATCTTGGTTAAGATGGCTAGCCAGGTCTGGTTGAACCTTAAGATATTCATTATTAACATACGAAGCAGCTTTTTCTGCATACTCGGCGTTCACAAATGCTACACAGCACCCTCGGAACCCAGCACCACTGAACCGGGCTCCATAGACGCCAGGTGCCTTTACAAGGATATTGTATATTTGGATTAGTGGTTCACAACCTGAAAGCACCATATCAAGAAATATCAAAAAATCTGCTTACAGGTGACAATATGGGTTGGGTAATGGGTCAAATGGCATGTAATTGTATACAGAATAGAAGACGTACCACATTCATAGTTTTGAATTGAACTTAACCCAGAGGCAGAGATAAGCTTTCCAAATTCTTCGAAATTGCCACAGCCCCAAGCCTCTAGTCCTAAAATTAAACCGAACTAGTTCATTAAAAAAGTTGATGGATCGTAGCATCTAAAACATAACAAAATCGTAGTTTGTTAACAAGTAGAAAACAATTAACTTATCCTTATATTGCTCATACTAAATACTAATAAAGTCTTTTTGTGATATATTGACCTAATAATAGTAGACGTGCTAATCTGAAATCTGCATGTAAAGAAGCCACATTTGGGAAGGAATTAAACCTTTAATAACCCGCATATTCTCAGAGAAGTAGTGTTCTGCTCTTTTAGCTAGATCTGGTTCTAATTTGGACTGCGTAAAAGAATATCATAATGGGTAAGTAATTCATTAGTGCTAGTAATTTTTATTTTTTTTAAGAAAATTAAGGAGAATAAAGGAAATAAAAATAGAACCTTGTGAGCCTCATATTCTTCTAATTTAACTGTAAAAAAATTTCAAAGACAGAAGATGTAAGGTTAAAAGTAATAACAAATAAACAAACAGGAAAAAAATATTATACAATTCTAACCGTTACACAAGATCGGTTCAACGTCTTTTCCGGAGGCCCTATAGAAAGCACAAACTATAATATGTCACACTAGAGGTAGTAATCTCAACCCATTTACTTACAAATAGATAACAGGTCAATCAAGTAAGATTACCAAATTTAGTTGAACAGAAAATTAGTAAAAATGGGTCAATCATCATTGTATGTAATAAACTTCTACAGAAAGTAATATTACTAAGTATTGTACTATTTACACAACTAAATTTTTGCAAAAAAGTACTCCCTCCGTCCCTAAATTATTGTCCAGTATTCCATTTTGGGATGTCCCAAATTAATTGTCTACTTCCATAAATAGAAAGGAAAGGAGATATTTCATTGGTGGATCTGGAGAGAGAAGATATTTCATTGGTAGAGAAATAAAGTTAGTGGGATTTCCTAAAACTGTGTGTTTTTTGTCTGGGGACAATTAATCTGGGACGGAGGGAGTAGTTTTTTAAGTCCACCCAACCTGATCCATAGAAAAATACCCATGACCTGACCCGACCCACCCGCACTACCCAAACTAATAAAAACACAAGGAATCTTACGTTAGAAGAATCTTTGCAGCATCTCGACACTCAGCAACCCTCCGATTATATCCCGGGTTAGTTGTCAAAGCCTGTTTCAGACCCGAAAATGCAAGTAGTATCTTGTAGGCTTTTTTTGTACCATCGTTTTTCTCCATTTCAACCTTAGGTGGGTGTATAAGCTTGTGTAATTTGGTCTGCACAACATACGACTTGTTTAGAATGAAATACCACAAGCACATGATCATTAATCAACTTTTCTTAAGGTTAAAATGGTTCTAGTAATACCTTGCAATCCATAAAAGTTAAACAACCGTAGCTCGAAAGCAATATTGCTGACTGGTCCAATATGCCATTTTTCAGACCCAAATATTCATTCTCAATCAACCTAAAAAGACCAAAGTTGAAGTTTTGTCGACAATCTTGAACGCTATTTAAATCGACCCGTTACTTATGAGTAACTTACCGGTCATATTTTTTATTGAAAAAAAAAAACTTACCGGTCATATTCAATATTTTCTGTAGGAGATACTGTAAGATTATTAGCACTTTCTAGAGCCAATAGGTAAGCAATTCCAACCTGTTAAAGCACATAAACGATGCAATTACCAACTTTTTAAAAGCTATTAAGTTGCTGAATAGTACAACATAAATTTATAGTGACTAGTGAGCATTCAGATGATTTGACAATAATTATGATTAGTTGGGTTTTGGATTGAATGTACAGTAAGCATAACAAGAATAAAAACTTACAGCAGCTGACGAACTTAAACCGGAACTATCAAGACCCTTTGTACCACATATGAATCCAGTGATACCCTGCACCCAAACAGAATTAAAACTTCAGAAGCTGGTGCCAAAAAGAGATTTTATTAGAGGTGGTAAAATGTGTTAGAAATAAGAGGTTATGTATATTATTTGTGGAAGAGATATCGATGACTTAGATGTTTGATTAATCTAGAAAGCTTTGTTTATTACTTGATTTGCTTGATTACAAATGAGAGGTGAATCCCTCTATTTATACTACTCAATGGAGTAGTCTAGAATACTACATCATCTACTAATATCTAGATATTTTCTAAGTATTATCTAGATATTTCCTAAGTATTATCTTAGATATTTTACAAGATTGTTCTACACATTTTGAGTACTACATATTATAAGAAGTTTCTAGATATTGGACTACAATTTTGATCCATATACTTGTATACTTGCAAGCCCAAATCCAAAACACATAGCCCAAAATCAAGTTTAGTTTCCAACAGCCCCCCTTAAACTTGATTTCGTCACTCCGAGCATATTTCGTAATCGCTGAAACGTCTCGTGTTTTAGAGGCTTTGTGAAAATATCAGCAACTTGGTCAAGTGACTTCGCGTACTTTATCTGCACCTCTTTATTTGTAACACACTCCCTTATGTAATGGTATTTTGTATCGATGTGTTTGCTTCGATCAAAGAAGACTTGATTCTTTGCTAGAGCAATCGCAGACTTGTTATCCACATATATCTCTGTAGGTTCCTTTTGAAAAAACTTAAGCTCATTTAGTAACTTCCTGAGCCATATTGCATGACAGGTGCACGATGTTGCTGCTACAAACTCGGCTTCACACGTTGATAGAGTCACAATGGGTTGCTTCTTCGAGCTCCATGTGAACGCCGTATCTCCCATATAGAACACGAAACCACTCGTACTCTTACGATCATCTTTGTCTCCAGCCCAATCACTATCACTGTATCCAACTAGCTTGAAGTGATCAGAAGGCGAATAAAACAGGCCATAGTCAATCGTACCTTTGATGTAGCGAAGTATCCTCTTAGCCGCCTTCAAGTGATTTATTGTAGGTGCTTCCATGTATCGACTTACTAGTCCAACTCCGTAGAGAATATCTGGCCTCGTGCAGGTTAGGTACCTCAGACTTCCAACTAAACTCTTATATTGTGTTGGGTCCACCAAGTATCCTTCATCATCTTTTGACAATTTGAGATTGCAATCCACCGGTGTGTTCATTGACTTGCAGTCATTCATCTTAAACTTCTTGAGCACCTCATTCGCATAACCTTCTTGGGATATGAATATTCCTTCTTCCTATTGTTTTACCTCGATCCCAAGATAGTAAGCCATAAGACCAATGTCGGTCATCTCGAACTCCCGAAGTATTGCTTTCTTGAACTCCTCAAACATTTTGGGATTACTACCGGTGAATATCAAGTCATCCACGTATAGGCACACAATCATAACATCTCCATCATTGCTAACTTTGGTGTAGAGGGCATGCTCATGGGGGCATTTCGTAAAGTCATTTTGCTGGAAATACTTGTCTATCCTGCTATTCCATGCCCGAGGCGCTTGCTTCAACCCGTATAAGGCTTTTTTCAATTTTAGCACCTTATTCTCTTGGCCTTTCACGATGTATCCCAAAGGTTGTTCTATATAGACTTCTTCTTCTAAGTGGCCATTAAGGAACGCGGATTTGACATCCATTTGATAAATCTTCCAATTATGTTGAGCCGCAAGTGAGATTATCAATCTTATAGTTTCTAGACGAGCGACGGGAGCAAATACCTCGTCATAGTCTATGCCGGCTCGTTGACTATATCCCTTCGCCACCAACCTTGCCTTATATCTTTCAACTTCACCTTTGGAATTCTTCTTGGCCTTGTACACCCATTTTACACCAATAGCCTTATGTCCCTTTGGTAGTGTGGCAAGATCCCACGTATTATTCTTCTCGATTGCTTGAATCTCTTCGTCTATAGCACGTTTCCACTTTTGGATTTTTGCTGCGTCTTCATAACTTATTGGCTCACAATCGGCAAGAAGGCAGAACAATGTTAGATCCTCTATAGGCTGTGTTACCTCGTACAACTCCTCAATGCTCCTTGTGTGATGTTGTAGCCTACTTGATTCACCGCCTGATGTTGGTGTCACTTCATTAGGTGTAGTGGTTAGAGTACGTGGAGAGTGCGGAGATGGTGTACTAGAAGTTTCTTGAACCTCTAGATATTCTTGATTCCTTATAGTACTCTCGAACGGATACGGGAGAAAATCGTAGTTCTCCTCTTCGGGAACATTCCAATCCCATGTTGCTTCTTCATCGAACACCACGTCTCGACTTGAGATTACTTTACCATTCTTGGGATTGTATAGCTTGTAACCCTTCGAACTTGAGTCATAGCCCACGAATATGAGTTTCTCGCTTTTATCATCGAGCTTCGTCCTCTTCTGATCTGGCACATGAGCATATGCCACACTTCCGAACACTCGAAGGTGTGAGATGTCGGGCTACCTTCCACTCCAAGCTTCAATGGGCGTTTTGTTCTTGACGCTTCTAGTGGGCGAGCGATTTGCTAGATAGATCGCACAGTCCACTGCCTCAGCCCAAAACTCCTTAGGCATCCTTTTGCTCTTTAACATACTCCGAGCCATATCAAGAATGGTCCTATTTTTTCTTTCCGCAACACCATTTTGTTGAGGTGAATACGGAAGGGTTAGAGGACGTAACCCATTGTTGTCGCAAAATTCCTTGAATTCCTTGGATGTGAACTCTCCTCCACGATCGGATCTCATCGCCTTTATGGTGAGACCACTTTGATTCTCCACAAATGCTTTAAACTTCTTGAACATTCCAAAAGCTTCCGACTTCTCTTTTAGAAAATAGACCCATGTCTTTCGACTAAAATCATCATTGAATAGAAGAAAATATCTATTTTTACCAAAATACGGTGGGCTGATGGGTCCACACACATCCGTGTGAATAAGTTCTAGAGGTTTCTTCGCTCTACTAGAAGCAACTGTTGGAAAATTGTTTCGGATGTGCTTTCCTAGAAGGCATCCCTCACATATTTGATCCGGATGATTAATTGGAGGCAAACCCTTCATCGTTCCTTTACTTGATAATAATTTTAAGCCTCCAAAATTCAAGTGCCCGTATCTCATGTGCCAAAGCCAAGAATTGTCTTTGAAACATGCTTTTAAACATCTTGGAATGTCATGTTGAATATTTAGCATGAATGTAGTGACCCGAACTTTTCCGAACCTTTCTATGATTATATGTTTAATGAAAACTATATTTACATGATTAAATGTTTCCAACATGTTAAGCAATCAAACTTGTTAAGACTTGGTTAATTGAAACGAAAATTTTGTAAACGTCTGATTACCCAGTTTGACCAATGATTCACGAACGCTATAAGTTGTATATTACATGATGATACATAAATGAATAAATATATATGTTTAACATGATATAATGATCATCAAGTATCTCATTAAAAATAGTAACAATAAGTTATATACTTAAAAAGGAGACTATTGACGTATGAAACTCGAAACGATACATATAACGATTATCGTTATAACCACGTCTTACTAAATGTATATGAAGCATATTAATACATTGTTATATTATATATAACATGATAATATGATAATTAAATATATCATTAAGTGTATTAACAATGAACTACATAAGTAAAAACAAGACTACTAACTTAAGGATTTCGAAACGAGACATATATGTAACGATTATCGTTGTAACGACATTTTAATGTATATATCATATTAAGATATAAGATATATTAATATATCATAATATCATGATAATATAATAATTTAAAATCTCATTTGATATTATAAACTTTGGGTTAACAACATTTAACAAGATCGTTAACCTAAAGGTCTCAAAACAACACTTACATGTAACGACTAACGATGACTTAACGACTCAGTTAAAATGTATATACATGTACTGTTTTAATATGTATTCATACACTTTTGAAAGACTTCAAGACACTTATCAAAATACTTCTACTTAACAAAAATTCTTACAATTACATCCTCGTTCAGTTTCATCAACAATTCTACTCGTATGCACCCGTATTCGTACTCGTACAATACACAGCTTTTAGATGTATGTACTATTGGTATATACACTCCAATGATCAGCTCTTAGCAGCCCATGTGAGTCACCTAACACATGTGGGAACCATCATTTGGCAACTAGCATGAAATATCTCATAAAATTACAAAAAATATGAGTAATCATTCATGACTTATTTACATGAAAACAAAATTACATATCCTTTATATCTAATCCATACACCAACGACCAAAAACACCTACAAACACTTTCATTCTTCAATTTTCTTCATCTAATTGATCTCTCTCAAGTTCTAACTTCAAGTTCTAAGTGTTCTTCATAAATTCTACAAGTTCTAGTTACATAAAATCAAGAATACTTTCAAGTTTGCTAGCTCACTTCCAATCTTGTAAGGTGATCATCCAACCTCAATAAATCTTTGTTTCTTACAGTAGGTTATCATTCTAATATAAGGTAATAATCATATTCAAACTTTGGTTCAATTTCTATAACTATAACAATCTTATTTCAAGTGATGAGCTTACTTGAACTTGTTTTCGTGTCATGATTCTGCTTCAAGAACTTCGAGCCATCCAAGGATCCGTTGAAGCTAGATCCATTTTTTTATTTTCCAGTAGGTTTATCCAAGGAACTTAAGGTAGTAATGATGTTCATAACATCATTCGATTCATACATAAAAAGCTATCATATTCGAAGTGGTAAGCTAGTAATCACTAGAACATAGTTTAGTTAATTCTAAACTTGTTAGCAAATAAAGTTAATCCTTATAACTACACTTTTAAAATCAACTATACACATGATCTATATCTATATGATATGCTAACTTAATGATTTAAAACCCGGAAACACGATAAACACCATAAAACCGGATTTACGCCGTCGTAGTTACAACCGGGGGCTGTTTTGGTTTGGATAATTAAAAGCTATACTTCTGGGAAAATTATTTTTCTTATGAACATGAAACCATATCCAAAATTCATGGTTAAACTCAAAGTGAAAGTATATTTTTCAAAACAGTCATCAAGATGTCGTTCTTTCGACGAAAATGACTACCTCTTTCAAAAACGACTTGTAACTTGTATTTCCGACTATAAACCTATACCTTTTCTGTTTAGTTTCATAAATTCAAGTTCAATATGAAACCATGGCCGGTTAAATCACTCAAAACGGATTAGAAACGAAGAAATGGCGAGAAAAACAAAATTGGTAAAAACTACTCATTTTAGCTACGTGAAAATTGGTAACAAATCTATTCCAACCATAACTTAATCAACTTGTATTGTATATTATGTAATCTTGAGATACTATAGACACGTATACAATGTTTCGACCTATCATGTCGACACATCTATATATATTTCGGAACAACCATAGACACTCTATATGTGAATGTTGGAGTTAGCTATACAGGGTTGAGGTTGATTCCAAAATATATATAGTTTGAGTTGTGATCAATACTGAGATATGTATACACTGGGTCGTGGATTGATTCAAGATAATATATATATATATATCGATTTATTTCTGTACATCTAACTGTGAACAACTAGTTGTAGGTTACTAACGAGAACAGCTGACTTAATAAACTTAAAACATCAAAATGTATTAAAAGTGTTGTAAATATATTTTGAACATACTTTGATATATATGTACATATTTGTTATAGGTTCGTGAATCGACCAGTGGCCAAGTCTTACCTCCCGACGAAGTAAAAAATCTGTGAAAGTGAGTTATAGTCCCACTTTTAAAATCTAATATTTTTGGGATGAGAATACATGCAGGTTTTATAAATGATTTACAAAATAGACACAAGTACGTGAAACTACATTCTATGGTTGAATTATTGAAATCGAATATGCCCCTTTTTATTAAGTCTGGTAATCTAAGAATTAGGGAATAAACACCCTAATTTACGTGAATCCTAAAGATAGATCTATTGGGCCTAACAAACCCCATCCAAAGTACCGGATGCTTTAATACTTCGAAATTTATATCATATCCGAAGGGTGTCCCGGAATGATGGGGATATTCTTAAATATGTATCTTGTTAATGTCGGTTACCAGGTGTTCACCATATGAATGATTTTTATCTTTATGTATGGGATGTGTATTGAAATATGAAATCTTGTGGTCTATTATTATGATTTGATAATATATAGGTTAAACCTATAACTCACCAACATTTTTGTTGACGTTTTAAGCATGTTTATTCTCAGGTGATTATTAAGAGCTTCCGCTGTCGCATACTTAAATAAGGACGAGATTTGGAGTCCATGCTTGTATGATATTGTGTAAAAACTGCATTCAAGAAACTTATTTCTTTGTAACATATTTGTATTGTAAACCATTATGTAATGGTCGCATGTAAACAGGATATTTTAGATTATCATTATTTGATAATCTACGTAAAGCTTTTTAAACCTTTATTGATGAAATAAAGGTTATGGTTTGTTTTAAAATGAATGCAGTCTTTGAAAAACGTCTCATATAGAGGTCAAAACCTCGCAACGAAATCAATTAATATGGAACGTTTTTAATCAATAAGAACGGGACATTTTAGTTGGTATCCGAGCGTTGGTCTTAGAGAACCAGAATTTTGCATTAGTGTGTCTTATCGAGTTTGTTAGGATGCATTAGTGAGTCTGGACTTCGACCGTGTTTACTTGAAAAATGATTGCTTAACAAATTTTGTTGGAAACTATATATTTTTAACATGTGAATATTATGTGATATATTAATTTCTTAACGTGTTTGATATTATGTGATAGATGTCTACCTCTAGAACAAGTCCCATTGACTAACCTAATAATAATGAAGAGTCAAATGTAAATTGGAATAATTCGTGGACTGATTCACAAGTTCCCGAAGAGGAACCAGAAGAAGAGTCAGAACCGGAAGAAGAATCGGAACCGGAAGAAGAATCGAAACTGGAAGAAGAAATAGAACCAGTGGGGGAAATAATAAAACGGTTAAGTAGAAGAAAATCCTCAACCAACCGACCAAAGTTAATTATGGTCAATGGTGTTTCCGCCAAGGAAGCAAAGTATTGGGAGGATTACCAATTCTCCGATGAATCGGATCCTGACAAGGATTCCGATGATGTTATAGAAATTACCCTAACACAATTTAATAAGGCAAAAGAGAACAATAAGAGAAAGGGCATAAAAATAGAGAAATTTGATTCCAAACCCGATGAACTTTATATGTATCGTCAACACCCGTATTTCTTAAGTTGTGACAATAACTCGGGAACCTCTAAACCACCAGGTTTTTCTAAATCAATGTGGAAAATGACGGCTCGTATTAGGGGAACATCATATATCCCTAGAAACTTGGCAAAACGAACCAAAACCGAAGAAGAAGAAACGAGCAAGTCGGAATAAGATAGTTGTATTCTTGTGGTGTAATATATGTAATATAGTGTGCTTATGCTTTATGATATATGTAAAAATTGCTTGTATTAATAAGTATTTTTTTTTTATGAATCTAACTCTTGTCTATTTTACAGTATAAAAACACAAAATGGATAGACAACCCAATATTTTAAGAGACCTACCCGGAGACATGATTGATGAAATCTTGTCTAGAGTCGGTCAGAATTCCTCGGCACAACTATTTAAGGCGAGATCAGTTTGTAAGACATTCGAAGAACGTTCCAAGAATGCCTTGGTTTATAAAAGGCTTTTGTTCGAAAGATGGGGGATATCACATTGGGAAATCCATAAGTTATGATGTGTTTACTTTGACGCATATATTACGGGGAACCCAAATGCTATTTTACGCAACGGGTTAAGAAATTATTTTGACCTAATATATCCGAATATAGGACTTCGTGATTTAGAAAAAGCGGCTAACATGCAACATAAAGAAGCATGTTATGCTTACGGGTTAGTAATGTTCGCTTCTCACCAAAGTGAGAACAAGAACATCGGGCTACAACTATTAAACAAAACGTTCCCACAAGTGACGGAGTCGGTAATTGGGGTAAGAAATGAGGTTTTTAGATTGTTACAGGACTGTTGGATATTACGTAACCCTCGTCCCTTTGATGACGTTACAACACGCTGTCTTATCAACGGCCATAATGGTTATGTTCCACAAGACCAAGGATGGGAAGTAGTCCTAGTAAAACCGGAATGCATGACTTGTTTCTGGACGTATGAATTACGTGTCTTTATTGCCTTTGCTGAACGACTTGTGTACTAGCTAGAATTATCTTTACAACCGTCTTGTATCAAATTTATTGTGTGCTATATTTCATGCTATATGTAAAATAAGCGGTATTGTAAGTTTGTAAAATATTGTGTAAAAGTTTGAACGCGAAATATTATTATAATCAGTTTTTCATATAGAATTATAGTAGTTGAATTGTATATTAGCTACTAAGTATGAACTTAACGGGTAGGTACTACCCGAATTTAAACTTATAAAACGCTAATATGAAGAAAAAGCTTTTATAAATGAGTTCATATTATGCTACGAGATACTATTGACTACTCTTAATATTCTGTATGATTAACTTGTTTCATTTGACTATTTTGAAGGAAATGGCACCAACTACTCGACACACCTTGAATATGAGCGAAGAGGAATTTCGTGCCTTTTTTGCTTCAAACATAGCCGCAGTACAGGCTGCGCTACATACCAACAATAACCTTGGATCTAGCAGTACAGGAAATCATGTAGGATGCACCTACAAAGAATTCACTGCCTGCAAACCTTTGGAATTTGATGGACCGAAGGACCGATCGGATTGAAACGGTGGACCGAGAAGGTCGAATCGGTGTTTTCCATAAGTAAGTGTACTGAAGAGGACAAAGTGAAGTACACTACACATACCTTCACAGGTACTGCGTTAACATGGTGGAATACCTATCTAGAGCAAGTGGGACAAGATGATGTTTACGCACTACCGTGGTCAGCATTCAAGCACTTGATGAACGTGAAGTACCGTCCCAGAACCGAGGCCAATAAGCTCAAGACAGAACTTAGAGTATTACGAACCCAAGGATTTGATATTACCACGTATGAAAGACGATTCACAGAATTGTGCCTATTGTGTCCGGGAGCGTTCGAAGATGAGGAAGAGAAGATCGACGCGTTTGTGAAAGGATTACCGGAAAGAATCCAAGAAGATATAAGTTCACACGAGCCCGCCTCCATACAACAGGCATGTAGAATGGCTCACAAACTAGTGAAGCAGATTGAGGAAAGAATTAAAGAACAGGCGGCTGAAGAGGCCAATGTGAAGCAAGTCAAAAGAAAGTGGGAGGAAAACGGTGATAAGAATCACCAATACAACAACAACAGCAATTACAACAATAATCGCAACAACTATCCCAACAATAGTAACATCAATCGCAACTACAACAAATGGCCCAACAACAACAACAACAACAACAACAACAACAACAACAACAACAACAACAACAACAACTACAACAATCATCCCAACAATAATAACAACCGCAACAACAACAATAATCAGAAGCAGCTATGCCAAAGGTGTGAAAAGTATCACTCGGGGTTCTGCACCAAATTTTGCAACAAGTGTAAAAGAAATGGTCATAGCGCGGCGAAGTGTGAGGTCTACGGACCAGGGGTTAACAGAACAAAAAGAACAAATGGTGTCGGAACGAGTAATGGTGGAGCAAGTAGTGTCGGAGAAAGTTATGCCAATGTAGTTTGTTATAAATGTGGAAAACCGGGCCACATTATTAGAAATTGCCCGAACCAGGAGAACACAAATGGACAAGGCCGCGAAAGAGTTTTCAATATTAATGCGGCAGAGGCACAGGAAGACCCGGAACTTGTTACGGTACGTTTCTTATTGACAATAAATCTGCTTACGTTTTATTTGATTCGGGTGCGGATAGAAGCTATATGAGTAGAGATTTTTGTGCTAAATTAAGTTGTCCATTGACGCCGTTGAATAGTAAATTTTTACTCGAATTAGCAAACGGTAAATTAATTTCAGCAGATTATATATGCCGGAATCGAGAAATTAAACTGGGTAGCGAAATATTTAAGATTGATTTGATACCAGTAGAGTTAGGGAGTTTTGATGTAATAGTTGGCATGGACTGGCTGAAGAATATGAAAGCAGAGATCGTATGTTATAAAAATACAATTCGCATTGTACGAGAAGAAGGAGAACCCTTAATGGTGTACGGAGAAAAGGGCAACACGAAGCTACATCTTATTAGTAATTTGAAGGTACAAAAACTAATAAGAAAAGGTTGCTATGCTGTTCTAGCACATGTCGAGAAAGTACAAACTGAAGAAAAGAGCATCAATGATGTTTTTGTCACAAAATAATTTTCCGATGTATTTTCGAAAGAATTACCGGGACTACCTCCACATCGATCTGTTGAATTTCAAATAGATCTTGTACTAGGAGCTGCACCAATAGCTCATGCTCCTTACAGACTCGCACCCAGCGAGATGAAAGAATTGTAAAGCCAACTGCAAGAACTATTAAAACGTGGTTTCAATCGACCAAGCACATCACCATGGGGAGCTCCTGTTTTATTTGTCAAGAAGAAAGATGGTACATTTAGGTTGTGTATTGACTACAGAGAGTTGAACAAACTTACCATCAAAAACCGTTATCCACTGCCGAGAATTGACGACTTATTTGATCAACTACAAGGCTCGTCGATTTATTTGAAGATCGATTTACGTTCTGGATATCATCAAATGCGAGTAAAGGAGGATGATATTCCAAAAACTGCTTTTAGGACGCATTATGGTCATTACGAGTTTATGGTTATGCCGTTTGGATTGACTAATGCACCAGCTGTGTTCATGGACCTTATGAACAGAGTGTGTGGGCCATATCTTGACAAGTTTGTCATTGTTTTCATCGATGACATACTTATTTACTCAAAGAATGATCAAGAGCACGAAGAACATTTGAGAAAAGTGCTAGAAGTATTGAGAAAAGAAAAACTGTACACTAAGTTTTCAAAGTGTGCATTTTGGTTGGAAGAAGTTCAATTCCTCGGTCACATAGTGAACAAAGAAGGTATCCAGGTGGACCCGGCAAAGATCAAAACCGTTGAAAAGTGGGAAACCCCAAAAACTTCGAAGCATATACGTCAATTTTTAGGATTGGCTGGTTACTACAGAAGATTCAGCCAAGATTTCTCCAAAATAGCAAAACCCTTGACTGCATTAACGCATAAAGGGAAGAAATTTGAATGGAAGGATGAACAAGAGAAGGCGTTTCAGTTATTGAAGAAAAAGCTAACTACGGCACCTATATTGTCATTGCCTGAAGGGAATGATAATTTTGTGATATATTGTGACGCCTCAAAGCAAGGTCTCGGTTGTGTATTAATGCAACGAACGAAGGTAATTGCTTATGCGTCTAGACAATTGAAGATTCACGTGCAAAATTATACGACGCATGATTTGGAATTAGGCGCGGTTGTTTTTGCATTAAAGAGTTGGAGGCACTACTTATATGGGGTCAAAAGTATTATATATACCGACCACAAAAGTCTTCAACACATATTTAATCAGAAACAACTGAACATGAGGCAGCGTAGGTGGATTGAATTGTTGAATGATTACGACTTTGAGATTCATTACCACCCGGGGAAGGCAAATGTGGTAGCCGACGCCTTGAGTAGAAAGGACAGAGAACCCATTCGAGTAAAATCTATGAATATAATAATTCACAATAACCTTACTACTCAAATAAGGGGGCGCAACAAGGAGTTTTAAAAGAGGGAAAATTAAAGAATGAAATACCCAAAGGATCGGAAAAGCATCTTAATATTCGGGAAGATGGAACCCGGTATAGGGCTGAAAGGATTTGGGTACCAAAATTTGGAGATATGAGAGAAATGGTACTTAGAGAAGCTCATAAAACCAGATACTCAATACATCCTGGAACGGAGAAGATGTACAAGGATCTCAAGAAATATTTTTGGTGGCCAGGTATGAAAGCCGATGTTGCTAAATACGTAGGGGAATGTTTGACGTGTTCTAAGGTCAAAACGGAGCATCAGAAACCATCAGGTCTACTTCAACAACCCGAAATCCCGGAATGGAAATGGGAAAACATTACCATGGATTTCATCACTAAATTGCCAAGGACTGCAAGTGGTTTTGATACTATTTGGGTAATAGTTGATCGTCTCACCAAATCAGCACACTTCCTGCCAATAAGAGAAGATGACAAGATGGAGAAGTTAGCACGACTGCATTTGAAGGAAGTCGTCTCCAGACATGGAATACCAATCTCTATTATCTCTGATAGGGATGGCAGATTTATTTCAAGATTCTGGCAGACATTACAGCAAGCATTAGGAACTCGTCTAGACATGAGTACTGCCTATCATCCACAAACTGATGGGCAGAGTGAAAGGACGATACAAACACTTGAAGACATGCTACGAGCATGTGTTATTGATTTCGGAAACAATTGGGATCGACATCTACCGTTAGCAGAATTTTCCTACAACAAAAGCTACCATTCAAGCATTGAGATGGCTCCGTTTGAAGCACTTTATGGTAGAAAGTGCAGGTCTCCGATTTGTTGGAGTGAAGTGGGGGATAGACAAATTACGGGTCCGGAAATAATACAAGAAACTACTGAGAAGATCATCCAAATTCAACAATGGTTGAAAACCGTCCAAAGTCGACAAAAGAGCTACGCCGACATTAAAAGAAAAGATATAGAATTTAAAATTGGAGAGATGATCATGCTTAAGGTTGCACCTTGGAAAGGTGTTGTTCGATTTGGTAAACGAGGGAAATTAAATCCAAGGTATATTGGACCATTCAAGATTATTGATCGTGTCGGACCAGTAGCTTACCGACTTGAGTTACCTCAACAACTCGCGGCTGTACATAACACTTTCCACATCTCGAATTTGAAGAAATGTTTTGCTAAAGAAGATCTCACTATTCCGTTGGACGAAATCCAAATCAATGAAAAACTTCAATTCATTGAAGAACCCGTTGAAATAATGAATCGTGAGGTTAAGAGACTTAAACAAAACAAGATACCGATTGCTAAGGTTCGATGGAATGCTCGTAGAGGACCCGAGTTCACCTGGGAACGAGAAGATCAGATGAAGAAGAAATACCCGCACTTATTTCCAGAAGATGAGCCAACACCTCCAATCGCTTAAAATTTCGGGACGAAATTTATTTAACGGGTAGGTACTGTAGTGACCCGAACTTTTCCGAACCTTTCTATGATTATATGTTTAATGAAAACTATATTTACATGATTAAATGTTTCCAACATGTTAAGCAATCAAACTTGTTAAGACTTGGTTAATTGAAACGAAAATTTTGTAAACGTCTGATTACCCAGTTTGACCAATGATTCACGAACGCTATAAGTTGTATATGACATGATGATACATAAATGAATAAATATATATGTTTAACATAATATAATGATCATCAAGTATCTCATTAAAAATAGTAACAATAAGTTATATACTTAAAAAGGAGACTATTGACGTATGAAACTCGAAACGATACATATAACGATTATCGTTATAACCACGTCTTACTAAATATATAAGAAGCATATTAATACATTGTTATATTATATATAACATGATAATATGATAATTAAATATATCATTAAGTGTATTAACAATGAACTACATAAGTAAAAACAAGACTACTAACTTAAGGATTTCGAAACGAGACATATATGTAACGATTATCGTTGTAACGACATTTTAATGTATATATCATATTAAGATATAAGATATATTAATATATCATAATATCATGATAATATAATAATTTAAAATCTCATTTGATATTATAAACTTTGGGTTAACAACATTTAACAAGATCGTTAACCTAAAGGTCTCAAAACAACACTTACATGTAACGACTAACGATGACTTAACGACTCAGTTAAAATGTATATACATGTAGTGTTTTAATATGTATTCATACACTTTTGAAAGACTTCAAGACACTTATCAAAATACTTCTACTTAACAAAAATTCTTACAATTACATCCTTGTTCAGTTTCATCAACAATTCTACTCGTATGCACCCGTATTCGTACTCGTACAATACACAACTTTTAGATGTATGTACTATTGGTATATACACTCCAATGATCAGCTCTTAGCAGCCCATGTGAGTCACCTAACACATGTGGGAACCATCATTTGGCAACTAGCATGAAATATCTCATAAAATTACAAAAAATATGAGTAATCATTCATGACTTATTTACATGAAAACAAAATTACATATTCTTTATATCTAATCCATACACCAACGACCAAAAACACCTACAATCACTTTCATTCTTCAATTTTCTTCATCTAATTGATCTCTCTCAAGTTCTAACTTCAAGTTCTAAGTGTTCTTCATAAATTCTACAAGTTCTAGTTACATAAAATCAAGAATACTTTCAAGTTTGCTAGCTCACTTCCAATCTTGTAAGGTGATCATCCAACCTCAAGAAATCTTTGTTTCTTACAGTAGGTTATCATTCTAATACAAGGTAATAATCATATTCAAACTTTGGTTCAATTTCTATAACTATAACAATCTTATTTCAAGTGATGATCTTACTTGAACTTGTTTTCGTGTCATGATTCTGCTTCAAGAACTTTGAGCCATCCAAGGATCCGTTGAAGCTAGATCCATTTTTCTATTTTCCAGTAGCTTTATCCAAGGAACTTAAGGTAGTAATTATGTTCATAACATCATTCGATTCATACATAAAAAGCTATCATATTCGAAGTGGTAAACTAGTAATCACTAAAACATAGTTTAGTTAATTCTAAACTTGTTCGCAAATAAAGTTAATCCTTATAACTACACTTTTAAAATCAACTATACACATGATCTATATCTATATGATATGCTAACTTAATGATTTAAAACCCGGAAACACGATAAACACCATAAAACCGGATTTACGCCGTCGTAGTTACCACCGGGGGCTGTTTTGGTTTGGATAATTAAAAACTATGAAAAACTTTGATTTAAAAGCTATACTTCTGGGAAAATGATTTTTCTTATGAACATGAAACCATATCCAAAAATCATGGTTAAACTCAAAGTGAAAGTATGTTTTTCAAAACAGTCATCAAGATGTCGTTCTTTCGACGAAAATGACTACCTCTTTCAAAAACGACTTGTAACTTGTATTTTCGACTATAAACCTATACCTTTTCTGTTTAGTTTCATAAAGTCAAGTTCAATATGAAACCGTGGCTGCTTAAATCACTCAAAACGGATTAGAAACGAAGAAATGGCGAGAAAAACAAAATTGGTAAAAACTACTCATTTTAGCTACGTGAAAATTGGTAACAAATCTATTCCAACCATAACTTAATCAACTTGTATTGTATATTATGTAATCTTGAGATACCATAGACACGTATACAATGTTTCGACCTATCATGTCGACACATCTATATATATTTCGGAACAACCATAGACACTCTATATGTGAATGTTGGAGTTAGCTATACAGGGTTGAGGTTGATTCTAAAATATATATAGTTTGAGTTGTGATCAATACTGAGATATGTATACACTGGGTCGTGGATTGATTCAAGATAATATATATATCGATTTATTTCTGTACATCTAACTTGGACAACTAGTTGTAGGTTACTAACGAGGACAGCTGACTTAATAAACTTAAAACATCAAAATGTATTAAAAGTGTTGTAAATATATTTTGAACATACTTTGATATATATGTACATATTTGTTATAGGTTCGTGAATCGACCAGTGACCAAGTCTTACTTCCCGACGAAGTAAAAAATCTGTGAAAGTGAGTTATAGTCCCACTTTTAAAATCTAATATTTTTGGGATGAGAATACATGCAGGTTTTATAAATGATTTACAAAATAGATACAAGTACGTGAAACTACATTCTATGGTTGAATTATTGAAATCGAATATGCCCCTTTTTATTAAGTCTGGTAATCTAAGAATTAGGGAACAGACACTCTAATTTACGCGAATCCTAAAGATAGATCTATTGGGCCTAACAAACCCCATCCAAAGTACTGGATGCTTTAGTACTTCGAAATTTATATCATATCCGAAGGGTGTCCCGGAATGATGGGGATATTCTTAAATATGCATCTTGTTAATGTCGGTTACCAGGTGTTCACCATATGAATGATTTTTATCTCTATGTATGGGATGTGTATTAAAATATGAAATCTTGTGGTCTATTATTATGATTTGATAATATATAGGTTAAACCTATAACTCACCAACATTTTTGTTGACGTTTTAAGCATGTTTATTCTCAGGTGATTATTAAGAGCTTCCGCTGTCGCATACTTAAATAAGGACGAGATTTGGAGTCCATGCTTGTATGATATTGTGTAAAAACTGCATTCAAGAAACTTATTTCGTTGTAACATATTTGTATTGTAAACCATTATGTAATGATCGCGTGTAAACAGGATATTTTAGATTATCATTATTTGATAATCTACGTAAAGTTTTTTAAACCTTTATTGATGAAATAAAGGTTATGGTTTGTTTTAAAATGAATGCAGTCTTTGAAAAACGTCTCACATAGAGGTCAAAACCTCGCAACGAAATCAATTAATATGGAACGTTTTTAATCAATAAGAACGGGACATTTCAATGAACATCCTATTCGTTGACATTGGCACCTTAGCAATCAAACCCCCTTTTTGGTCTCTTAAAGAAAGGGTACGATTTATCATGTGAATATCATAGCCTTTCTCTAAGAGTTGTCCAATACTCAGTATATTCGTCTTCATATTGGGCACATAATACACGTTAGAGATAAATTGATGCCTTCCATTTTTCAAGCGGATGAGAATCTTACCTTTGCCTTTAATCGGGACTTTAGAGGAATCTTCGAAGGTGATATTTCCTCTAATTACCTCGTCTAACTCCACAAACATGTTTTTGTCACCGCACATATGGTTGCTTGCACCCGTGTCGAGATACCACAAATTTGATTCTCCGTTATCTTCACCTTTGCATGCTTGTAACAAAGTGTTTTTCACGGCTTCGGTATCTTCTTGCACTAAATTTGCTCTTTCTTGCACGTAATTGTTTGACTTCTCGCATTCCGAAGCATAGTGGCCAAATTTATGACAATTATAGCATTTGGTTTGAGAATTGTCATACCTTGGCCTTCTACTTGTGTAGCCTCTCCCGCGACCTCTAGTCGGGTGAAAATCTTGACTTCTTTCTTCATTTTTGTAAGAACTATAACCTCCACGTTTGATATATCCTTGTCCTCGTCCTCGGCCACGTACTTGACCACGACCTCGTTGACTCGTTTGATGAGTCTTTTCACTGCTCTCTTCCTAGAAAGACAGTTTTGCTTGTAAAGCTTGCTCCAAAGGCTCCTTATTTTTCTTATTGAACCTCTCTTCATGGGCTTGTAGTGAACCCATGAGTTTATCGATAGTCATTGATTCTAGATCTTTAGATTCTTCGATGGCTACGACTATATAGTCGAATTTTGAATCTAATGATCTAAGAATCTTCTCAATGACTCTTACATCACTTAGAGTTTCACCATTCCTCTTTAATTGATTGACAACCGCCAAGACTCTTGTAAAATAATCAGAAATTGATTCCGAGTCTTTCTTATTTAAGGATTCGAACTCACCTCGTAGTGTTTGTAGTCGAACCTTTTTCACCTTATCAACTCCCTTATAAGAATTCTCCAAGATCTCCCATGCTTTCTTGGCGGTTGTTGCACTTGCAATTTTCTCAAAAGCTCCATCATCTACACTTTGCTGGATGATGGAAAGAGCCTTTTGATCGTTCGTCTTCATTAATTTTTTCTCCTTGCTGAGAGGACCTTTTTCTGTAGGTTCCTCATAGCCTTCCTCCACAATCTCCCATAAGTCTTGTCCACCTAGGAAGGTCTTCATTTGGATGCTCCATCGATCATAATTATCCTTTGTGAGGCGAGGAAACGTGATGACATTGTTGGCCATCATCTTGTCGAACCAAGCTCTGATACCAATTTGTTAGAAATAGGAGGTTATGTATATTATTTGTGGAAGAGAGGATTGATGATTTAGATGTTTGATTAATCTAGAAAGCTTTGTTTATTACTTGATTTGCTTGATTACAAATGAGAGGTGAATCCCTCTATTTATACTACTCAATGGAGTAGTCTAGAATACTACATCATCTACTAATATCTAGATATTTTTTAAGTATTATCTAGATATTTCTTAAGTATTATCTTAGATATTTTACAAGATTGTTCTACACATTTTGAGTACTACATATTACAAGAAGTTTCTAGATATTGGACTACAATTTTGATCCATATACTTGTATACTTGCAAGCTCAAATCCAAAACACATAGTCCAAAATCAAGTTTAGTTTCCAACAAAATGGACGTATAATATAACAGGTCAAAACAGTTTTGAGCCAAAGATGCCCTTTTACTAAAACGATTGATTGTCCAGTAAGGCGGAAAACCTAAAAACAGTTAATATAAACTTTGTTCACTTGTATATAAATAATGTGGGTTGAATATGATTACAAAAATATATCTTTTCAATTATAAACAAATGGGTCAAAATGACCACCTATGATGTTGACTTTAGTACATTAACTAGAGAATATACAAAGTTAATAAGAACCAAAAGTTTCTAACAAAAAGGTCAGATTTTAATGCAAGGTTTCAATACCATGTTGTTTTTTTTTTTTTTTTTTTTATTTATTTATTTATTTATTTATTTAAATTTACGTGTAATTAGTATTATAACCTTTTTGAGATGGTTTCCTCTGCGTTGCAGCGCATACAGTGCTCCTTTCGCATAACATCCCCACTTACATTCCTCTGTATCAGATGAATCATTCTCTTGGATCTTTCCGTTTGACTTAACATCATTCTTCGGACGCTGAACTTGGTCAACTCTGTGGTCAAATGATCCCACTCAAATAAGTTCAACAAAAAGTGAACAATCATCGTTAATATATAACATAAAAAAATAAAAGAATGTGAAAAGAAAAAAGCGTGTTCACCTAAAACGATCTTCTCCACTAAATTGTCCACTGGACAATCAATCGAGAATCCCACATTGAAGCTGCAATTTTCGTCACGTTGAAGCTGCCTTTCGCAGCTATATCCCATCGAGAATCCCACATTTCCATATGCACTACATGTCACTAATTTAATCTTATGAGTAATTAATCAACCACTTAATTTAAAATTGTAAGAATAATTAATCAATTAACTAATTATTATGCTGACCTGATGACTTCAAAGATGATGTTCAAGACACTGAAATTTAAGGGGTCTTTCTTCATATTTTCACTTTCAGTGATGCATAAAAGCATAATTATAACGACCAGAGACGGAAGTGGCGAGAGTATTAAGAAGCCTCGTGACTTCTTCGTTTTTCGCTTTTTTTCGATATATGAAATTTTTACCTTCTCTTCATTATCGTCTCTCGGCAAGAAATACGTATATGCTGGTAAATACCTGCAGTATGAAAAATTAGCCATTACCAAAACATATTAATTACTCCAATTTTTTTTTTTTTTTTTTGAAAGACAAGTTGTTGGTACGAATACTCTCATTTGCCACGCACGCACCCGTTTTCGGACAGGAAACCCGAACCGCATTACAGGGATCCGAACCTTATACCATCCCGAGGGGCCGGCGATCGGACCTGGGTCCTGAATACGGGTCGGTAAAACCTTCCCCGGGGCAATTCGGCTTTCAGAAAATAAATCTCACAAATATTTTTAAGATGAGAGACTCGAACTTGAGACCTCCCCACCCTCATCCCCTATCCCAATGCACAAGTGCAAATGGGTGAACCACTGGACCGCAATGGTGGGTTCAATTACTCCAAAAATTACTCGTACGTGTTAACTATTTTGACCGTTTGAGTGACTTTTTCTACTTTTTCTTTAAATCCGATGTGGCTAGTCAAAAAGTCAACTAGTTGGCCACCTTACCCGTTTTTTGCATAACTCATCACAAGTCATATTTTCGAACAATTAGAGCCTGTTTATTTATGACTTAATGGGCTGAGTTGAGGAAAGTCCTTATTCAGTCATCCACAAACCTGTTTACTTTTGTCATAAATTAATGAAATTGATGGCCAGATGAATTTATGGGTCACCAACAAAAGGTTATTTGTCCCCATATAGACAACTTTATTTCCAAGAGTACGCTGTACCATTTATTCTTTCTCTTTCATCTTATTATTTCTTCATCTATTTTTTCTTTTTTGTTTCAACTTACAAATTCATTAAACTTTCGCAATCTGATTTGGAGAACGAAAACTGAAGTCAAACCTTCGTGAACGTGGTCACGTAACATACACGATTAACAAATTTATTTTTGAAAAACCTTCATGGAGAGGTCGAGCATGGAGAGGTCAGCTAATTATTGAAACTCCAATGATTTATATGTGGTCATGGGTTTTGATTCTTAATAGGAATTGCTAGACATGGGTGAGGTTAATGAGTGAGATACCTGAATGGAATTGTGCATTTTTATATGAAATTTTGGTAATAGTTTGAGATATGATTGGGGTTTTTAGCTAAGATGAAGTTAATTGTGTTGTCGGTTATGTTCTTGAAAATTTATTCTCTGTATATTTTGTGTTTAGAAATTTATGTATGTATATTTGTGTTTCAATAAATTTGAATAAAAAGAAAATGAATTTTCTTTAACTTAGGGTTAAAATAGTAATTTTTATCATTCAGACTTTTTATTCAGCACAAAAAAGTAAACAATATAATTCATTCAGTTATTAATGGATATAGTCATTCTTACCCATACTGCCATCTATACCCAGTGTTGTAAAAGTCGTCCGACTTGACCGACGCGTCGGCCGATGCGTCGTTTTTTTGGGTTCTCCGTCCCGTTTTTTCTAAAAACGACTCAAAAGACGGTCAAAGCTAAAAGTTCGGTCAAAGTCTGTCAAAGACGGTCAAAGTTGGTCAAAAACTGTCAAAATCAGTCAAATTTTCGTCAAGATCTGATATGTTTTTAGAAATTAGGTTTTGTTTTATTTTTTGGGCCACTCTTTTCTTAATGTCCTTACTGATTATGTACTCAGTAACATTAATTAAGTTTAAAGTTCGATTGTTTTTAAATTTAAGTTCTTATTTAAGAAATTTATGGTACATAATCAACTATTTTATATGTATATAAATATATATTTAAGAAATTATTAATAAAGTCAACGTTGGTCAACGACCGATGCGTCACCGACACGTCACCGACTCGGCCGACGCGTCCTTTTTAGGTCTAGACCGATGCGTCCCCGACTCGTGACTTTTACAACCTTGTCTATACCCATATACAACTTAATCGGAAAAAAAGTAAACAGGCCCTAGAGTAGCTAGTTGAGACAAAAGGGTGACAAGTCATATATTCGATCAATGGGTTCACATATGTCGTGTCTACTTGCAAACCGCATATGGTAGGTCCCTCTATCCACGTATAATTATACATTAAATTATATACCGTAGAATGATGATATCATGAAAAAAATAACACGGATATTTGTGGTTAATACCTCATCACTAGGTAGATGCATCCCTAAATTACGAGGACAATATTTGTGGTTAATTTGCATACTAATAGTCCTTTTGTCTAACGCTTAGTAATTACATGATGTCGGATGTTAGTTGGATAGACATTTCTCATATAACATGTGTAAAACACAAGAACCATCTACCTATAAATTAAAAAAAATTAAGGGCGCATGCATTCAGTAATATTGTACAAACTAGATGGACTATCTGTCTATCTGGTTAATTTTATTTTATATCTATCAACAATCATCATGTGGTGTCAATATTTTTGTCATTTTATAAAATTATGATCACGTGTACGTGTTAACTAATGAAAATAATGTTTTAAGGTCCTACATACGGCATATCATGTGCAGGAAAATGACCTATATATATGCTGCTAGTCGTATATGTCTATATGCAGGATGCTTTTATATATGTTATATACAATTATTACTTATTCGTTACTTAATTAATAGTAGTGGCTTTACTCCTCGATCATCTCAAGGTGATTATGTCTTTTATTAAAAAAAAAAAAAAAAAAATAGGATTCGACCCAAAAATTGTTGGTTCAATGTGCACGTCATAACACAAATCTATACTACCGCTTATGTGCAGGCCTATGGGGTCACACACTTTAGCATTTAGACACCATTATTATATATTGTTGGTATATAATTACAACCTATAGTTTGAGAAAACATAATTTAATTAAATATGATTAAATTAAATTAAATAATAAGAGTTTTATTATTATTTTAGTTTTAGCTAATATGTAATTAATTAAACTACATGTCGGCTAAGAAAATTGTTCTCATTTTTAGCCGTGATTTGAGGAATGCAATAAAACTAAAATATAAAAGACAAAAGTGGTTCATTAGTTTTCATTGCTTTTCAACAACTCGAGATTTAATTTGCAAATATGAGGATCTTTCAAAGATTACATGAAATCTTGATATAATAGCAAGTGGTTGTGTATAGGAAAAGAAAGGGACATTGAAAGCAATACAATAATATATTAAAAGATCTCATGATCTACATATTTGGGTAGATGTATAAAAACAAGTTATGAGTTTTCTTTTTACGTATCAATTTTTGAGAGACTCCTTAAACCATTCTATAAATAGACCATCTTGTAACTTATTGTAAACACACCACAAATATTCAGTAAATACATTCTCTAGTTGGTCCGTGGACTAAAACAATCACAACGATTGCATATAACCACGTTATCTCTTGTGTCGATTTACATTTCTTGCACTTATAATCTTTCGTTCATTAAGTGGGTTAGTAATCTTGTAGAATTACTATCGGTGAGTGATCTTGTTGAATCACTTGCGTTGTTTTGGATCCTAATATCCTTACAACTGGTATCAGAGCACAAGGTTTCGTTAAGGGAACGATGGCGGAAGACGGGAAGTTTAGAATCGACCGATTCGATGGGAGAGACTTTGGCTTTTGGAAGATGCAAATTGAAGATTACTTGTATCAAAAGAAGCTACACCAACTCTTGTTAGAGACCAAGCCTGAAAGCATGAACGATGCCAATTGGACGCTTTTGGATCGTCAAGCTTTGGGCGCTATTCGTCTTTCAGTTGCTAAGAACGTTGCATACAACGTTGTGAATGAGAAGACGACGTTTGCTTGCTTGAAAGCACTCTCTAACATGTATGAGAAACCTACCGCTTCTAATAAGGTATTTCTCATGCGTCAATTGTTCAATACAAAGATGAAGGAAGGTACGAGTGCAACGGATCATATCAATGAATTTAATAATATCGTTTCAAGGCTTGAATCGGTAGAGATTAAGTTTGATGATGAACTAAAAGCACTAATCTTGCTTTCATCATTACCGGAAAGTTGGTCGGGTATGGTTACCGCGGTTAGTAGCTCTACGGGAACTACTAAGCTAGAGTTTGAAGCAATAAGGGATTTGATTCTTGGTGAAGATACTCGTAGGATAAACTCGGGGGAATCGACATCCGGTTATTTGTTAAGTACCGACAACCGTGGTAGAAAATTTGATCGCAGTGAGAAGAAGGGTAGAAAGAAGTCTAAGGAGAGGTATCCATCGAAAGATAGAAGTGAAGCTGTTTGTTGGGGTTGCAATCAAAAAGGACACTTTCAAAGGAATTGTAAAAATGGTCCGGCGAAAGGTGTGAACTTGACCGAGGAAGAAAGTGATGATGCACTTTTATGTAGTGTTGAAAATTCTATGGAGTCTTGGATTTTGGATTCGGGAGCTTCATTTCATGCTACTCATGTCAAAAGCATGATGAAGAATTTTCGTTCATATCAAGGCAAGGTGAGATTGGCGGACGACAAACAACTCAATATAGATGGCATTGGAGATGTTGTATTGAAGACTACTCTTGGCTCTAATTGGACCTTGAAAAATGTAAGGTACATTCCTAAATTAAAAAGGAAACTTATTTCGGTTGGTCAATTAGATGATGAAGGTAATGCGGTTACTTTTGAAAACTGCCAATGGAAGGTGGTTAAGGGTAGTTGTGTAGTGGCTCGTGGACATAAAAGGGAAACTCTTTATATGGTTGAAGTGTTTGATGAAGACACGGTGGTTGCTACGGTTAATGTTGAGTCCGAATCAACTCTATGGCACCGAAGACTCGGGCATATGAGTGAGAAGGGTATGAAGATGCTTGTTTCAAGTGGGAGAATTCCGGATTTGAAAAAGGTAGAACTTGAGATTTGCGAACCATGTGTATATGGGAAGCAAAAGAAGGTGACTTTTGGGAAATCAGGAAATGCTCCTAAGTTGGAGAAATTGGAGCTTGTTTATACGGATTTTTTTGGTCCAACGAATGTAGAATCACATGGAGGTTCTCGCTATTATGTCACCTTCATTGACGACTCCACTCGAAAGGTATGGGTTTATTTTCTTAAAGCTAAATCTGATGTATTTAATACATTTGTGAAGTGGAAAGCTATGGTAGAAAATGAGACTAACTTGAAGGTCAAGTGCTTGAAGTCGGATAATGGAGGGGAATATGGTAGTCTTGAGTTTAAAGACCATTGTGAAAAGCTCGGTATTAGAATGTTGAAAACGGTACCGGAGACACCGCAACACAATGGGGTCGCCGAACGTATGAATCGTACGTTAAATGAAAGGGCAAAGAGTATGAGACTACATGCCGGTTTGCCTAAAATGTTTTGGGCGGATGCGGTTAACACAGCGGCTTATTTGATAAATAGGGGACCCTCAACACCATTGGGTTTTCGAATTCCCGAGGAAGAATGGCATGGTAAGAAGGTGAGTTATGGTCATCTTAGGATCTTTGGGTGTAATGTATATGTGAAGACCAAAGATGCGGATAGAGACAAGCTTGAAGCTAAGTCAAAGAAGTGTATTTTCATAGGCTACGGGTCGGACGAAATGGGTTATCGTTGTTGGGATAACGAGGCTAGAAAAGTAATTCGTTCTCGTGATGTTACTTTTGATGAAGATTCGGTCTATGGCAAACCGGAAACGGGGAGTCCTAAACCGGGTCATGTTACTTTTGACGATGTTTCTATTGATGATCTTACAGGTTCTAGTAGGAGTACGGGAAACAATGAATTACCAACAAACGGTGAGGCGTCAGAAAATGCTAATGATGGGGATGGTTCGAAAAGCGGTGATGATTTCGAACATAGTGCGAGTTCTAGTGATGAGGAGGACACAAATGAAACCGGTCCAACCATTTCGGTTACTCCTACACTAAGACGCTCGACTAGAGTGCCCAAACCTAATCCTAGGTATTCTCCATCAGCAAACTACTTGCTCTATACCGAGAATGGTGAACCCGAAAGTTACTTTGAGGCAAGAAAGACAAAAGAATCCATACAATGGGAGCTTGCCTTGAAAGAAGAGATTGGGTCACTTGAGAAGAATAAAACTTGGTCACTAGTGAAGTTACCTCATGATAAAAGGGCGTTGCAAAGTAAATGGGTGTATCGAATCAAGAATGAGTTGGATGGCAAGAAAAGGTACAAGGCTCGTTTGGTAGTCAAAGGCTTTCAACAAAAGGAAGGGGTTGACTACAAAGAGATATTTTCACCAGTAGTTATAATGACTACTATCCGTTTGGTACTTTCTATGGTTGCATCCGAATACTTACATCTAGAGCAACTAGATGTGAAGACCGAATTCTTTCATGGTAATCTTGTTGAAGAGATCTACATGAGGCAACCCGAGGGCTTTGAGGTAAAGGGTAAAGAGAAGTGGGTTTGTAAGCTAACGAAAAGTTTGTATGGATTGAAGAAAGCACCTCGGCAATGGTACTTGAAGTTTGATGATTTTATGAAGAAGATTGGTTTCTTAAGATGTGAAGCGGATCACTGTTGCTACTTAAAGAAACTCAAGTCTTCTTATATAATCTTATTGTTGTATGTTGATGACATGTTACTTGCAGGTTCCAACATGTCCGAAATTAACAAATTGAAGGGATTACTTTCCCGTGAATTCGAGATGAAAGATCTTGGTGGTGCTAGGCAAATACTTGGCATGAGTATTGTGCGTGATCGTGTGAAAGGTACTCTATACTTGTCTCAATCCAAATATATTGAGAAAGTAGTAGAGAGGTTTAATATGGAGAATTCAAAGGCTCGTTCTATGCCTTTGGGTAGCACGATTAAGTTATCGAAAAGTCAATCAGCAAAGACGGTAAAAGACAAAATGGATATGGAAAAGGTTCCATATGCATCGACCGTGGGTAGTATTATGTATGCCATGGTTTGTACAAAACCCGATATTGCTCAAGCAGTGGGAGTTGTAAGTTGTTATATGTCTAATCCGGGGAAAGAGCATTGGGAAGCGGTCAAATGGTTGCTTTGTTATTTGAAAGGTACTTCTAATATGGGATTGTGTTTCTCCAAAAACAATCTCATACTTAGGGGTTATGCGGATGGTGATTTGGGTGGATGTGGTGATTTGGGGAAAAGCACTACGGGTTATGTTTTCACAATAGGGAAGACGGCGGTTAGTTGGATGTCTCGACTACAAAAGAGTGTTGCTTTATCAACCACCGAAGCCGAATATATGGCTATTGTAGAAGCTTCTAAAGAGCTTGTTTGGTTGAAAAACTTCTTAGGTGAGTTGGGTAAAAGACAAGACTATTGCGTCATGAATTGTGATAATCAAAGTGCGGTTCATCTTGGGAAGAATCCGGTGTTTCATAGTCGTACAAAACACATCAAGATAAGGTATCATTTTATTCTACAACATATAAATGATGGTACTTTATTATTGGAGAAAATCCTTGGTACGAAGAATCCTGCTGATATGTTTACTATGGTTGTTACGACAGAGAAATTGAGGTTTTGCATTACCTCAATTGGTCTTCTAATGAATTGATGAGAAAAGACCCCAACTAGAGAATTAGAGAGTTAATGTTTCAATTTTAACAAGTAGTGTTGAAGACCTTGTATTGAAAGTCTGCTCATCCGAAGTATGTGTTGAGTGTGCGTGTCCCAAATGGAGTTTGGCGGTATAATGGTGGTTTAACGTACTTGGTTAGATCGTTGATATTTTGGGTTAACGAAGGTTGGGTTGTTCAAAGTCTCCAAGTGGGAGATTGTTGGAGATATGGAGAACTTTAAACAATTAGAGGGAAGATTCCGGGAAACTCACACGAAGCTTCCACGAAGTTGTTAGGAAACTCACATGTAGCTTCCACGAAGCTGTCAGGAAACTCACATGTAGCCTCCATGAAGCTGTCAGGAAACTCACATGAAGCTTCAAGGAATTGTTTTTAGACCATTCTATAAATAGACCATCTTGTAACTCATTGTAAACACACCACAAATATTCAGTAAATACATTCTCTAGTTGGTCCGTGGACTAAAGCAATCACAACGATTGCATATAACCACGTTATCTCTTGTGTCGAATTACATTTCTTGCACTTATGTGATGACCCGGAAATTTCGACCAAATTTAAACTTAATCTTTATATGATTTCGACGCGATAAGAAAATTCTGTAATGTTGAGTCTCAAAAAGTTTTGGAACTATATTCATGTAATCAATTACCCTTTGACTATGCTCGACGATTCACGAACAATTATATGTAAAAATACTATTAATTATATTGTAGTAAATAACAAGAAGACGATTTAAAGAAGCAAATGACCAAAATATTAAAATGTATAAGTTACATTTCAAATAAGATAATTTATTAGCAAATAAGTCTAATTATTGATAAAGGTACTCATCGCGAAATGTAAAGTACAAGTTTTCTAACCGTACGAAAGGACGTTCGAAAATCCGGAACCGAGACATAAACCGAGTATCAACGTACGAGTCAACGGACCTAAAATTTCAAGTCAACTATGCACATGAATATAATATATATATATATATATATATATATATATATATATATATATATATATATATATATATATATATATATATATAATTAATATAAATTATATATTATATATATATATAATATTATGTCGACAAGCTTGCAAACAAAAATTTCTGAGCTGGAATGCGCACCTTCGCAATCGCGGAGCTGTAAGGCATAAAAACTCCGCGATCGCGGAGCAGTCAAAATCACAAATGGCCTATAAAAGCCAAGGGTGCTGCTCGAGTTTTTTACACATTTTCAAATCTCTCTATATTTCTGCATACAAATATATTTATATTTATAATTATAATTTTAATTTTAATTTAAGTTTAATAATAATAAAGTATATACGAGGGTGTTTTAATTCGGGTTTCAAACCGTTTTAAACTAAAGAAATATTGGGTATTATTTCGGGGTATTGTTCGTGGATCCAAGACCAACCATACAGTCATCCACTATCTTTACGTCTACGTACTTTCCTGCAATATTGAATCACAATATTGATACATGAGTATTCATATCTTATCTTTTATATATTAATAGTGTATCCATGTCTAGTGCTCGAGTATATATGTTTATGCATGCTTGTATGCTTTAATTTTGTCGTTAGATAGTTATGATGAATCACGAATTTGATACATATGCTACTGATATAAAGTATATGATATGCATGTCGTTGGAAAGCTATCAAAAAATTAATAACTTTTCATTTAGAAGTCGCGTGATTTCGATGAACGGATTAAAAGATATGGTCAACTGAATTATGTTTGGCATTAATTGAATTTGTGTTTAAATCTACAATTAATATTTAAACAACTTATTTATAAGATTAATAAATTGGATTTTTGGATACTACTAGTCGAGTAAATGAATTCTTATCTAAGACACGTCTTGTTTTGTTAAACAATTGTCAAAGTTGACTTTTTGAGATGACTTTTGTTAACTTTTGTATGATGGTCTCGAGCATTAGGATTGTGATACACTATGACCCGACCTAGCTTATTAGACATGTATTGACCAACATATGTTCTCTAGGTTGAGATCTACGGTTATTTTGCATTCCGAATTTCGATCACATTTCGGTGAATGACCTTATGTGCTGCTAAAGTGAGTTTCATATGCTCCCTTTTTAATTGCTTTTGCAATCTATATTTTTGGGCTGAGAATACATGCACTTTATTTTAAACGCAATGGATACAAGTACATACTAAATTCTACACCGAGTTTGAACCGAAAATCCCTTAGCTTTGGTAACTAGTAACTGCCGGTTATAAGAACTGGTGGGCGCGAGTAGTTATATTTGGATCCATAGGGCTTGACATCCCCGTCTGTTCCAGGTATAGAAAACCTAGCCTGAACTATAAAACAGACGTATGCTATTTGAGTTTAGTACACGTTGGTTTGTGTGTATTGTACATGTTGGTTGCATGTATGTTAAAACAGGGGTACTTATTATATATACGTTAAAGTTTAGTTACCAGGGTGCTCAATCTTGTAGAATAATTTGATAAACGTTTCTGGATAAACAACTGAAATCTTGTGATCCACCTTTATATACAGATTATGCGCAACATTAAAACTATGAACTCACCAACCTTTGTGTTGACACTTTTAAGCATGTTTATTCTCAAGTCCCTAGAAGTCTTCCACTGTTTGCTTATACGTTATACAAGCTATGTGCATGGAGTCTGATAATGCTAAAAACGAACATATATTTCATAGCATTATTCCTCAAGAAAGACAAGCTTTTAGTTGCAATTGTTCTATTTAAAAGTGATATTCGTTTAAATAATAAAAGGTGAAGACAAAAGACAGATTCGACGAATTGAAGACGCAAACGACCAAAAAGCTCAAAAGTACAAAATACAATCAAAGAGGTTCCAATTATTGATAAGAAACGTCTCGAAATTAAAAGAGTACAAGATTCAAAACGCAAAGTACAAGATATTAAATTGTACGCAAGGACGTTCGAAAATCCGGAACCGGGACCAGAGTCAACTCTCAACGCTCGACGCAACGGACTAAAAATTACAAGTCAACTATGCACATAAATATAATATAATATTTAAATAATTCTTATAATTATTTATATATTATATAAATAATAAAAATCCGTCGGCAAGAAAGACTCCAAAGTTTGTGAGCTGTATTTTCAAACTCCGCGACTCGCGGAGTTTGAAGGCAAAAATTGCCGCGAGTCGCGGAGCCCCAAATTCTGAAACTCCCTATAAAAGCAAACGAATTCTGATCTCAAAAACCAACATATATATCCATCCTCTCTATATCTATACGTAAATATTTATATTTATATTTTAATTTTAATTTTAATTTTAATTTTAATCCTAATAATAAGGGTATGTTAGCGAATATTGTAAGGGTGTAAGTCGAAATTCTGTCCGTGTAACGCTACACTATTTTTAATCATTGTAAGTTATGTTCAACCTTTTTAATTTAATGTCTCGTAGCTAAGTTATTATTATGCTTATTTAATCCGAAGTAATCATGATGTTGGGCTAATTACTAAAATTGGGTAATCGGGCTTTGTACCATAATTGGGGTTTGGACAAAAGAACGACACTTGTGGAAATTAGACTATGGGCTATTAATGGGCTTTATATTTATTTAACTAAATGATAGTTTGTTAATGTTAATATAAAGATTTACAATTGGGCGTCCCTATAAATTACCATATACACTCGATCGGACACGATGGGCGGGGTATTTATATGTACGAATAATCGTTCATTTAACCGGACACGGGAATGGATTAATAGCCACTAGAATAATTAAAACAGGGGTGAAATTATGTACAAGGACACTTGGTATAATTGATAACAAAATATTAAAACCTTGGGTTACACTCAGTCGACATCCTGGTGTAATTATTAAACAAAGTATTAAAATCTTGTTACAGTTTAAGTCCCCAATTAGTTGGAATATTTAACTTCGGGTATAAGGATAATTTGACGAGGACACTCGCACTTTATATTTATGACTGATGGACTGTTATGGACAAAAACCAGACGGACATATTAAATAATCCAGGACAAAGGACAATTAACCCATGGGCATAAAACTAAAATCAACACGTCAAACATCATGATTACGGAAGTTTAAATAAGCATAATTCTTTTATTTCATATTTAATTTCCTTTATTTTATATTTAATTGCACTTCTAATTATCGCATTTTTATTGTTATTGTATTTAATTGCACTTTTAATTATCGTACTTTTTAATTATCGCAAGTTTATTTTATCGCATTTTTATTAATCGCAATTTCATTATCGTTATTTACTTTACGCTTAAAATTAAGTCTTGTATTTATTATTTTACATTTGGTTTTAACTGCGACTAAAGTTTTAAAATCGACAAACCGGTTATTAAACGGTAAAAACCCCCCTTTATAATAAAAATATTACTTATATATATATTTGCATTTTTATAAAAGTAAACTAATATAGCGTTAAGCTTTGTTTAAAGATTTTTCCTGTGGAACGAACCGGACTTACTAAAAACTACACTACTGTACGATTAGGTACACTGCCTATAAGTGTTGTAGCAAGGTTTAAGTATATCCATTCTCTAAATAAATAAATATCTTGTGTAAAATTGTATCGTATTTAATAGTATTTTCCTGCTAAAATTAATAGCTATTTTATATACACTCCGCTACCACATCAAGTATTTTTGGCGCCCCTGCCGGGGAACAATCTAGCTTAAAAGCCGGAAGCAACGCTAATATAAAAAAAAAAAGATTTTTAGTTTACTTTTATTAAAATTCGTTTTTATAAAAATACGTTTTAAATATTCGAAAATATAAAAAGAAAAACAAAAATATAAGTATTTTTAAGATTTTGTTAAATATTTAAGTTTTATAAAGTTTCTTTATTTTTATATAAGTTTTATTTAAGTATTTTGTTTTTATTTGAAACATAAAAAAAAAACCGAAAAAAATAAAATAATATATATATATATAAATCTAGTTTTACGATTTTTATTTATAAAATTATAAAGTAGTTCTATTTTTATTTTAGTTTTTAAATATAAGTTTTTATTATATAAATATTTAGATTTTAAAACAGAAAAATATAAAACAGAAAATAAAAAAAAATAAAAAAAGCGTCAAATTTAAAACTGTACCAGAGTTGAATTTTGGAACCCCGCGACTCGCGGGGTTTGCTGCTTGAAATACCGCAACTCGCGGAGCTACCCTGACACCGACAGAAACCCTAATCTGCATTTAATTACGGAGTAATTATTAATTATTATTATTATTATTAACCCTAAATAATTGTTATTATTATAATTAGTTTTATTTTAAAGTTTCTTTTTATTTAATTTGTTTTATTTAGTTAAATTAGTTTAATTAAATTGTAAAATTAATAGTTTTAATAAATAAATAATATTTTTATAAAATTTGTACTTTTTACAACTTTTTGTATATTTTTATATTTTGTCCCTTTTTAATTGTTTTAGCGTAATATTTGTATTTTTCGCTCATATTTAGTTTTAAACTTAGTTTTTGCCATAGTTATTTTTACTTCTAGATTTTTAGGCTTTGCCGTAGAATTCCTTAAGTGCTTTTTCTTTAGACTAAGATTTAGGTACTTTAGAATTTTGCGACGCCTTTTTAAGTTTTAGTTTCTTTTTAAGTTATTTCCATTTGGGATTTAGTTTTTCCTGTAAGCTTTAATATTTTTAGACGACTTTTACCTATGTATCAATTATCATTCCAATTAGTAATCTCAATTTGCGATTATAATTTTAAGTTAGTTGTAGTAATAAGGTTAGGTTAGTCAAGTGTTTTTAAGTGTTATAAGTTTCTTTTATTTTTCCATCACCTTTTATTTTTCAACCATTTTTCTTTTTCGACCTTTTTCGACGAACTCTTTTTCTTTCTTATTTCTCGCTATTCTAGTTTTAGGACATAGATTTTTATTCTACTTCTTATCTAAATTTCTTAAAATTACGAAAATTTATTTTAAGTGGTTAAATTGATAGACATCAAAATTTTCTGGTTCGTAGTAATAGTTGGATTTGTACGTGGACCGGGTTATTGGAGCCAAACAGTCCTCAATTATATTGAGACCAAACGAATCCTGCCCCTCTGCTGCATCTTTTGGCTATTCGAAACGTGGGCAAAATCAGAAAAGTCTATTGATTGGATAACTTATTATAATTTTTCTTTCCTTTTAAAAACTAATAGGATATTCAGTGAATGCACCGAGCAAGACGTTCACCACCTGTAACTAGATCAAGACATTTAGCAAATATTACCACCGTTGATTTTTCTTTAGAATCGTCATCCAGTCGACCAAGTACTCCAGTTCAAATTTCTGATAATCCATTTTTTGAACCCGACCTCACAATTGAGAATCCGGAGAATATTCAGGAACGATTCATAGATCCTGAACCACTAAATTTTCCTCCGGAACCACCAATCATTCAAACAGAGATTGTTGAGGAACGAACCATTAAATCAGAATCCTCTAGTGATTCCGGTTCAACAAATTCAATTATGGAGAATCTGGAACCTTTAAGTATGGAAGACCGAATGAGAGCTAAACGCACTGGCCAAGGTCACGCAATTACTCATCCAGACATTAATGCGCCAGATTATGAAATCAAAGGACAAATTTTACACATGGTGACTAATCAATGCCAATTTAGTGGTGCGCCGAAGGAAGATCCAAATGAACATCTACGTACCTTTAATAGGATCTGCACACTATTTAAAATCCGAGAAGTGGAGGATGAACAGATATATCTCATGTTATTTCCCTGGACTTTAAAGGGAGAAGCCAAAGATTGGTTGGAATCGTTACCTGAAGGGGCGATTGATACATGGACGTTTTAGTTGAAAAATTTCTTAAACAATTCTTTCCGGCATCTAAAGCCGTAAGACTTCAAGCAGAAATTGTTACGTTTACACAGAAGCCAAATGAAACTCTATATGAGGCGTGGACAAGATTTGGAAAGTTGTTAAGAGGATGTCCGCAACATGGTTTAGACACCTATCAAATAGTACAAATATTCTACCAAGGATGCGACATCACTACAAGGAAAGACATAGATATAGCAGCTGGTGGTTCTATTATGAAGAAAACCGAAACTGATGCTTACAAAATTATTGATAACACTGCTTCCCACTCACATGAGTGGCACCAAGAAAAAGATATCATTAGATCATCTAAAGCAGCTAGAGCCGATTCTAGCCATGACTTAGATTCCATTTCCGCAAAGATAGATGCTGTGGAGAGACGAATGGAAAAGATGACTAAGGATATTCACTCAATACGAATTAGTTGTGAGCAATGTGGAGGACCACATTTGACAAAAGATTGTCTCAGTATTGAATTAACAATGGAACAAAGAGAGAATATTTCATACATAAACCAAAGGCCTGGAAATAATTATCATAATAATTATCAACCGCCAAGACCGATTTACAATCAAAACCAGAATTATAACAGAAATATTCCATACAACAACCAACAAGGTCCTAGCAATCAACAAGTATCTAATAATACTTACAATCAGCAAAGACCTAATTTTCAAAACAAACCACCACAACAAACCGATGATAAAAAACCGAATTTAGAAGATATGATGACAAAGCTAGTTGAAACTCAAACGCAGTTTTTCACATCTCAAAAACAAACCAATGAACAAAATGCTCAAGCATTTAGAAATCAACAAGCTTCTATTCAAAATATGGAACAAGAAGTAAGTAACCTAGCAAGGTTAATAGGTGAAAGAAAACTGGGAAGTCTACCTAGTGATACAAACGCTAACCCCCGGAATGAAACAGCTAAAGCCATTACCACAAGAAGTGGTACAACACTTAAACCACCTGAAATACCTGTAACTTCTGATGAAGCTATTCCTACTCCACAAGAACCACAACCTGATCAAGATAAGGAAAAAGAACCAGTAGTTGAAAAGGTTAATGAAGATAATACAGTTATGGCTAAACCTTATGTTAAACCATACCAACCACCACTTCCTTACCCGAGTAAAATGAAGAAAGAGAAACTTGAAGCCGAGCAATCCAAATTCTTGGATATGTTTAAACAGATAAATGTAAATCTTCCTTTCATTGATGTGATTTCAGGAATGCCTAGATATACTAAATTCTTGAAAGATCTAATCTCAAATAGAAAGAAAATGGAAGAACTCTCGGCTGTTACACTAAACTAGACCTTGGAGAATTGAAACCAACCAGAATAAGCATACAACTAGCCGATAGATCAATAAAATATCCTAGAGGGATAATAGAGAACATGCTAGTTAAAGTTGGTACTTTAGTATTTCCAGTAGATTTTGTTGTTTTGGACATGGAAGAAGATTCTCAAGTTCCTCTCATATTAGGAAGACCATTCTTAAACACGGCTAAAGCAATGATAGACGTGTTCGGTAAGAAATTGACCCTAAGTATAGAGGATGAGAGTGTTACCTTTTCAGTTGATAGAGCAATGCAACAACCACAATATGCAGATGATACATGTTATTATATTCAAACCATAGATGCACATGCAGAATTATTTGAAGAATTTCCAGAATTACAAGGAACAGGAGAATGTTCTTTAGGAGAAGGTAATGAACCAATTGATGAAGCTGAAATGTTAGCTACACTTATAGCTAATGGATATGAACCAACAACAGAAGAAATTCAAATACTAAAAGAAGAAGACAGATATCGATACAAATCATCGATAGAAGAACCTCCGAAATTAGAGTTAAAGCCACTTCCAAACCATTTAGAATACGCTTATTTACATGGTGAATCTGAATTACCTGTAATAATATCGTCTTCTCTTACTAAAAATGAGAAATCACAACTCATTTCTGTGTTGAAAGCTCATAAACCAGCCATTGCATGGAAGATTCATGATATTAAAGGAATAAGTCCTTCGTATTGCACACATAAAATCCTTATGGAAGAAGGTCATAAAACGTATGTGCAACGCCAACGAAGACTAAATCCTAATATGCAAGATGTAGTTAAAAAAGAAATTATTAAACTGCTAGACGCAGGTCTAATTTATCCAATTTCTGATAGTCCATGGGTAAGCCCAGTTCAATGCGTGCCTAAGAAGGGTGGCATGATTGTCATTACAAATGAGAAAAATGAGCTTATTTCTACTAGGACTGTAACAGGATGGCGTGTATGTATTGATTATAGAAAATTAAATGACGCCACCAGAAAAGATCACTTTCCCTTACCTTTCATAGATCAAATGTTGGAAAGATTAGCCGGAAATAGTTACTATTGTTTTCTAGATGGATTTTCCGGATATTTTCAAATTCCAATAGCACCCGAAGATCAAGAGAAAACCACATTCACATGTCCTTATGGTACTTTTGCTTACAAACGCATGCCATTTGGACTTTGTAACGCCCCTGCAACCTTTCAAAGGTATATGATGGCGATTTTTCACGACATGATAGAAGAATGCATGGAAGTTTTCATGGATGACTTTTCAGTCTTCGGTGATACATTTGAATCATGTCTAGTTAATCTGGAACGAATGCTTATTAGATGCGAACAATCAAATCTAGTACTTAATTGGGAGAAATGCCATTTTATGGTTAAAGAAGGCATCGTTCTTGGTCATAAAATTTCAAAAGAAGGAATTGAAGTGGATAGAGCTAAAGTAGATGTAATTGCTAAACTTCCACATCCCACCAATGTTAGAGGAGTTAGGAGTTTTCTAGGGCATGCCGGTTTTTACCGACATTTCATAAAAGATTTTTCTAAAATTGCCACTCCTATGAATAAACTCCTAGAAAAGGATGCTCCATTCATCTTTTCAGATGAGTGTATCAAATCTTTTAATATTCTTAAAGAGAAACTCACTAATGCGCCGATCATGATAACACCAAATTGGAATCTACCATTTGAACTAATGTGCGATGCAAGTGATTTTGCAATGGGAGCCGTTTTAGGACAAAGAATTAAAAAATGATTTCAACCTATATATTATGCTAGTAAGATGTTACAAGGAGCACAAACGAACTATACAACTACTGAAAAAGAACTCCTTGCTATTGTCTTTGCTTTTGACAAATTTCGATCATATCTCGTTCTAGCAAAAACGGTGGTTTATACCGACCATTCTGCTCTTAGATACCTATTTTTGAAACAAGTTGCTAAACCAAGATTAATCCGTTGGATCTTACTCTTACAAGAGTTTGATATTGAAATCCGAGATAAAAGAGGAGCAGAAAATCTCGCCGCTGATCATCTTTCTCGTCTTGAAAATCCCGAATTAGAAGTTCTAAATGAATCGGCCATACAAGACAACTTTCCTGATGAATATCTATTGAAGATAGATTATAAAGAAATTCCATGGTTTGCAGACTATGCAAACTATTTAGTATGTGGATTCCTTAAAAAAGGATTATCTTACCAAAAACGAAAGAAATTCTTCAGTGATATAAAACACTATTTTTGGGAAGATCCACATCTGTTTAAAAGTTGTCCCGATGGAATAATACGCCGATGTGTATTTGGAGATGAAGCTAGTAAAATATTAAACCATTGTCACACAGGACCAACAGGAGGGCATTATGGGCCTCAACTAACAGCAAGAAAAGTTTATGATGCTGGATTCTATTGGCCTACAATTTACAAAGACGCACACCTTCTTTGCAAATCCTGTGATGCTTGTCAAAGGGCTGGAAAAATAAGTCAACGTGATGAAATGCCACAAAATGTCATACAAGTATGTGAAGTATTTGACATTTGGGGTATTGACTTTATGGGTCCATTTCCAAAATCTCATAATAATCTATATATACTCGTAGTCATTGATTATGTATCTAAATGGGCGGAAGCACAAGCTCTCCCAACTAACGATGCACGAGTTGTAGTCAACTTTTTAAAACGTCTTTTTGAAAGGTTTGGAACACCGAAAGCTTTAATAAGTGATCGGGGTACTCATTTCTGTAATAATCAACTTGAGAAAGTTCTTAAAAGATATGGAGTAACTCATAAAATCTCCACCGCATATCATCCACAAACAAGTGGACAAGTTGAAAATACCAACCGAGCTTTAAAACGTATTCTAGAGAAAACCGTAGGATCAAATCCGAAGGAATGGTCCATTAAATTGGAGGATGCACTCTGGGCTTTTAGAACAGCCTACAAAACTCCAATTGGAACCACACCTTTTAGACTTGTTTATGGAAAAGCATGTCATCTTCCAGTAGAAATTGAACACAAAGCATTTTGGGCTTTGAAGACATGTAATCTTGATTTACATGAAGCCGGACGTCTACGATTAAGTCAACTAAACGAATTAGAAGAATTAAGACATGAAGCATACGATAATTCGTTAATCTATAAGGAAAGAACGAAGAAATGGCATGATAAAAGAATCAGAAGTTCAAAAGAATTTAAAGAAGGAGACAGAGTTCTTCTTTTCAATTCACGATTCAAGCTATTTCCTGGAAAATTGAAATCAAGATGGTCTGGACCATTCATAGTTAAAAGAGTTTTTCCATACGGAACAGTAGAATTGATAAATTCAAATGGGATTGAATTTAAAGTTAATGGTCACAGAGTTAAACACTACATAGATAGTCCGATGGAAGTCGACAACAAAGTTAATCACAATTTCGACACCACAACTAACTAAGTGTGGGGAGAATCAAGTCTTTAAAGGATAATATGTATTTCTGTTAGAGTTAGATTGTCTGTTTTCGTGTAGTTCTCGAAAATGGAACCCGAATGGTCTTTCCCTAGCAGACCCTAAAGAACTAGTCTTCTCCCCCCATTCTGAATTTTTATTTTTTTTAGGTTTTTACAAAATGAAGACTACCTGTGAACTAAACCATGGTTTAATGCTACACACTTTGATCACTAAACGTAATAATGACGCACTTCCGAGTGAAATAGTATCAGTAATCAGAGAAAGATTGGACGGAGTTAGAAAAGAATCCAGATGCGAAGATAATAAGTTACAATTTGGTAAAGGAAAATCAAAATCCGCAGCGAAAAGAAGAGCACGACACCTAGAAAGATGTCACAAATGCGGAAAATGGTCACATGGAGGTAAATGTTCAAATAATCAAACCTATTCAAACACCGAATTTGTTACTTTATGCAGAGACGGACCGTTCATATGTTTAGAAGAAAAGACACTGAATGCTCGAGGTTACGCCTATGTAGCCATGGAAAACCAATTAAACCGACTATCTTATGAATGGGATAGATCATATAACTAAGAAATCTATTTCACAGGTATGTCTGTACAGTTTTTATTTTATTTTATTTTTATTTTTAACCTTTTGATAATAAACGCTAATTTGTTCGCTATAAAGTATTAAATTGGTATTGAATAAAATTAGGTTTGGCGACCGAAATTATTGATATCATTCAAAAATTTATTACATCACTGTTAAATTTAACGTTTATTCTTAAGGTATAAATATCTTTAATCAATCAACCCAAAATATTTCAAAAATTCGTCATGAGTTAAATTAGGCCTTGGAAGCGAAATTACTTTACCGAAAAGAGGGGCGCATATTTTTGATAATATTTGATTGATTAAAGTGGGATAAAAAGCCAAAAAGATTTTTAATTTTATTTTTACCATGTTTTTAAAATTAATATTTAAATCTTAAATTAATATTGTAAACTTTGTAAAAACAATATTTTTAAAATTGTAAATATTTGAAAAATTAATATAAGTTTGGTGTGAATTTATAATATGAATTTTTAAGTTTGGTGTGAATTTTTAATTTTTAAATATGAATTTTAATTTTATGCATTTTTAAATTAAGTTTGGTGTGAATTTTTAATATTAATTTTGAATTTTATATTTAAATTGTGTGAATTTAAAAACAAAAATTTACTTTATCTCATTAAGTTAAAAATATGATTTTTAAAATTCGTCGTAAGTTGAAGACTAGGTCTTTAAACCGAAATTGCTTTACCCGAGGGAGGGACGAGAACTTTTATTATCATTATTTTTAATCTTATTGAATTAAAGTATGCCAAAAACATTAAAAAACCCAAAAATCTTAGCTTTTAAAACAATCGCTACAAAAAGACAAATTTTAAAATTTTGTCGAAGGACGGACTAGGACATCGATCCGAAACGACCTCGTTCTAAATAACAAGGGAAACAAAATTTTAAAATTAATTACTTAATAGTTTTAATTAGTATAAGATATAAATAAAATAAAAAAAAAACTCCGCGACTCGCGGAGTTTGAAGGTCCAAACACCGCGACTCGCGGAGGGACCGAAATACAGAAAAAAAATAAAACGCAAAGAACTGATCAGTCCACACCACAACTCAAACATACAGCGAAAATACTGCCGAAAAAAACCCCCAAAAACACCCCCAAAATCACAATTTTTAACCGTTAATCATCAAATCTTTTACTAAAATCATGTTGAGAAGGATGCTATCAAGGAATTACTCAAGAAAAACGGTAAATTTCTACACCTAAACACCATTTAATCCGAAAATTAGTGTTCTTGAGCACTTTTTTCCCCAATTTGATTTTGATGCTTTTTAGTGTAATTATGCTTAAATTGTTTATGTATTATACTTGTATAACCTAGATTGATGCTATTTAACATGATTAGAAGCCTTAAACTTCAAATTTTGAGCAATCTAGGGTTTGTGTTCTTGAGCAAATTTGGGGCTTTTTGATATAAACAGGTTAGGGCCGATTTTTGTCATGAATTGTTGCTAAATTAAGTAGTGTAACATGTTTAGGTAGTTAAATGATCCAAACTTTGAGCCTAAACATGATTTTGAGAATTAAAGTGGACTTTTTCAAGTCTAAAAATTCACGAACTTGATTTTTGAGAGATAATGCCATTTGAAACTTGTTTAATTGCTAGTAATGATTATTTTGACATGTTATTTGAGTTGAATGCTTATGAACTTGGCGAACATTTTCGTATATGCTTATTTGAAAAAGTGTAGATTTGATAAAAATGTGAAAATGAGCTTAAGTTTGATATAAATTGATCATGTCATTGTAATTATTTTGATTGATGATTTTGCTGACACTAATGCATATTTGGATGCACAAAAATTGTGTTTGATGTGTTTTGCAGACTGAAAGGGGTGAATCTTCATCCCAAGCTCGCAATGCTTTTGCTGAGAATGCAGAACAATAGGAGGTGGATAACTACTACAAACAAGATATACCTCATCCAGTCATGACATTTTCTGATATGCACTTGGAAGATTTGCACCCGAACCTGAGATTTGACAGACTTTGGATAGATTATCCAAAATACCAAAGGGGTTTGCATACTCTTCATTCTAAAGTTGTTGAGGTACCGAGGGTCATAGAATGGGGACCATTAGAAGCTGTAGAATTGGCCGGGCCAATTAGGGAATTATTTGCATAGAGGTATGGTAATTCTACTTTTAACGACTGGGTACGTTTATTCACCATGCGTAGACCTGTATATAAAGTATGGTGTGAAGAATTGTTGTGTAGTATAGAATTAAATGATCGGGTAGCTAGTTTAACCGATCGATCTTTTATTAGATTTTTGTTAGGAGGTTTGATGCGCCACATGTCTTTACTAGACATGGCTCAGGCTTTACGTTTATATACGCCTGAGGAGTTAGCATCTGCCGATTGTAGAGGGTTGACACTAAATGGTAGAAAGATAGATGAAAATTTTGATACACATGGTGTATGGAGTCAAATGACAAGCCATCACCGATTCAAAGGGGGAAATTACTCTTATTTGGATATAGATAGAGCTGAATTAAGAGTGATTCATAGGTTTTTAGCTAATTCGATTACACAAAGAGGTAAGAACAAGGAAAAGGTAAATGAACAGGATTTGTTTTACCATATGTGTATTCGAGACCCACAAAGCGCTGTAAGTATACCTTATTGTGTGGGTTATTATTTATCAGCTATGGTTAGGGGGATGAGACCGCATAGCATAATAGGAGGTGGTATTTTTATTACTTCGATTGCTGAATATCTCGGTGTGGATATAAGTCGGGGGGGATTATTAGTCGAAGAACCAGAACCCCGCGATACAATAGGTTTAAATGTATACCATGGTGCGAAAGTTTTGAAGAGGCGAAATAACGCCGCAGTACAATACCATGGTAGACATCCACAGGTTGAGAGAAACCAACAGCAAGGTAATGTAGGAGGGGGAAATGAAATGCAAGAAATGCAAAGGTTTATAGCTTCACAGGAGTACGAAAATGCTAGACAGAGAGCATTTGAAGATTGGCAAGTTTATCAAAACCAAATCATAGCTCATTGCCAACATATAGGTAGAAACTATATTCCTACTCCAAAACCCATATTCCCTCCCTGGTCTATAGAGATGCAACCACTGTATCCTACATATAACCCAGCCGAAGCATTCTATAGCACCTATGGTTATGCATGGAACCCCTATTGGTATCAGTATCATCCCTAGTCTACTTAGTTTTATTTATTTTGTAATTTGTAATGTTGATACGTTTAATACTTATGTTAATATTGTAATAGTTTTTATAATTTTCTAACTTTTATTCTTAGATTTTAATAATTTTTGAATGTGGGGTAATATACCAAACTTCAAAAATATGTATATATGTTTGCAGTTTATCTTATGTACACAACAGGGTAAAACAACGCATTTTCAAAGACTGGCATTAAGTTCAGCAAAAGCAACTAATTTTGACGACAAGATGCAAAATATATGTGAAATAACAACAAGACGGAATGAACAAATGATGTGCACCATTTATCATTCAGCAAACAAACGTCAATATATTTGGAAACTTTGGTAAAAATTTAATCATTTTCACACAAATCACCCTCAATAATTTAAATTGTTACTGATTTCTTGCAAATGAGGGCATTGCAAGATCTTAAGTGTGGGAAGGGGTTAAATTCTTTCGGATTTTTTTAAAATTTTTTTTTATCATAAACACTTGGTTACTCTTAAAAATACTAGTAAAGCAGTAGTTGTATTAGAATCTAGTGCTCTCTGATAATAAAGAACAGCCCTAGTCTTATATACTGACTACCCAATTCTAGTAAAATTTTTCAAAATTTTCAATTAAATGAACTCAAAATCATGTTTATACATATTTATGAACGATAAAACTAGGTTTTAACACCGAAATTATTGTTACCTCGGAAAGGACATAAATTGAGAAACAAACCAAAATGTTAAAATTCATTTAAAATGGAATAGAGGACAATAAAAAGGAAAATAAAAGCCAAGTGTGGGAAAATTCTCCAAGTTATTCAAAACATATGTCACATATTTTTATACAAATAACTGAAAATACTTTTGCTTTGGACTAAACTAAACTATTTTACCCGATGAAAGAAAAGAAGAGATGGATCTACACGATGAATCAATTCCATCATTAAAAGGAAGTAAAGTCTTCCGAAAAAGACACGCTCTTCTTGATTTAGGTCAAGAAGTTGTCGTCCAGACCAGCTGTAGGTTGACGAAAAATCTAGAAAAGTCATCACTAAAATCAGCAGAAAATCCACGGACCTCAGCATTAAACAGGGTCGCCAAGTGGTCAGATTTATCCTAACCATGAGAAGGATTTATCTCGTAAAATGGGGGGGCACCATGCAAATTAGCTGGATAAGACTAATGAATCAGATCCCCAGAAAGGATAATCTCCTTAAAGATTAAAAATCAGCTTTTAAGCCTGATATTACTCAATCCTAGAGATTGACCTTAAAGATTGAGAATTCAATCTCATGGAATTCAATGATATCTAAACTCGAGCTTGAACGAGAAAATATTTTGATCAAAATTACAAACCAATTTGTTTTCTGAAAACCCTATTTTCAATGCGTTCATTACCATTGAACGTAAAATCCTAGGAATTCACCTAGAATTCATTAGGTCACCTGAACTAAATCGGGTGTCAACCGTAAGAACCGTGGTTGCATAGTGGTCAAAGACAGGACCTTGTGCCAGACCGAAAAATCATAAGAGTGAGCTTTACTATTGCTCCTACCAAGGATAGTAATTGCGTCCGACACGTTATAGACCATAATTAAAAGCATGTCAGGGGACATTGCCTTAACAATTGCTTGTTCAACGCTTTCCTTTACAACCGGACGGTAGTTTACCGAAAGGTAATATACGGGACAAGTAAACTGGACGTGTTGCTTTCCAAATACAAGGTTAGCAAGTGAGTGACACAAAACCATAAGTTTTGAGCTAAAATTTTCAAATCTGAAACCCACCAAACCCAAAAAAATATTTTGCAAACACCGGTGAAGGGTTATTCCGGAAAACTTATCTAGGGTAAAAACGAGATTTAATTTTCAAAAAAGATCAAATGTTTTCATAAAGATCCAATTTCCTTAATGGATCTAAATTTTTATAGTCATGTGGGACTGTAAACCATATCGTTACTACCATTGTTTATACCGCCGTATAGAAATCACTGATGTACAAAGTGTGAAGAATAAAGAAGTGATTCTAGTATTTCAAGACGATATTGCTTGAGGACAAGCAACGCTTAAGTGTGGGAATATTTGATAATGCTAAAAACGAACATATATTTCATAGCATTATTCCTCAAGAAAGACAAGCTTTTAGTTGCAATTGTTCTATTTATAAGTGATATTCGTTTAAATAATAAAAGGTGAAGACAAAAGACAGATTCGACGAATTGAAGACGCAAATGACCAAAAAGCTCAAAAGTACAAAATACAATCAAAGAGGTTCCAATTATTGATAAGAAACGTCTCGAAATTACAAGAGTACAAGATTCAAAAAGCAAAGTACAAGATATTAAATTGTACGCAAGGACGTTCGAAAATCCAGAACCGGGACCAGAGTCAACTCTCAACGCTCGACGCAACGGACTAAAAATTACAAGTCAACTATGCACATAAATATAATATAATATTTAAATAATTCTTATAGTTATTTATATATTATATAAATAATAAAAATCCGTCGGCAAGAAAGACTCCAAAGTTTGTGAGCTGTATTTTCAAACTCCGCGAATCGCGGAGTTTGAAGGCAAAAATTGCCGCGAGTCGCGGAGCCCCAAATTCTGAAACTCCCTATAAAAGCAAACGAATTCTGATCGCAAAAACCAACATATATATCCATCCTCTCTATATCTATACGTAAATATTTATATTTATATTTTAATTTTAATTTTAATTTTAATTTTAATCCTAATAATAAGGGTATGTTAGCGAATATTGGAAGGGTGTAAGTCGAAATTCTGTCCGTGTAACGCTACGCTATTTTTAATCATTGTAAGTTATGTTCAACCTTTTTAATTTAATGTCTCGTAGCTAAGTTATTATTATGCTTATTTAATCCGAAGTAATCATGATGTTGGGCTAATTACTAAAATTGGGTAATCGGGCTTTGTACCATAATTGGGGTTTGGACAAAAGAACGACACTTGTGGAAATTAGACTATGGGCTATTAATGGGATTTATATTTATTTAACTAAATGATAGTTTGTTAATGTTAATATAAAGATTTACAATTGGGCGTCCCTATAAATTACCATATACACTCGATCGGACACGATGGGCGGGGTATTTATATGTACGAATAATCGTTCATTTAACCGGACACGGGAATGGATTAATAGCCACTAGAATAATTAAAACAGGGGTGAAATTATGTACAAGGACACTTGGTATAATTGATAACAAAATATTAAAACCTTGGGTTACACTCAGTCGACATCCTGGTGTAATTATTAAACAAAGTATTAAAATCTTGTTACAGTTTAAGTCCCCAATTAGTTGGAATATTTAACTTCGGGTATAAGGATAATTTGACGAGGACACTCGCACTTTATATTTATGACTGATGGACTGTTATGGACAAAAACCAGACGGACATATTAAATAATCCAGGACAAAGGACAATTAACCCATGGGCATAAAACTAAAATCAACACGTCAAACATCATGATTACGGAAGTTTAAATAAGCATAATTCTTTTATTTCATATTTAATTTCCTTTTATTTTATATTTAATTGCACTTCTAATTATCACATTTTTATTGTTATTGTATTTAATTGCACTTTTAATTATCGTACTTTTTAATTATCGCAAGTTTATTTTATCGCATTTTTATTAATCGCAATTTCATTATCGTTATTTACTTTACGCTTAAAATTAAGTCTTGTATTTATTATTTTACATTTGGTTTTAACTGCGACTAAAGTTTTAAAATCGACAAACCGGTCATTAAACGGTAAAAACCCCCCTTTATAATAAAAATATTACTTATATATATATTTGCATTTTTATAAAAGTAAACTAATATAGCGTTAAGCTTTGTTTAAAGATTTTCTCTGTGGAACGAACCGGACTTACTAAAAACTACACTACTGTACGATTAGGTACACTGCCTATAAGTGTTGTAGCAAGGTTTAAGTATATCCATTCTCTAAATAAATAAATATCTTGTGTAAAATTGTATCGTATTTAATAGTATTTTCCTGCTAAAATTAATAGCTATTTTATATACACTCCGCTACCATATCAGAGTCATACATGCTTTATTCGAGAAAACTTTGCATTCACAAAATCATCACCATGTATCTTATTTTGACTGCATTGACAACGGATGTATTATGGTAAACTATTATTTACGGTGATTGTCTATATGTAGAAATCATCAGATGTCGAAAACCTTGAAAATTGATATTCATTTATGGTGTGCCTTTTCAAAAGAATGCAATATTTACAAAACGTATCATGTAGAGGTTAGTACCTCACTATGAAATCGATGAATGATGTATTCGTCCAAATGGATTTGGACGGCTCATCACAGTTAGCATCAGAGCTTGAGGTCATAGGGAACCAGAATTTGCATTAGTGTGTTTAACTGGTAATTGTGATGATGCATTAGTGAGTCTGGACTATGACCGTATCTGTTTTTACTGAGTTTTACTTATCATTTCTTGTCGAAAATTACATGCTTATCATTCTTAAGTCTAGACACATTTCCTGCATTTATTGCATACATAGTGTACAGACGAATTCATATCTTAGCATATCTATTACTGTACAATTTGCTTGACATCTTCCGAAAATTCCTTCATGATTTATGGAATTTTGGTATTATATATACATATGTAAATTATGTATTAAAGAATACCAATCTAAATCCTATAATCTATCTCATATCAAAAATCAATTCCGTGATTATACAAGATGGATCACGTATCTAGTTCAAATTCCTTAGATTCCGACAACTATTCCGATATGGAGTTTCACTCGAGCTCTGAAAGCAGTGTAACCGGAATGGATCAACCAATTAGCCATCATCTATTCTGGATGAATTGGGGATGGGTTCATAGCTTACTTAATCATTGGAGACAAGAAGAAGGTGATCCCTTCCATCCACCCCATTTCCCTCTTGGCGAAGAACCTGAAGCCCTTACCGGCGAACCTATTCGAGACACCATTTTCTCTCTCATTTCCAGAGTATCTCGCCACGATAATATACTATCTCAAATTCTGAATCTTATTCATCCGCTCATCCGAACCGACAATCATCCCGGTGTAATAGAAGAAGTCAACGAGCTTCGCGCTCGAGTATTGGCTTTGGAGAATATGGTGCAAAGGTTACAAGCACCAGCAGCATCACCGGCATCAACAGTACCACTAACAACAACACCAACAGTACCATTACCACCACCAACAACAACTTCATCGCAAACCTCAACTTCACAATCTGTCCCACGAGCATCAATGTCATATGCCCTGTAGATACCAAGGAATACCAACAACAACAAACGATGAAGTATTGATTCATAACTTCATCGAAGAAATATTCTGCAGAGAATATGTAGTTTCTAAAAGTTTTAGAAATTATATATTCTAGTGCAAATTGTAAATTAGATGAGTGGGTGGATAGAAATAATGAAGTGAAACCCTGACCGGAATGGTGCACGATTTACAAGCTAGACTTGTTATACCATCACCGTCAGCATCACCAGCACTATCAGTGCCGTCAGCATTGTCAGCACCAGCAGCACCTACAACATCACAAGCTCCGTCAGATCCATAATCACTGCGAACATCATCACTAACCAACGACGAGTATATTGTATCAACGAGTTATGAAGTATTAACTCATTTCCCCTGAAGAAATTATATGTTTATATTTTATATATATATATGAATTTTGAAATAAAAATAAATCTTTTCGTACTAAGCTATTACGTGTGAATCTTAACTGGTAGGTACTACTCGGTTAGTTCATGTTACTAATATGCCATGATGTATATCCTTTGTTAATGACTTAACAATCGTTAACTATAATCTCTGATTCGACTTAATAGATTCCATTTCATAATAAGTCAAGTGTATTATTCAAATACATGTATGATTTTACACTTTCATTTTCGATGTACTTGAAACTTTCCAGAAAACGTCATTCGTACCTTGCGAAACTCACAAGAATTCCACGAGCACCAACATCATTCACCGAAGAATATCAATAAGAATAGATGTGATGACCCGGAAATTTCTGACCAAATTTAAACTTAATCTTTGTATGATTAACATTTCCGACATGATAAGCAAAGTCTGTAAAACTGAATCTCAAAATTTTTGAACTACTTTTATATATTTAAATACCCTTCGGTTGTTTTCGACGATTCGTGAACAATTATATGTAAATAGATACATATATACTATAACTTGAAAAGGTAACAATGTATTAATTGTTTGATACCGTACATTAAACTTATTGGTTTAAATATCTATTTGAATATATATGATAAGTTGAAATATTTATTATTAAAATTTATTTATAGATAACTTTCAATGTGTATTTAAAAACTGATTTATATATTAAAAAGATATATACATATATATAATTTCAAGTTATTTAGTAAACGATAGTAACATTCGTTTATTGATTCGATTGATATTTAGATAAGTTAACTAAAGCATTTAAGATGAACCAGTAAAACACTAATTTGCTACAGTATTTTCAAATTGCTACAGTACCCAAAAATGCTACAGTGTTTTCGAAAATCACTATTTGCTACAGTGTAATTGACTTTGCTACAGTGAATTGCTACAGTAACTTTGCTACAGTAACCATTTTTGATATGAAGTAAATGACCAAAACACTTAAATGTATAAGTTATACCTCGAGTGGTATAGTTTATGGATGATTTAAGACTATATTTTGACAAAGGTACGATTCACGAAACGTAAAGTACAAGTTTTCTCAGTATACGATAGGACGTTCGAAAAACCGGAACCGGGACATAAGTCGAATGACGACGTACGACTAATCGAAATAAAAATTACAAATCAACTGTACACAGGAATAAAATATAATATATAATTAATTAATTTTAATTATATATATTATATATTATTATATTATGTCACAAGCTAGGAGTTAAAAACATGTGAGCTGGAAAAAGAGGCCATGCGATCGCATGGCCAGATAGCCTAAAATCCATGCGATCGCATGGAAGGAGAAATCAGGCCACACTATAAAAGCTCGACCACTTCCACTTTTGATTAATATCATTTTACTCCGTATTATTATTATTATTATTATTATTATTATTATTATTATTATTATTATTATTATTATTATTATTATTATTATTATTATTATTATTATTATTATTATTATTATTATTATTAATATTATTATTAATCTTATTATTATTAGTATTATTAATAATTAGTATTATACATAAAATACTACGACGAGGTTATGAGCGTGTCACTTTCAAAAATGAGTTTTACGAGCGGGATAGAGCTAAGGAAATTATGGGTTATTACTAAGGAGGTTATGGGTAATGTTCAAGAGTATTGTTCGCAAGTCAAACCTAGTGTTTATCATCTCTGTTGCGTCTACGTACTTTTTTGAAATATTGAATCACAATATTGATACGTTGAGATCTACGATTATTTGGTAATCCGAGTTTCGGTCACATTACGATGAATAACTTTATGTGCTGCTAAGGTGAGTTTCATTTGCTCCCTTTTTAATTGCTTTTGCAATCTATATTTTTGGGCTGAGAATACATGCACTTTATTTTAAACACAATGGATACAAGTACATACTAAATTCTACACTGAGCTTGAACCAAAAATCCCTTAGCTTTGGTAACTAGTAACTGCCAGTTATAAGAACTGGTGGGCGCGAGTAGTTGTATATGGATCCATAGGGCTTGACATCCCCGTCTGTTCCAGGTATAGAAACCCTAGCCGGAACTATAAATCAGACGTATGCTATTTGAGTTTAGTACACGTTGGATTGCGTGTATTGTACATGTTGGTTGCATGTATGTTAAAACAGGGGTACTTATTATAACGTTAAAGCTTAATTACCAGGGTGCTCAATTTCGTAGAATATTTTGATAAACGTTTCTGGATGAAACAACTGAAATCTTGTGATCCACCTTTATATACAGATTATACGAAACATTAAAACTATGAACTCACCAACCTTTGTGTTGACACTTGTTAGCATGTTTATTCTCAGGTTTTCTAGAAGTCTTCCGCTGTTTGCTTAGATGTTAGACAAGCTATGTGCATGGAGTCGTACATGACATATTTTTCAAGGAAACGTTGCATTCACCAAATCATCACCATGTATCTTATTTTGACTGCATTGTCAACGGAAGTACTGTTGTAAACTATTATTTATGGTGATTGTCTATATGTAGAAATCATCAGATATCGAAAACCTTTGATTTAAATAGTCATTTATGGTGTACCTTTTCAAAAGAATGCAATGTTTACAAAATGTATCATATAGAGGTCAAATACCTCGCAATGAAATCAATGAATGACGTGTTCGTCTATATGGATTTTTAGCGATCGTCACAATAGATAATGAAGTATCGATTACATTAGTGAAATACTCCGCAAAGATTATGTAATCTCTAGTATTTTAGAGATTATTTATTTCTAGTTCCAGTCGAAAATCAAATGAGTTTAATAGTATATTAACTCATTAAATCCGTATTACATCCGAAGAAAATATATGTAACACCCTGTCAAAATCCTTTTGACGGAACGTTAACTCTGGTCCCAGTGCTTGGCTTGACTTCTACGTAACGGCAACAATTTACAGCGGAAGCAATTAATACCTGAGAATAAAACACGCAAAACGGATCAACAATAATATTGAGTGAATCTACAGGTTTTAGGTAAACAATACGGTATGTTTAAGATATACATTTCGAAAACGTTTAATAGTGGAAGACCACCAAGGTTCAATGTTAAAAGTTTGTAGACAACTCCGTGTCCCGTTTAAAAAGTTTGTTGACACTATAATGTCAAGCTTCAAATATTTGTAGACAATACCATGTCAAGTTTCTATCTCAATTGTTCGTAAACCACAGTTTTAAATAACGTTGTATAGTATCTGAAAAACAGTTATCATAAAATAGTTTAAGTTCCTTAACCACGAGATTCTACAAGTACAACACAAAATCGTAAAAACGTTTGCATAATATGAGCACCTGAATACTAGCAATGACCCGAGTATAGAAGCCACTATACCTGCCTTTACCTCCTAAAATGTTATACACTTATTCGAGCGTATCTAATGTTAAAAAAAAATGCACCACAGTTTTTATAGCGGGTGAGGTTGTCAACCTAACGGATCCGTCCATCTAAATTGTGCTTACACCGATGGTATTAAAAGTATTCAAGCTAGAGGCTTTGTGAACAAACTTAATATGCATATATAGTACTCGTGTCAATACAAAAGCAATTGATAAAGTAAGTATAACAGCGTATATTCTCATCCCTGAAAACATGTAAAAAGTGGGACTGTAGACTCACCTTTGAATAAAGTTCGAATTGAAAAGTGGACAATTAACTTGTACAGTTTATAGCCGAGTAACGCAACCTAAGTATACGTATTTAGGTTGGTCAATATATGTATCTTAAATAAGTGTGGTTTCATAGTATAAGTTGTCTTATTGCTCGACTCGATGCGTTTCAAAGTAAAAGTCAACTATATCATGCAAGTCAAACAAAGTCAACCGAAGTCAAACCGAAAGTCAAACTTGGTCAAAGTAGTCAACTAAAGTCAACATCAGTAGGTTCGGTCAACATGTCAAACATAAGTCAAACAATACGTTTCAGGTCATGAATGATCATTTTCACAATTTCAGTTTATAGTTGTGCACAAAGTTCATGAACACGTGGCATACTTAGCACATTATCTCATAGTAAAAAATTCACGTAAGCATGGAAAACTCCAGATAATAAATATACTTAAAATTGATTCCAAAAAGTCTGGCCAGGGACTCATACGATAATTAAAAGTCAGGAATCAGAAGGGGTACATTTGGGGTTTGCCAAGTCAGTTTCTGACCGCGCACTGATTTCGTTTTGGCTATAACCGAAGTTAGGTACATGCAATTGATACAAGACCAGTGGACATAGTTCAAGGACAAGTTAAAGTAATACATATCAAAAATATAGCAAATTTTGTTTAGCCAATTTGTATAGTTTATTCATGCAAGTTGAATGTTCAGTTTTTCAGCTCAAATCAGGATCCACATAAAGTACGGATCTATTGTGCCCAATGCATAAGGTTTCAGCGATTGACATAAACTAACAATAAGTCACATATCATGTTAAAATTCATATTCCATAAGCTTACATGTTCATTCAATAAACACAATCCACAGAGTATAAAACAGAGAGCAATTTACAGATTCGATTCTAGTTTAGCTAGTCACATTCGCACGCGATTATCTGAAGATCTAGATACAACTAGCCTATGATATCTACATGAAAGGTGAAATACTTTTTGTGTAAATTTCAAATATGCAAAGCTTTAATAATATAAGTTAACACATTTTATCATACAAGGTTATTTTCATGCAAGTGCTGTATAAAACTACTTTTACACTAATTCAAGCATATCTTGGGTTATACATAAGAAAACGACATGATATCCTAGTCTAAATTGAGTGTTTTTAAATTATCTTTCCATTGGTATAAGTTTAAAATGCCAATTCGTGGTCTATCAAATCAAGATTTCTGATCAGTCACGAAAACACAACGTTAATTTCAATTAAGCATAACTTGATCATCCGGAAACGAAATCAAGCGAATCCAAAGCCTAAACTCAATAGTTTTTCGCAAGGAATCTGAATATAACCTAATAATTAACATTTGAAAAATTTAGTTTTTCTGATCATGCATAAACAAATTCGTTTTTAAATCCTAACGCATCAAACAATCAATATAACGATTACAATTAACACGTACGCGTATAGACTTGAGCAATTGACAACATAACTATGAAACTCTAATAAAAATCAAATTTTAAATATTATGGTTCATGTAAATATACCTTAGATCGACAATTAAAGCACACCAATACGTAGAGGATAACGCGAATCACAACGTTTGTTCTTGACGTTTGATCAAAAAATAAAAATTGAGTGTGTGTATGTGTGTGGTGGTCGACGGCAGCAGCAAGGGAGGGAGGGAACAAAAAGTCGATCAAAAAAAAATAAATGGGGAGGAGGATTACTTTAGGTTTAATCACAAGTATTTATATCTAGCCCTAATACCCCTAATTTACACTTAAGCCCTCCAAGTTGCAATTTTTAAATTAAAAAGGGGTGTGGAGTGGGGTTTTGGCCGAATGGGACCCATGGGGTACTCCCGGGCTCGTGTTTTGCAATTCCGTGTAATCGTGGCTCATTTCAAGTGTCGTTTAGTCGTACCGAAGGCCCGGAACGCTAAACCGATCGTTAAACGCAACCAAACGTTAATTTATAAAAAATCCAATAAATTAATTATTTTTGAAAAGTTAATAATTAATAATTTAATTATTAACATAAACCCGAGCGTTTCATTGCTAAAAAAAGCAGTTATTGAAATCGCATCGTTTTTATCGTATTTCATTATCCGAAATATTTATTTGAATTAATATCAACTCATATTAATTATTGTAACCCTCCAAACATCAAATATGCATTTATTACACGTAAACGCACAAAAGTTAAATAATCGCCGTTAAGTAAACTAACGGAAAGTTAACGGAAGTAACGGAAAAAGTAGGGTTGTTACATTACCCACCTGTTATTGAAAATTTCATCTCGAAATTTTAGTGAACGTCCACTGAAGTAGTCTCCTGGGGTACAGTTGTGGATACTTCAGCCTCATCTGGTCTTCACGCTTCCACGTGAACTCTGGTCCTCTTCTCGCGTTCCACCGAACTTTAACGATAGGAATTCGGCTTTGTTTCAGCTGTTTGACCTTACGGCCCAAGATTTCGACAGGTTCCTCAATGAAATGAAGTTTGTTGTCGATACACAGTTCCTCTAAAGGAATGATCAAATTATCATCTGCTAGGCACTTCTTTAGATTGAATACATGAAAAACGTCGTGTATACTGCTGAGTGCTGGTGGCAGCTCTAATCTGTAAGCTACTGGTCCAACTCTTTCAGTTATCTCGAACAGTCCAACATATCTAGGACTAAGTTTACCTCATTTCTCAAATCGTACAACACCCTTCCAAGATGATACTTTAAGCATAACTTTGTCACCAACTTGGAATTCTATTTCCTTCCGTCTAACATTGACATAACTCTTTTGACGACTCCGAGCCGTTCTCAATCATTCCTGGATCTGTAGGATTTTCTCAGTTGTCTCCTGAATAATCTCAGGGCCTGTCAACTGACTATCTCCCAATTCGCTCCAACAAACGGGAGATCTACACTTCCTTCCGTACAATGCTTCGAAAGGTGTAGCTTTAATGCTCGCATGGTAGCTGTTATTGTATGAGAACTCAGCTAGTGGTAAGTACTTATCTCATCCGTTCCCGAAATCAATAACACATGCTCGCAACATGTCCTCAAAAGTCTGGATAGTTCGTTTGCTCTTGCCATCTGTCTGGGGGTGATATGCTGTACTCATATCTAAACGGGTCCCCATTGCTTTCTGTAATGATTGCCAAAATCTGGAAGTAAATCTGCTGTCGCAATCGGATATAATAGATATAGGCACTCCATGCCTAGAGACAACTTCTTTAATGTAGATCTGAGCCAACTTCTCCATTTTATCAGTTTCTCTTATCGGTAGAAAGTGTGCAGACTTAGTGAGACCATCCACGATAACCTAAATAGTATTGTGACCTCCCGCCGTTCTCAGTAGTTTCGTGATGAAGTCCATTGTAATACCCTCCCACTTTCACTGGGGAATCTCTGGTTGAGTTAATAACCCGGATGGCTTCTGATGTTCAGCCTTGACTTTAGCGCAAGTCAAGCACTTTCCAACATAGGTAGCAATGTCAGCTTCCAAATTTGGCCACCAATAAAATGCCTTCAAATCTTGGTACATTTTATCTGATCCCGGATGAATTGAGTACCTTGACTTGTGAGCTTCCTCCAACACTAGTTCTCTCAATCCCCCAAACTTTGGTACCCAGATTCGATTAGCAAGGTACCGTGTTCCATCCTCTTTGATGTCAAATTTCTTATCCATTCCTCGGAGAAATTCCACATCGACATTTTCTTGTTTCACGGCTTCTTGTTGTGCTTCGCGGATTTGTGATATGAGATTCGTACGGACAACTATGTTAAGCGCTTTAATCCTAAGAGGTTTCTCTCGCTCTTTTCTGCTTAAAGCATCCGCCACAACATTCGCCTTGCCCGGATGGTATTGAAGTTCGCAGTTATAATCGTTAAGTAGTTCCATCCAACGTCGTTGTCTCATGTTGAGCTGTTTCTGATCGAATATGTGCTGTAAACTCCTATGGTCGGTGAAGATAGTGAACTTGGTTCCATACAGGCAGTGTTTCCACATTTTAAGTGCAAAGACAATAGCTCCTAGTTCCAGGTCGTGCGTAGTATAGTTCTGCTCGTGAATCTTTAACTGACGCTATCCATAAGCAATAACCTTATTTCATTTCATAAGCACGCAACCCATTCCTTGACGTGAGGCATCACAATAAACAACAAATTCTTCACTTTCCTCGGGTAGAGACAATACTGGTGCAGTTGTTAACTTCTCTTTCAACAACTGAAATGCGGACTCTTGTGGTTCTGACCACTCACACTTCTTGCCCTTATGAGTCACGCGGTCAATGGTCGGGCGATCTTAGAGAATCCTTTGATGAATCTCCAGTAGTAACCAGCTAGACCCAAAAATTGCAGAATCTGCATTGGCGTCTTTGGAGTTTCCCAATTCTTAACCGACTCAATCTTTGCTGGATCGACCTGTATTCCATTGGCCCCTACAACATGGCTAAGAAATTGTACCTCTGGTAACCAAAAGTCACACTTAGAGAACTTTGCATACAACTGCTCATCTCTAAGCATGGTCAATATCGAACGTAGATGTTGTTCGTGCTCTTCCTTGTTCTTGGAGTACACCAATATATCATCAATAAACACAATGATGAATTTATCTAGGTATGGCTTACACACACGGTTCATGAGATCCATGAACACTGCTGGTGCGTTTGTCAAACCAAACGGCGTCATTGTAAACTCATAATGTCCATAACGTGTTCTAAACGCTGTCTTCGGGACATCAGTTTCTTTGACTCTTAATTGGTGATACCCGGATCTTAAATCAATATTCGAATAACAACTAGATCCCTGAAGTTGATCAAATAAGTCATAAATCCTCGGTAGCGGATACCGATTCTTGATTGTCAACTTGTTCAATTCTATGTAGTCGATACTTAATCTCGTCGACCCATCCTTCTTCTTAACAAACAAGACTGGAGCTCCAACTCGGAAATTCATGGCTATGTGACCCACCTTCTAGTACCTGTCACAAATTAGGGTATTACAACCCTGATGTTCTTCACTATGGAAAGCTCTTGTAGTTCTAAAGGTGCAAGTCCGTATATTGTACGCGTAACGGGTGCAGCTGCTGACACCAATTCAATCCGAAATTCGACTTCACGGTGGGGTAGACGTGTAACCTTAGGGTAATCTCTAATAGTTGGGAAATATTCGGGTCTCTTAAATGTTGGCTCATCTTTACTCACATGTGCCAGAATTGCGAGATATTCTCATCTCCTGTACTTCTGGACCTTCGAGTAATTAATGCAACATGACGGTGTACTAAATCTCCTCTCCGTACACCATTACCGTCGGTGAAAGGAATTCGAATAGCCTTCTGGTCGTAGCTGCCTTGGTTGTATCGTTAGATAACCAGTTTGTTTCAACCACGAGGTTAAAACTTCCCAGTTTAATAGTTCTATAGAGTACACGTTATCTAAGGAAGGTACAGGATTATAAATGTTGCGACCAAACTTCTCTAGCGTAAGGCTTCTCTCAGCACCGGTGTTGACAGCATATATAAACATTATGGTTGATGAGTGAGAACGTGACAAATTTCATGGAAAACAAAAATGAACAAGGTGTAATGGTGACTCAAACAAAATCTGGTATTTAATCGGAAAGGGTTGGTACAAACTTCCAGATGTATGTGCCTCGCGGGAACATAGATATCACACCCCCAGTTAGGGCCTGGGCGAAATGTGATTCAATATCATAATACATACCAACATATTATAAAATGAGAACAAATACTATATGAATAAAACCAAATTTGCAGCGGAAGGATTAATAATGTCGTTACAAGAATTATAAATTGTTCAAATGCAGAAAAGTAAATATGCGATAAGTCTTGATCCTAGCCAAGTAAGTCATCACATAAGCAGTAGATATAGAGGTCCTGATCATTCAGTACCTGAGACAAACATGCTAAAAGTGTCAACCAAAAAGGTTGAGTGAAATTCATAGGTTTAACAAATATGATTGACCGTTTGTTCTTAGACCACAAGATTTGTTATAAAAGTAGATCACGCAGATCTAAAAGTAGTACTGATTCGTGATATTTTAGACTAAATGTTTGTTTTGTTGCCCCGATGATAAGTTGGCAGTACCTTGTCACCATGTTTAAATCATTATTAAGTAATACAAAGACATCGCGGTCAAATGTATCGGGGACGTTACTCCCGATAGGCCTACCCCCAATAATTAAGAATGCCTTATCCTGAAAGCAATTAAAAAATATCACTGTGGGGTCTTAGTAGCATAAGCTAGTCATAGTACAGTTTAGATTCGTACTTGTGTCTAAGTTGTTTAAAGTATAAAAGCAGCATGTGTCTCACCCCAGTAAGTATAAAAAGTGCTATAGCAATAAGAGTGGGGCTATGAAAGTCACCTTAGTAATTCGGTGAGTGAAAGTATTCCTTAAAGAGAAAGTATGGATGATCGAAGCACATAGAAGTCAACCTAAGAATAAGTTGAGAATAGTTTAGATGTTTTGCCCGTATTATGATAAGTGTAAGTATTTTCTTTTATAGTAAGTTTAAAGAAGGTTTATCGTTTTGAAAAGGCTTTTCATACTAGACAAACTTCCAATCTAACACTTTCAATTTAAAATGGCCTTTTCAGGTCATAGGTTTCTGAGCCACAGGATCCTTTAACTCGGTAATCCAAACTCTCCGCCTAGACTTTCGAGCGTCCATCCACTCGAGAAAGATCAAGATCTATACCCATCTAATATACCGTTCCAATACGTTTTTAGGTGCGTATAGGAATACAACACTTTAAATACTTTATACAATAAGTATTTACTTAAGTTCGATTGTATTATCGTTATTAAGATTGTTTGGTTTTTAAATCCTAATAATAAGTAGGATATATTTAAGTAGGTAAACAAGTGTTATACATAGAAATTGTATTTTATGAATGGGTATGTATTAATATCAAGTTAATATGTATATATATATATATATATATATATATATATATATATATATATATATATATATATATTTATCTTATATGTTAAAATATGTATAGTTTAATTTTAAGTTTTATGTCAATATAAGTACCAATAATTATCTAAAAATGCTAACAAGTGTTTTATTGATTTCATAACAGTAAGTGACATGTATAAAACATTATAAAAATTTTCTATACATAAATATTAAGTTTTATGTATTAAATATTAAATTTTTTTATAGCTAAAATACAAATAAATAGATAAACAAGTTTAACAACACATTTTATATTTTTCTTAGGTTCTACTGACCAAAATAAACTTAGGAAAAATTTATAAATTTTTTTATGGTGTAAAAGTATTTATTTCTAATTTCTTTTTCGGTTCAAGATAAATCAAAGTTTATAAAGTAATAATTATTATATCAACTCAATTAATTCATCTAAAATTTTCGTATGCCTAATATAGTGTATTAAGCTTAGAAAAATTATTTGTACATTTATATTAATAGTTTAACTATTTAATTCAACTTTTGTATTGTTTTTAGTTTAAATTCGGAATTAAATAGAAATATATAATTATTAATTCTAAAAATAATTTTTATAACTTTCTTATTAGTTCCTAAGTAATTTCCATTGATTATTGTAGTTATAAACATGTTATATCATTAAATTCTATTTTTCTTTTTAAAACAGATTTTCCGGTACTGTAGCAAAAGTAGAAGAAAATACAAATTAATTATTTAAATTGACAAATAAATCAAACATAAATTTTTATAATTACTTTTATGACCTAAGGAACAAGCGAAAATTATAAAACATAATATATAAAATTGTTTACTATTTATTTCTTCATTATCTGTATATACCGAATATAAAAAAAATCAGTTTTTGATTTTTAATAAATATAAATTCGAATGTATAATTCATAAAAATAATTTTTATAGTCATTAGGATACTTAATACTAATTATCATGTATTTACATTATTTATTATAACTAATTTCGTATTTATTTAGTATTTAACATAAAACTAGCACAAAAATATGATAAAAACTAAATAAAAACTATAAAAATAATATAGAGAACTTACAAAAATAATTTTTGCAGAGGTTTGAGAGAGAATTCTTCAAGTTTTTGGTGTACAAAATTTGTGAACTAGGCTATGGTATTTATAGTTACAATTTTTGGTAAAGAGAAAATAAAAAAATACAAAAGTTTATATAAAAAAATAACTAGTGTCTTGAAAAAAAAATTAAAAGTATTTATGGCCAGTCATGCCACCATTTCAAAATATAAATAAATAAAAGTAAAGTTAAAAGTAGGAATAAAATAAATAAAAGTGGATCTAGATCTAGTTTATATAAAAAAAAATACTACTTTTAAATATATATATATATATATATATATATATATATATATATATATATATATATATATATATATATATATATATATATATATATATTTCATAGTTCTAAAAATGTTAACTAACTAAATTTCTATTTTTATTTAATTATTAAATACGAATTTTGATAAATATAAATATATGTTCGGTATTTATAAAATTATAATTACTAAATGTGGTTTTTATTTAATTAAATTATTACTTTATAATTTTATTAGTTTTATATATGTTACTACATTTATATATACTTGTATTTATTAATTGTATAATAAATTAACTAAATACAAAATTAATATAAGTATTTTATATGTAATCATGTTATGACATAAATTTTTTTTTTTATAAAAATTCTTACGCGTACGTTGTTGAATAAAATTTATTATTCGTTTAACGTTCGTTAATTTCGTATGTATATAACGACCTTTTATTAGTACTTAGAGTTTATTCATTATACTTAAATCTTTTGTTCGGGCATTATATAGATGGAAAAATGAGGGTCGTTATAGTACCTCCCCGTTAATGAAAACTTCGTCCCGAAGTTTTAAGTGGAGTTCCCGTCTGCTTCATCAACAGTTGGGAAGAGATGGGGGTATTTTCGTATCATTTGGTCTTTGCATTCCCAGGTATATTCGGGGCCTCTACGTGAATTCCAATGGACTTTAACAATAGGTATGTTGCTCTTACGAGTCTCTTTGACCTCTTCTTTCATAATCTCTATAGGTTCTTCGACAAAGTGCATTTGCTCATCAATGCGGATATCATCCAAAGGAATAACAAGAGTATCTTCGGCGAGACACTTTTTCAGATTTGAGACATGAAACACATCATGTACTTGACTTAGTTCAGCTGGAAGTTCTAATCGATACGTAACGGGACCGATTCTTTGAATAACTTTGAAAGGTCCAACATAACGCGGACTGAGTTTACTTCGTTTACCGAAGCGGATAACACCTTTCCAAGGAGATACTTTTAACATAACGTTATCTCCAACTTGGAATTCTAACGGTTTTCGGTGAGGGTCGGCATAACTCTTTTGTCGACTACGAGCGGTTTCTAAACGCTTCTTGATTTGTACGATCTTTTCGGAAGTTTCATGAATAAGTTCAGGACCAGTTAATTGTCTGTCCTCGAGTTCATCCCAACACAACGGAGATCTACATTTGCGATCGTATAAAGCTTCGAATGGTGCAGCTTTAATACTAGAGTGATAGCTGTTGTTGTAAGAAAACTCGACTAAAGGTAGGTGTTTATCCCACCCTTTACCGAAATCGATAACACATGCTCGTCTCCGTCATCCCTTCCGATGATAAGGCTGCCTTCTGCTTTATTAAAATGATATGAAACGCCGATTAGAAGCGGTCGCATGGTCTCTTTTGGACAAATCGTCCTATAAAAAGAAAAAACTTCACTCCTCTCCTCCCTCAGTCCTGCCAGCTGCAGTCCATTCCTACCGAAGCGAAATTAGAATATACAAAGAAGCAGAGGAAAACCGAAGCGTAGGAAAGGCTTATAATAGTAGTTAAGCGGTAGCATATCCTCCAAAGTTTGGATAGTTCGTTCACTTTGACCGTCCCTTTGCGGATGATAAGCTGTACTCATGTCGAGTCGAGTTCCAAGAGACGCTTGTAAGGATTTCCAGAAATTGGAAGTAAATCGACTATCGCGATCCGAGATAATAGAAGTAGGGACACCATGACGAGTAACAATCTCTTTAACATAGAGTCGAGCTAACTTTTCCATTCTGTCAGTCTCTTTGATTGGTATGAAATGTGCAGACTTAGTGAGACGATCAACTATGACCCAAATCGTATCATTGCCATTTGCAGTCTTAGGCAATTTTGTGATAAAGTCCATAGCTATACCATCCCACTTCCACTGTGGAATATCGGGTTGAGTTAGAAGACCAGAAGGCTTTTGGTGCTCGGCTTTGACTTTCGAACAAGTAAGACATTTACTCACATAAGTAGCAATGTCGCCTTTCATGTTGGGCCACCAGTAGAACTTTTTCACATCCTGATACATTTTACTAGAACTGGGATGAATAGAATACCTAGTCTTATGTGCTTCATCCAAGACTAGTTCACGGAGATTACCATAACGAGGAACCCAAATTCGATTACCAAAGTATCTTGTACCATTGGACTTAACTTGCAGTAGGTTTTCGAAATTTATAGGTCCTTCTCCTTCGACAAGTGTAGGTTTGATAGCTTCAAATTGAACTTCGCAGATTCGAGAGATGAGATTCGATTTGATCTTAAGATTCAAGGCACGAACACGCCTAACTTCGTCCTTTCGACTTAGAGCATCGGCAACTACATATGCCTTTCCCGGATGATACTTTAGTTCACAATCATAATCATTTAACAATTCGAGCCATCGTCTCTGTCTCATGTTTAGCTATTTCTGATTAAAGACATGCTGAAGACTCTTATGGTCGGTGAATATCGTAAACTTAGTACCGTATAGATAATGTCGCCACATCTTCAGAGCGAATACCACAGCACCTAACTCCAAATCGTGAGTGGTGTAATTAACTTCATGTTTCTTTAATTGTCGGGAGGCATAAGCGATAACCTTCTTGCGTTGCATTAGAACACAACCGAACCCTTGTTTCGAGGCATCGCAGTAGACAACAAAATCGTCGGAACCTTCAGGTAAAGATAAGATCGGAGCAGTGGTCAACTTCTCTTTTAGAATCTTAAATGCAGACTCTTGTTCTTCGGACCACTCGAATTTCTTCCCTTTGTGAGTTAACTTGGTGAGAGGCTTTGCAAGAAGAGAAAAATCTTTAATAAATCTTCGGTAGTAACCGGCAAGTCCCAAAAATTGGCGAATATGCTTCGCAGTCTTTGGCACTTCCCAATTCTGAACAGCGGTGATTTTAGCGGGATCGACATGTATTCCATTACTATCTACAACATGTCCAAGGAATTGTATGGTTCTAAGCCAAAACTCACACTTAGAAAATTTTGCGTAGAGTTTTTCTTTTCTTAAGAGTTCAAGAATCAATCGTAAATGTTGCTCATGTTCTTTCTCACTTTTAGAATAGATCAAGATGTCGTCGATGAAAACAATAACGAATTTATCAAGGTAAGGCTTGCAAACACGGTTCATAAGATCCATAAATACGGCTGGAGCATTGGTTAAACCGAAAGGCATAACACAAAATTCGTAATGTCCGTATCGGGTGCGGAATGCAGTCTTAGGAATGTCGGACTCCTTGACTCTGAGCTGGTGATAACCGGATCTTAAATCAATCTTAGAATAAACGCTTGACCCTTGAAGTTGGTCAAATAGATCATCAATGCGAGGTAACGGGTAACGGTTCTTTATGGTAAGCTTGTTGAGTTCTCGGTAATCAATACACATTCTCAACGTACCATCCTTTTTTTTGACAAATAAGATAGGATCTCCCCACGGGGACGAACTTGGACGAATAAAACCTAGATCCAAAAGTTCTTGGAGTTGGTTAGAAAGTTCCTTCATTTCGGAAGGTGCTAAACGATACGGTACTTTAGCAATGGGTGCAGCACCTGGAGATAAATCGATTTGAAATTCAACTTGACGAGGCGGTGGAAGACCAGGGAGATTTTCGGGAAACACATCAGGAAAATCTTTAACAACCGGGACGTTTTCAATACGCGTTTCTTCGGATTTGATCATTTTAACGTGAGCTAGTATGGCGGAGTAACCTTTCACAAGGTACTTACGGGCTTTAAGACATGAGATGATATTAAGATTGGAACAACTTCGTTCTCCTTGGATAATAAGAGTTTCTCCACTTCCTAACGGAATTTGAACGGTCTTATCGAAACACATGATGGCTGCTCTCAATGGACCTAACCAATCCATTCCAACCACTACATCGAAACTACCTAGCTCGACTGGTAAAAGGTCTATCTTGAATTCTTTATCGGCTAGAATTAGGTTGCAGTTTTTATATATTTTATCAACTTTCATTAACTTCCCATTAGCCACTTCTACTAATCGTCTGGTTTGTAGGGTTTGGGGCTTTTCAGTAAAAAGGGTGCAAAACTCATTTGACACATAACTCTTATCGGCTCCCGTATCAAATAAAATAGTAGCATAACAATTATTGACGAGGTACATACCGGTAATGACCTCATCCTCATCACTGGCTTCTGCAGCAGTAATCACAAAAGCACGACCTTTGGCAGTAGCATTTGCTCCAGTAGCTGGAGTATCTTTCTTCTTTGGACAATTCGGGCTAATATGCCCCTTTTCACCACAAGTATAGCATGTTGGAGGAGCTCTAGCCGGAACAATGGCTCTATTCTGAGTTAGGGTTCTACAAGTCTTTGCAGCATGGCCTATCTTCTTACATATTGTACACACAGCAGTGCACTTTCCCGGATGATGCCTTTCACATTTAGAACAAAACGGACTAGTACCCTGATAACCGGGTCTCGTACCATTCGCCGGTTTCTTATTAACATTTTGAGCTGAACCCTGAGATGGTTCAAATTTCCTCTTATTGTCACCGTTTTTAACTTCGACTTGTTTATTAACCGGAACTCTCCTACGTTTAGCCATCATTAAACTCTGTGCCATGTGGATCACAGCATCCACAGTAACATTCTTGGCAGAAATCACATTCCCTTGAACATCCTCGGGTAGACCCTCGATATACCGCTCTATCCTGCGGGCTTCAGTTGGGAACATTTCGGGACATAAGGTAGAAAGCTCCAAAAAACGATTGGTATAGCTTTCGATATCGGTTCGTTTAACTCTGAGTTCCCAGTACTCAGCCTCGAGCTTTTGGACTTGACTTCTTGGGCAAAACTTAGTGATCATCATGCCTTTGAGTTCATCTCATGGGGTAGTATTAGCATTATCTATTCCCACAGATTTGGCATGAGCAGTCCACCATGTCATAGCATTGCCAATGAGTGAACTTGTGGAAAACTTCACTCGATCATTATCTCCGCAGTTACAGATACGGAAGATTGATTCTAGCTTTTCAAACCATCGGACCAGTTCTATGGCTTCTTATTTTCCACTAAAAGTGGGTGGGTTACAGTTCTTAAAATCTTTATAGGAGCAAGTTTTAGAAGGAACATTATGATTGTTGTTGTTATTGTTATTGCCTTGGGCGGCCGCTAGCAGCAATTGAAATTGCTCAGTAGAAAGAGTGACATTTGGTATAAGATTGTTGTTGTTGTTGTTGTTGTTACCACGAGTTGAGTGAGCCATTGATCTTCAATACATAAATACATTATTAGTTGAAGAATCAAGATGTTATAAGTTTACAATCATGATTTATAACGTTTGCACAACACACATAGGTGAATAAGACAATATGCTTAAATAAACACTTAACATTATTGGAAACGAGGCATTATATAAGCCTTTATTACACGAGTTTGGAATGGAAAAAGTTTAGGCATAAGCCTTTACATAGATGGGTAAATGGAAAATAGGAAAACAAAAGGTAGGTTTTAGTTCTTCTTTTTCTCGTTCTCAGCTTCCTTCATAAATTTCTCTATCTTTTCATTTTTCTCCTTTTGTTTCTCGTGGAGGTATTCAAAATTATCGTAGAGGTTAGTGATGCGGCTGTTGACAAAGTTGTTGTTGAAATCCTTGATAGCCAGTTGATGATTGATTCAGTTTTTCTCTATTTTCATCTTAGACTCAACTAGTTCTTGGAGGTAGGCAAGAGATTGCTTTCCCTAACGGGTATTCCGTTCTTCCTCAGTCTTCACTTTCATTACTGTCTCCATTACTTTGTCCATGTTATTTTTCACAAGTTTTTCTAGTTTTTCAGTTTGAGAGTCGAAGGACTCTTTGATGATTTCTTTCAAGATTGTGTTTTCTTTTTCTAGGTTGTTTAGACGCATTTCTATCCGAGCAACTTGGCGCCTGCTATACTCTTTATTCTTATCACAACTTCGCTGAAGGTTGAGGATATTAGACTTCACCCTTACGTGTTCCATGTTATTACAAAATAATGGATCGGCTTCTCTAGTGGCGGCGGGTTCGGGTTGTTTTCTCTTTCGAGATGAGTTTTCAGATGATTCTTTAATAGGCTCTTCTTCAGGCTCATAACCTGAGAAGTCACTATCGTAGTTAGGGAGGTCTTGAAGAGCATTCCGTTTGGGAGTATTCATCGGTTGATGAGAGTCAGCAGTATTGGCATGATGTTTTCCTTTGCTTTCATTTCTCGGGGTTGGATAATATTCGGGAGACCCACGCGAGTTGTAACGAGTGTTCGGGCTATAGTTCATTGGTGGTGAAGGAGGACTATAAAGTGGGCTTCGAACTGATTTTTTAGTAGAAGATCCTTCAGTATCTTTCTCAGCTGGTTTGAAAAGAGTCATTTTGTTTATTTGATGATAGCTTGACATCCTAACATTAAGATAGAGATTTTGATTAGATTTTTAAGCTAGGATTGTAAAGAATGAGAGGTAGGGTTGAACTCTTTGCTTTAACATTCTAAGGTAATCCTAAGTGATTTAAAGTCTAAGGCAGGAAAGGTTATAGTTTCCTAGATCGCTAAGGTACCCTAGCTAACAAGTAAGGCACACATAAAATGCAATTCTGGTTCTCTATAACAGCCTGGTTATGCTCTGATACCAATCTATCACACCCCCAGTTAGGGCCTGGGCGAAATGTGATTCAATATCATAATACATACCAACATATTATAAAATGAGAACAAATACTATATGAATAAAACCAAATTTGTAGCGAAAGGATTAATAATGTCGTTACAAGAATTATAAATTGTTCAAATGCAGAAAAGTAAATATGCGATAAGTCTTGATCCTAGCCAAGTAAGTCATCACATAAGCAGTAGATATAGAGGTCCTGATCATTCAGTACCTGAGACAAACATGCTAAAAGTGTCAACCAAAAAGGTTGAGTGAAATTCATAGGTTTAACAAATATGATTGACCGTTTGTTCTTAGACCACAAGATTTGTTATAAAAGTAGATCACGCAGATCCAAAAGTAGTACTGATTCGTGATATTTTAGACTAAACGTTTGTTTTGTTGCCCCGATGATAAGTTGGCAGTACCTTATCACCATGTTTAAATCTTATTAAGTAATACAAAGACATCGCGGTCAAATGTATCGGGGACGTTACTTCCGATAGGCCTACCCCCAATAATTAAGAATGCCTTATCCTGAAAGCAATTAAAAAATATCACTGTGGGGTCTTAGTAGCATAAGCTAGTCATAGTACAGTTTAGGTTCGTACTTGTGTCTAAGTTGTTTAAAGTATAAAAGCAGCATGTGTCTCACCCCAGTAAGTATAAAAAGTGCTATAGCAATAAGAGTGGGGCTATGAAAGTCACCTTAGTAATTCGGTGAGTGAAAGTATTCCTTAAAGAGAAAGTATGGATGATCGAAGCATAGAGAAGTCAACCTAAGAATAAGTTGAGAATAGTTTAGATGTTTTGCCCGTATTATGATAAGTGTAAGTATTTTCTTTTATAGTAAGTTTAAAGAAGGTTTATTGTTTTGGAAAGGCTTTTCATACTAGACAAGCTTCCAATCTAACACTTTCAATTTAAAATGGCCTTTTCAGGTCATAGGTTTCTGAGCCACAGGATCCTTTAACTCGGTAATCCAAACTCTCCGCCTAGACTTTCGAGCGTCCATCCACTCGAGAAAGATCAAGATCTATACCCATCTAATATACCGTTCCAATACGTTTTTAGGTGCGTATAGGAATAGAACACTTTAAATACTTTATACAATAAGTATTTACTTAAGTTCGATTGTATTATCGTTATTAAGGTTGTTTGGTTTTTAAATCCTAATAATAAGTAGGATATATTTAAGTAGGTAAACAAGTGTTATACATAGAAATTGTGTTTTATGAATGGGTATGTATTAATATCAAGTTAATATGTATATATATATATATATATATATATATATATATATATATATATATATATATATATATATATATATATATATATATATATATATATATATATATATATATATTTATCTTATATGTTAAAATATGTATAGTTTAATTTTAAGTTTTATGTCAATATAAGTACCAATAATTATCTAAAAATGCTAACAAGTGTTTTATTGATTTCATAACAGTAAGTGACATTTATAAAACATTATAAAAATTTTCTATACATAAATATTAAGTTTTATGTATTAAATATTAAATTTTTTTTATAGCTAAAATACAAATAAATAGATAAACAAGTTTAACAACATATTTTATATTTTTCTTAGGTTCTACTGACCAAAATAAACTTAGGAAAAATTTATAAATTTTTGTTATGGTGTAAAATATTTATTTCTAATTTCTTTTTCGGTTCAAGATAAATCAAAGTTTATAAAGTAATAATTATTATATCAACTCAATTAATTCATCTAAAATTTTCGTATGCCTAATATAGTGTATTAAGCTTAGAAAAATTATTTGTACATTTATATTAATAGTTTAACTATTTAATTCACCTTTTGTATTATTTTTAGTTTAAATTCAGAATTAAATAGAAATATATAATTATTAATTCTAAAAATAATTTTTATAACTTTCTTATTAGTTCCTAAGTAATTTCCATTGATTATTGTAGTCATAAACATGTTATATCATTAAATTCTATTTTTCTTTTTAAAACAGATTTTTTGGTACTGTAGCAAAAGTAGAAGAAAATACAAATTAATTATTTAAAATGACAAATAAATCAAACATAAATTTTTATAATTACTTTTATAACCTAAGGAACAAGCGAAAATTGTAAAACATAATATATAAAATTTTTTACTATTTATTTCTTCATTATCTATATATACCGAATATAAAAAAAATCAGTTTTTGATTTTTAATAAATATAAATTCGAATGTATAATTAATAAAAATAATTTTTATAGTCATTAGGATACTTAATACTAATTATCATGTATTTACATTATTTATTATAATTAATTTCGTATTTATTTGGTATTTAACATAAAACTAGCACAAAAATATGATAAAAACTAAATAAAACTATAAAAATAATATAGAGAACTTACAAAAATAATTTTTGCAGAAGTTTGAGAGAGAATTCTTCAAGTTTTTGGTGTACAAAATTTGTGAACTAGGCTATGGTATTTATAGTTACAATTTTTGGTAAAGAGAAAATAAAAAAATACAAAAGTTTATATAAAAAAATAACCAGTGTCTTGTAAAAAAAATTAAAAGTATTTATGGCCAGTCATGCCACCATTTCAAAATATAAATAAATAAAAGTAAAGTTAAAAGTAGGAATAAAATAAATAAAAGTGGATCTAGATCTAGTTTATATATAAAAAAAATACTACTTTTTAAATATATATATATATATATATATATATATATATATATATATATATATATATATATATATATATATATATATATATATATATATATTTCATAGTTCTAAAAATGTTAACTAACTAAATTTCTATTTTTATTTAATTATTAAATATGAATTTTTATAAATATAAATATATATTCGGTATTTATAAAATTATAATTACTAAATGTGGTTTTTATTTAATTAAATTATTACTTTATAATTTTATTAGTTTTATATATGTTACTACATTTATATATACTTGTATTTATTAATTGTATAATATATTAACTAAATACAAAATTAATATAAGTATTTTATATGTAATCATGTTATGACATAAATTTTTTTTTATAAAAATTCTTACGCGTACGTTGTTGAATAAAATTTATTATTCGTTTAACGTTCGTTAATTTCGTATGTATATAACGACCTTTTATTAGTACTTAGAGTTTATTCATTATACTTAAATCTTTTGTTCGGGCATTATATAGATGGAAAAATGAGGGTCGTTATAATAGATAAAGTGTAGTTCGCATCGATGTGTTCAAAGTTGGTTGGTAATGTTTGTGGGTATAATGAAATGATTGCTGCTTAAGAAAAGTACGTTGGAAAAGAATGAGAAGTAATACGGTAAAAGTAGTATTACTAGTAGAAATGAGTGATGACGTTAGCGATAAGTAGCGATGGGTTGTGATAAGCAGTTATGATAGTAGTGACATATAATTTGTTAGATCGCATGCTCGCATCATAAGTATATATACACATGTATACCAATTGTACCCAATAAGGCATAATAGTTATCAGTCGGTAGACTCGTGTTGGGAAACAAAATCATGAATGGCGGGTGGCTGAATGATTGGTAAGTTGGATTTCGGGTAGATAATATCTACTACGTATTGTGCGGGCGGTTATCAGGAATTCCTCCTCTAAAGACGTATCGAAAATGAGTTGTGATGCACATTAGCGAGCAGTAAAATGCGGAGGTGTTGGTAGTGTCGAGTATTACATAGTAGTGGTAAGCAGTAATGAGTAATATTGAGTAGTAGCAAGTAGCAAGAGGTAGCAGTAAGTAGTATTTAGTAACGACAAGCAGTGAGAAGTAGTGACCAGTCGTGACTAGCAGTGAGAGGCGGCGTTGAGTAGTAGTTAGCAGTGATAAATAGTACTGAATAGTGGTATGAGATGACTAGTGTGTTCAAGTAGTGTCTTAGTAGTGACAAGTAGTGATCGGTGGTGACAGACAGTGTCGAGCGGTGATGAGTTGGGTCAAGATTACAAGTTATAATACAATTAATTTGCACAGTGTAAGTTTCTACTCACATTTAAGATTACACGGTTTGTTTTCTAAACGTTGTTTACCCAAGTTGAAATGTCCCGTTCATATTGATTATAAACGTTCCATATTAATTGATTTCGTCGCGAGGTTTTGACCTCTATATGAGACGTTTTTCAAAGACTGCGTTCATTTTTAAAACAACCATTACCTTTATTTATCGATAAAGGTTTAAAAGCATTACGTAGATTATCAAATAATGATAATCTAAAATATACCGTTTACACACGACCATTACATAATGGTTTACAATAAAAATATATTACATCAAAAATAAGTTTCTTGAATGCAGTTTTTACATAATATCATACAAGCATGGACTCCAAATCTTGTCCTTATTTTAGTATGCAACAGCGGAAGCTCTTAATAATCACCTGAGAATAAACATGCTTAAAACGTCAACAAAAATGTTGGAGAGTTATAGGTTTAACCTATATATTATCAAATCATAATAATAGACCACAAGATTTCATATTTCAATATACATCCCATACATAGAGATAAAAATCATTCATATGGTGGACACCTGGTAACCGACATTAACAAGATGCATATATAAGAATATCCCCATCATTCCGGGACACCCTTCGGATATGATATAAATTTCAAAGTACTAAAGCATCCGGTACTTTGGATGGGGTTTGTTAGGCCCAATAGATCTATCTTTAGGATTCGCGTCAATTAGGGTGTCTGTTCCCTAATTCTTAGATTACCAGACTTAATAAAAAGGGGTATATTCGATTTCGATAATTCAACCATAGAATGTAGTTTCATGTACTTGTGTCTATTTTGTAAATCATTTATAAAACCTGCATGTATTCTCATCCCAAAAATATTAGATTTTAAAAGTGGGACTATAACTCACTTTCACAGATTTTTACTTTGTCGGGAAGTAAGACTTGGCCACTGGTCGATTCACGAACCTATAACAAATATGTACATATATCAAAGTATGTTCAAAATATATTTACAACATTTTTAATACGTTTTACTGTTTTAAGTTTATTAAGTCAGCTGTCCTTGTTAGTAACCTACAACTAGTTGTCCATAATTAGATGTATAGAAATAAATCGATATATATTATCTTGAATCAATCCACGACCCAGTGTATACACGTCTCAGGCTAGATCACAACTCAAACTATATATATTTTTGGAATCAACCTCAACCCTGTATAGCTAACTCCAACATTACTGCATATAGAGTGTCTATGGTTGTTCCAAATAATATATATAGATGGGTCGATATGATATGTCAAAAATTTGCATACGTGTCTATGGCATCCCAAGATTACATAATATATTAGAATACTTATATAATACAATATAAGTTAGCTAGGATATGATTAATATAGATTTGTTACCAATTTTCACGTAGCTACAACAAGCAAAAATAACCAATCTTGTTTTACCCATAACTTCTTCATTTTAAATCCGTTTTGAGTGAATCAAATTGCTATGGTTTCATATTGAACTTAACTTCATGAATCTATACAGAAAAAGTATAAGTTTATAGTCAGAATTACAGGTTACAAGTTGTTTTTGTAAAGGTAGTCATTTCAGTCGAAAGAACGACGTCTAGATGACCATTTTGAAAAACATACTTTAACTTTGAGTTTAACCAAGATTTTTGGATATAGTTTCATGTTCATATGAAAAATCATTTTATCAGAAGAACAACTTTTAAATCAAAGTTTATCATAGTTTTTAATTATCCAAACCAAAACAGCCCCCGGTTTCACTACGACGGCGTATATCCGATTTTATGGTGTTCATCGTGTTTTCAGGTTTTAAATCATTAAGTTAGCATATCATATAGATATAGAACATGTTTTTAGTTGATTTTAAAAGTCAAGTTAGAAGGATTAACTTTTGTTTGCGAACAAGTTTAGAATTAACTAAACTATGTTCTAGTGATTACAAGTTTAAACCTTCGAATAAGATAGCTTTATATGTATGAATCGAATGATGTTATAAACATCATTACTACCTCAAGTTTTCTGGATAAAACCACTGGAAATGAGAAAAATGGATCTAGCTTCAAAGGATCCTTGGATGGCTTGAAAGTTCTTGAAACAGAATCATGACACGAAAACAATTCAAGTAAGATTTTCACTTGAAATAAGATTGTTATAGTTGTAGAAATTGAATCAAAGTTTGAATATGAATATTACTTTGAATTAGAAATATAACCTACTGTAAATAATAAAGGTTCCTTGATCTTAGATTATTACTTGGAATGGATTAGAAAGCTTGGAAGTAGACTTGCCAACTTGGAAGTATTCTTGATTTTTATGAAACTATACTTATAGAATTTATGAAGAACACTTAGAATTTGAAGATAGAACTTGAGAGAGATCACTTAGATGAAGAAAATTGAAGAATGAAAGTGTTTGTAGGTGTTTTTGGTCGTTGGTATATGGATTAGATATAAAGGATGTGTAATTTTATTTTCATGTAAACAAGTCATGAATGATTACTCATATTTTTGTAATTTTATGAGATATTTCATGCTATTTGCCAAATTATGGTTCCCACATGTGTTAGGTGACTCACATGGGCTACTAATAGCTGATCATTGGAGTGTATATACCAATAGTACATACATCTAAAAGCTGTGTATTGTACGAGTACGAATACGGGTGCATACGAGTAGAATTGTTGATGAAACTGAACGAGGATGTAATTGTAAGAATTTTTGTTAAGTAGAAGTATTTTGATAAGTGTCTTGAAGTCTTTCAAAAGTGTAAGAATACATATCAAAACACAACATGTATATACATTCTAATGGAGTCGTTAAGTCTTCGTTAGTCGTTACATGTAAGTGTTGTTTTGAAACCTTTAAGTTAACGATCTCAATTAATGTTGTTAACCCAATGTTTATTATATCAAATTAGATGTTAAATTATTATATTATCATGATATTATGATGTATGAATATCTCTTAATATGATATATACATTAAAATATCGTTACAACGATAATCGTTACATATAAGTCTCGTTTCGTAATTCTTGGGTTAGTAGTCTTGTTTTTACATATGTAGTTCATTGTTAACACACTTAATGATATATTTAAATATCATTTTATCATGTTAAATATAGTGTATCAATATCTTAATATGATACATATGTATTTAGTAGACGTTATCATAACAATAATCGTTATATATATCATTTCGAGTTTATTAACTTAGTAATCTCATTTCTTATGTATATCACACATTGTTAATATACTTAGTGCGATACTTACTCATCATAATATTATGTCAACCATATATATATATGTCTATATATATACCATAACATGTAGTTTTTACAATTTTATAACGTTCGTGAATCGCCGGTCAACATGGGTGATCAATTGTCTATATGAAACTTATTTCATTTAATCAAGTCTTAACAAGTTTGATTGCCTTACACATTGGAAACATTTAGTCATGTAAATATCAATCTAAATTAATATATATAAACATGGAAAAGTTCGGGTCACTACAGTACCTACCCGTTAAATAAATTTCGTCCCGAAATTTTAAGCTGTTGAAGGTGTTGACGAATCTTTTGGAAATAGATGCGGGTATTTCTTCTTCATCTAATCTTCATGCTCCCAGGTGAACTCAGGTCCTCTACGAGCATTCTATCGAATCTTAACAATCGGTATCTTGTTTTGCTTAAGTCTCTTAACCTCACGATCCATTATTTCGACGGGTTCTTCAATGAATTGAAGTTTTTCATTGATTTGGATTTCGTCCAATGGAATAGTGAGATCTTCTTTAGCAAAACATTTCTTCAAATTCGAGACGTGGAAAGTGTTATGTACAGCCGCGAGTTATTGAGGTAGCTCCAGTTGGTAAGCTACTGGTCCGACACGATCTATAATCTTGAATGGTCCAATGTACCTTAGATTTAGTTTCCCCCGTTTATCAAATTGAACAACGCCTTTCCAAGGTGAAACCTTAAGCATGACCATTTCTCCAATTTCAAACTCTATATCTTTTCTTTTACTGTCCGCGTAGCTCTTTTGTCGACTCTGGGCGGTTTTCAATCGTTGTTGAATTTGGATGATTTTCTCGGTAGTTTCTTGTATTATCTCCGGACCCGTAATCTGTCTATCCCCCACTTCATTCCAACAAATCGGAGACCTGCACTTTCTACCATAAAGTGCCTCAAACGGTGCCATCTCAGTACTAGAATGATAACTGTTGTAGGAATATTCTGCTAACGGTAGGTGTCGATCTCAACTGTTTCCGAAATCAATAACACATGCTCGTAGCATGTCTTCAAGCGTTTGTTTCGTCCTTTCGCTCTGCCCATCAGTTTGTGGATGATAGGCAGTACTTATGTCTAGACGAGTTCCTAATGCTTGTTGTAATGTCTGCCAGAATCTTGAAATAAATCTGCCATCCCTATCAGAGATAATAGAGATTGGTATTCCATGTCTGGAGACAACTTCCTTCAAATATAGTCGTGCTAACTTCTCCATCTTGTCATCTTCTCTTATTGGCAGAAAGTGTGCTAATTTGGTGAGACGATCAACTATTACCCAAATAGTATCAAAACCACTTGCAGTCCTTGGCAATTTAGTGATGAAATCCATGGTAATGTTTTCCCATTTCCATTCCGAGATTTCGGGTTGTTGAAGTAGACCTGATGGTTTCTGATGCTCCGCTTTGACCTTAGAACACGTCAAACATTCCCCTACGTATTTAGCAACATCGGCTTTCATACCTGGCCACCAAAAATTTTTCTTGAGATCCTTGTACATCTTCCCCGTTCTAGGATGTATTGAGTATCTGGTTTTATGAGCTTCTCTAAGTACCATTTCTCTCATATCTCCAAATTTTGGTACCCAAATTCTTTCAGCCCTATACCGGGTTCCATCTTCCCGAATATTAAGATGCTTCTCCGATCCTTTGGGTATTTCATCCTTTAAATTTCCCTCTTTTAAAACCCCTTGTTGCGCCTCCTTTATTTGAGTAGTAAGGTTAGTACGAATAATTATATTCATAGATTTTACCCGTATAGGTTCTCTGTCCTTTCTACTCAAAGCGTCAGCTACCACATTCGCCTTCCCAGGGTGGTAACGAATCTCAAAGTCGTAATCATTCAACAATTCAATCCACCCATGCTGCCTCATATTCAGTTGTTTCTGATTAAATATGTGTTGAAGACTTTTGTGGTCGGTACATATAATACTTTTGACCCCATATAAGCAGTGCCTCCAAGTCTTTAATGCAAAAACAACTGCGCCTAATTCCAAATCATGCGTCGTATAATTCTGTTCGTGAATCTTCAATTGTCTAGATGCATAAGCAATTACTTTCGTTCGTTGCATTAATACACAACCGAGACCTTGCTTTGAGGCGTCACAATATATCACAAAATCATCATTCCCTTCAGGTAATGACAATATAGGTGCCGTAGTTAACTTTTTCTTCAATAACTGAAATGCCTTCTCTTGTTCATCCTTCCATTCAAATTTCTTCCCTTTATGCGTTAATGCAGTCAAGGGTTTTGCTATTTTGGAGAAATCTTGGATGAATCTTCTTTAGTAACCAGCCAATCCTAAAAATTGACGTATATGCTTCAGAGTTTTTGGGGTTTCCTACTTTTCAACGGTTTCGATCTTTGCCGGGTCCACCTGGATACCTTCTTTGTTCACTATGTGACCGAGGAATTGAACTTCTTCCAACCAAAATGCATACTTTGAAAACTTAGCGTACAGTTTTTCTTTCCTCAATACTTCTAGCACTTTTCTCAAATGTTCTTCGTGCTCTTGATCATTCTTTGAGTAAATAAGTATGTCATCGATGAAAACAATGACAAACTTGTCAAGATATGGCCCACACACTCGGTTCATAAGGTCCATGAACACAGCTGGTGCGTTAGTCAATCCAAACGGCATAACCATAAACTCGTAATGACCATAACGCGTCCTAAAAGCAGTTTTTGGAATATCATCCTCCTTTACTCGCATTTGATGATATCCAGAACGTAAATCGATTTTCGAATAAACCGACGAGTCTTGTAGTTGATCAAATAAGTCGTCAATTCTCGGCAGTGGATAATGGTTTTTTATGGTAAGTTTATTCAACTCTCTGTAGTCAATACACAACCTAAATGTACCATCCTTCTTCTTGACAAACAAAATAGGAGCTCCCCATAGTGATGTGCTTGGTCGAATGAAACCACGTTCTAATAGTTCTTGCAGTTGGCTTTGCAGTTCTTTCATCTCGCTGGGTGGGAGTCTGTAAGGAGCATGAGCTATTGGTGCAGCTCCTGGTATAAGATCTATTTGAAATTCAACAGATCGATGTGGAGGTAGTCCCGGTAATTCTTTTGGAAATACATCGGGAAATTCTTTTGAGACAGGAACATCATTGATGCTCTTTTCTTCAGTTTGTACTTTCTCGACGTGTGCTGGAATAGCATAGCAGCCTTTTCTTATTAGTTTTTGTGCCTTCAAATTACTAATAAGATGTAGCTTCGTGTTGCCCTTTTCTCCGTACACCATTAAGGGTTCTCCTTCTTCTCGTACAATGCGAATTGCATTTTTGTAACATACGATCTCTGCTTTCATCTCCTTCAGCCAGTCCATGCCAATTATTATATCAAAACTCTTTAACTCTACTGGTATCAAATCAATCTTAAATATTTCGCTACCCAGTTTAATTTCTCGATTCCGGCATATATAATCTGCTGAAATTAATTTACCGTTTGCTAATTCGAGTAAAAATTTACTATCCAACGGCGTCAATGGACAACTTAATTTAGCACAAAAATCTCTACTCATATAGCTTCTATCCGCACCCGAATCAAATAAAATGTAAGCAGATTTATTGTCAATAAGAAACGTACCCGTAACAAGCTCCGTGTCTTCCTGTGCCTCTGCCGCATTAATATTAAAAACTCTTCCGCGGCCTTGTCCATTCGTGTTCTCCTGGTTCGGGCAATTTCTAATAATGTGGCCCGGTTTTCCACATTTATAACAAACTACATTGGCATAACTTGCTCCGACACTACTTGCTCCGCCATTACTCGTTCCGACACCATTTGTTCCTGTCGTTCTGTTAACCCCTGGTCCATAGACCTCACACTTCGCCGCGCTATGACCATTTCTTTTACACTTGTTGCAAAATTTGGTACAGAACCCCGAGTGATACTTTTCACACCTTTGGCATAGCTGCTTCGGATTGTTGTTGTTGTTGTGGTTGTTATTGTTGTTAGAATGATTATTGTAGTTGTTGTTGTTGTTGTTGTTGTTGTTGTTGTTGTTGTGCCGTTTGTTATAGTTACGATTGATGTTGCGATTGTTGGGATAGTTGTTGTTGTTTTGGTGACTCTTATCACCGTTTTCCTCCCACTTTATTTTGACTAGCTTCACGTTGGCCTCTTCTGCCGCCTGTTCTTTAATTCTTCCCTCAATCTGGTTCACTAGTTTGTGAGCCATTCTACATGCCTTTTGTATGGAGGCAGGCTCGTGTGAACTTATATCTTCTTGGATTCTCTCCGGTAACCCTTTCACAAACGCGTCGATCTTCTCTTCCTCATCTTCGAACGCTCTCGGACACAATAGGCACAATTCTGTGAATCGTCTTTCGTACGAAGTAATATCGAATCCATGTGTTCATAACCCTATAAGTTCTGACTTGAGCTTATTGACCTCGGTTCTGGGACGGTACTTCTCGTTCATCAAGTGCTTGAATGCTGACCACGGTAGCGCGTAAGCAGCATCTTGTCCCACTTGCTCTAGATAGGTATTCCACCATGTTAACGCAATACCTGTGAAGGTATGCCTAACGTACTTCACTTTGTCTCCTTCAGCACACTTATTATGGCAAACACCGATTCAACTTTCTCGGTCCACCGTTTCAATCCGATTGGTCCTTCGGTCCCATCAAATTCTGAAGGTTTGCAGGCAGTGAATTCCTTGTAGGAGCATCCTACACGATTTCTTGCGCCGTTAGCTGTATTGCTAGATTCAGAGTTATTGTTGGTATGTAGCGCGGCTATGTTTGAAGCAAGAAAGGCACGAAATTCCTCTTCGCTCATATTCAAGGTGTGTCGAGTAGTCGGTGCTGTTTCCTTCAAAATAGTCAAATGAAATAATTTAATCATACAGAATATTAAGAGTAGTCAATAGTATCTCGTAGCATAATATGAACTCATTTATAAAAGCTTTTTCTTCATATTAGCGTTTTATAAGTTTAAATTCGGGTACTACCTACCCGTTAAGTTCATACTTAGTAGCTAATATACAATTCAACTACTACAATTCCATATGAAAAACTGATTATAATAATATATCACATACAAATATTCTTCAAACTTACAACTTCGCTATATAACATATAACATAAAATATAGTACACTATGATACAGGACAGTTTTGAAGATAAATCTAGTTAATACGCAAGTTGTTCAGCAAAGGAAATAAAGACACGTAATTCATAAGTCCAGAAACAAGTCATGCATTCTGGTTTTACTAAGATGACTTCCCATCCTTGGTCTTGTGGAAAATAACCGTTATGACCATTAGCTAGGTAGCATGTTGTAATGTCGTCAAAAGGACGAGGGTTTCGTAATGTCCAACAGCCCCGTAATAATCTAAAAACCTTGTTTCTCACCCCAACTATTGAATCCGTCACTTGTGGGAAGGTTTTATTTAAAAGCTGCAATCCGATGTTCTTATTCTCACTTTGGTAAGAAGCGAACATCACTAATCCGTAAGCATAACATGCTTCTTTATGTTGCATGTTAGAAGCTCTTTCTAATTCACGAAATCCTATGTTGGGATATGTTGAGTCAAAATAGGTTCTTAACCCGTAGCGTAAAATTGCATTTTCTGTTCCCCGCATTTAATGCTTTATAGAAAACACGGCGTAACTTACGGTCTCCCCAATGTGATATACCCCACCTATCAAAGGAATGCCTTTTATAAACTAAGGCATTTCTGAAAAGTCTTTAAAATGTTTGACAAGTTAATTTCACCATAACTAAATGTGCTGATGAATTCTGACCGACTCTAGACAAGATTTCCTCAATCATATCCTCTGGTAGGTCTTCTAAAATATTCGATTGTCTACCCTTAACGTCCATTTTGTTTTTATACTGTAAAATAGACAAGGATTAGATTCGTAAAAGATAATTAACAAACAATACAAGCAATTTTTACATAGAACATAAAAGTACAAGCACACTACAATACATATAATACACAACATGATTACAACCTTCTAATCTGAATCACTGGTTTCTTCTTCTTCGGACTTGGTTCGTTTTCCTAATTTTCTAGGAATATATGGTGTTCCTCTAATACGAGCCGTCGTTTTCCATAATGGTTTAGAAAAACCTGGTGGTTTAGAGGTTCCCGGGTCATTGTTACATTTTAGGAAATACAGATGTTGTCGATACATATAAAGTTCATCGGGGTTGGAATCGGGTTTCTCTATTTTTATATCTTTTCCCTTATTATTTTCTTTCGCTTTATTAAATTGGGTCGAGGTAATTTTGATAACACCATCGGAATCCTCATCGGGATCCGATTCATCGAAAAATTGGTAATCTTCCCAATATTTTGCTTCCTCGGCGGAAACACCATTGACCATTATTAACTTTGGTCCGTTGGTTGAGGATTTTCTTTTATTTAATCGATTTACTATAGGTATCAATATTTCTTCCTCCAGAACCTCTTCTTCTTCTGGTTCCTCCTCTTCCGATTCATCCTCTTCTGGTTCTTCTTCTTCCGGTTCCTCCTCTTCCGGTTCCTCCTCTTCCGGTTCCTCTTCGGGAATTTGTGAATCTTCCCAAAATATATTTGACTCTTCATTATTATTAGGTGAATCAATGGGATTTATACTAGAGGTAGACATCTATCACACAATATCAAACACGTTAAGAGATTAATATATCACATAATATTTACATGTTAATAATATATAGTTTCCAACAAAAAAAATGTTAAGCAATCGTTTTTGAAGAAAAACACGGTCGAAGTCCAGACTCACTAATGCATCCTAACAAACTCGGTAAAACACACTAATGCAATTTTCTAGTTCTCTAAGACCAACGCTCGGATACCAACTGAAATGTCCCGTTCATATTGATTATAAACGTTCCATATTAATTGATTTCGTCGCGAGGTTTTGACCTCTATATGAGACGTTTTTCAAAGACTGCATTCATTTTTAAAACAACCATAACCTTTATTTTATCGATAAAGGTTTAAAAGCATTATGTAGATTATCAAATAATGATAATCTAAAATATACCGTTTACACACGACCATTACATAATGGTTTACAATAAGAATATATTACATCAAAAATAAGTTTCTTGAATGCAGTTTTTACATAATATCATACAAGCATGGACTCCAAATCTTGTCCTTATTTTAGTATGCAACATCGAAAGCTCTTAATAATCACCTGAGAATAAACATGCTTAAAATGTCAACAAAAATGTTGGTGAGTTATAGGTTTAACCTATATATTATCAAATCATAATAATAGACCACAAGATTTCATATTTTAATATACATCCCATACATAGAGATAAAAATCATTCATATGGTGAACACCTGGTAACCGACATTAACAAGATGCATATATAAGAATATCCCCATCATTCTGGGACACCCTTCGGATATGATATAAATTTCAAAGTACTAAAGCATCCGGTACTTTGGATGGGGTTTGTTAGGCCCAATAGATCTATCTTTAGGATTCGCGTCAATTAGGGTGTCTGTTCCCTAATTCTTAGATTACCAGACTTAATAAAAAAGGGTATATTCGATTTTGATAATTCAACCATAGAATGTAGTTTCATGTACTTGTGTCTATTTTGTAAATCATTTATAAAACATGCATGTATTCTCATCCCAAAAATATTAGATTTTAAAAGTGGGACTATAACTCACTTTCACAGATTTTTACTTTGTCGGGAAGTAAGACTTGGCCACTGGTCGATTCACGAACCTATAACAAATATGTACATATATATCAAAGTATGTTCAAAATATATTTACAACATTTTTAATACGTTTTACTGTTTTAAGTTTATTAAGTCAGCTGTCCTTGTTAGTAACCTACAACTAGTTGTCCATAATTAGATGTACAGAAATAAATCGATATATATTATCTTGAATCAATCCACGACCCATTGTATACACGTCTCAGGCTAGATCACAACTCAAACTATATATATTTTTAGAATCAACCTCAACCCTGTATAGCTAACTCCAACATTACTGCATATAGAGTGTCTATGGTTGTTCCAAATAATATATATAGATGGGTCGATATGATATGTCAAAAATTTGCATACGTGTCTATGGTATCCCAAGATTACATAATATATTAGAATACATGTATAATACAATATAAGTTAGCTAGGATATGATTAATATAGATTTGTTACCAATTTTTACGTAGCTACAACAAGCAAAAATAACCAATCTTGTTTTACCCATAACTTCTTCATTTTAAATCCGTTTTGAGTGAATCAAATTGCTATGGTTTCATATTGAACTTAACTTTATGAATCTATACAGAAAAATTATAAGTTTATAGTCGGAATTACAGGTTACAAGTCGTTTTTGTAAAGGTAGTCATTTCAGTCGAAAGAACGACGTCTAGATGACCATTTTGGAAAACATACTTTAACTTTGAGTTTAACCAAGATTTTTGGATATAGTTTCATGTTCATATGAAAAATCATTTTCTCAGAAGAACAACTTTTAAATCAAAGTTTATCATAGTTTTTAATTATCCAAACCAAAACAGCCCCCGGTTTCACTACGACGGCGTATATCCGATTTTATGGTGTTCATCGTGTTTCCAGGTTTTAAATCATTAAGTTAGCATATCATATAGATATAGAACATGTGTTTAGTTGATTTTAAAATTCAAGTTAGAAGGATTAACTTTTGTTTGCGAACAAGTTTAGAATTAACTAAACTATGTTCTAGTGATTACAAGTTTAAACCTTCGAATAAGATAGCTTTATATGTATGAATTGAATGATGTTATAAACATCATTACTACCTCAATTTTTCTGGATAAAACCACTGGAAATGAGAAAAATGGATCTAGCTTCAAAGGATCCTTGGATGGCTTGAAAGTTCTTGAAACAGAATCATGACACGAAAACAATTCAAGTAAGATTTTCACTTGAAATAAGATTGTTATAGTTGTAGAAATTGAATCAAAGTTTGAATATGAATATTACCTTGAATTAGAAAGATAACCTACTGTAAATAACAAAGGTTCCTTGATCTTAGATGATTACTTGGAATGGATTAGAAAGCTTGGAAGTAGACTTGCAAACTTGGAAGTATTCTTGATTTTTATGAAACTATACTTATGGAATTTATGAAGAACACTTAGAACTTGAAGATAGAACTTGAGAGAGATCACTTAGATAAAGAAAATTGAATAATGAAAGTGTTTGTAGGTATTTTTGGTCGTTGGTATATGGATTAGATATAAAGGATGTGTAATTTTGTTTTCATGTAAATAAGTCATGAATGATTACTCATATTTTTGTAATTTTATGAGATATTTCATGCTAGTTGCCAAATGATGGTTCCCACATGTGTTAGGTGACTCACATGGGCTGCTAAGAGCTGATCATTGGAGTGTATATACCAATAGTACATACATCTAAAAGCTGTGTATTGTACGAGTACTAATACGGGTGCATACGAGTAGAATTGTTGATGAAACTGAACGAGGATGTAATTGTAAGCATTTTTGTTAAGTAGAAGTATTTTGATAAGTGTCTTGAAGTCTTTAAAAAGTGTAAGAATACATATCAAAACACAACATGTATATACATTCTAATGGAGTCGTTAAGTCTTCGTTAGTCGTTACATGTAAGTGTTGTTTTGAAACCTTTAAGTTAACGATCTCAATTAATATTGTTAACCCAATGTTTATTATATCAAATGAGATGTTAAATTATTATATTATCATGATATTATGATGTTTGAATATCTCTTAATATGATATATACATTAAAATATCGTTACAACGATAATCGTTACATATAAGTCTCGTTTCGTAATTCTTGGGTTAGTAGTCTTGTTTTTACATATGTAGTTCATTGTTAACACACTTAATGATATATTTAAATATCATTTTATCATGTTAAATATAGTGTATCAATATCTTAATATGATACATATGTATTTAGTAGACGTTATCATAACGATAATTGTTATATATATCATTTCGAGTTTCTTAACTTAGTAATCTCATTTCTTATGTATATCACACATTGTTAATATACTTAGTGCGATACTTACTCATCATAATATTATGTCAACCATATATATATATGTCTATATATATACCACAACATGTAGTTTTTACAATTTTGTAACGTTCGTGAATGGCCGGTCAACATGGGTGATCAATTGTCTATATGAAACTTATTTCATTTAATCAAGTCTTAACAAGTTTGATTGCCTTACACGTTGGAAACATTTAGTCATGTAAATATCAATCTAAATTAATATATATAAACATGGAAAAGTTCGGGTCGCTACTCAAGTAACCTACTTGACTTGGCCCCAATTCCTTATTTTGCGATGTCAGAACTTCTTTATGAGTCAGCGTAATGTAATCCCGGTCATTACATTATGCTATCTCACATTTCCATTCGACATCACTCCATAAGTTCAAGATGGCGTAGGCAACTTAATTTAGTTAAATCTCGCGTCGTGTGTACGTATGCGATTTGTAGTATAGCGTTTAGTTCAAGTTCATATCATATAGGTATAAGGTGTATACGTACTAGATGTAATATGTAGCCCTACATGTAGTATTGTGAAGCATTTAGTGCAGGTATGGTGTATAAAAGTCATCCAAGACACACGGCTATAGACTAGACTTCACTAATGCGCCCTACGGTTAGACACACTATTGTATCCTAGTTCCCTATAGCCAAATCTCTGATACCATATGTAACACCCCGTCAAAATCCCTTTGATGGAACGTTAACTCTGGTCCCAGTGCTTGGCTTGACTTCTACGTAACGGCAACAATTTACAGCGGAAGCAATTAATACCTGAGAATAAAACACGCAAAATGGATCAACAATAATATTGAGTGAATCTACAGGTTTTAGGTAAACAATACGGTATGTTTAAGATATACATTTCGAAAACGTTTAATAGTGGAAGACAACCAAGGTTCAATGTTAAAAGTTTGTAGACAACTCCGTGTCCCATTTAAAAAGTTTGTTGACACTATAATGTCAAGCTTCAAATATTTGTAGACAATACCATGTCAAGTTTCTATCTCAATTGTTCGTAAACCACAGGTTTAAATAACGTTGTATAGTATCTGAAAAACAGTTATCAGAAAATAGTTTAAGTTCATTGACCACGAGATTTTACAAGTACAACACAAAGTCGTAAAAACTTTTGCATAATATGAGCACCTGAATACTAGCAATGACCCGAGTATAGAAGCCACTATACCCGCCTTTACCTCCTATAATGTTATACACTTGTTCGATCATATCTAATGTTCAAAATAAATGCACCACAGTTTTTATAGCGGGTGAGGTTGTCAACCTAACGGATCCGTCCATCTAAATTGTGCTTACACCGATGGTATTAAAAGTATTCAAGCTAGAGGCTTTGTGAACAAACTCAATATGCATATATAGTACTCGTGTCAATACAAAAGCAATTGATAAAGTAAGTATAACAGCGTGTATTCTCATCCCTGAAAACATGTAAAAAGTGGAATTGTAGACTCACCTTTGAATAAAGCTCGGAATGAAAAGTGGACAATTGACTTGTACGGTTTATAGCCGAGTAATGCAACCTAAGTATACGTATTTAGGTTAGTCAATATATGTATCTTAAATAAGTGTGGTTTCATAGTATAAGTTGTCTTATTGCTCGACTCGACACGTTTCAAAGTAAAAGTCAACTATATCATGCAAGTCAAACAAAGTCAACCGAAGTCAAACCGAAAGTCAAACTTGGTCAAAGTAGTCAACTAAAGTCAACATCAGTAGGTTCATGTCAAATGTTGGGCAACATGTCAAACATAAGTCAAACAATACATTTCAGGTCATGAATGATCATTTTCACAATTTCAGTTTATAGTTGTGCACAAAGTTCATGAACACGTAGCATACTTAGCACATTATCTCATAGTACAAAATTCACGTAAACATGGAAAACTCCAGATCATAACTATACTTAAAATTTATTCCAAAAAGCCCTGCCAGGGACTCATACGATAATTAAAAGTCAGGAATCAGAAGGGGTACATTTGGGGTTTGCCAAGTCTGTTTCTAACCGCGCACTGATTTTGTTTTGGCTATAACCGGAGTTAGGAACATGCAATTGATACAAGACCAGTTGCCATAGTTTAAGGAAAAGTCAAAGTAACACATATCAAAAATCTGGCAAATTTTGTTTAGCCAATTTGTACAGTTTATTCATGCAAGTTGAATGTTCAGTTTTTCAGCTAAAATCAGGATCCACGTAAAGTATGGCTCTATTGTGCCCAATGCATAAGGTTTCAGAGATTGACATAAACTAACAATAAGTCACATATCATTTTAAAATTCATATTCCATAAGCTTACATGTTCATTCAATAAACACAATCCACAGAGTATAAAACAGAGAGCAATTTACAGATTCGATTCTAGTTTAGCTAGTCACATTCGCACGTGATTATCCGAAGATCTAGATATAATTAGCCTATGATATCTATATGAAAGGTAAATTAATTTTTGTGTAAATTTCAAATATGCAAAGCTTTAATCACAAAAGTTAGCACATTTTATCATACAAGGTTATTTTCATGCAAGTGCTGTATAAAACTACTTTTACACTAATTCAAGCATATCTCGGGTTATACATAAGCAAATGACATGATATCCTAGTCTAAATTGAGTGTTTTTAAATTATATTTCCAGTGGTATAAGTTTCACATGCCAGTTCGTGGTCTATCAAATCCAGATTTCTGATCAATCACGAAAACACAATGTCAATTTCAATTAAGCATAACTTGATCATCCGGAAACGAAATCAAGCGAATCCAAAACCTAAACTCAATAGATTTTTACAAGGAATCTGAATATAACCTAATAATTAACATTTGAAAAACTTAATTTTTCTGATCATGCATAAACAAATTCGTTTTTAAACCCTAACGCATCAAACAATCAATATAACGATTACAATTAACACGTACGCGTATAGACTTGAGCAATTGACAACATAACTATGAATCTCTAATAAAAATAAGATTTTAAATATTAAGGTTCATGTAAATATACCTTAGATCAACAATTAAAGCACACCAATACGTAGAGGATAACTCGAATCACAACGTTTGTTCTTGAGGTTTGATCAAAAATAAAAATTGAGTGTGTGTATGTGTGTGGTGGTCTACGGCAGCAGAAGGGAGGGAGGGAACAAAAAGTCGATCAAAAAAAATAAATGGGGAGGAGGATTAGTTTAGGTTTAATCACAAGTATTTATCTCTAGCCCTAATACCCCTAATTTACACTTAAGCCCTCCAAGTTGCAATTTTTAAATTAAAAAGGGGTGGGGAGTGGGGTTTCGGCCGAATGGGACCCATGGGGTACTCCCGGGCTCGTGTTTTGAAATTTTGTGTAATCGTGGCTCGTTTCAAGTGTCGTTTAGTCGTACCGAAGGCCCGGAACGCTAAACCGATCGTTAAACGCAACCAAACGTTAATTTATTAAAAATCCAATAAATTAATTATTTTTGAAAAGTTAATAATTAATAATTTAATTATTAACATAAACCCGAACATTTCGTTGCTAAAAAAAAGCAGTTATCAAAATCGCATCGTTTTTATCGTATTTATTATCAGAAATATTTATTTGAATTAATATCAACCCATATTAATCATTGTAACCCTCCAAAGATCAAATATGCATTTATTACACGTAAACGCACAAAAGTTAAATAATCGCCGTTAAGTAAACTAATGTAAAGTTAACGGAAGTAACGGAAAAAGCAGGGTTGTTACAATATACATATATATTTTCATAAAGACTGTAATAAAAATTCAATTATACAAAATATGACTTGTGAAATCTTTAACGGGTAGGTAATACCCGGGAAATATATAAGTTCACAATTAATATGTTACACTGCACATTCTTCAATTTTGATTCAAGAATCATTAACTATACTCACTACATTCACAGCGATATACATTCTTCCATAAGAATCATAACAATCATTTTCATACAAATTCGATTACACATTCTGATTTTTGACAGATCAGAATCCAAGTCAAGATTTAACAGAAGATATCACTATTAGATTTTCACATCTTACAAAACCATATTTTGAATTCAAAATTGTGCTAGATCCTTTGACATTATTATTACCGAAAATAACTTTGCAACTCCTTTTCAAAGTAGCCAGTTTTGTCACACCTCCAGCAAATCAACTTCAATTTTTCATTCGAATAAGCCTTATTATAACGATTACCCCTTCATCATTGTTACCGGAGAACCTTTTATATCTCGTCACATTAGCAGTAAATTTACCAACAACTTCATTGATCTTTGACCTTCCAAAAAATCATTATACTCATTGAAACTCTATCAAGTACTCATCCACATCTTGTATGTAAGATCCAGTTTTTCCCTATTATGTTGGACGTCGTCCAACAGGGTGGGACGCCGTCCCAGTTTGAAGGGCTGGATGCCGTCTAGAATTCTGGACGCCGTCCAGATGGCCTGACGAGCCACCTTTTGTGTTTTTGATATTTAAAAGGGGTAACTTGGTAATTTCACATTGTGGATGACTTTAAGGCCCTAGATCAGTTTGTGGAGCCTCATTTACTCCATCTACAACCACCAAACCTCTTCCACTTAAATTCTAGAGAGAGAGAGTGATTCAAGTGTGAGAAAGCTCAAATCGAAGTAGAAGAAGCTTGTTTCGGGTTAGAGCTCGAGCATTAAAGTTGTTCATCTCCCCACTAGCTACATTTTGATTGTAGTGGTAAGGTTTAACCTTGATTTCCTTACTATTAGTTGTTTAAGGGTTAGGGTTTGGTTTAGTGATGTGTATAAAACCCATTTGTTAGTGATTTGGGGATTTTGGGTAAGTTTGGGTCATAAAGACTCAAAGGATGACTAACCTAGGGTTTTGAAAATGCTAAATATGTTTGAGTCTTAAAATTGGTTAGTTAACTACTAGCACACCTAAATGTTATGTAAGTGGGTGTTATTTGGGTATGTGGTGACCCGAATGGGTGTGGAAACCTCGAATGGGTAAAACGGGTCTTTGATGACCTAAGTTGTCTTGTTAGGGTGAAAATGCTATAACATTGTGATTAGATGTGTATTAAGACCATAAATGACTAGAGTTAGGGTTTTTGGCGAAGTTGACCCAATATTAGGGTTAAGTGTGCAAATGGGTCGAAATTGCACCATGGGCCAAAATGACACTAGAATGGTGAGTGAGTTGGTTGACCAACTTGATCTTGTGATTGATTATGTGCATAATGTAATAGGTACGTTACATTGAAGTTTCTAAGCTCGGTTATCCTTCACAAAAGACTTTGAGGTGAGTGGAATAATTATATGCGTAGGTATATAATGTATTTATTTGTTGTAGCGTGAGATGTGAAGTGTCGATATGCTAAGACACCACATTTCACGTGACGAGTGAAGTGTCGATGTGCTAAGACACCACTCAAAGTAATATGATGGGTGAAGTGTCGATGTGTTAAGACGCTACCCGGGGTGAAGTGTCGATGTGTTAAGACACCACCCGGAGTGAAGTATCGATGTGCTAAGATGCCACTCCAAGAGATTAACGGGTGAAGTGCCGATGTGTTAAGGAGCCACTCGAGGTGAAGTATCGACGTGTTAAGATGCCACCTCAAGTAAAATGAAGAGTGAAGTGTCAAAGTGTTAAGACGCCACTAGGGGTGAAGTGTCGACGTGTTAAGACGCCTCCCAGGGTGAAGGATCGACGTGTTAAGATGCCACCCGTAGGGTTAGTGTACGACGTGTTAAGTGCACTAATGGTTGTTATGAACTCCGACGGTCTTTAAACACCGTTCCCTTGTTCAGTTGGTTAACCATGGTTATTGTGTTGTAGTGTAGCATATATATATATATATATATATATATATATATATATATATATATATATATATATATATATATATATATATATATATATATATATATATATATATATATGCCTTTGTTGTTGCTAGCTTGTGGTATTGGAGGTTATTAGCTTTATACTTGAAATTGTAAGCTAATTGTGTTGCTAGCATGTATGCGGTATGTGTGTAAGTGGTTGCAAGTAGGTATATTATATATGTATGTGTATAATTATTGCATTCACTAAGCATTTTGCTTACCCTCTCGTTGTTTATCTTTTTATAGGCTCCGACGTTGATAAGGGTAAGGGCATTCGATTGGATTAGAGGTCCCTCTCGTGGTTTAGGGGACGCTTTTGGGTTTGATAGCTTTTGGAGTTTGACCGAGATTTGGGTAGTTTAACCCCCAAACACCATGCTCATAGTGTCGTTTGGAAATTAAACTATTGTGGTCGAAACTCAGGATTTATACGAAACTCGTAAAACGGCCGTTGTGGGCCCCATTTTGTAAAACTCGTTTCGATGTTGGAAATCTATTAGTTTTACTTATTTTGATATGTTGTGATAATTGGTTTCGTTAGAAAGTGTCGGGAAGCGGGTTTTTTTTCAAGCTTAATGAAAAACTGATCAGAACTTTTTAGCCCAATTGGACGCCGTCCAAAAAGGCTGGACGCCGTCCAGGCCTTCAGTACTAGACGCCGTCCAGGAATCTGGACGCCGTCCAGGAATCTGGACGCCGTCCAGATGTACAGGTCCAGAATTTTTTTTTTTGGGTCGTGTTTTTGGTATAATGAGGGTTGGGTCGTTACAAGTGGTATCAGAGCATGGTCTAAGGGATTTAGGCGACTTGAGATAGGTGCCTAGACTTAGATTTATTTGTGTATGCATTTTTATGCGGGACTTGTAGGAGACGGGTCGGACCGGGTGTTGATTAGTGCTTAGGTTTATGTGAACTAACCTTGCGCTAATTGTTTAGTGTTGTGTTAGCAATCATCAAGTGAGATAGGCGTTGTACTAGCAATTTAATGCGACGTGCTCCCGTAACAATGATTAGCTACCATTGTTACGGGTGCAAATCGTGTCAAACAAGCGATGTACGACGAATGTTAAGCAAGATGGGGTAGTTTGATGTATGTGTATATGCTTATGTGTTAAGTCCTTCGTTTCGTTGTTTAATCTTTTCTGTTTTATAGAATGAAGATGAGAAATGGACACGACACCAATGATGGAAGTACGAGTGAGGACGTTGAGTTCACGGCCAAAGTTGAGGCCATCTTTAAACGTCAAAAGGCGGAGTTCCTCGAGGATGTTAAGAAAATGTTTCTAGATACGATTGACGAACAACTAGTCAATGTGGTAAAGGAGCAAGTTAAGGCCGTTCTTCACGAAGATAATGTGGGAAGACGGGACTTTCTCTATAAGAACTTCAAGGATTCTCAACCACCCACCTTTGAAGGTGAACGAGACCCTCTAAAGAGTGCCCGTTGGATCTCCGATATGGAGGGGGCCTTCCGTACTTGTGAATGTCCTCCCGATAAGAGGACAAGATACGGGTGTGGTATGTTGAGGGGCGATGCTAAGTTGTGGTGGGACGCAAACCTCCAAGTTTATGGTGAAGAGCAATGCATGGATTTCACTTGGGATGAATTCAAGTCCAAATTTTTCAAAGAATACCGAACTTCGACCGATCTTACTAGGCTTAAGGACGAGTTACGTTCTTTGAGGCAAGGGTCGATGGATTTGAACACTCTCAAATCCGTGTTTTTTTCCAAGACCCAATTTTACCCGGAGTACGTCGGCAATGATAATATGTTGAAGGAAGACTTCTATCGAATTTTAAATGACAACTATCAAGAGAAGATTAGTGTGACGGTGGTAAAGACTTTTGATGAGTTGTTTGATATGGCCAAAGGCTTCGAGGCACTCGTGTTAAGGAAGAGTGGCTTTACTTTTGGCAAGAGAAAGAATGAAGGTTCGAGCCATTCGAACTTTTCAAACAAAAAGAACAAGAAGGGTTCCGGTAATGTTAGTAGTGGAAAGAAGGGTACTTCTGGGGATTTTTCTTATTCATGCTACAATTGTGGACAAAAGGGTCACATGGCTCGTGAATGTCTGAGTCTATCCTCCGCAAACAAAATCACTTGTTTTAATTGTGGTAAAGAAGGGCACAAGAGGCCAGAATGTCCCGATTTGCGCAATGATAATGTTAAGAGGTTGGAGAAGGTGGTGGGTACGGCTAGGGGTCGCAATTATTTGATGACCAATGATGAAGCCAAACAATCCAACGAAGTTGTCTCAGGTACTTTCATGGTTAATTCTATTCCGGCAAGGATTCTATTTGATAGCGGTGCAAATTTGTCGTTTGTGTCTCCAAATTTGTGCCTAAAATTAATAGACCGTTAGCTAAGTTAAGTCGTCCGGTAGAAGTCGAAATAGCGGACGGCAAGACGGTGCTAGTGGTTGATGTGTGTAAAAATTGTGATGTCGTTTTTGGTGCCGAAAACTTTAAGATTGATCTTATCCCGATGACTTTGGGTGATTTTGATATCGTTGTTGGTATAGATTGGCTCGATCATAATAGAGCCAATATTGCATGCCATGAAAAATTTATTCGTGTGAATACCCCAAATGGGGGAGAGTTAATTATTCACGGTGATAAGCGTAGAAGACTTGTGCCGATATGCACTTTTGCACGGGCACGTCGTTTTCTTGTTAGTGGTGGCATGGCTTTCCTTTCCCATGTTGTTGATACTCGTGATGAGCCACCACCCATTCGTGAAATTCCGGTGGTTAGTGAATTTGAAGACATTTTTCCAGACGAGTTACCGGGTGTTCCGGCAGAAAGACAAGTTGAATTTCACATTGAGTTGGTTCCGGGAGCTACTCCCATTGCTAAAACTCCTTATTGTTTAGCGCCGACGGAAATACAAGAGTTGTTAAATCAAATCCTAGAGTTGCTCGAGAAGGGTTTCATTCGACCGAGTGCTTCACCATGGGGCGCTCCAGTTTTATTCGTGAAGAAAAAGGATGGTAGTATGCGGATGTGCATCGATTATCGGGAGTTGAACAAAGTGACGATCAAGAATCGTTATCCATTGCCTAGGATTGACGATTTGTTTGACCAACTCCAAGGTGCAACGTATTTCTCTAAAATCGACCTACGGTCTGGCTATCATCAAATGCGGGTCCGCGAGGAAGATATTGACGATATGGGTACACAATTAAAATTGAGCATGGCGTATCATCCTCAAACGGATGGTCAGACCAAATGTACGAATCAAACATTAGAGGATATGTTACGGGCGTGTATTATTGATTTCGGTGGTAGTTGGGACAAGCACTTGCCCTTGGTGGTATTCTCGTACAATAATAGTTATCATACTAGTATCGGGATGCCACCTTACGAGATGCTTTATGGGCGGAGGTGTCGAACCCCGATTTGTTGGGGTGAAGTGGGTCAAAGGGAAATCGGGAGTACCGATTTAGTATTAGAGACGAATAGCAAGATTGATATGATTCGGGCTCATTTGAAAAAGGCTTAAGATAGACAAAAGTCATATGCCGACAAACGTAGGTGAATGATCGAATTCCAAGAAGGTGACATAGTGATGCTTAAGGTTTCGCCATGGAAAGGTATTATTCGGTTTTGAAAACGGGGAAAGTTAGCTCTTCGGTTTATTGGCCCATTTAAAGTTTTAGCTCCTGTTGGCGAAGTTGTATATCGTTTGGAATTACCCGAAGAACTTGCGGGGATCCATAATACATTTCATGTTTTCCATCTCCGTAAGTGTCTTGCGAATGATTCTTCGTGGGTGTCATTAGACGAAATTGAACTAAACAACAAGCTAGAGTATATTGAGGAGCCGGTTGCCATACTTGACGAAAAAGTGAAAAGATTGAGAAATAAAGAGGTGAGAACTTTTAAAGTTCAATGGCGGCGTAGTATAGGTTCCGAGTTTACTTGGGAGCCCGAAGAGTTTGTTCTTGTGTATCTTCCTGCTTGTCATGCGGCTTGGATTGCGAGGTCGCAATCCGTTTCAGGTGGGGGAGAGTTGTAAGATCCAGTTTTTCCCTGTTATGTTGGACGCCGTCCAACAGGGTGGGACGCCGTCCCAGTTTGAAGGGCTGGACGCCGTCCAGAATTCTGGACGCCGTCCAGATGGCCTGACGAGCCAACTTTTGTGTTTTTGATATTTAAAAGGGGTAACTTGGTAATCTCACATTGTGGACGACTTTAAGGCCCTAGATCAGTTTGTGGAGCCTCATTTACTCCATCTACAACCACCAAACCTCTTCCACTTAAATTCTAGAGAGAGAGAGTGATTCCAGTGTGAGAAAGCTCAAATCAAAGTAGAAGAAGCTTGTTTCGGGTTAGAGCTCGAGCATTAAAGTGGTTCATCTCCCCACTAGCTACATTTTGATTGTAGTGGTAAGTTTTAACCTTGATTTCCTTACTATTAATTGTTTAAGGGTTAAGGTTTGTGTTAGTGATGTGTATAAAACCCATTTGTTAGTGATTTGGGGATTTTAGGTAAGTTTGGATCATGAAGACTCATAAGGATGACTAACCTAGGGTTTTGAAAATGCTAAATGTGTTTATGAGTCTTAAAATTGGTTATTTAACTACTAGCACACCTAAATGTTATGTAAGTGGGTGTTATTTGGGTATGTGGTGACCCGAATGGGTGTGGAGACCTCGAATGGGTAAAACGGGTCTTTGATGACCTAAGTTGTCTTGTTAGGGTGAAAATATGATAACATTGTGATTAGATGTGTATTAAGACTATAAATGGCTAGAGTTAGGGTTTTTGGCGAAGTTGACCCAATATTAGGGTTAAGTGTGCAAATGGGTGGAAAATTGCACCATGGGCCAAAATGACACTAGAATGGTGAGTGAGTTGGTTGACCAACTTGATCTTGTGATTGATTATGTGCATAATGTAATAGGTACGTTACATTGAAGTTTGCAAGCTCGGTTATCCTTCACAAAAGACTTTGAGGTGAGTGGAATAATTATATGCGTAGGTATATAATGTATTTATTTATCGTAGCGTGAGATGTGAAGTGTCGATGTGCTAAGACACCACATTTCACGTGACGAGTGAAGTGTCGATGTGCTAAGACACCACTCAAAGTAATATGACGGGTGAAGTGTCGATGTGTTAAGACGCCACCCGGGGTGAAGTGTCGACGTGTTAAGACACCACCCGGAGTGAAGTATCGATGTGCTAATATGCCACTCCAAGAGATTAACGGGTGAAGTGCCGATGTGTTAAGGCACCACTCGAGGTGAAGTATCGATGTGTTAAGATGTCACCTCAAGTAAAATGAAGAGTGAAGTGTCGAAGTGTTAAGACGCCACTCGGGGTGAAGTGTCAACATGTTAAGACACCACCCAGGGTGAAGTATCGACGTGTTAAGATGCCACCCGTAGGGTTAGTGTATGACTTGTTAAGTGCACTAATGGTTGTTATGAACTCTGACGGTCTTTAAACACCGTTCCCTTGTTTAATTGGTTAACCATGGTTATTGAGTTGTAGTGTAGCATATATATATATATATATATATATATATATATATATATATATATATATATATATATATATATATATATATATATATATATATATATATATATGCCTTTATTGTTGCTAGCTTGCGGTATTGGAGGTTACTAGCTTTATACTTGAAATTGTAAGCTAATTGTGTTGCTAGCATGTATGCGGTATGTGTGTAAGTGGTTGCAAGTAGGTATATTATATATGTATGTGTATAATTATTGCATTCACTAAGCGTTTTGCTTACCCTCTCGTTGTTTATCTTTTTATAGGCTCCGGCGTTGATAAGGGTAAGGGTATTCGATTGGATTAGAGGTCCTGCTCGTGGTTTAGGGGACGCTTTTGGGTTTGATAGCTTTTGGAGTTTGACCGAGATTTGGGTAGTTTAACCCCCAAACACCATGCTCATAGTGTCGTTTGGAAATTAAACTAATGTGGTCGAAACTCATGATTTGTACGAAACTCGTAAAACGGCTGTTGTGGGCCCCGTTTTGTAAAACTCAATTCGATGTTGGAAATCTATTAGTTTTACTTATTTTGATATGTTGTGATAATTGGTTTCGTTGGAAAGTGTCGGGAAGCGGGTTTTTTGTTCAAGCGTAATGAAAAACTGATCAGAACTTTTTAGCCCAATTGGACGCCGTCCAAAAAGGCTGGACGCCGTCCAGGCCTTCAGTACTGGACGCCGTCCAGGCCTTCAGTACTGGACGCCGTCCAGGAATCTGGACGCCGTCCAGATGTACAGGTCCAGAATTATTTTTTTTTGGTCGTGTTTTTGGTATAATGAGGGTTAGGTCATTACATTGTAACAATAATAGCCATACAAACTACAGGGAATTAGCAATCAGTATTTCGAATTTCGCAGCAATTCTACGCCAACAGATATATATATATATACATATAACGTCTATCTCCTAGACTTACACACTTCGAATGTGAAGTTTCTGAAAAACACCCTAAATTGCGAACTAGTTCTCCGAATTTTGAAAAAATGCTGATGAAGCAACAAAAACTATAAATGACCTTAACAGTCAAAAGTTTGATGATAAAGAATAATGTGATGGCAAAGCTCAGAAAAATAGAAGGTTTGGAACTGGAAAACGGATTGAGCAAACCATGAAGGAGGTTGTGGACAAATCAAAAATACTAAACCGGCCTTCAAAGAATCCAAATGATTCAGTATCTGCTGAAGTCATTAGCAAATACCTTACTACTGACTCTAAACCTTTGCGGACAAATCTTCCTCATCATCCTTCGATATTAGAGATTCTAAGATATCATCGTATCTTTCATTATAAATATCCTCAATATTTCTAAAGATATTTTCATAATTATTCTTATCTGAAATCATGTATCTCTTCACGCTATCTGCATTACGTCATAAAGGGAACTGTTTTAGTTTTTTAATCTATGAAAAATTCAAAATTGAAAATATGAATGTTTTTGAAGTAGTGTTGGGAATTGAAGCATGAGTTAGTATAATATAATGACACTTGATCAACGTGGTTATATTACAGTAAGTCATGCTGAGTTTCTAATGGAACGTGATAAAGGTTCACAGATCATACCCTCATCATGAACCATGTTACATAACTCTTTCATTCTATTTAACCTCTAAACTATCAAGAAAAAATATTTTCTTGATGATTCGGTTTTTTCTGGATATTCTGGTAATTTGACAAATCAAATCGTGCTATTACCTTTCCTTACTACTTTGTATATTATGATCATTCGAAACTCCATACCTATGAATTCTGGACCATTATTCGCTTGACTTGAAGTCGGGAAGAAGAAACAAAATCATGGAACTCCGAAATAGAAAGAAAAATATAAAGCCCAATAACAACACAGAAATTACAAACCGTGTATATCTATGCGAATAACAAGATAAAGACACGGAAGAATTAGAAATACTATAACCCCAAGGTAATAGTAGAAGTGAATAAATTCTTCCGGTGGTAAATGGATAAGAAGAATGACAGATGCGATAGTTAGGATAATATCAAGAATCAGAACTGGATTGAGAATTTTTCACAATCTTTGAAAGTATGAATTGAAGAAGGAAGTAAAGAAGTGGTGAAAATAATGGAACGGAAGAGGTTAATTTATAGCGAAATATCAGACAAACCAATCGAGACAGATGACATCATTTAATCAAATAGGATCCTAATTTCCTTAATTACCGAAGAATCAAATCTTATTTAGATTTCGAAGATTTTCTTTAATTTCCTCGAATTTCGGAAATCAACCGTGATTACGTCACCGGTTAAGACGAATCTACATTTACTCATCTCAATCTTTTGTGATAGCTTCATTCGTACTCTTCGCATGATTAAATTGTTTTATCGATATTACTCAATGGTGATAAAACTCTACTTTTCAACTCATATGAGTCATGAAAACATACTTATTGTCGGCCATGACGGTTCCACTCAAATTTCGGGACGAAATTTCTTTAACGGCTAGGTACTGTGATGACCCAGAAATTTCGACCAAATTTAAACTTAATCTTTATATGATTTCGACACGATAAGCAAAGTCTGTAATGTTGAGTCTCAAAAAATTTTGGAACTATATTCATGTAATCATTTGCCCTTTGACTATGCTCGACGATTCACGAATAATTATATGTAAAAATACTATTAATTATATTGTAGTAAATAACAAGAAGACTATTTAAAGAAGCAAATGACCAAAATATTAAAATGTATAAGTTACATTTCAAATAAGATAATTTATTGGCAAATAAGTCTAATTATTGATAAAGGTACTTATCGTGAAACGTAAAGTACAAGTTTTCTAAGCGTACGAAAGGACGTTCGAAAATCCAGAACCGAGACAAAAACCGAGTATCAACGTACGAGTCAACGGACCTAAAATTTCAAGTCAACTATGCACATGAATATAATATAATATATATATATAATTAATATAAATTATATATATATATATATATATATATATATATATATATATATATATATATATATATATATATATATATATATATATATATATATATATATATATATATATATATATATATATATATATATATATATATATATATAATATTATGTCAACAAGCTTGCAAACAAAAATTTCTGAGCTGGAATGCGCACCTTCGCAATCGCGGAGCTGTAAGGCATAAAACTCCGCGATCGCGGAGCAGTCAAAATCACAAATGGCCTATAAAAGCCAAGGGTGCTGCTTGAGTTTTTTACACATTTTCAAAACTCTCTATCTTTCTGCATACAAATATATTTATATTTATAATTATAATTATAATTTTAATTTAAGTTTAATAATAATAAGGTATATACGAGGGTGTTTTAATTCGGGTTTCAAACCGTTTTAAACTAAGGAAATATTGGGTATTATTCGGGGTATTGTTCGTGAATCCAAGACCAACCATACAGTCATCCACTATCTTTATGTCTACGTACTTTCCTGCAATATTGAATCACAATATTGATACGTGAGCATTCATATCTTATCTTTTATATATTGTATCCATGTCTAGTGCTCGAGTATATATGTTTATGCATGCTTGTATGCTTTAACTTTGTCGTTAGATAGTTTATGATGAATCACGAATTTGATACATATGCTACTGATATAAAGTATATGATATGCATGTCATTGGAAAGCTATCGTAAAATTAATAACTTTTCATTTAGAAGTCGCGTGATTTCGATGAACGGATTAAAAGATATGGTCAACAGAATTATGTTTGACATTAATTGAATTTATGTTTGAATCTACAATTAATATTTAAACAACTTATTTATAAGATTAATAAATTGGATTTTTGGATACTACTAGTCGATTAAATGAATTCTTATATAAGACACGTCTCGTTTTGTTAAACAATTGTCAAAGTTGACTTTTTGAGATGACTTTTATTAACTTTTGTATGATGGTCTCGAGCATTAGGATTGTGATACACTATGACCCGACATAGCTTATTAGACATGTATTGACCAACATATGTTCTCTAGGTTGAGATCTACGGTTATTTTGCATTCCGAGTTTCGGTCACATTTCGGTGAATGACCTTATGTGCTGCTAAAGTGAGTTTCATATGCTCCCTTTTTAATTGCTTTTGCAATCTATATTTTTGGGCTGAGAATAGATGCACTTTATTTTAAACGCAATGGATACAAATACATATTAAATTCTACACCGAGTTTGAACTGAAAATCCCTTAGCTTTGGTAACTAGTAACTGCCGGTTATAAGAACTGGTGGGCGCGAGTAGTTATATATGGATCCATAGGGCTTGACATCTTTGTCTGTTCCAGGTATAGAAAACCTAGCCTGAACTATAAAACAGACGTATGCTATTTGAGTTTAGTACACGTTGGTTTGCGTGTATTGTACATGTTGGTTGCATGTATGTTAAAACATGGGTACTTATTATATATACGTTAAAGTTTAGTTACCAGGGTGCTCAATCTTGTAGAATAATTTGATAAACGTTTCTGGATGAAACAACTGAAATCTTGTGATCCACCTTTATATACAGATTATGCGCAACATTAAAACTATGAACTCACCAACCTTTGTGTTGACACTTTTAAGCATGTTTATTCTCAGGTCCCTAGAAGTCTTCCGCTGTTTGCTTATACGTTATACAAGCTATGTGCATGGAGTCATACATGCTTTATTCGAGAAAACTTTGCATTCACAAAATCATCACCATGTATCTTATTTTGACTGCATTGACAACGGATGTATTATGGTAAACTATTATTTACGGTGATTGTCTATATGTAGAAATCATCATATGTCGAAAACCTGGAAAATTGATATTCATTTATGGTGTACCTTTTCAAAAGAATGCAATGTTTACAAAACGTATCATGTAGAGGTCAGTACCTCACTATGAAATCGATGAATGATGTATTCGTCCAAATGGATTTGGACAGGTCATCACAACTTATAATCTTTCGTTTATTAAGTGGGTTAGTAATCTTGTAGAATTACTATTGGTGAGTGATCTTGTTGAATAACTTGCGTTGTTTTGGGTCCTAATATCCTTACAAATCTAACACTTGGCAACATAATATGAAGAAACCATTATATGCATTATCTAATTTTTTTTTTTTTTGAACATCAATTTTATTACTAAAAAACACCCTATAGCAAGCATAAAGGGGAAACAAACCAACAATTACAAGGGCTTAATAAGCCAATCGTTCCAACTAATCATATATTTGCCTCTACAAATACACCAAGTAAAAGAAATATTACGAACAAGATCAAATAACAAAGATTTCTTCATACTGTCGCCGGGGAAAACCACACTATTTCGAAATCGCCAAGTAACCCATAACAATGCCGCTACAATCGAATACATCTTCATCTTGGTCTCTTCTCTTACTCGCCAGTCATCGAACCAACTTAGAACTTCTGCCCAGTTAGAGAACATCGGAAGTACGATATCCAACCAAATCCTGCACATTCTCCAAAGACTCGCCGCCACTTCACACTCGAAAAGAACATGATGAAGGCTCTCTATATATGTCGAACAAACCGGACAATGAACATTAAGAATATCAACACCACGATTATCTAGATTCACCCTTGTAGGCAATCTATCAAACGCTACATACCACAAGAAAATATTAATCTTTCTTGGTACTAGTTAAACCCATTTTGTCAGAATTGAGTTTGTCGGTAATAATCTATCATCAATAAATAATCTCGTCCCACTAACCGAAAACCGTTCCTCATCATCTAGAACCCATTTCCAACCATCGGCCTCGTCAGTAAGAACGACATTACCCAACTCGTTCACTAACCTCGCAAGAATCACCATATTCCTTGATCCAATATCACATTTCCAATCCCATTTCCAACTGTTTACATAAACTCTTTCTGCCAAGGTACAGTTTTGGTTAGAGTCAAGATGATATAAACGGCTAAACCGATCACGTAGAGGGCTATTACCAAGCCAATCATTGTAACAAACTGAAACCCGGGCTAGTTGTAAGTTGTCTATTTTGCCCTTAGGGTTTGTGCTTAGTCTTAAGTGCTTTTATTTTAATTATTTAATTAGTGTTTTATTATATTTGTGTTGTGACCAGTTTCTGACAAGGGTCCCAGAACAGGTTTGTTTATTTTAATTGGACCTCGTTTGGGTTACCTAATCATGTGCGAAAGATTTCAGATAACTGGTAAATACCCTTTTGTTGAGGGGTATTGTGATATAACACAATTAAGTGTTATACCAGCTGCCACTTTCTCATTTTCTCTAGAAAATTCACTAAATCACTCACTATCACCTAACCTCATCTTCATCATCTCAACCAACCCTAAATCATTTGATCTCGAATTGAAGCTTGATTTTGGTGTCAAAACGTTCCTTGTGTCATTGTGATTCTAACAAGGTAAGGTTTGTAAGATTTCATGATCAAATCTGTGATTAAATGGGTTTTTGAGTTAGTTTTTGTTAAAATGCGGTTTTGTGTCAAATTGGTAGAAATTGATGTTGTTTGTGTTTGAATGTTTTGGGTTTTATGTTCCAAAATGTTTAGTGTACGAGTTGTGTTCAGTTTTGAGGTCAAAACGTGTCCAAAGTCGAGATTTGGTGATTTTGGGTTGAAACCCGTCACTTTACTGCTATTGTAGCTGATGAACTACCTTCGGCCGATGGTCGTTGACCATCAAACGATGGTGAGAGACGATCGCCCGGTGGACAAGACCATCGACCGATGGTGTATGACTTCTGACCAGCGGTTGTAATTTTGACGATCGATCGATTGAGGGAGACCATCGACCGATGGACCGTTGACGATCGGCCGATGGATGGGACCATCGACCGATGGTCTTAGGCAGTAAAATTTTTACTAAGTGTTGAATTATAGTTGTTATGCTGTCCGTGTGTTTTTATGATTTTCAGGATGTAAATTCTGAAAATGTACAAGTGTTAAACATGAAAATTTTAGCGGACGCATTTTTTTACTAATTTTTCTATAATGCGCTGTCAGTATGTCTAACCTTGATGGGAACACTATTCTAACTTGGTTTTTGTTGTTCTCAGGAGATAAGGACAAGGAGGAAGCTCAGAAATAATAACTGAGCAGTTGCTGATAATTGGTGAGTGGGTCTATCTCCGGATAGAGTTTAAGTAGCATATCATGCTACTGTGGTTGACTCTTTTATCATGCATAGTGTAGAAATTGCCATGTTAGAATAATATAGTATGCCTGAGGTTGTATGTGAATTTATGTGTACACTGTGTGAATGGCACCAGTCGGGCCTAGGGATACTGGGGACTCGAGACCGTGCCTGGGAGAGGTTAGAGTCCGTATGAGGTCAACCGTGCCTAGGGGAGGTTGGGTCCATAGGCTACTAATTGTGGAGTATAGTGTGAACGATGCACCCCCTGCATCTGGATAACTATACTGTGAATTGAGTAGCAGGGACTATCGGTAGACTCAGGCCCGATCAGCTGGGAGTCGTGTGCTCGTACAAGCCTCTGATCCTCATATTGTCTTATTGTATGCTAGTTGGTAGTTAGCAAGTGTTGTTGTTAGTATATAGCTTGTGTGTAGCTTAAGCTATATCTGTTAGATAGATTCCATTCACTTAGCGGTGCGCTAATCCCCCACATATTCTCCCCTTGCAGGTTTAGGTACTGCTAGTCAGGATGGGTGCTGTTGCAGAAGACATGTTTGACAACCCAACTCTGATGTGGACTTTTGTATAAATAATGTTTTGTAATAACGTAACACCGTTGTGTAAACTTAAACTTAATTACTCAGATTAATGTAATGACGTGACTTATATTTGTGTTTGTTAATAAAGTCTTCCGCTGTGTATTTAAAAAAAATGGCCGGTGTTACAAGTTGGTATCAGAGCATGGTTTGGCAGCAAGTACGTGCGCGTACTTTGTTCCCAAACCCTGAGGCAAGTCAAACATGTCTGTGGGAGTGAGGGCTAAGTGCATATAGGATATACATGTGTTAGTTGTGATTAAACTAACTGTTATCCACTAAACTTTTGTGTGAGCTGTTTTGAAGCACATGTATGACTGATAGAAACGCAACTGGCCCATCCAACCCCGGAACATTCAGAGCACCAGAAGAGGGTGTTGAGTCTGATGATGATCAGAATAGTTACATCCTTCAGTTAGAAAGTAAGCTAAAAGAGGCTGAAGACAAAATTAATGAGCTTAAATTGGCGAGGCATTCTGGAAATGATGATACACCACCTGGATTCCCAACTGCGCAATCCCAAACGATACCTAATGTGCACCAGAACCAGTTTCAGAATCAAATACCTTACTGTAACATCCTCAATCGGGCCTAGATGTAAGATTACTAGATTGCCCTTAAGTTTGTATTGCGTTATTATATACTTTTATTTTTATTTAACATTTATTATTATTTAATGATGTGGTTAGGACCAGTTTGTGACAAGGGTCACAGAACAGGTTTGTTTATTTAATTTGGACTCCGTTTGGGTTGCCAAATGACGTACGAAAGATATCAGATAACTGATAAATACTCGTGTATCACACAGTGTGGGAATTAAACCCAATTAAGTGACTAGTGGGCTGTGTTCTTGCCATTTCTAGAAAATTCACCAAACACTCCCGTACCTTCCCTTCCACCTACAATCAAACCCTAATCCTTGATCTTTATCTAGAGCTCAAATTGTTCATATCTTTGTGTTCCTTGTGATTCACTGATTCTTTTAAGGTAAGAATCACAAGCTTCCATGCTCTAATCTTTGAGAAATTTAAGGTTTTGTGTTAGTTTTCATAAAAGTGTAAATTTGTGTCAAAACAAGTGATTTAAGTGTTGTTATGGTCAAATTGTTGTGGGTTTTGAGTCTATAACAAGTAGTGAACATGTTGCGGTCGATTTTGGTGTTTAAAACGAGCTCTAGATCGAGATTTGAGGATTTCATCGTGAAGTCCGTAGCCTTTGTTCAGTTTCTGATGAAGATGAACACACTCTGCCGACTGTCAGTCGACAGTCGACCGACTGAGGGTTGAACCGGCCGATTGACGAAGACAACCGACCGACTGTTGAGTGAACTGACCGACTGAGATTTACCTTCGGCCGATTGATGTAATACCAAATGAATCGACCGTCTGGGAAGGTCAGTCGACCGGTTGTGTAGACAGTCGACCGACTGTAAGAGTCAGTCGACCGACTGAGTGTCCAGGGCAGAATATTTTACCTAAGTGATGATTTTTAGCCGTTATGCTGCCCGTTTGTATTTTGATGATATTGATGTAAATTTTGAAAATTTTGAAAGTGTTAAGCAAAAAATTTTGAAAGTGTTAAGCAAAAATTTTTAGCGGATACTTTTTCTGACAAAAATTTATATATTGTGTTATTTGATGTTAACGAACAGAAACTAACTTGTGTATATGTTTTTCTCAGGAGAAAAGGAGAAAGAGAAGGTTCAGTGATTAGATAGCTGAATACCTTCTCGTTTGCTGGTATTTGGTGAGTGGGACTAACTGGGGAATATAGTATATAGAAGCATGTTATATTATGATTATCATGCTTGTTAGATATACTTATTGTTGTGGTTAGTTAGTACTTGTGATGACTGCATGTTAGTTGATGCTTGTCTGCTGGAGCCCGGTGCGTCCCTATTGTGTGGTAGCCTCGGTAGGAGAGATCAACCTGCGGGTTGGGTTCCTCTGTGGTAGTCTAAACAGCTGTGGTGTATATATATGTGAATGACGCGTCCGTCGCGTGTGGATTATGTATATACATACGGTGGTGGAGGAACTTCTGGTAAGCCCCAGTCTGATCAGTTGGTGGTTAATGGTTTGGCCGAGCCTCCAGAGTCTCTGTAGACGGCACTTGGGTGATGTTTATGTGTTAGACTATTGTGACGTGATTAGTATAACACTTATGTATACTATGGCCTGTAGTTAGTCGTACTCACTTAGCTTCGTGCTAATTCCCCTCCATCTCCTCCCTGCAGGTTGTTAGCTTTTGTAGATAGTGCTTTTGGGAGAAGACGGGCATGATGATGTTATGTTTGACAGGGTTAACTCTGATGTGGTCTTTTAGAATATGAACCGTGTACTTTTGAAAACAGATTGTAACTACATCTTCTCCGTATAAACATGTATTTTGTAATGACACGTGACACTGGTTGTCTTAGCAATAGTTAATGTTTATTTTGTAATTAATAAATCAATGCTTCCGCCACGTTTAAAAAAAAATAGCGGTGTCACACTAACCAATACTATATGCCACCGCAAAACACTTTTACTTACCAAAATTCCATGATGATGAACCCATACCAAATGCAAATGTTCCAACAACCTTACATGCAACCACCCAAAAGATGTACTTATAAGAACTTCCGTGATTGCAAACCCTCCGAGTTTTATGGAAGTACTGATCCGACTGTAACTCTCAATTGGTTGCGAGAAATTGAAAGGGTATTTGAAGCGTATCAGTGTGAACCTGAACTGAAAGTAACATATGCTAGTCGAATGTTGAAAGGTAGAGCTATGATTTGGTGGGATTCTTTGATTTCCAGTATACCAAAAGAGCAAGTGAGTATGATCACATGGGAGCAGTTTTATGGGAAAGTATGTGAACAGTATTGTAACCCGTTTGATATGAACTGAATCAAGACTGAGTTTCTTGAAATGAAGATGACACCTCAAATGACGATCGATGAGGTAGTAGAGAAGCATATGGATAAACTGAGGTTTGTACAACAATGGGTGCCAGACGAAGCGTCTCGTATCCAGCATTTTGTTAATATCATTTTGCCAGAGTATCGAACTTTTGTTAGAACAGCTACATCGTTGTCTCAAGCTGTTGTGATGGCTAAGATGGTAGAAAGTGATGTTCAAGCCGCTAAAAACAGAATGTTTGATAATGTGCTACAACAAGGTGGGCAAGTATCTGGTCAATCAGGATCTAAATCCAAGAAGTCTAGTGGGTTTAAATCGAAGGGTAAAAGTGGTCAGAGTAGTTCTGGGTCTGGATCAGGTAAAGGGAATTGGTGTCACACGTGTCGATCTTCTCACAGTGGTCAGTGTTCTGAGGCTACAAGAAGATGTTTAAAGTGTGGTGTTGTTGGGCATGAGTCTTCAGCATGTCCGTATCCGAATACTGTGTGTTGGAGTTGTCACAAACCAGGGCATCGTGCAGTTAGTTGTCCGTCGAAGAGTGGTAGTTCCGGGGCAGGGTCAGGTGTGACGACCCGGAAATTTCCGACCAAATTTAAACTTTATTCTTATATGGTTTCAGTATGATAAGCAAAGTCTATTTAATTGAATCTCAAATTTTGAACTATGTACATAAATTCAATTGACCTTCGACTGCTCTCGACGATTCACAAACAACTATTTGTAAATAAGATATGTACATATTTAAATATATTCATATATATTAATTAATTTGAAATGTTATATGATACAATTATTAGAATTTACTATGCAAAATAAAATAAAATATGATATTATAATAATAATTATTTAAAAACATAACTATATATAAATAAAATATATTAAAAAAAATATTAAATGATTGTAATAGTTGTTGGACGTTTTGATTATTATTTAGAGAAGTTTAATTCGAACTTATATGATTTTAAAATAAACGGTGATCTGAAAATGAGTTCTATAAATTTTAGGCTTACTAAAAATGTATTTAGGATATAGTTATTAAATTTTAACACTTTTCATATTTTACCCAGAATTGAGGGGACAATTGATGTAATTTTTATTTAACAAATTAATGATCGAATTTTATACCATAATGACCAAAATAAATAAAGATAATTAATGTAAAAGTTTGGGATTTTTCTGTGAACTTTTATCCGTCACTGATTAACAACGGAGTATGATACACTCTCTGTGTTGAAAATGTGGTAACTAAATTGCAAGTTATAGGCGGCTTTACTATTTGAAACAGTAAATATATCCGTGACTTGATTTATTAATTATGGACTCACTGTTTTTGTTTTTTTTAAGCAACATCTGAGTTATATATATATATATATATATATATATATATATATATATATATATATATATATATATATATATATATATATATATATATATATATTGATCACCATTTAAACACCATCACTACTGCTATTCGATCACCACCACCAACTACGTCTCTATTTTTCATATCCTAGTTCAAACTCACCACCATCGTTATCATTATGCTATTGTCGCTGCAGATATGCTACGGTTTCGATCACTATAAAACACACTAAAATCCACCACAAACACCATCCTTGTAAACCATATCAACCACCCTCGTGAGCTGTTAATTTCTTCGTGTTATCATCAACCGCACACTACCACTTCACCACCGGTTACCACTTTCGATCACCACCTCCGTCGAGCCACCTTGTTTTTCTTTCGTAACCACAAACACCACCACTCACATCGCCACCTTTCATTTTCAAGAACACACCACGTATTTTTTTTTCTCTATGTTGGAATCACGAATCCCAAACCAAATCGAACATCACCTAGCTACATATTAATGTTACTGTTATGAATGATATTGCTTGCGGTTCAATTTTTTTTTTCTTCTAATCATGTATCACCCAAGAACCCAAAACCCATGAAAAACCATCGAAGCCTACTGCTTGTATCTGTAGTATTATTTTTTTTCAATCGAACAACCACTATAAACTACCGATTATTATTGATATTCCTTTTCTGTTTCTAAGAAACCAACAGCCACACATTAAAAAAAAACTCATTGAAATACTGCTACATATGCTTCATTCTTTTCCGTTCACTATTATGTTAAAGATAAATGAAAGTGGTGATGAACAATAATGATGATGGACGTGATAAATGATGATGAGTAAAGGTCAATGTTGATATAGATATTTGATGCAGCCTCAGTCTTCTCATGTCAATATCCAAAACCCCACTTGTTAAATTGTTTAGTGTTATTACTTTTTGTAAATATATATATATATATATATATATATATATATATATATATATATATATATATATATATATATATATATAAAATAAAACAAATGAAATGATTAGTAGTGGATACACAAGAATAAAAGGAAAAGTGAAAGGAGACAGTATGGACGATTTTTTTTAATTTTTTTGATTCTAAAATCCCATGTACATCTCTTCTATGTTACATCAAACTATTGTTTTTGGATTGAATTGACTTTGGGCCGAGAACTCTTTTCTTGTTGGGCTTGGGAACTTGCTTTTGGGCTGAAAGAAGCTGAAGAAGGACGAGCTATTTTAATTTGATTAGGTATTAATTCAGAAAGAAACAGACAGCGGAATGGTTTGAGGTGTGTTATCGGGTTAGTGGGATGTCGCGGGTTCAAACCCAGACTTGGGCATTATTTTTAAGGGCTACTCCTTTAAGGTAGTATTACTATTACCATTATTATTATTATTATTATTTTTACTAATATCATGTTTATAGTTATAAGTATTAGAAACAATATTACCATTAGTACTTTTATAGGTATTATTAAGATTATTATAAAATCTATCATTTAAGTATTGTTAATATTATTATGATTATGACTATTATTATCAGTATTAATAACATGAGTATTACTATTATCATTATTATTATTAATATGATTATTAGTATTGTTATTATATAACTTATTATCATGATTATCATTCTTACTAAAATTAGTATATCGTTGTCACTAAAACTAAATATTATTACAAATAGATAATTTTATATAAAAAAATACACTTACACTATATTTTATTATTAAAAAGATATTAAATAAGTTATATGTAAAAGATAACAATTAATATATAAATATATATTAAACCTTAATATACAGTTTTATTTTTAATGATAAATAATAGATATATAAAACATATAAATTAAATATATAAATTACATCACTAATAATATTATTTATATATATATATATATATATATATATATATATATATATATATATATATATATATTTGTTCGATTACAAGAATATGTTTTAATACATATATGAATGATATAGGTTCGTGAATCCGAGGCCAACCCTGTATTGTTCAGTTCGTATGAATATTTTTACTACAAAATATTGGATAGTGAGTTCATTTGATTCCCTTTTACTCTTTACATTTTTGGGACTGAGAATACATGCGCTATTTTTACAACTGTTTTATTAAATGCTTTTGAAATATATTTTGAACTGCGAATACATGAAATACTTTTATAAATGTTTAACGAGATAGACACAAGCAAAACATTCCTCGAATGAATTATTATGCAGACAGAAGTTCTGCGGATTGTTATTGAATTATGTGGACATGATAATTGCCACCATTGAATTATGTGGACATGATAATTGCCACCATTGAATTATGTGGACATGATAATTGCCACCAATTGATGTGAATGTTATGTATCGAGAGAATGATTTTATACACAGGTTATGTGTATGTTATTTTTGTGCACGAGATATGTGTACGGTTACTAAGATTTATGAAAGATGATTTCGTACACGAGAAAGGTGTACCGTATTTAAAAGATATCGCATGTACATTACAGGTGGGTATAAGATTCGAACCCATTTGTACCATGCAGCATTTAAATCTTGTGGTCTATCAAAATGATGAATTTTATTGTTTTATGATAAACCTATGAACTCACCAACCTTTTGGTTGACACTTGAAAGCATGTTTATTCTCAGGTATGAAAGAAATCTTCCGCTGTGCATTTGCTCATTGTAAAGACATTATTTGGAGTCGATCATCGCAATGGAACCAGATGTTGGTGACTTCGTCCAGATAGTTTAGGACGGGTCCTTTACATCAGGGGCGCGTTCGGCATCAGCCGGAGGGTTAACTACCTCGAGTGGGCAAAAGAGGAAGAACCCTCAAACAGCAAAGGCTAGAGCTTTTCAGATGTCGGTTGAGAATGCCGTGGCAACCGACGAAGTGATCACCGGTATGTTTCTAATCAACTCAATACCTGCTCGCGTATTGTTTGATTGCGGTGCCAATAGATGTTTTATGTCCCTAGATTTCTGTGCTAAGTTGAAATTACCAGTTAATGTGTTACCCAAGCCGGTTAGTGTAGAAGTAGCCGATGGTAAGATCACACCCGTCACAACATATGTATCTGGGGTTTGTATAGAGATCGAAGGGAAGTCTTTCCCAGTGACTTGTTTAGTGTTACCTATTCCTAGCTTTGATGTAGTATTAGGAATGGATTGGCTGAGCTCGCTTAGGGCTAATATTAAGTGTGATAGGAAAATGATTACCTTTCGTTCGACCGATGGAACCCGTGTTGTGGCCAGAGGGGAGCGGGGCGGGTATAATTTTCCGTTGATAACCATGATGAAAGCGAAAAAGTCGATGGCAAAGGGTTGTGAATCATTTCTTGCATATATGATTGATGCGAAGAAAGAAATGAAAATAGTGGCTGATATTCCGGTAGTATCAGAATTTCCCGAAGTGTTCCCAGATGAGTTACCAGGTCTGCCGCCGGTAAGGGAAGTCGAATATAAGATTGAGTTGGTTCCTGGAACAACTCCAGTTGCAAAAGCTCCATATCAATTAGCGCCGTCTGAAATCCGTGAAATGATGTCACAGATTCAAGAGTTACTAGATCGTGGGTTTATCCGACCGAGTTCTTCATCGTGGGGTGCTCCGGTATTGTTTGTTAAAAAGAAAGATAGGTCAATGCGTATGTGTATTGATTATCGTGAATTGAACAAAAGAACAGTGAAGAATAAGTATCCATTACCTCGAATAGACGATTTGTTCGATCAGTTACAGGGTGCTTCATTCTTTTCTAAGATAGACTTACGATCCAGGTATCATCAGGTTCGTGTTGCTGAATCAGATATACCGAAAACAGCGTTCAGAACAAGGTATGGTCATTATGAATTTCTTGTCATGCCGTTTGGGTTGACGAATGCGCCAGCAGTCTTCATGGATCTAATGAATAGAGTGTGTCGTCCGTTCTTAGATAAGTTTGTGATTGTGTTCATAGACGATATACTAGTGTATTCAAAGACAGAGAGTGAACATGCTGAACATCTAAGAGAGGTTTTGAACTTGTTGAAACGTGAGCAACTATTTGCAAAATTTTCAAAATGTGAGTTTTAGTTACGTGAAGTGCAGTTTTTGGGTCATGTGATTTGTGCTGAAGGTATAAAGGTTGATCCGATAAAGATAGAAGCGGTAATGAATTGGAATTCTCCGAAGACTTCGACTGAGATTAAGAGTTTTCTGGGATTGGCTGGTTATTATCGCAGGTTTATCAAAGATTTTTCTAAAATAGCTGGACCGTTGACTCGTAAAGATGTAGCATTTCGATGGACTGATGAACAAGAAAAGGCTTTTTAGATTTTGAAACAGCTACTGTGTCAGGCACCAGTGTTAGCTTTACCAGAAGGTTCAGACGACTTCGTGGTATACTGTGATGCGTCATACACTGGATTGGGTTGTGTTTTAATGCAAAGAGATAAAGTAATCGCCTACGCCTCGTGACAGTTGAAAGTTCATGAGAAGAATTACCCAGTGCATGATCTTGAAATGGCTGCAGTAGTGTTTGCTTTAAAGCTATGGAGACACTATTTATATGGAACCCATTGTGTTATTTGTACAGATCACAAGAGTTTGCAGTATATCTTCTCACAGAAAGAATTGAATATACGACAGAGACGGTGGCAAGAGTTAATCAAAGATTACGATTGTGAAATTAAATACCATCCGGGTAAGGCAAATGTGGTTGCAGATGCGCTAAGTCGTAAAAAGTCAAGTGAAAATGTGAAATTCCTTCGTTTGAATATAACTTCAGATTTGATTAACAGCTTAAGAACCGTTCAGGCCTGTGCTTTGGAGGACGAACATATTAAATCTGAACAAATGACCAAACGAAAAGTGGACTTAATTGATGACTCCCGTGGACTAAAGACCTTAAACAATTGTGTTTGGGTACCTAAGCTTGGAGATTTGAGGGATTTAATCATGACAGAAGCTCACAAATCTAGATTAACAGTACATCCGGGTAGTAATAAGATGTATCATGACATGAAAACAGTGTATTGGTGGCCGACAATGAAAACAGATATCGCTCGATATATTGAAAAGTGTCATATTTGTGCTCAAGTAAAGGCAGAACATCAGAAACCTTATGGGTCGTTACGTCAGTTACAGATTCCAGAGTGGAAGTGGGAACATATAACGATGGATTTTGTGACTAAATTACCTCGAACTCAGAAAAGACATGATATGATTTGGGTAATAGTGGATCTTCTAACTAAAAGTGCTCATTTTCTTGCTACTCGTGAGACAGCTTCGTTAAGTGAGTTAGCCGAATTGCGTGAAAGAAATAGTTAGTCGACATGGTGTGCCGTTATCGATCATTTCAGACAGAGATTCCAGATTTGTGTCGAATTTTTGGAATAGTCTTCAACAGAATCTGGGTACACGTGTGAATTTAAGTACAGCTTATCATCCTCAGACAGACGGTCAGAGTGAAAGAACGATACAGACTTTGAAGGATATGTTAAGGGCTTGTGTGTTAGAATACGATGGTTCGTGGGATACACATTTGCCATTGGTCGAATTCGCGTATAATAATTCATATCATTCGAGTATAGGGATGCCGGCCTATGAAATGTTGTACGGTCGTCGTTGCAGAACTCCGACTTGTTGGTTAGAAGCCGGGGAGAAACAGTTTGCAGGTCCCGAAATTGTTCGAATGACAGCCAAAAAAGTTGCAATTGCGCGAGAAAAATTGAGAGCCGCTAGAGATAGACAGAAAATGTATGCTAATCCGCGTAGACGTTCGGTAACCTTTAGTGTGGGTGAATGAGTGTATCTAAAAGTTTTGCCGTGGAAAGGGGTTATCAGATTCGGTAAACGTGGTAAGTTAGCACCGAGATTTATTGGTCCGTTTTCGATCAGTGAAGTGTTAAATGATCAGACTGTGGTGTTAGATCTTCCGCCAGAGTTAGCCGGTATTCATAATACAATCAATGTGTGTTATCTTCGTAAGTGTAAAGTCGACGATGAAACGCAACTTCTTCCTTTAGAAGATTTAAGGGTCGATTTGAGTAAGAAATTGGTGGAAGAGCCGGTCCGTGTAGTTGACCGAAAGGTGACTAAGTTGAGAAAGAAGGAGATACCGATGGTGTTGATTGAGTGGAAACACAGTTTGGGTTCTAATCTTACGTGGGAGACAGAAGAGTTGATGAAGACTCGTTACCCTCGTTTGTTTGACCAAGACCAGATTTCGAGGACGGAATCTTCTTAAGGGGGTGGATTTGTAACAGACTGAAACCCGGGCTAGTTGTAAGTTGTCTATTTTGCCTTTAGGGTTTGTGCTTAGTCTTAAGTGCTTTTATTTTAATTATTTAATTAGTGTTTTATTATATTTGTGCTGTGACCAGTTTCTGACAAGGGTCCCAGAACAGGTTTGTTTATTTTAATTGGACCTCGTTTGGGTTACCTAATCGTGTGCGAAAGATTTCAGATAACTGGTAAATACCTGTGTGTTGAGGGGTATTGTGATATAACACAATTAAGTGTTATACCAGCTGCCACTTTCTCATTTTATCTAGAAAATTCACTAAATCACTCACTATCACCTAACCTCATCTTCATCATCTCAATTAACCCTAAATCATTTGATCTCGAATTGAAGCTTGATTTTGGTGTCAAAAAGTTCCTTGTGTCATTGTGATTCTAACAAGGTAAGGTTTGTAAGATTTCATGATTAAATCTGTGATTAAATGGGTTTTTGAGTTAGTTTTTGTTAAAATGGGGTTTTGTGTCAAATTGGTAGAAATTGATGTTGTTTGTGTTTGAATGTTGTGGGTTTTATGTTCCAAAAAGTTTAGTGTACGAGTTGTGTTCAGTTTTGAGGTCAAAAATGTGTTCGAAGTCGAGATTTGGTGATTTTGGGTTAAAACCCGTCACTTTGCTGCTGTTGCAGCTGATGAACTACCTTCGGCCGATGGTCGTTGACCGTCGAACGATGGTGAGGGACGATCGGCCGGTGGACAAGACTATCGACCGATGGTGTATGACTTCTGACCAGCAGATGTAATTTTGACGATCGACCGATTGAGGGAGACCATCGACCGATGGACCGTTGACGATCGGCCGATGGATGGGACCATCGACCGATGGTCTTAGGCAGTGAAATTTTTACTAAGTGTTGAATTATAGCTGTTATGCTGTCCGTGTGTTTTAAACATGAAAATTTTAGGGGACGCATTTTTTTACTAATTTTTCTATAATGCGCGGTCAGTATGTCTAACCTTGATGGGAACACTATTCTAACTTGGTTTTTGTTGTTCTCAGGAGATAAGAACAAGGAGGAAGCTCAGAAATAATAACTGAGCAGTTGCTGGTAATTGGTGAGTGGGTCTATCTCCGGATAGAGTTTAAGTAGCATATCAAGCTACTGTGGTTGACTCTTTTATCATGCATAGTGTAGAAATTGCCATGTTAGAATAATATAGTATGTCTGAGGTTGTATGTGAATAGCACCAGTCGGACCTAGGGAGACTGGGGACTCGAGACCGTGCCAGGGAGAGGTTAGAGTCCGTATGAGGTCAACCGTGCCTAGAGGAGGTTGGGTCCATAGGCTACTAATTGTGGAGTATAGTGTGAACGATGCACCCCCTACATCTGGATAACTATACTGTGAATTGAGTAGCAGGGACTATCAGTAGACTCAAGCCCGATCAGCTGGGAGTTGTGTGCTCGTACAAGCCGCCGATCCTCGTATTGTCTTATTGTATGCTAGTTGGTAGTTAGCAAGTGTTGTTGTTAGTATATAGCTTGTGTGTAGCTTAAGCTATATATGTTAGATAGATTCCATTCACTTAGCGGTGCGCTAATCCCCCACATATTCTCCCCTTGCAGGTTTAGGTACTGCTAGTCGGGATGGGTGCTGTTGCAGAGGACATGTTTGACAACCCAACTCTGATGTGGACTTTTGTATAAATAATATTTTGTAATAACGTAACACCGTTGTGTAAACTTAAACTTTATTACTCAGATTAATGTAATGACGTGACTTATATTGTGTTTGTTAATAAAGTCTTCCGCTGTGTATTTTAAAAAAAAATAAAACTAAAAAAATGGCCGGTGTTATAATCATCATTCCAAAAACTTATCGACAGACCGTTACCTACTTTCGCGCGTAATACATTTGTCGATAACATACCTTTATTTTTAACCTTTATAAACGAGTTCACAATATTATACCACGTACCTTTACAACGAATAGGCTTACCATTTAAACCCCCATTTGGACCATAAACTTCGCGGATCAATTCAGCCCATATCAACCTCGGTTCCATTTTAAAACGCCAAATCCACTTGAACATAAGACCATAATTAAAAGCCCGGAGACTTCCAATTTCCAAACCCCCCTATCATACGAAGCCAACGTTTGATTCCAATTAACCCAATGCATTTTTTTAAAATTGTCATCGCTACCCCAAAAAAACCCGGCACGCAAAGCTTCCAACTTATCAATAATACCTTCCGGACATTTAAATAAAGAGAGATAATACACACCCAAACTTCCTAAGACCGATTTTAGTAAGGTTAGCCTACCCCCGAAAGAAAGTAACCTCACCTTCCAGCCCGAAAGTTTTTTAATAAAACGATCTTCTAACGACTTCCAATTCGATAACGTGTTCATGTTCACCCCAAAAGGAAGACCCAAATAAATAAATGGAAACGAACCTTTCGAACATCCTACTTGTTGAATCGCCAAATTCAAATTCAACTCATCAACTCCAATACCATACAAATTCGATTTTTCTAAGTTTAATTTCAACCCCGAAATAATAAAGAAATCATTTAGAGTGGTGATACAGTTAGTAAGACTTTCCGTATCCCAATCCGAAACAATAATCGCATCATCCGCATAAAAAAGGTGAGAAATTTTTACATTGCCAATTGCACCCCTTTTATCAACTCCGCCTCTACTTTACTTTTCAAACAAACATGTAACCCTTCCATAATAATAAGAAATAAAAACGGACTTATCGGGTCACCTTGACGAAGTCCCCGGTGTAACTGAAATTCCCCCGTGGGGCTACCGTTCACTAGAATAGAAGTTCTAGCATTGAATAAACACATACGAATCCAATCCCTCCAATTCGGGCCAAAACCCATCGCCTCAAATAAATAATCCAAATAATCCCACTTAATCGTATCATAAGCCTTCTCAAAATTGATTTTAAAAATCATTAAGCTTTTCTTTTTCAGTTTATACCAACTAATCAGTTCACTTATGATTAAAGGACCATCCAAAATCTGTCTTCCTTTAATGAATGCCGATTGTTCTTTCGACACAAGATTACCAATAACAAGAGATAACCGGGAGGCTAAAATTTTAGTTATAATCTTGTATTGAATTCCAATTAACGAAATCGGTCTAAAGTCTTTAATACACATAGGATTATTAAGTTTCGGAATTAAGGTAATAAAAGCTGATAACGACCCTTTCGGAAAAACCTTATTAACAAACGCGTACCTTATAGATGATATTAAATCTTCTTTCAGATCCGGCCAGAATTTTTTAATAAACAAGAAGGTAAAACCATCGGGGCCAGGGGATTTATCATTACCACACTCCCAAACCGCGTTTCGAACCTCATCTTCTGTAACCATCGAATCCATTTGAGCAGCCTCGGTCGCTGTTAGCTTCGAAAATTCATCATGCATCTGAGCAGGGGTGTCTTCAGTGCATGTGCGAAGTGTGCAGCCGCACAGGGCCTCAAATTTTTAAGGGGCCCAAAATTTGTAAAATCAATGTAATAATTCATTTATTCGTGCATCGTAACGTAATATCTTACTTGCGGTCTATCATCTAACAAGAAAGACTTAATAGATTGACTTTTATAGGTTTTAAAAACAATATAATGGGAGTATTGACTATAAAGAGTTGACCAATTACTTCGTTACAAAAAATGTTAGGGGTACGGTTTTATATAAACAATAGTATAACTATAACGAGTTGACAACTATTTGAGAATAACACTTTGCAACGGTTGTTTTGAAAATTTTTAATTCTATTGATTACGCTATCATAGTATTATATATTATACGTATTGAAAAATTAACATTCATAGGGGCCCTTTTTAATTTTCGAACAGGGCCTCCGAAATTAGCGAGACGGCCCTGCATCTGAGGGGTCGTAACAACGGAGCTGGACGAGCAAATTTGCAGCCGTACCACTCCTTAAATGCATTTTTAACAATTCCCCGCTCCGTTACCCATACACCGTTTAAAGAAATACCTTGAATCGTTTGTTTATTTCTACGGTTTTTGAGCATACCATGAAAGAATTTAGAGTTTTCATCTCCTTCAACATTCCACTTTATTTTGGCTTTTTGAACAATATCTTGAGCCCCTAACCTTTGTATTTCGTTCCTTTCTTGTAATAAAACAAGTCTAGCTTGTCGATCCACCTCACGCACAGGATTCTCATCCATTCTCTTCTCAATAACCTCAATCTCCTCGTGAATAGCCCTCACCCCTGATTTTAATTCCACCCGTTTCGTTTTGACCCAGTTCTTAATACTAACTTTAAGAAACTTGAGTTTATCATTGAAAGCCACTGGAGATTTGTAACCATCCGCTAAAAAACATTCTTTCACAAATTCATTGAAACCGGGATAATTGATCCATGAATGAAAAAACTTGAATGGTTGCAGGCCATAATCAAGTTTCTTATCATGTAACAATAAAGGGACGTGATCCGAAAAACCTCTTTCAAGCGAAACTAATTTATGATCAGAGATACCCAAAAATACATTTATTATCTAATTCTCATGGCTTTTGACAACCCTTTTCTGCCTTCCATTAAACCTTACTCCACCCATGTAAAATTGTCCGATATTGGCAAGTAACAACAATTAAAAGTTGTCACACCTTAAAAAAGAAAACTAAAAAATATCTCCATTTAAAGACTTATTTGACTAACATAAAGATAGAACTTGGGATATAATCGTGATGGGAAAACACCAATTGTTTATATATACAAGAGTCCAAAACTTGAATCCCTAACAGAATATTTTGTGACAGTTACTTATACATATGAATCAAATAAACGCAATTGTTATTTTCGATATGTAGATTCATTCAAGAGATGATAGGTTTGTCTTGGGGTTTAGATAATTCGGGCACAATCTCCTGAGTCGCATATTACAACTGTATCTTGGTTAAGATGGCTAGCCAGGTCAGGTTGAACCTTAAGATACTCATTATTAACATAAGAAGCAGCTTTTTCTGCATACTCGGCGTTCACAAATGCTACACAGCACCCTCGGAACCCTGCACCACTGAACCGGGCTCCATAGACCCCGGGAGCCTTTACAAGGATATTGTATAGTTGGATTAATGGTTCACAACCTGAAGCACCATATCAAGAAAAAAACAAAAATTCTGCTTAGAGGTGACAATATGGGTTGGGTAATGGGTCAAACTGGCATGTAATTGTATATATATAGAATAAAAGAAGTACCACATTCATAGTTTTGAATTGAACTTAAACCAGAGGCAGAGATAAGCTTTCCAAATTCTTCAAAATTGCCACAACCCCAAGCCTCTAGTCCTAAAATCAAACAAACCATACTACTTCATAAAAAAATAAAAATAAAAATAGTTGACGGATCGTAGCATTTAAAAGAATACTGAAGATATATCATAAAACATAAACAAAATCATAGTTTATTAACAACAGAAAACAATTATCTTATCCTTGTATTGCTCATAATAATCAAGTCTTTTTACGATATATTGACCTAATAATCGTATAAGTGCTCATCTGAAATACGCATGTAAAGAAGCCACATTACGGAAAGAGTAAAACCTTTAATGACCCGCATATTCTCAGAGAAGTAGTGTTCTGCTCTTTTAGCTAGATCTGGTTCTAATTTGGACTGCGTAACAGAATGTCATAATGGTTAAGTAATGCATTAATGCTAGTAATTTTTTATTTTTTAAAGAAAATTAAGGAGATTAAGGGGGAAAAATAGAACCTTATGAGCCTCATATTCTTCTAGTTTAACTGTAAGAAAATTCATAGACAAAAGATGTAAGTTTAGAAGTAATACGGAGTAACAAAGAAACAGCAGGAAATAAAAAATACTACAATTCTAACCGTTACACAAGATCGGCTCAACGTCTTTTCCGGAGGCCCTATAGATAGTACAAACAATAATATGTAACACAAGAAGTAGCAATTCCAACCCATTTACTTACAAATAGATATCAGGTCAATCAAGTAAGATCATCAAGTTTAGTTGTATAGAAAATTAGTAAAAATGGGTTAATCATATCAAAAGTCACCCACAGTATACTGTATATTAGAGCAATAGGAGTAGTGAGTTCCGCCCAAAGTTCCATCAAATTTCCACATTGGGAACCTCGAAAATCAAAGTTCCTCTACTACCCACCCATGTTCCATGCCCAAAGTCTCAAATGGGACGTTAAACCTTGTTCTTTTCTTTTTTATTATTTCCATTATATTTTTCTATGGGTCCACATATACTCCTGAACACTGAACCTGAACAGTGAACCGCTCCTTCACTTTTTACCTTCAAAGTTCCTGAATAATACTAAATTGTAACACCGAGTTTGACGCGCCACAACTCCCTGTGCTCTTCAGAGTACTTTTTACACACTTAGATTTTAAAGATGAGTAGTTTTAAGTCCACCCAACCCGACCCATACAAAAATACCCATGACCTGACCTGACCCGACTCACCCGCACTGCCAATCTAATAAAAGGCAAGGATTCTTACGTTAGAAGAATCTTTGCAGCATCTCGACACTCAGTAACCCTCCGATTATATCCCAGGTTAGTTGTCAAAGCCTGTTTCAGACCCGAAAATGCAAGTAGTATCTTGTAGGCTTTTTTTGTATCATCGTTTTTCTCCATTTCAACCTTAGGTGGGTGTATAAGCTTGTGTAATTTGGTCTGCACAACATACGCCTTGTTTAGTATGAAATACCACAACCATATGATCGTTAATAAACTTTTCTTAAAGTTAAAATGGTTCTAGTAATACCTTGCAATCCATAAAAGTTAAGCAACCATAGCTCGAAAGCAATATTGCTGACTGGTCCAATATGCCATTTTTCAGACCCAAATATTCATTCTCAATCAACCTAAAAGGACCACGGTTAATGTTTAATAAACCCTTTTTTTCGATAATCTTAAATGCTATGCAAATTAACCCCGTCACTTATGAGCTAATTACCGGTCATATTCAATATTTTCTGTAGGAGAAACTGTAAGATTATTAGCACTTTCAAGAGCCAAAAGGTAAGCTATTCCAACCTGTTGAAACATAAAAAACGATGCAATTACCAATTTTAAACGCTATTGTATTAAGTTAGTAAAAAAAGTTATATATAGCGACTAGTGAGCATTAAGATGATTCGACAATAATTATGATTATTTGGGATTTGGATTGAATGTACAGTAAGCATAACAAGAAAAGAAAAAAAAAACTTACAGCAGCTGACGAGCTTAAACCGGAACTATCAAGACCCTTTGTACCGCATATGAATCCAGTGATACCCTGCACCAAACAGAATTTAGAACTTCAGAAGCTGGTGCCAAAAAGAGATTTTACATAATGTTGACTAGAGGTGGTAAAATGGGCGTATAATATAACAGGTCAAAACGGTTCTGAGTCAACCATGCCGCTTTTTAAAAGGGTTAATTGTCCGGAAATCTGTATTATAAACAGATATAGAGGTGGTAAAATGGGTTGATTGACTAGAAGTGGTAAAATGGGCGTACATAATGTTGCTTATTTCCTTTTTGTTAAAACTATCACTTGAATTTAAAGTTTTGTGTAGTTAGTATTATAAACAGTCAAAATGTTTTAACCTGTTTGAGATGGTTTCCTCTGCGTTGCAGCGCGTACAGTGCTCCTTTCGCATAACATCCCCATTTACATTCCTCTGATAATGAATCGTTTTGTTGGATCTTTCCGTTTGACTTAGCATCATTCTTCAAAAGCTGAACTTGGTCAACTCTGTAGTCAAATGATCCCACTCAAATAAGTTCAACAAAAAGTGATCAGTCATCGTAAAAAATTGCGAAAAGAAAAAAAGTGTGTTCACCTAAATCGAACTTCTCCACTGAATTGTCCAGACCTTAAAAGAACCTTTGCATACAGATTCGTTTAACATGAAGAGCACAAACGGCTATTAAATCAAAATAAATATTTAAAAAATAACACTTATTACTGTAGGAATACTAAGTTTCGAACATTGTTCATTTGTTATTCGTTAACACCATATAAAAAAAGATTTAAATTTGTGAGAATTATACCTGAGAATCATTAGAAGGCACAAATCCAAGAATTATACCCTTATCGATTGTCATCGCTGAAACTACTCCACCCTATATATATCATCAAAAAATAAAAAAGAAGGTGCAGGGTCAATTAAGTGAATGCTATTTTAAAAATAGATGCACGAATATTTAGGTAAAAAAATGATATATATATATATATATATATATATATATATATATATATATATATATATATATATATATATATATATATATATTATTCAACCTGATGATCGATATGAGCTCCCAATGGGCAAATTCTGTATGGAGATACAACAATCCTAACAATATTAACATCTACACCAGCCATTTCAGCAACTATCTTCTTGATGTTATCTAACTGTAAATACACAAAGTAGTGACAGAATGAATATGTAATACTAGTTTCATTTCTACAGTTCAAAGTATATGGCAGTTTACTTTGTTACACTAATGTCCAAATCCTATAGAATATTCTCATAACTTCTTTTGTTAAACTTGAACATTCAGAATCCGTTTAAATGCACATTCAAACACACCCTACGAATAGATACACAGCATGTGTACAAGAATAAACAAGCACACAAAATGGTGCCATCAGATGATTGCGGTTAAATGATAATCGCTAAAATATGAATCACAATTCATAACTAGTAGTATACCATCGTCATTGGCTACAAATGATTCTTGCAAACAAATCCAATCACCTCAAAATGGTGATGAAAAGTTAGCTTAAACCGATAACCATTAATGATGTTGTTATCATCATCAAATCATCAAATTATATAAAGGAAAATACATCTTATAATATCTAAAAATTACAACAATACCCAATCACACAAATGTGAGGTATGAGGAGATAAGACATAGACAATCTTTTCTCTACACAGAATAAAAAAAGGAAGTCACTTTTCCACTAGGAAGTAGAGAAAAACGTTTTTCTACTCACAGTTTGAAAAATTCATCACTCCCTCTACTCGATAATAGAGACTGTTTCTAGAAGGACCTCCGGCCAACAGTAGCAGATCTAGGATAAAAACTCAAAGGTTTTCTAATTTTTTTTTTACAAAGTACCCTTCATAATTGTTACCTGTTGTTTACTTTCAAAATATCATAAATCCTACACACATATGGGGTCTCATAGTTCAATTTAATGGCGTCCTATAATTTTGAGGATATTTAATAAAAAATAAAAAGATAGTGGGTCATTGGATCCCATGATCAATTTAGTATATTCGCCATTGTCGGCCAATATGAAATAACAAAAACATAGATATAAATATTAATATCTAAAATTTGTGAGTACCAAATCCAAAAGAAGATGAACTCTGCCATTAGAACATGGATTTAATTAAATCCCATCATAACAAAACATATAGTAGATTACATGTTTAAATCTATTACTAAATGCAGTATAACGCCAAAGATTCACTTAATGATACCAATCAACAATGAGGTGTATTGTGAGAGTACAATCAAACGTTGACTAACTAATAATAATAACACATTGCATCATCAATCATCAATCATCAATCATTAATCAATAACAACAATATCATTACAAATCAAAAATTGAAATATTTAAGAATGATTACCTCAGAATCAGAGGGCCAAGATAAGACACCCATTTTTTTTTTTTTTCAAGGACTAACTCTGTTTTTGGATCTGGGATTCTGATGAGATTTTGTAATGAAGTAAAGTTGAAGGATTAATTAAAAGGTGTTGGGTGGATGAAGTTGTAGCGCCAAATTATTATTAGAGGATGTGAATGAAACTGATAATGAGTTGAAATGTCAAATTATTTATAATTATGTTTGAAATCTAAGCATCGTCAGTGTACTCTGCTCTGCGTAACTGGTTGGATATACAAACTCCATTCAATATAATACGTGGCAATTAGGTTTTTTGCACTTGTTTCCTGTCGGTTATCATTATGTAATTTATTTATAAATTTTTCGCAATACCTCGTACGCTTTTAATACATAAAATAAAAATAAAATGTGTACTCCGTATAAATTAAATTGAGTAAATTAAGAAAAAAATTATCTTGATGGTTTTCGAAAAAAATATATTTAATGATTTTTTTTTATCTATGCGGATGTAGATGATCTTTTATTTAATAAATGTGATATTGTTAGTGAATTACATTAATGATCATTAACTTTTGGTTATATTTTATTTATTACTCTGTAATTAGTTATTTCTATACTAAATAATTTTAACGTTATCTGATCATTTATAATCTATAATCATAACTCTTCATAACTCATTTAAATAATAATTTTCAAAAAATTTTGAATACTAAATAATAAATAAATATTATTTAAAGCTTCAATATGTCAACAAACAGTATATAATTAAATTAATATATATATATATATATATATATATATATATATATATATATATATATATATATATATATATATATATATATAGTGGTAGGATCAAGAGGGAAGTAATCATTCGGGGGAAGCAAAAACTTTTTTTTTTCGTTTTTTGAAAAAACTTTGTTCACGAACATTATAGATGAGATGAAAATATGAACATTTAGTAGAGACACTTTGTGATAAATGTTTTTATTTTGGCGGAAAAACGCTCGAAGAAGTAATATATAACAATTATCGTGTTTTTCGAGCGTATTTTGAGGTTTTAGCTATTGGGGTTTAGATATTAGGGTTTAGATATTAGGGTTTATAGGGTTTAGATATTAGGGTTTAGAAATTTAGGGTTTAGGGTTTAGATTTAGGGTTTAGATCGAGTTTTTAACACGAACGGTTTAGAGTTTAGGGTTTAGGGTTTAGGTTTTGGTGTTTTGGGCTTATGGAATAAACCCAAAACACCAAACACCAAACCCTAAACCCTAAACCCTAAACCCTAAACTCTAAATCGGGCTAAATTTTACATCACAAAACATGAAAAAAAAACGTTCATATTCTTTGTGATGACCCGGGAATTTCCGACCAAATTTAAACTTGAATCTTATTTGATTTCGATACGATAAGCAAAGTCTGTAATGTCGATGTTTCAAAAACTTTGAATTGTGTTCATGTAATCAATTACCTTTCGACTGTTCTCGACGATTCACGAACCATTGATCGTAAATAGAAATGTATATATATAAATAAATATATATGTAAATAATTATATATTATGAATTAAATATATTAATAAACCAGTATGTGATTTAGAAAGAAAACTTAAACTTGATATTTAAAACATGATTAAATATGAAGTAGTTGAAATATATAAATATATGAATATATACACATATATATAGGATTAATATACATAATTATTAATTGTATGCATATTTGAAATATACATATGAAATATTTGATATTATTTAATATATAATAGATTACATAAATAATAATAGGTAATATTGATATATTCAATTTAAATTTAATAATAAATATAATTGTTATACTAAGAATATTATTATTACTTTTACTATTATTGTCAATATTATTATTAATATTAAAATCAGTATTATTAATAGTATTATTTTCAATATATAATATATAAATATGAAATTGGATATATATATATATAAATTGATATATTATTATTACTTATAATATTATTATCTTTATTAATAATATAATTAGTATTATTAATATTATCGATAATAATATTATTATTACCATTTTTATTATTATTATTATTATGATTATTTATTATTATGATTATTATTATTTCTATTATTATTTCTATTATTATTATTATTATTATTATTATTATTATTATTATTATTATTATTATTATTAGTATTTTATTTTATTATTAACAAATTTTAATAATATAATTATTAATTAGTATTATTATTATGAATACATTTATTAATAAAGTTAATTATATAATCAGTCTATTACACGTAAATTATATCATATCACTGTCAAATTTTATATATATTTTTTTTCTGCATTCTATTTCGCTCGTGATTATTAGCCGACACCTGCAGTATATGATTGATCCTCTTATTGATAAAAATCATTCAATATTTCCAGCATCACATTCAAATACCGCTAGTTCTATAAGGTACCAGTTGAGGAATCAAATTTTTTTTTTTATTTATTTCGATATCTCTGTTCGTATGACCTTTTTGCTCATATTTCGAAATCGAATTCATTTTTAAAAATCTAATAATGCAGAAGTGTCCCAAATCACGTCGTGAAAGTTTCCTCAAATTCTCAGGTTCCAATTCCTTTTAACGAATTCAAATTTTCGAGTCAAACCTTAAAAAAGAAAAAGTCAAACTTATGTTCTTCGATCAAATTGAAGTTTTAGAAGTTATCTTAGTTGAAATTAATGACTCATAAAGTTTTTATAGATGATTTAAAACATGATTCATGTTGTAACAATTGGCCAAATCTTTAAAGAATTCGAAATCAATTTTTTTTTTTTGAAGACCTGCGACGAACACAGCTTTCTGTTTTGATTTTTTTTTTGATGTCTTTTAATTTACAAACACAACTTTAAATCACATATGCCTCAATTTTACATCTTAAATTATACCTCTGGTCGATGCAGTTGAATCCCCGATCGATTTAAATTTGAAGAAGATAGAAGATGAAGTTAGAACAAATTAATACGGTTTATATAATTTAAAGTTCAGTTAATTTTAGAAAAATTGGAACTATCGGATGGTTAAAGTGTTGGTGCGGGTGAGCGAGAGGTCGGGGGTTCGAGTCTGGTTCGCGACATTATTTTTTTTAAAAGCTTCTTCTAAGGTAGTCCCTTTTTCTTTTATTATTACTATTATTAATATTATCATTTTTATTATTATTATGATTATTATTGTTATGTTTATCATTAGTAATTGTTATTATTACAAGTATTATTATTATGGTTATTAGTGTTATTACTATGGTTATTATTATTATTATTATTATTATTATTATTATTATTATTATTATTATTATTATTATTATTATTATTATTATTATTGTTTTTATAAGTATTATAATAATTATTATTAGTATCATAATATGTGTTATAACAATTATCATTATTATTAGTATAAGTATCATCCATGTTATTATCATTATTAATTTATCATTTTAGCACTACTATTATTATTATGATTATGATTATGTTTAGGATTATTATTATTGTTATTATAAAAACAATACAAGTTATTATTATTCTCACTAATATTAGTATAAATATCTTTTTTTCGTAATCATTAGTTTTACTATTATTATTATTAACATAAGTATCAATTTTTAACAATATCGTTATTATTATTAGTATTACCAATATTAAGAAAGTTATTATTATTAGTAAATCATTATTATCAAAACTATCATTTTTGTTACAAATAAATATTTTGTACCTAAAATATACTTAATACATATATATTATAATTATATTAATAGTTTATATACCACATATCAAACATAATAACATTACTTATATAAATACTTGTATATGACAAATTAAGGATATTTTTATATAATACTAACTATATATATATATATATATATATATATATATATATATATATATATATATATATATATATATATATATATATATATATATATATATATATATATAGTTAGTATTATATAAAAATATAACTAAATTTATAGATATTAAATATTTTGAATATATACACAAACTAAATAAGTATAATATATAATTTAAGTTATAATATATAAACTTGTTCGAATACAATTATACATTTTAATAAATATACAAATGATATAGGTTCGTGAATCCGAGGCCAACCCTGCATTGTTCAGTATCGTCATATGTATTTTTACTACAAAATACATTATGGTGAGTTTCATTTGCCTTTTTACCCTTTATATTTTTGGGCTGAGAATACATGCGCAATTTTTATAAATGTTTTACGAAATAGACACAAGTAATCGAAACTACATTATATGGTTGAATGATCGAAGCCGAATATGCCCCTTTTTGCTTGGTAACTTAAGAATTAGTAAACCGATCTACTAATTGACGCGAATCCTAAAGATAGATCTATGGGCCCGACGAACCCCATCCAAAGTACCGGATGCTTTAGTACTTCGATATTGTTTTATATCATGTCCGAAGGATTTCCCGGAATAATAGGGGATATTCTTATATGCATCTTGTTAATGTCGGTTACTAGGTGTTCAATCCATATGAATGATTATTTTTGTCTCTATGCATGGGACGTATATTTATGAAAACTGAAAATGAAAATCTTGTGGTCTATTAAAATGATGGAAATGATTATTTATGTTAAACTAATGAACTCACCAACCTTTTGGTTGACACTTTAAAACATGTTTATTCTCAGGTATGAAAGAAGTCTTCCGCTGTGCAATTGCTCATTTTAAAGATATTACTTGGAGTCATTCATGACATATTTCAAAAGACGTTGCATTCGAGTCATTGAGTTCATCAAGATTATTGTAGTGACCCGAACTTTTCCATGTTTATATATATTAATTGAGATTGATATTTACATGACTAAATGTTTCCAACGTGTTAAGCAATCAAACTTGTTAAGACTTGATTAATTGAAATAGGTTTCATATAGACAATTGACCACCCAAGTTGACCGGTGATTCACGAACGTTAAAACTTGTAAAAACTATACGATGACATATATATGGTTATATATATAGTTAACATGATTTTATTATAAGTAAGTATCTCATTAGGTATTTTAACAATGAGTTATATACATAAAAATGAGACTATTAAATTAAGAAACTCGAAAACGATATATATAACGATTATCGTTATAACAACGTCTTACTAGGTACATATGAATCATATTAAGATATTTATACACTTGGTTAATTATGTTAAATGATAAGTAAATATATCACTAAGTGTATTAACAATGAACTACATATGTAAAAATAAGACTACTAACTTAATGATTTCGAAACGAGACATATATGTAACGATTATTGTGACACCGCTAAATTTTTTTTTATATATACACATACGTGGCGGAAGCATAATATTACTTAAATACGATATCCACATTAACTATTGTTAATACAACATGTGTCACGTGTCATTACAAAATACTTGTTTATACGGAGAAGACGTATTTACAATACATTTACAAAGTATCACTGTTTAAACAAAACAAGACAACATCAGAGTTGACTCCTGTTAAACATAACATCACCATGCCCGTCTTCTCCCAAAAGCACAATCTACAAAAGCTATCAACCTGCAGGGAGGAGATGGAGGGGAATTAGCACGAAGCTAAGTGAGTACGACTAGCTACAGGCCATAGCATACAGAAGTGTTATACTAATCATGTCACAATAGTCTAACACACAAACATCACCCAAGTGCCGTCTACAGAGACTCTGGCGGCTCGGCCAAACCATTAACCACCAGCTGATCGGACTGGGGCTTTGTGACGATCGCTCCAAATCCATATGGACGAACACGTCATTCATCGATTTCATTGCGAGGTATTTGACCTCTATATGATACGTTTTGTAAACATTGCATTCTTTTGAAAAGGCACACCATAAATGAATATTTAAATCAAAGGTTTTCGAAATCTGATGATTTCTACATATAGACAATCACCGTAATATAATAATTTACAATAATACTTCCATTGACAATGCAGTCAAAATAAGATACATGGTGATGATTTGGTGAATGCAACGTTTCCTTGAAAAATATGCCATGTATGACTCCATGCACATAGCTTGTCTAACATATAAGCAAACAGCGGAAGACTTCTAGGGAACCTGAGAATAAACATGCTAACAAGTGTCAACACAAAGGTTGGTGAGTTCATAGTTTTAATGTTTTGCATAATCTGTACATAAAGGTGGATCACAAGATTTCAGTTGTTTCATCCAGAAATGTTTATCAAAAAATTCTACGAAATTGAGCACCCTGGTAACTAAACTTAACGTATATATAATTTATACCCTTTGTATAATCATCTTAATAATACACGCAAACCAACGTGTACGCTTCTCAAATAGCATACGTCCGTTAAAAGGCTAGTGCTCTAGCTCGGATGGGGATATCAAGCCCTATGGATCCATATACTACTACTCGCGCCCACCGGTTCTTATAACTGGCAGTTACTAGTTACCAAAGCTAAGGGATTTTTGGTTCAAACTCAGTGTAGAATTAAGTATGTACTTGTATCCATTGCGTTTAAAATAAAGTGCATGTATTCTCAGCCCAAAAATATATATTGCAAAAGCATTTAAAAAGGGAGCAAATGAAACTCACCTTAGCCGCATATAAAGTCGTTCACAAAAATGTGATCGAAACTCGAATTACCAAATAACCGTAGATCTCAACCTAGAGAACATATGTTGGTCAATACATGTCTATCAAGCTAGGTCAGGTCATAGTGTATCACAATCCTAATGCTCGATATTGACATACAAAAGTTATCCAATGTTGTTTCAAAAAGTCAATTTTGACAATAGTTTAACAAAACGAGACGTACCTTATATAAGGATTCATTTACTCGGTTGGTAATATTCAAAAATCCAATTTATCAATCTCGTAAACAAGTTATTTAAATCTTAATTGCAGATTCAAAAGCAATTTCAATTAACGTCAGTCATAATTCAGTTGATCATATCTTTTAATCCGTTCATCGAAACTATTCGGTGTCTAAATGAAAAGTTACTAATTTTTCGCCAGCTTTCCAAAAACATGTATATCATATACCTTTTACCAGTAATATTTTTATTTAATTCGGGATTCATTATAAACTGTTTAACGACAAAATTTAGCATACAAACATGTATAAATATATATACTCGAGCACTAGACATGTATACACTATTAATATATAAAAAAAGATAAAATATGAGTGCTTACGTATCATATTGAGATTCAATATTGTAGGAAAGTACGTAGATGTAACGGAGATGATAAACACTAGATTTGATTCACAAATATACCCCCGAACATTACCCATAACCTCCTTGGCAATAACCCATAATTTCCTTAGCTCTATCCCGCTCGAAAACATATTTTGAAAGTGACACGCTCATGACCTCGTCGTAGTATTTTATGTATAAATAATAATACTTATACTACTAATAATAATATTAGGAATAACAATAATAATAATAATAATAATAATAATAATAATAATAATAATAATAATAATAATAATAATATATAGAGATCAGAGAGATAGTTTGATGAAAATATGAAATAAATTCGGCACCAGACTTCGCATTTTATAGTACTTGGCCTGCAATCTCAGCTCATGCGATCGCATGAGAAGAGTATGGGGAACTCATGCGATCGCATGAGGTCCCTGTCCAGCTCAAAATGTGGTTTGTCACTTTGTTTGTCGACATATTAATTTAATATATATATAATATATTTAATTTATATAATTAATTATATATTATATTAAATTCACATGCATAGTTGACTTGTAATTTTTGTTCCGATAAGTCGTACGTTGTCACTCGACTTATGTCCCGGTTCCGGTTTTTCGAATGTCCTATCGTATACTGAGAAAACTTGTACTTTACGTTTCGCGAATCGTACCTTTGTCAAAATATAGTCTTAAATCATCCATAAACTATACCAATGTAGCAAAGTTACTGTAGCAAAGTCAATTTTCACTGTAGCAAAGTCAATTTTTACTGTAGCAAATAGTGATTTTCGAAAACACTGTAGCATTTTGGGTACTGTAGCAATTTGAAAATGTTACTATCGTTTACTAAATAACTTGAAATTATATATATGTATATATCTTTTTAATATACATAAATCAGTTTTTAAATACACATTGGAAGTTATTTATAAATAAATTTTAATAATAAATATTTCAACTTATCATATATATTCAAATAGATATTTAAACCAATAAGTTTAATGTACGGTATCAAATAATTAATACATTATTACCTTTTCAAGTTATAGTATATATGTATCTATTTACATATAATTGTTCGCGAATCGTCGAAAACAACCGAAGGGTATTTAAATATATAAAAGTAGTTCAAAAATTTTGAGATTCAGTTTTACAGACTTTGCTTATCGTGTCGGAAATGTTAATCATACAAAGATTAAGTTTAAATTTGGTCAGAAATTTTCGGGTCATCACAGGCTTACCAGAAGTTCCTCCACCACCGTATGTATATACATAATCCACACGTGACGGACACGTCATTCACATATATATACACCACGGCTGTCTAGGCCACCACCATAAGGAACCCAACCCGCAGGTTGATCTCTCCTACCGAGGCCACCACATAATAGGGACGCACTGGGCTCCAGCAGACAAGCATCAACCAACATGCAGTCATCACAATGTACTAACTATCCACAACAATAAGTATATCTAACAAGCATGGCAGTCATAATATAACATGTTACTATATACTATATTCTCCAGTTAGTCCCACTCACCAAATACCAGCAAACGAGAAGGTATTCAGCTATCTAATCACTGAACCTTCTCTTTCTCCTTTTCTCCTGAGAAAAACATACACAAGTTAGTCTTTGTCCATTAACATCAAATAACACAATATATAAATTTTTGTCAGAAAAAGTATCCGCTAAACATTTTTGCTTAACACTTATGCACTTTCAAAAATCAAAAATTACATCAATATCATCAAAATACAAACGGGCAGCATAACGGCTAAAGCTCAACACTTAGTAAAAATTTCTACTGCATAGACCATCGGTCGATCGTCAGGGACGGTCGGCCGATCGTCACTACACCATCGGCCGATCGACCACACTATCGGCCGATCGTTAAAATTTCAGCCGTTGGTCAAAGGGCTCACACCATCGGTCGAAGGTCTAGTCCAACGACCGATCGTTAGACACCATCAGTCGATCGTAAACGACCATCGGCCGAGGGTAGTTCATCTGTCACAGCAGTTGCCAAAGTGACGGGTTTCACCCAAAATCGATCAATTCTTGCTCTAGAGCTCGATTACGACCTCAAAACTGACCAAATCAATGACAATATACATTAAGAAACATAAACCCACAAGATTTGGACTCAAACAACATCAAATCTATCCACTTTGACCCAATATACACACTTTATAAAAACTAACACAAAAACCCAATTTTCTTGAAGATTAAAGCATGAAATGCTACAAATCTTACCTTAATAGAATCAGTAAAACACAAGGAACATGATAGTAAGAAAGATTCGAGCTCAAGAACAAGGATTCTAGATTAGGGTTTGAAGTAGGTGAGGGAGATGAAGAACGGGGTGTGTTTGGGAATTTTCTGGAAGAATGCAGAAATGGGCTGCACTAGTCATGTTAAGTGGGTTAAAATCCCACACTGTGTATCACACTGGTATTTATCAGTTATCTGATATCTTTCGTACATCATTTGGCAACATAAACGAAGTCCAAATTAAATAAACAAACCTGTTCTGTGACCCTTGTCACAAACTGGTCCTAACCACATTTTTATTTAATAGTAAATATTAAATAAAAATAAAAGCATATAGTAACACAATACTAACTTAAGGGCACTATAGTAATCTTACATCTAGGCCCGATTGAGGATGTTACAATTATCGTTGTAACGACATTTAACTGTATATATATCATACTAAGATATATTATATATCATAATATCATGATAATGTAACAATTTAACATCTCATTTGATATAATAAACAATAGGCTAACAACATTTAACAAGATCGTTAACCTAAAGGTTTCAAAACAACATTTACATGTAACGACTAACGATGACTTAACGACTCAGTTAAAATGTATATACATGTAGTGTTTTAATATGTATTCATACACTTTTGAAAGACTTCAAGACACTTATCAAAATACTTCTACTTAACAAAAATGCTTACAATTACATCCTCGTTCAGTTTCATCAATAATTCTACTCGTATGCACCCGTATTCGTACTCGTACAATACACAGCTTTTAGATGTATGTACTATTGGTATATACACTCCAATGATCAGCTCTTAGTAGCCCATGTGAGTCACCTAACACATGTGGGAACCATCATTTGGCAACTAGCATGAAATATCTCATAAAATTACAAAAATATGAGTAATCATTCATGACTTATTTACATGAAAACAAAATTACATATCCTTTATATCTAATCCATATACCAACGACCAAAAACACCTACAAACACTTTCGTTCTTCAATTTTATTTATCTAATTGATCTCTCTCAAGTTCCATCTTCAAGTTCTAAGTGTTCTTCATAAATTCCATAAGTATAGTTTCATAAAAATCAAGAATACTTCCAAGTTTGCAAGTCTACTTCCAAGCTTTCTAATCCATTCCAAGTAATCATCTAAGATCAAGGAACCTTTGTTATTTACAGTAGGTTATCTTTCTAATTCAAGGTAATATTCATATTAAAACTTTGATTCAATTTCTACAACTATAACAATCTTATTTCGAGTGAAAATCTTACTTGAACTGTTTTCGTGTCACGATTCTGCTTCAAGAACTTTCAAGCCATCCAAGGATCCTTTGAAGCTAGATCCATTTTTCTCATTTCCAGTAGTTTTATCCAGAAAACTTGAGGTAGTAATGATATTCATAACATCATTCGATTCATACATATAAAGCTATCTTATTCGAAGGTTTAAACTTGTAATCACTAGAACATAGTTTAGTTAATTCTAAACTTGTTCGCAAACAAAAGTTAATCCTTCTAAATTGACTTTTAAAATCAACTAAACACATGTTCTATATCTATATGATATGCTAACTTAATGATTTAAAACCTGGAAATACGATGAACACCATAAAATCGGATATACGCCGTCGTAGTGAAACCGGGGGCTGTTTTGGTTTGGATAATTAAAAACTATGATAAACTTTGATTTAAAAGTTGTTCTTCTGGGAAAATAATTTTTCATATTAACATGAAACTATATCCAAAAATCTTGGTTAAACCCAAAGTGAAAGTATGTTTTTCAAAATGGTCATCAAGATGTCGTTCTTTCGACGGAAATGACTACCTCTTTAGTAATTGACATGTAACTTAAATTTCCAACTATAAACCTATACTTTTTCTGTTTGGATTCTTAAATTAGAGTTCAATATGAAACCATAGCAATTTTATTCACTCAAAACGGATTTAAAATGAAGAAGTTATGGGTAAAACAAGATTGGATATTTTTGATCTTTTTAGCTACGGGAAATGTTTAACAAATCTATACAAATCATATCCTAGCTAACTTATATTGTATTACACATGTATTCTAATATATTATGTAATCTTGGGATACCATAGACACGTATGCAAATGTTTTGACATATCATATCGACCCATGAGTATATATATTATTTGGAACAACCATAGACACTCTATATGCAGTAATGTTGGAGTTAGCTATACAGGGTTGAGGTGGATTCCAAAAATATATATACTTTGAGTTGTGATCTAGCCTGAGACGTATATACACTGGGTCATGGATTGATTCAAGATAATATATATCGATTTATTTCTGTACATCTAACTTTGGACAACTAGTTGTAGGTTACTAACGAGGACAGCTGACTTAATACACTCAAATCTTTAAAACATAATAAAAATAGTTGTAATTATATTTTGATCATACTTTGATATATATGTACATATTTGTATAGGTTCGTGAATCGATCCGTGGCCAAGTCTTATTTCCGAGGAAGGAAATATCTGTGAAAGTGAGTTATAGTCCCACTTTTAAAATCTAATATTTTTGGGATGAGAATACATGCAGGTTTTATAAATGATTTACAAAATAGACACAAGTACGTGAAACTACATTCTATGGTTGAATTATCGAAATCGAATATGCCCCTTTTTATTAAGTCTGGTAATCTAAGAATTAGGGAACAGACACCCTAATTGACGCGAATCCTAAAGATAGATCTATTGGGCCTAACAAACCCCATCCAAAGTACCGGATGCTTTAGTACTTCAAAATTTATATCATATCCGAAGGGTGTCCCGGAATGATGGGGATATTCTTATATATGCATCTTGTTAATGTCGGTTACCATGTGTTCACCATATGAATGATTTTTATCTTTATGTATGGGATGTGTATTGAAATATGAAATCTTGTGTTCTATTGTTACGATTTGATATATATAGGTTAAACCTATAACTCACCAACATTTTTGTTGACGTTTAAAGCATGTTTATTCTCAGGTAAATATTAAGAGCTTCCGCTGTTTCATACTAAAATAAGGACAAGATTTGGAGTCCATGTTTGTATGATATTGTGTAAAAACTGCATTCAAGAAACATATGTCGATGTAATATATTTCTATTGTAAACCATTATGTAATGGTCGTGTGTAAACAGTATATTTTAGATTATCATTATTTGATAATCTACGTAATATTTTTAAAACCTTTATTGATAAAATAAAGGTTATGGTTGTTTTAAAAATGAATGCAGTCTTTGAAAAACGTCTCATATAGAGGTCAAAACCTCGCAACGAAATCAATTAATATGGAACGTTTATAATTAATATGAATGGGACATTTCAGTTGGTATTCGAGCGTTGGTCTTAGAGAACCAGAAAATTGCATTAGTGTGTCTTACCGAGTTTGTTAGGATGCATTAGTGAGTCTGGACTTCGACCGTATTTTTCTTCAAAAATGATTGCTTAACATTTTTTGTTGGAAACTATATATTAGTAACATGTAAATATTATGTGATATATTAATCTCTTAACGTGTTTGATATTGTGTGATAGATGTGTACCTCTAGTACAAATCCCATTGATTCACCTAATAATAACGAAGAGTCGAATATATATTGGCAAGATTCACAAGTTCCCGAAGAACCGGAAGAAGAGGAAACGGAACTGGAAGAAGAGGAACCGGAAGAAGAGGAACCAGAAGAAGAGGAACCGGAAGAAGAAGAGGTTCCGGAGGGGGTAATAGTAGGAACCACAGAAAACCGGTCAAATAAAAGAAAATCCTCAACCAATGGACCAAAGTTAATAATGGTCAATGGTGTTTCCGCTAAGGAAGCAAAATATTGGGAAAATTACCAATTTTCCGATGAATCGGATCCTGATGAGGATTCCGATGATGTTATAGAAATTACCCCGACTCAATTTAATGAGGCAAAAGAAAATAATAAGGGAAAAGGCATCAAAATAGAGAAATCTGATTCCGACCCCGATGAACTTTATATGTACCGTCAACACCCGTATTTTCAATATCGTGACAATAACCCGGGAACCTCTAAACCACCAGGTTTTTCTAAACCATTGTGGAAAACGACGGCTCGTATTAGAGGAACACCATATATTCCTAGAAAATTAGGAAAATGAACCAAGTCCGAAGAAGAAGAAACCAGTGATTCAGATTAGAAGGTTGTAATCATGTTGTGTATTATATGTATTGTAGTGTGCTTGTACTTTTATGTTCTATGTAAAAATTGCTTGTATTGTTTGTTAATTATCTTTTACGAATCTAATCCTTGTCTATTTTACAGTATAAAAACAAAATGGACGTTAAGGGTAGACAACCGAATATTTTAGAAGACCTACCAGAGGATATGATTGAGGAAATCTTGTCTAGAGTCGGTCAGAATTCATCAGCACATTTAGTTATGGCGAAATTAACTTGTCAAACATTTGAAAGACTTTCCAGAAATGCCTTAGTTTATAAAAGGCTTTCCTTTGATAGGTGGGGTATATCACATTGGGGAGACCATAAGTTACGCCGTGTTTTCTTTAAAGCGTTAAATGCGGGGAACCCAAATGCAATTTTACGCTACGGGTTAAGAACCTATTTTGACTCAACATATCCCAACATAGGATTTCGTGAATTAGAAAGAGCTTCTAACATGCAACATAAAGAAGCATGTTATGCTTACGGGTTAGTGATGTTCACTTCTTACCAAAGTGAGAAAAAGAACATTGGATTGCAACTTTTAAATAAAACCTTCCCACAAGTGATGGATTCAGTATTTGGGGTGAGAAACATGGTTTTTAGATTATTACGGGGCTGTTGGACATTACGAAACCCTCGTCCTTTTGACGACATTAAAACATGCTGCTTAGCCAATGGCCATAACAGTTATTTTCCACAAGACCAAGGATGGGAAGTCGTCTTAGTAAAACCAGAATGCATGACTTGTTTCTGGACTTATGAATTACGTGTCTTTATTTCCTTTGCTGAACAACTTGCGTATTAACTAGATTTATCTTCAAAACTGTCCTGTATCATAGTGTACTATATTTCATGTTATATGTAATATAGCGAAGTTGTAAGTTTGAAGAATATTTGTATGTGATATATTATTATAATCAGTTTTTCATATGGAATTGTAGTAGTTGAATTGTATATTAGCTACTAAGTATGAACTTAACGGGTAGGTAGTACCCGAATTTAAACTTATAAAACGCTAATATGAAGAAAAAGCTTTTATAAATGAGTTCATATTATGCTACGAGATACTATTGACTACTCTTAATATTCTGTATGATTAAATTGTTTCATTTGACTATTTTGAAGGAAATGGCACCGACTACTCGACACACCTTGAATATGAGCGAAGAGGAATTTCGTGCCTTTCTTGCTTCAAACATAGCCGCAGTACAGGTCGCGCTACATACCAACAATAACTCTGAATCTAGCAATACAGCTAACGGTGCAAGAAATCGTGTAGGATGCTCCTACAAGGAATTCACTGCCTGCAAACCTTCAGAATTTGATGGGACCAAAGGACCAATCGGATTGAAACGGTGGACTGGGAAAGTTGAATCGGTGTTTGCCATAAGTAAGTGTGCTGAAGGAGACAAAGTGAAGTACGCTACGCATACCTTCACAGGTATTGCGTTAACATGGTGGAATACCTATCTAGAGCAAGTGGGACAAGATGCTGCTTACGCGCTACCGTGGTCACCATTTAAGCACTTGATGAAAGAGAAGTACCGTCCCAGAACCGAGGTCAATAAGCTCAAGTCAGAACTTAGAGGGTTACGAACACAGGGATTCGATATTACTTCGTACAAAAGACGATTCACAGAATTGTGCCTATTGTGTCCGAGAGCGTTCGAAGATGAGGAAGAGAAGATCGACGCGTTTGTGAAAGGGTTACCGGAGAGAATCCAAGAAGATATAAGTTCACACGAGCCTGCCTCCATACTAAAGGCATGTAGAATGGCACACAAACTAGTGAACCAGATTGAGGGAAGAGTTAAAGAACAGGCGGCCGAAGAGGCCAACGTGAAGTTAGTCAAAAGAAAGTGGGAGGAAAACGGTGATAAGAGTCACCAAAACAACAACAACTATCCCAACAATCGCAACATCAATCGCAACTACAACAAACGGCACAACAACAACAACAACTACAACAATCATCCCAACAATAATAACAACCGCAACAACAACAACAATCAGAAGCAGCTATGCCTAAGGTGTGAAAAGTATCACTCGAGGTTCTGCACTAAATTTTGCAACAAGTGTAAAAGAAATGGTCATAGCGCGGCAAAGTGTGAGGTCTACGGACCAGGGGTTAACAGAACGAAAGGAACAAATGGTGTCGGAACGAGTAATGACGGAGCAAGTAGTGTCAGAGCAACTTATGCCAATGTAGTTTGTTATAAATGTGGAAAATCGGGCCACATTATTAGAAATTGCCCGAATCAGGAGAACACGAATGGACAAGGCCGCGGAAGAGTTTTCAATATTAATGCGGCAGAGGCACAGGAAGACCCGGAGCTTGTTATGGGTACATTTCTTATTGATAATAAATCTGCTTACGTTTTATTTGATTCGGGTGCGGATAGAAGTTATATGAGTAGAGATTTTTGTGCTAAATTAAGTTGTCCATTGACGCCATTGGATAGTAAATTTTTACTCAAATTAGCAAACGGTAAATTAATTTCAGCAGATTATATATGCCGGAATCGAGAAATTAAACTGGGTAGCGAAATATTTAAGATTGATTTGATACCAGTAGAGTTATGGAGTTTTGATGTAATAGTTGGCATGGAATGGCTGAAGGAGATGAAAGCAGAGATCGTATGTTACAAAAATGCAATTTGCATTGTACGAGAAGAAGGAGAACCCTTAATGGTGTACGGAGAAAAGGGCAACACGAAGCTACATCTTATTAGTAATTTGAAGGCACAAAAACTAATAAGAAAAGGTTGCTATGCTGTTCTAGCACATGTCGAGAAAGTACAAACTGAAGAAAAGAGCATCAATGATGTTCCCGTCTCAAAAGAATTTCCCGATGTATTTTCGAAAGAATTACCGGGACTACCTCCACATCGATCTGTTGAATTTCAAATAGATCTTGTACCAGGAACTGCACCAATAGCTCGTGCTCCTTACAGACTCGCACCCAGCGAGATGAAAGAACTGCAAAGCCAACTGCAAGAACTATTAGAATGTGGTTTCATTCGACCAAGCACATCACCATGGGGAGCTCCTGTTTTGTTTGTCAAGAAGAAGGATGGTACATTTAGGTTGTGTATTGACTACAGAGAGTTGAATAAACTTACCATCAAAAACCGTTATCCACTGCCGAGAATTGACGACTTATTTGATCAACTACAAGGCTCGTCGGTTTATTCGAAAATCGATTTACGTTCTGGATATCATCAAATGCAAGTAAAGGAGGATGATATTCCAAAAACTGCTTTTAGGACGCGTTATGGTCATTACGAGTTTATGGTTATGCCGTTTGGATTGACTAACGCACCAGCTGTGTTCATGGACCTTATGAACCGTGTGTGTGGGCCATATCTTGACAAGTTTGTCATTGTTTTCATCGATGACATACTTATTTACTCAAAGAATGATCAAGAGCACGAAGAACATTTGAGAAAAGTGCTAGAAGTATTGAGGAAAGAAAAACTGTACGCTAAGTTTTCAAAGTGTGCATTTTGGTTGGAAGAAGTTCAATTTCTCGGTCACATAGTGAACAAAGAAGGTATCCAGGTGGACCCGGCAAAGATCGAAACCGTTGAAAAGTGGGAAACCCTAAAAACTCCGAAGCATATACGTCAATTTTTAGGATTGGCTGGTTACTACAGAAGATTCATCCAAGATTTCTCCAAAATAGCAAAACCCTTGACTGCATTAACGCATAAAGGGAAGAAATTTGAATGGAAGGATGAACAAGAGAAGGTGTTTCAGTTATTGAAGAAAAATCTAACTACGGCACCCATATTATCATTGCTTGAAGGGAATGATGATTTTGTGATTTATTGTGACGCATCAAAGCAAGGTCTCGGTTTTGTATTAATGCAACAAACGAAGGTGATTGCTTATGCGTATAGACAATTGAAGATTCACGAGCAAAATTATACAACTCACGATTTGGAATTGGGTACTGTTGTTTTTGCATTAAAACTTGGAGGCATTATTTATATGGGGTCAAAAGTATTATATATACCGACCACAAAAGTCTCCAACATATATTTAATCAGAAGCAACTGAATATGAGACAACGTAGGTGGATTGAACTGTTGAATGATTATGATTTTGAGATTCGATACCACCCGGGGAAGGCGAATGTGGTAGCCGACGCTTTGAGTAGAAAGAACAGAGAACCTATACGGGTAAAATCTATGAATATAATTATTCGTACTAACCTTACTAATCAAATAAAGGAGGCGCAACAGGGGGTTGTAAAAGAAGGAAAGTTGAAGAATGAGATACCCAAAGGATTAGAGAAACATATTAATATTCGGGAAGATGAAACCCGATATAGGGCTGATAGAATTTGGGTATGAAGGTTTGGAGATGTGAGAGAAATGGTACTTAAAGAAGCACATAAAACCAGATATTCAATACATCCCGGAGCGGGAAAGATGTATAAAGATCTCAAGAAACACTTTTGGTGGCCGGGTATGAAAGCCGATATTGCTAAATATGTAGGAGAATGTTTGACGTGTTCTAAGGTCAAAGCTGAACATCAGAAACCATCAGGTATACTACAACAACCTGAAATCCCGGAATGGAAATGGGAAAACATTACCATGGATTTCATTACTAAATTGCCAAGCACTGCAAGTGGTTATGATACTATTTGGGTAATAGTTGATCGTCTCACCAAGTCAGCACACTTCCTGCCAATGAGAGAAGATGACAAAATGGAGAAGTTGGCGCGATTGTATTTGAAGGAGGTTGTCTCCAGACATGGAATACCCGTCTCTATTATCTCTGATAGGGATGGTAGATTTGTTTCAAGGTTCTGGCAGACATTGCAACAAGCATTGGGGACTCGTCTAGACATGAGTACTGCCTATCATCCACAAACTGATGGGTAGAGCGAAAGGATGATACAAACGCTTGAAGACATGCTACGAGCATGTGTTATTGATTTCGAAAATAGTTTGGATCGACACCTACCGTTAGCAGAATTTTCCTACAACAACAGTTATCATTCTAGTATTGAGATGGCGCCGTTTGAGGCACTTTATGGTAGAAAGTGCAGGTCTCCGATTTGTTGGAATGAAGTGGGGGATAGACAGATTACGGGTCCGGAGATAATACAAGAAACTACCAAGAAAATCATCCAAATTCAACAACGATTGAAAACCGCCCAGAGTTGACAAAAAAGCTACGCGGACAGTAAAAGAAAAGATATAGAGTTTGAAATTGGAGAAATGGTCATGCTTAAGGTTTCACCTTGGAAAGGCGTTGTTCGATTTGGTAAACGGGGGAAACTAAATCCAAGGTACATTGGACCATTCAAGATTATAGATCGTGTCGGACCAGTAGCTTACCAACTGGAGCTACCTCAACAACTCGCGGCTGTACATAACACTTTCCACGTCTCGAATTTGAAGAAATGTTTTGCTAAAGAAGATCTCACTATTCCATTGGATGAAATCCAAATCAATGAAAAACTTCAGTTCATTGAAGAACCCGTCGAAATAATGGATCATGAGGTTAAGAGACTTAAGCAAAACAAGATACCGATTGTTAAGGTTCGAGGGAATGCTTGTAGAGGACCCGAGTTCACCTGGGAGCGTGAAGATCAGATGAAGAAGAAATATCCGCATCTATTTCCAGAAGATTCGTCAACACCTTCAACAGCTTAAAATTTCGGGACGAAATTTATTTAACGGGTAGGTACTGTAGTGACCCGAACTTTTCCATGTTTATATATATTAATTGAGATTGATATTTACATGACTAAATGTTTCCAACGTGTTAAGCAATCAAACTTGTTAAGACTTGATTAATTGAAATAGGTTTCATATAGACAATTGACCACCCAAGTTGACCGGTGATTCACGAACGTTAAAACTTGTAAAAACTATACGATGACATATATATGGTTATATATATAGTTAACCTGATTTTATTATAAGTAAGTATCTCATTATGTATTTTAACAATGAGTTATATACATAAAAATGAGACTATTAAATTAAGAAACTCGAAAACGATATATATAACGATTATCGTTATAACAACGTCTTACTAGGTACATATGAATCATATTAAGATATTTATACACTTGGTTAATTATGTTAAATGATAATTAAATATATCACTAAGTGTATTAACAATGAACTACATATGTAAAAATAAAACTACTAACTTAATGATTTCGAAACGAGACATATATGTAACGATTATCGTTGTAACGACATTTAACTGTATATATATCATACTAAGATATATAATATATCATAATATCATGATAATGTAACAATTTAACATCTCATTTGATATAATAAACAATGGGTTAACAACATTTAACAAGATCGTTAACCTAAAGGTTTCAAAACAACATTTACATGTAACGACTAACGATGACTTAACGACTCAGTTAAAATGTATATACATGTAGTGTTTTAATATGTATTCATACACTTTTGAAAGACTTCAAGACACTTATCAAAATACTTCTACTTAACAAAAATGCTTACAATTATATCCTCGTTCAGTTTCATCAACAATTCTACTCGTATGCACCCGTATTCGTACTCGTACAATACACAGCTTTTAGATGTATGTAATATTGGTATATACACTCCAATGATCAGCTCTTAGCAGCCCATATGAGTCACCTAACACATGTGGGAACCATCATTTGGCAACTAGCATGAAAATCTCATAAAATTACAAAAATATGAGTAATCATTCATGACTTATTTACATGAAAACAAAATTACATATCCTTTATATCTAATCCATATACCAACGACCAAAAACACCTACAAACACTTTCATTCTTCAATTTTATTCATCTAATTGATCTCTCTCAAGTTCCATCTTCAAGTTCTAAGTGTTCTTCATAAATTCCATAAGTATAGTTTCATAAAAATCAAGAATACTTCCAAGTTTGCAAGTCTACTTCCAAGCTTTCTAATCCATTCCAAGTAATCATCTAAGATAAAGGAACCTTTGTTATTTACAGTAGGTTATCTTTCTAATTCAAGGTAATATTCATATTCAAACTTTGATTCAATTTCTACAACTATAACAATCTTATTTCGAGTGAAAATCTTACTTGAACTGTTTTCGTGTCATGATTCTGCTTCAAGAACTTTCAAGCCATCAAAGGATCCTTTGAAGCTAGATCCATTTTTCCAATTTCAAGTAGTTTTATCCAGAAAACTTGAGGTAGTAATGATATTCATAACATCATTCGATTCATACATATAAAGCTATCTTATTCGAAGGTTTAAACTTGTAATCACTAGAACATAGTTTAGTTAATTCTAAACTTGTTCGCAAACAAAAGTTAATCCTTCTAACTTGACTTTTAAAATCAACTAAACACATGTTCTATATCTATATGATATGCTAACTTAATGATTTAAAACCTGGAAATACGATGAACACCATAAAATCGGATATACGCCGTCGTAGTGAAACCGGGGGCTGTTTTGGTTTGGATAATTAAAAACTATGATAAACTTTGATTTAAAAGTTGTTCTTCTGGGAAAATAATTTTTCATATTAACATGAAACTATATCCAAAAATCTTGGTTAAACTCAAAGTGAAAGTATGTTTTTCAAAATGGTCATCAAGATGTCGTTCTTTCGACGGAAATGACTACCTCTTTAGTAATTGACATGTAACTTAAATTTCCAACTATAAACCTATACTTTTTCTGTTTGGATTCTTAAATTAGAGTTCAATATGAAACCATAGCAATTTTATTCACTCAAAACGGATTTAAAATGAAGAAGTTATGGGTAAAACAAGATTGGATATTTTTGATCTTTTTAGCTACGGGAAATGTTTAACAAATCTATACAAATCATATCCTAGCTAACTTATATTGTATTACACATGTATTCTAATATATTATGTAATCTTGGGATACCATAGACACGTATGCAAATGTTTTGACATATCATATCGACCCATGAGTATATATATTATTTGGAACAACCATAGACACTCTATATGCAGTAATGTTGGAGTTAGCTATACAGGGTTGAGGTGGATTCCAAAAATATATATACTTTGAGTTGTGATCTAGCCTGAGACGTATATACACTGGGTCATGGATTGATTCAAGATAATATATATCGATTTATTTCTGTACATCTAACTTTGGACAACTAGTTGTAGGTTACTAACGAGGACAGCTGACTTAATACCCTCAAATCTTTAAAACATAATAAAAATGGTTGTAATTATATTTTGATCATACTTTGATATATATGTACATATTTGTATAGGTTCGTGAATCGATCCGTGGCCAAGTCTTATTTCCGAGGAAGGAAATATCTGTGAAAGTGAGTTATAGTCCCACTTTTAAAATCTAATATTTTTGGGATGAGAATACATGCAGGTTTTATAAATGATTTACAAAATAGACACAAGTACGTGAAACTACATTCTATGGTTGAATTATCGAAATCGAATATGCCCCTTTTTATTAAGTCTGGTAATCTAAGAATTAGGGAACATACACCCTAATTGACGCGAATCCTAAAGATAGATCTATTGGGCCTAACAAACCCCATCCATAGTACCGGATGCTTTAGTACTTCGAAATTTATATCATATCCGAAGGGTGTCCCGGAATGATGGGGATATTCTTATATATGCATCTTTTTAATGTCGGTTACCAGGTGTTCACCATATGAATGATTTTTATCTCTATGTATGGGATGTGTATTGAAATATGAAATCTTGTGGTCTATTGTTACGATTTGATATATATAGGTTAAACCTATAGCTCACCAACATTTTTGTTGACGTTTAAAGCATGTTTATTCTCAGGTGAATATTAAGAGCTTCCGCTGTTGCATACTAAAATAAGGACAAGATTTGGAGTCCATGTTTGTATGATATTGTGTAAAAAATGCATTCAAGAAACATATGTCGATGTAATATATTTCTATTGTAAACCATTATGTAATGGTTGTGTGTAAACAGTATATTTTAGATTATCATTATTTGATAATCTACGTAATGTTTTTAAAACCTTTATTGATAAAATAAAGGTTATGGTTGTTTTAAAAATGAATGCATTCTTTGAAAAACGTCTCATATAGAGGTCAAAACCTCGCAACGAAATCAATTAATATGGAACGTTTATAATCAATATGAACGGGACATTTCAATTATTACCAAGTCAATTATAGTTAGATATATTATAAAATGATATGCATGCCGTCAACTTTCGATGTAATGAAAGATTGCCTTTTCAAAAACGAATGCAATATTTGTAAAATGTATCATATAGAGGTCAAGTACCTCGCGATGAAATCAACTGTGGTGAATCGTTTATAATCGATATGGACTTCGTCCGGATGGATTAGGACGGGTCGCTTTAGTTGGTATCAGAGCGGTGGTCTTAGCGAACCAAGTCTGCATTAGTGTGTCTAACTGATAAGTCGTTAGGATGCATTAGTGAGTCTGGACTTCGACCGTGTCTGCATGTCAAAAGTTTTGCTTATCATTTTTGTCGAAAATTACATACTTATCATTCATAAGGAATCATTTGCTTATCATCCTTAAAGTCTAGACACGTCTTACTGCCTCTATTGCATGGACTGTATATAGATAAATTCATATCTTAGCGTATCTGTTATTGTTACCTTTGCCTGACAGCTTCCTTAGATTTCTCCGTAACTTATGGGGTTTTAGTATTATATATGCATATGTAAATTATGTATTGCAGGGTACTAATCTACATCCTATAATCTATTTCTTATCGAAAAGTCCTTCATCTAATTGTACGAGATGAATCCCTCAACCAGTTCGAGTCCCTCAGATTTCGTTAGCTATTCCAATAGTTATTCCGACAACTATTCCGACATGAATATTCACCTAAGCTCCGAAAATGGTGTCACCAGAATGAATCAATCAATCAGCCATCCCCAATTCATCTGATGGGTTCGTAGTCGACTTAATCAATGGAGACGCGAAGAAGGCGATCCTTTCCACCAACCCTCTTGGCGAAGAACCTGAAGCACTTACCGGCGAACCTGTTCGAGACACCATTTTCTCGCTTATTTCCAGGGTAGCTCGTCACGATTATATTCTATTCACAATTCTAAACCTTTTTCATCCGCTCGTTCCGACCAACAATCATCCTGGAGTAATGGAAGAAGTCAACGAGCTTCGCGCCCTAGTTGTAGCCTTGGAAAATATGGTACAAAATGTATCAGCTTCAGTAACATCACCGGCACCAACAGTATCACCAACATCAATACCAGTACCACCAACAACCCAAGTTTCAACATCACACGCCTCAACGTCTAATTATGTATCTCGAGCATAATCATCGTTCTACGAATCGTTCTACATCATTTATCTTCGTTCGACATGACGATTATATAATCTTCAATGTTTTAGAGATTATATATTCTAGTTCTAACGGTAAATCAAATGAGATTAATATCACATTAACTCATTATATCCATGATTATATCTGAAGAAAATATATATGTATATATATTTTCATAAAGAGTGTAATTAAAAATTCTTTCGTACAAACTGTTAATGGTAAAAATATTTTAACGGGTAGGTAATACCCGAGGAATACTTAGATTTTACATTAATAAGTTACAGTGTACATTCTTCGAATCTGATTAAACAGTCATTTACTATCCTACTTACACCCACAGATATACGTATCCGTTCACCGCAAAATAACCATTTTCATTCAATTTCATATTTGGATTTTGACTTATCAGAATCCAACAAGTGGCATAATGAAGAAAAACAATTGACAAAATAAAAATTTATTAGAAACAAACAAATTAACTATGAGAAATTTTGTTAAGATTCCACGCTAACAAAATCCTAGCTAACTGTTCCTAGCTAACTGTTAATTCCGTATTACCTTTTATTTATCACAATTTATGTATCGCAATTTAATTATCGCAATTTATTTTATCGCAATTTTAATTCTCGCAATTTTATTTATCGTCATTTAAATTCTGTATTTATTTTACGCACTTTAAATATCGGGACACGTATACAAGGTTTTGACATATCATATATATATATATATATATATATATATATATATATATATATATATATATATATATATATATATAATTTGGAATAACCATAGACACTCTATATGCAGTAATGATCGAGTTCTCTATACAGGGTTGAGGTTGATTCTATTATAATATATATACTTTGAGTTGTGATCGAGTCTGAGACATGTACACGGGTCACGATACGTATTAATTAATTCGAATATTATATATTAAATTATATATGAATTATTGGACTGTTAACTGTGGATTATCGACTATGGACTAATGATATTGGACAATTAAAATGAATTAAAATATTGATTATAATATATGAAACTAAATAATTCTTCAAGTTTGCCACTTGATTTCATCTTAAACCTCATTTGTATCTTGACGATTCCAATCTACGTTCAAACCTTTCATGATTCTTAAAAACACCTCAATCGAGAGGATGAACCAACCGCACTTCATCTACGGAAGAAAAGATTGATGCATATAGTTATGCACCTGAAAACACTCGGAACCTATGTAAACGTTTAAAACGTGTCTGTTCTAGCTCCTTTGGCATTGTTATTACCGAAAATAACATTTCAACTCTTTTTCCAATTAGCCAATTTTGTCATAGCTTCAGCAAATCAACTTCGACTTCCATTCGAATTAGCCTTATTATAACCTCGGTATATAAGTTTGCTTGTCGTCATCGTTACCGGGGAACCGTTTATATTCCACCACATTAGCAGTAAACTTACTAGCAACTTCAATGAATTTGGACTTTTCGAAAAATCATTATATTCGTTAAAACCCCATCATGTATACATCTATACCCTGTAACAATAATTGCCATACCAATTACTGAGAATCAGCAATTAGTATTTTGAATCTCGTAGTATTTCTACATCAATAGTTATATGTATACATATAACAATTATCTCCTAGAATTACGACCTTCAATTCTGAAATTTTGAAAAGCACCCAGCCTACGAATCAATACATTGAACTTTGAAAAAGCTGAATGAAGCAGCAGAATCTGTGGGCAACTGTAAACGACCTTAATCGTCAGAAGTTTGATGATAAAGAATAGTATGTTGGAAAAGCTCAGAAAAGTTGGAACTGAAAAACTGATTGAGCAAACTACGAAGGAGTCTCTGAACAAATCACAAGGACTAAATTTGTACATTAAGAATCCTGATGATTCTGTTTTTAATGAAATCTTTAGCGAATACCTTGCTTCTGACTCCAAACTCTTGCGGAAAAATTTTCTTCACCATCCTTCGATATTAGAAATTCCAAGATATCATCGTATCTTTCATTATAAATATCCTCCATATTTCTGAAGATATTTTCATAACTATTCTTATCGGAAATCATTAATCTCTTCGTGCTATCAGTATTACATCATATAGAAACTGTTAGTTTATATATTCTGTAAACTTTCGAGCTTAAAGTATGAATGTTATTGAAGTAATGTTGGGAACTGATGCATGAGTTAGTATAATATAATGACACTTGATCAACGTGATTATATTACAGTAAGTCATGCTGAGTTTCTAAATGGAACATGATGATTCACAGATTATAACGTCATCATGTGTCATGTTACATAACTCTTTCATTCTGATTAACTTCTGAACATATCAAGAAAATATATTCTTGATAGTTCTATTATCAATGATTCTGATAATTTGACAAATCAAATCGTACGATTACGTTCTTTCTTGGTTAGAACATTAAGTTCATTCGAAACTCCGTACTTACGAATTCTGGATCGTTACTCGCTTTACTAGAAGTCGGGAGGATAATAAAAAGGCAAAGAGATCCAAAATATAAGAGAAAATATAAAGCCCAATAACAACACGGAGGTTACAAACCATGGATATTAATATGAATAGTAATATAAGGACACAGTATAATTAAGAATAATATCACCCCAAGGTAATAGTAGAAGTAAACAGATTCTTCTGGTGGAAGATTGAAAAGAAGGATGACAGAAATGATAATTAGAAAAATATCAAGGATTAGAACTGGATTAAGCATTTTCACAATCTTTTGGATGTATGAACTAAGAAAGAAAGTATAGGAATGGTGAGAATAATGGAACAGAAGAGTTTAATTTATAAGGGAAATATCAGACAGAGTAATCGAGGCAGATCACCGTATTTAATTATAGAAATCTTAATTTCCTTATTCGCCGAAGAATCAAATCTTTTAGATTTCGAAGATTTTCTTTAATTTCCTTGAATTCCGGAATTTAACAGTGACGACGTCAAAAGTCAAGACGCACCTTATTTCCTAAATTCAACCAAGACAACGTCAAAAGTTAAAAAAAAATTTTATTTCTCATTTCAATTCTTTTATAATAGCTTCACTCGTACTCTTCAAGTAATTGAATTGTTTTATCTATATTACTCAATAGTGATAAAATTCTATATACCAACTCATATTCGTCATGAAAACATTTTTATGATTAGCCATGACGACCACGACCAAATTTCGGGACGAAATTTCTTTAACGGGTAGGTACTGTGATGACCCGGGAATTTCCGACCAAATTTAAACTTGAATCTTATTTGATTTCGATACGATAAGCAAAGTCTGTAATGTCGATGTTTCAAAAACTTTGAATTGTGTTCATGTAATCAATTACCTTTCGACTGTTCTCGACGATTCACGAACCATTGATCGTAAATAGAAATGTATATATATAAATAAATATATATGTAAATAATTATATATTATGAATTAAATATATTAATAAACCAGTATGTGATTTAGAAAGAAAACTTAAACTTGATATTTAAAACATGATTAAATATGAAGTAGTTAAAATATATAAATATATGAATATATACACATATATATAGGATCAATATACATAATTATTAATTGTATGCATATTTGAAATATACATATGAAATATTTGATATTATTTAATATATAATAGATTACATAAATAATAATAGGTAATATTGATATATTCAATTTAAATTTAATAATAAATATAATTGTTATACTAAGAATATTATTATTACTTTTACTATTATTGTCAATATTATTATTAATATTAAAATCAGTATTATTAATAGTATTATTTTAAATATATAATATATAAATATGAAATTGGATATATATATAAATTGATATATTATTATTACTTATAATATTATTATCTTTATTAATAATATAATTAGTATTATTATTATTATCGATAATAATATTATTATTACCGTTTTTATTATTATTATTATGGTTATTTATTATTATTATTATTATTATTTCTATTATTATTATTATTAGTATTTTATTTTATTATTAACAAATTTTAATAATATAATTATTAATTAGTATTATTATTATGAATACATTTATTAATAAAGTTAATTATATAATCAGTCTATTACACGTAAATTATATCATATCACTGTCAAATTTTATATATTTTTTTCTGCATTCTATTTCGCTCGTGATTATTAGCCGACACCTGCAGTATATGATTGATCCTCTTATTGATAAAAATCATTCAATATTTCCAGCATCACATTCAAATACCGCTAGTTCTATAAGGTACCAGTTGAGGAATCAATTTTAATTTATTTATTTCGATATCTCTGTTCGTATGACCTTTTTGCTCATATTTCAAAATCGAATTCATTTTTAAAAATCTAATAATGCAGAAGTGTCCCAAATCATGTCGTGAATGTTTCCTCAAATTCTCAGGTTCCAATTCCTTTTAACGAATTCAAATTTTCGAGTCAAACCTTAAAAAAGAAAAAGTCAAACTTATGTTCTTCGATCAAATTGAAGTTTTAGAAGTTATCTTAGTTGAAATTAAAGACTCATAAAGTTTTTATAGATGATTTAAAACATGATTCATGTTGTAACAATTGGCCAAATCTTTAAAGAATTCGAAATCAATTTTTTTTTTTTGAAGACCTGCGACGAACACAGCTTTCTGTTTTGAATTTTTTTTTTTGATGTCTTTTAATTTACAAACACAACTTTAAATCACATATGCCTTAATTTTACATCTTAAATTATACCTCTGGTCGATGCGGTTGAATCCCTGATCGATTTAAATTTGAAGAAGATAGAAGATGAAGTTAGAACAAATTAATACGGTTTACATAATTTAAAGTTCAGTTAATTTCAGAAAAATTGGAACTGTCGGATGGTTAAAGTGTTGGTGCGGGTGAGCGAGAGGTCGGGGGGTTCGAGTCTGGTTCGCGACATTATTTTTTTTAAAAGCTTCTTCTAAGGTAGTCCCTTTTTCTTTTATTATTACTATTATTAATATTATCATTTTTATTATTATTATTATGATTATTATTGTTATGTTTATCATTAGTAATTGTTATTATTACAAGTATTATTATTATGGTTATTAGTGTTATTACTATGGTTATTGATATTGTTATTATTATTATTATTATTATTATTATTATTATTATTATTATTATTATTATTATTATTATTATTATTATTATTATTATTATTATTATTATTGTTATTATAAGTATTATAATAATTATTATTAGTATCATAATATGTGTTATAACAATTATCATTATTATTACTATAAGTATCATCCATGTTATTATCATTATTAATTTATCATTTTAGTACTACTATTATTATTATGATTATGATTATGTTTAGGATTATTATTATTGTTATTATAAAAACAATACAAGTTATTATTATTCTCACTAATATTAGCATAAATATCTTTTTTTCGTAATTATTAGTTTTACTATTATTATTATTATTATTAACATAAGTATCAATTTTTAACAATATCGTTATTATTATTAGTATTACCAATATTAAGAAAGTTATTATTATTAGTAAATCATTAATATAACAATATATATAGGTATATTAATATAACTAAATTTATAGATATTAAATATTTTGAATATATACACAAACTAAATAAGTATAATATATAATTTAAGTTATAATATATAAACTTGTTCGAATACAATTATACATTTTAATAAATATACAAATTATATAGGTTCGTGAATCCGAGGCCAACCCTGCATTGTTCAGTATCGTCATATGTATTTTTACTACAAAATACATTATGGTGAGTTTCATTTGCCTTTTTACCCTTTATATTTTTGGGCTGAGAATACATGCACAATTTTTATAAATGTTTTACGAAATAGACACAAGTAATCGAAACTACATTATATGGTTGAATGATCGAAGCCAAATATGCCCCTTTTTTCTTGGTAACCTAAGAATTAGTAAACCGATCTACTAATTGACGCGAATCCTAAAGATATATCTATGGGCCCGACGAACCCCATCCAAAGTACCGGATGCTTTAGTACTTCGATCTTGTTTTATATCATGTCCGAAGGATTTCCCGGAATGATAGGGGATATTCTTATATGCATCTTTTTAATGTCGGTTACCAGGTGTTCAATCCATATGAATGATTATTTTTGTCTCTATGCATGGGACGTATATTTATGAGAAATGAAAATGAAAATCTCGTGGTCTATTAAAATGATGGAAATGATTATTTATGTTAAACTAATGAACTCACCAACCTTTTGGTTGACACTTTAAAGCATGTTTATTCTCAGGTATGAAAGAAGTCTTCCGCTGTGCAATTGCTCATTTTAAAGATATTACTTGGAGTCATTCATTACATATTTCAAAAGACGTTGCATTCAAGTCATTGAGTTCATCAAGATTATTATCAAGTCAATTATAGTTAGATATATTATAAAATGATATGCATGCCGTCAACTTTCGATGTAATGAAAGATTGTCTTTTCAAAAATGAATGCAATGTTTGTAAAATGTATCATATAGAGGTCAAGTACCTCGTGATGAAATCAACTATTGTGAATCGTTTATAATCGATATGGACTTCGTCCGGATGGATTAGGACAGGTCGCTTCATTCTTCACGAACAATATTATCTTGAATGTTATTTTTGTCGATCGTTTTCCCGCCTAAATAATAACATTCATCACGAAGTGTTTCTTCTAAATGTTCATATTTTCGTGTGATCTTGATGCCGGAAAAAAAAATTCAAAACAAACGAACTTTTTTTTTGTTGCTTCCCCCAGCTTTCCTCCGATTGGTTACTTACCCATTGATCCTGCCCCTATATATATATATATATATATATATATATATATATATATATATATATATATATATATATATATATATATATTATGTTATATTTATGTGGTGTAAGTGTCTAAAACTATAATGTACGATCATGACTATTGTGTATAAACTTTCAAAAAATCTATTTTGTTTATTTAATATTCAAAAAATTTATTGTGTTTATTTCAAAAATATTATTATTGCAGCTAATTGTTATGCAGGATAATAATCTACGTTGTATGTCATCCATACAAAATAATCATGTGATATTCATATGGTCCACGATTAAAAATATATATATTTAATTAGGAATTAATCATGTTTATAAATTATATAAAACTTACAAAACTTTGTATCGGTGTATCATTTATTTTAACGACACTCATCTGTTGGAGTATGGAGAAATTTAAACAAAGTAGGAAAAAGCGCCACAAAAGGTAAGCGTGAAACAGTGAAATGCGGCGCATCACTCACGGATGCGGTGCATCCATGGCACGTTTTTATGCCGAAGGTTTTGGATGCGGAGCATTGAGCTGATATGGCGCATCTATGGGGTCGGATGCGGCGCATCACCAAAACGATGCGGCACATCTGGAGCTGGTTTAAGGCTGTTGTCACGTTTTTTGAATCTGCAATACGTGGAAGCTTCAGGGATGCGGTGCATCAACTGCAGATGCGGCGCATCGCCTCTCTGTCAGCAATTTGGCAAGTTGCAACCTTTACATCCGAACATGCTTTGGCTTCCTTTTGCTTTAGGTGCAAAGTTGATCACTTTACACCTAAAATTAGGGCTGTGATTCTAACGACCCGTCCTAATCCATCAGAACGAATACATTACATTTGGTTACATCGCGAGGTACTTGACCTCTATATGATACAATTTTACAAACATTGCATTCGTTTTTAAAAGACAACTTTCATTACATCGAAAGTTGACGGCATGCATACCATTTCATAATATAACCAACTATTATTGACTTAGTAATAATTTTGATGAACTTGACGACTCGAATGCAACGTCTTTTGAAATATGTCACGAATGACTCCAAGTAATATCTCTAATATGAGCAAATGCACAGCGGAAGATTTCTTTAATACTTGAGAATTAAACATGCTTTAAAGTGTCAACCAAAAGGTTGGTGAGTTCATTAGTTTATCATAAACATTCATTTTCATCATTTTAATAGACCACAAGAATTTCATTTTCATTTCTCATAAATATACGTCCTATGCATAGAGACAAAAATATCATTCATATGGTGAACACCTGGTAACCGACATTAACAAGATGCATATAAGAATATCCCCTATCATTCCGGGAAATCCTTCGGACATGATAAAAACAACATCGAAGTACTAAAGCATCCGGTACTTTGGATGGGGTTCGTTAGGCCCAATAGATCTATCTTTAGGATTCACGTCAATTAGTAGAATGGTTTACTAATTCTTAGGTTACCAAGCAAAAGGGGCATATTCGGCTTCGAACATTCAACCATATAATGTAGTTTCGATTACTTGTGTCTATTTCGTAAAACATTTATAAAAATTTCGCATGTATTCTCAGCCCAAAAAATATAAAGGGTAAAAAGGCAAATGAAACTCACTATACTGTATTAAGTAGTAAAAATACATATGATGACATTGAACAACTGAATAATGCAGGGTTGGCCTCAGATTCACGAACCTATATCAATTGTATATCTATTAATATATATAATGTAAATCACAAAATTTCATTTATTAGTATGTATTATTTATATATTTATAGTTATATAGAATTTATACTAAATTCCATTTTAAAACGTATACTTATATTATATCTTAAATTATATATATATATATATATATATATATATATATATATATATATATATATATATATCAATTTTGTGTATATATATTTATAACGATTAATATTTATACAACTAGTGATATTAATATATCTATGTACATATATATGTGATTAGTATTGTATTTATGAAATATCATTAGTCTGTTATGTGAATTATTAATACAATCCTAGTATATGTAATAAGTATATTTAATGTTCAAAATATTTATTTACTAAAATGATAGTTTTGATAATAATGATTTACTAAATATAATAGGGATAACTTTTATTAATAATGATAATACTAATAATAAGAATGATAATGATAATCTTTAATAATAATAATGATGATAAGATATTTCATTTTTTTTACAACAATATTGATAATAATATCTAATACTAATAATGAGTAGTCATAATACTAATGATGATAATAATAATGTTATTAATAATAATGGTACTAACAATAATAATAAAATAATAATGTTAATAATAATAATAATAGTAATAGTATTGATAATACTAATAATCTTTAAATGATATTACTAGTAATAATAATAATAATAATAATAATAATGATATCAAAGTTTATATTAATAATCATTTTGCTGAATAATAATAACAAACATAATAGAAATAATAATAATAATAATAATAATAATAATATAATAATAATAATAATAATAATAATAATAATAATAATAATGAAAATGATAATAATAATAATAATAATAATAATAATAATAATAATAATAATAATAAAAGTTTGGTAATAGAAACTACCTTAGAAGCCCTTAAAAAGACATAGTTGCACAAGGCAAGGCTTGAATGCGAGACCTCTCGAAACCCGTCACTACCCTAAACCAGCTGGGCTGTTGCCCGATTTATGTTTTATTTCCCTTTTCATTTGTATTTAACCCGAGTTTATTTTTCTTCATGTTCTTCCTCTTATAAACGAATCAACATCAAAACCCACGTTTTACAATTTACATTAAGGACTTACATTGAATTAAAATTAATCATTGTTGTATATATTTGTTCAATTAAACAAAGAAAGAAATTTTTTTTTAAAGAAACAGCCCTCGGCTACTGTCGCGACTGTAAAAAAAAAATTCGATTTTTAAAATTTAGTACGTATTAGACTAAGATTACAACATAAAATAGTTTGCAAATCATTTATAGAAACTATATGACTCGTTAATTAAACTTGAAACGCAAACACGAACTCGAATTTCTTCAAGAACACTTTGGTTGACTTTTTAGAAATAAACTTTGACTCACAAATTCGTTCTTGATCTGGAAAATTGGAAGTTGAGATTTATCAGATAGATTAAGTAAAATATTCCTAACAATCTCTCATTTATAGATTTTGAAATTAATTTCGCATTCGAGGTTTGATAAAATTTACCAAGAACAGAGGTTTTGTTTTATTTTCTGTATATTTTTCTGTTTTAAATCTACGAACTGCAGTTATGGAAATTATATAGTATGATTATGTACGTGATTTAACAGTTAAAGTGATTCCAATTGATTTTGTGATATAGACGTCTAACAGATTAAATTTTTTTTAACAAGAATAGATAAGAAAAAAATAAATATAAATTTTTTTTTTATATAAAGCTGGATGTGGATTCCTAATTGATTTTGGATGTTTACTAGTGATGAAATCATGATTGGTACGAACCTTGATAATCAATTACAGTTGATAGCTACAAGAAACAGATTTGGATTCATCCTTTTGAATTTATATAATTATTAATAATTAATAATTAAAATTATATTAATATTTATAATCTAAATAAAATTACTACTGATCTTATACGTATAATACTATATAATACAGAGTATAGCTATTTTATTTTTATATACGGAGTATTTCTATATTTATATAAGTGTTATATTAAGTAAATTATTGTTATCAATTTATTAATAAAAATCCATTAATAATATTAATTTTGTTAAGAATACTTAATAATAATAAATAAAATACTAATGTTAATAATAATAATATCAATAATAATAACAATAATTATATTAATAATAAATAATAAAACCTATAATAATAATTATAACAGCGATAATAATAATCTTATTGATGATAATATTAATTATTTTTTTAATGTTTAATAATATATTTATATCTAATAATATCACTAATATTAATCATAATAATTAAAATTACAACTTTACTACTGGTTATAATAATAATAATGATGTTAATAATGATATAATAATATTAGTAATTATAATAACTCAAATGTATCAATTTTCATATAATAAGTCTTAATAATATTATTAATATTGAATGTAATGATGTAACAACTATACTTGTAATTACATTTAATATAATATACAATATTATATTATGTGATAACATTTATTTATATATTACCACTAATTATAAATTATATATATATATTCATTTTAATTACACTTATTTATTTTGTATATTATTTTTATATAGTTAATTCTAATGATTTAATTGTAGTTTACTATCTAAATTTTATTATCATACTATTATTTATATTTACATATATATATATATATATATATATATATATATATATATATATATATATATATATATATATATATATATACATACATACATATTAGTTTACAACAATTGTTCGTGAATCATCGGTAATGGTCAAAGTCAAATGTATTTATGATATATAGTTCCAACATTTTGAGACTCGGTTTAATAGACTTTGCTTATCTTGTCGAAACTATATAAGAGTTAAGTTTAAATTTGGTCGGAAATTTCTGGGTCATCACAGTACCTGCCCGTTAAAGAAATTTCGTCCCGAAATTTGATTGGGGTTGTCATGGATAACAATAAGAATGTTTTCATGATGAATATGAGTCGATAAATAGAATTTTATCATTATTGAGAAGATAATTCGATTACTCGAAGAGTATAAGCGAAGCTATCGCAAAAGTTCGAAATAATGAAATAGAGATTCGTCTTAACTCTTGACGTAGTCATGGTTAAGTTCCGGAATCCCGGAGATTTAAAGATAATCTTCGAAATCTATATAAGATTTGATTCTTCGGCGAATAAGGAAAATAGAATCTCTTTAATTAAATGCGATGATCTGCCTTGATCGCTTTGTCTGATAATTCCATTATAAATTTACATCTTTCGTTTCATTACTTTCACCACTTCAATACTTTCTTTCTTAATTCATAATTTCAAGAATTGTGAAAATGCTTAATCCTGTTCTAGTCCTTGATATTTTCTTGATTATCGCATCAATCTCTCTTCTTTTTCAATTATCACCAGAGGAATCCGTTTATGTCTACTATGCTCTAGGGATTATTGTATTTCTCATTCTCCCGTGTCTTTATATTGCTATCCACATTGATATACACGGTTTGTAATTTATGTGTTTGTGATCGACTTTATATTTTCTCTTATATTTTGGAGCTCTTTGCCTTTTTATTATCTTCTCGGCCTCTAGTAATGAAATGTCCCATTCATATTGATTATAAACGTTCCATATTAATTGATTTCGTCGCGAGGTTTTGACCTCTATATGAGACGTTTTTCAAAGAGTGCATTCATTTTTAAAACAACCATAACCTTTATTTTATCGATAAAGGTTTAAAAAGCATTACGTAGATTATCAAATGATGATAATCTAAAATATACCGTTTACACACGACCATTACATAATGGTTTACAATATGAATATATTACATCAAAAATAAGTTTCTTGAATGCAGTTTTACATAATATCATACAAGCATGGACTCCAAATCTTGTCCTTATTTTAGTATGCAACAGCGGAAGCTCTTAATAATCACTTGAGAATAAACATGCTTAAAACGTCAACAAAAATGTTGGTGAGTTATAGGTTTAACCTATATATTATCAAATCATAATAATAGACCACAATATTTCATATTTCAATACATCCCATACATAGAGATAAAAATTATTCATACGGTGAACACCTGGTAACCGACATTAACAAGATGCATATAAGAATATCCCCATCATTCAGGGACATCCATCGGGCATGATATAAAAACTCGAAGTACTAAAGCATCCGCTACAATGGATGGGGTTTGTTGGGCCCAATAGATCTATCTTTAGGATTCGCGTCAATTAGTAGACTGGTTTACTAATTCTTAGGTTACCAAGTAAAAGGGGCATATTCGGCTTCGATCGTTCAACCATTGAAAGTAGTTTCATGTACTTGTGTCTATTTTGTAAAACATTTATAAAGCTGCATGTATTCTCATCCCAAAAATATTAGATTTTAAAAGTGAGACTATAACTCACTTTCACAGATTTTTACTTCGTCGGAAAGTAAGACTTGGCCACTGGTCGATTCACGAACCTATAACAAATATGTACATATATATCAAAGTAAGTTCAAAATATATTTACAAAATTTCTAATACGTTTTAATGTTTTAAGTTTATTAAGTCAGCTGTCCTCGTTAGTAACCTACAACTAGTTGTTCATAGTTAGATGTACAGAAATAAATTAATATATATTATCTTGACTCAATCCACGACCCAGTGTATACACGTCTCAGGCTAGATCACAACTCAAAGTATATATATTTTTGGAATCAACCTCAACCCTGTATAGCTAACTCCAACATTACTGCATATAGAGTGTCTATGGTTGTTCCAAATAATATATATAGATGGGTCGATATGATATGTCAAAACATTTGCATACGTGTATATGGTATCCCAAGATTACATAATATATTAGAATATATGTATTATACAATATAAGTTAGCTAGGATATGATTAATATAGATTTGTTATCAATTTTCACGTAGCTACAAGTAAAAATATCCAATCTTGTTTTACCCATAACTTCTTCGTTTTAAATCCATTTTGAGTGAATCCAATTGCTATGGTTTCAGATTGAACTTAAGTTTATGAATCTATATAGAAAAAGTATAAGTTTATAGTCGGAAATACAGGTTGCAAGTCATTTTTGTAAAGGTAGTCATTTCAGTCGAAAGAACGACGTCTAGATGACCATTTTGGAAAACATACTTCCACTTTGAGTTTAATCATGATTTTTGGATATAGTTTCATGTTCATAAGAAAAATCATTTTCCCAGAAGAACAACTTTTAAATCAAAGTTTATCATAGTTTTTAATTAACTAACCCAAAACAGCCCGCAGTGTTACTACGACGGCGTATATCCAGTTTTACGGTGTTTTTCGTGTTTTCAGGTTTTAAATCATTAAGTTAGCATATAATATAGATATAGAACATGTGTATAGTTGATTTTAAAAGTCAAGTTAGAAGGATTACCTTTTGTTTGCGAACAAGTTTAGAATTAACTAAACTATGTTCTAGTGATTTCAAGTTTAAACCTTCGAATAAGGTAGTTTTATATATATGAATCGAATGATGTTATGAACATCATTACTACCTCAGGTTTTGTGGATAAACCTACTGGAAATGAGAAAAATATATCTAGCTTCAAAGAATCCTTGGATGGCTTGAAAGTTCTTGAAGCAGAATCATGACACGAAAACAAGTTCAAGTAAGATTTCCACTCGAAATAAGATTGTTATAGTTATAGAAATTGAATCAAAGTTTGAATATGAGTATTACATTGTATTATAAAGATATCTTATTGTAAATAAGAAAGATTTTTTGAGGTTGAATGATCACTTTACAAGATTGAAAGTAAGCTAGTAAACTTGGAAGTACTCTTGATTTTATGAAACTAGAACTTATAGAATTTATGAAGAACACTTAGAACTTGAAGATAGAACTTGAGAGAGATCAATTTGATGAAGAAAATTGAAGAATGAAAGTGTTTTTAGGTGTTTTTGGTCGTTGGTATATGGATTAGATATAAAGGATGTGTAATTTTGTTTACATGTAAATAAGTCATGAATGATTACTAATATTTTTGTAATTTTATGAGATATTTCATGCTAGTTTCCAAATGATGGTTCCCACATGTGTTAGATGACTCACATGGGCTGCTAAGAGCTGATAATTGGAGTGTACATACCAATAGTACATACATCTAAAAGCTGTGTATTGTACGAGTACGAATACGGGTGCATACGAGTAGAATTGTTGATGAAACTGAACGAGGATGTAATTGTAAGAATTTTTGTTAAGTAGAAGTATTTTGATAAGTGTCTTGAAGTCTTTCAAAAGTGTATGAATACATATTAAAACACTACATGTATATACATTTTAACTGAGTCGTTAAGTCATCGTTAGTCGTTACATGTTAATGTTGTTTTGAAACCTTTAGGTTAACGATCTTGTTAAATGTTGTTAACCCATTGTTTATTATAACTAAAGAGATGTTAAATTATTACATTATCATGATATTATGATATATTAATATATCTTAGTATGATATATATACAGTTAAATGTTGTTACAACGATAATCGTTACATATATGTCTCATTTCGAAATCATTAAGTTAGTAGTCTTGTTTTTACATATGTAGTTCATTGTTAATACACTTAATGAAATGTTTACTTATCATTTATCATGATTAAACATAGTGTATCAATATCTTAATATGATTCATATGTATTTAGTAAGACGTTGTTATAACGATAATTGTTATATATATCGTTTCGAGTTTCTTAATTCAATAAACTCAATTTTATGTATATAACTTATTGTTAAAATACCTAATGAGATACTTACTTATCATAATATCATGTTAACTATATATATAATCATATATATGTCATCATATAGTTTTTACAAGTTTTAACGTTCGTGAATCACCGGTCAACTTGGGTGGTCAATTGTCTATATGAAACCTATTTAAATTAATCAAGTCATAAAAAGTTTGATTGCTTAACATGTTGGAAACACTTAATCATGTAAATAACAATTTCATTTAATATATATAAACATGGAAAAGTTCGGGTCACTACAGTACCTACCCGTTAAATAAATTTCGTCCCGAAATTTTAAGCAGTTGGAGGTGTTGACGTATCTTCTGGAAATAAGTGCAGGTATTTCTTCTTCATTTGATCATCTCGTTCCCAGGTGAACTCGGGTCCTCTACGAGCATTCCATCGAACTTTAACAATTGGTATCTTGTTTTGCTTAAGTCTTTTAACCTTACGATCCATTATTTTGACAGGTTCTTCGACGAATTGAAGTTTTTCGTTGATTTGGATTTCGTCTAACGGAATAGTGAGATCTTCTTTAGCAAAACATTTCTTCAAATTTGAGACGTGGAAAGTGTTATGTACAGCCGTGAGTTGTTGTGGTAATTCAAGTCGGTAAGCTACTGGTCCGACACGATCAATAATCTTGAATGGTCCTATATACCTTGGATTTAATTTCCCTCATTTACCAAATCGAACAATGTCTTTCCAAGGTGCAACCTTAAGCATGACCATCTCTCCAATTTCAAATTCTGTATCTTTTTTTTTAATGTCGGCGTAGTTCTTTTGTCGACTTTGAGCGGTTTTCAACCGTTGTTGAATTTGGATGATCTTCTCGGTAGTTTCTTGTATTATCTCCGGATCCATAATCTGTCTATCCCCCACTTCACTCCAAACAATCGAAGACCTGCACTTTCTATCATAAAGTGCTTCAAACGGCGCCATCTCAATGCTTGAATGGTAGATGTTGTTGTAGGAAAATTCTGCTAACGGTAGATGTCGATCCCAACTATTTCCGAAATCAATAACACATTCTCGTAGCATGTCTTCAAGCGTTTGTATCGTACTTTCGCTCTACCCATTAGTTTGTGGATGATAGGCAGTACTCATGTCTAGACGAGTTCCTAATGCTTGCTGTAATGTCTGCCAGAATCTTGAAATAAATCTGCCATCCCTATCAGAGATAATAGAGATTAGTATTCTATGTCTGGAGACGACTTCCTTCAAATATAGTCGTGCTAACTTCTCCATCTTGTCATCTTCTATTATTGGCAGGAAGTGTGCTGATTTAGTGAGACGATCAACTATTACCCAAATAGTATCAAAACCACTTGCAGTCCTTGGCAATTTAGTAATGAAATCCATGGTAATGTTTTCCCATTTCCATTCTGGGATTTCGGGTTGTTGAAGTAGATCTGATGGTTTCTGATGCTCAGCTTTGACCTTAGAACACGTCAAACATTCCCCTACGTATTTAGCAATATCGGCTTTCATACCTGGCCACCAAAAATGTTTCTTGAGATCTTTGTACATCTTCCCCGTTCCAGGGTGTATTGAGTATCTCGTTTTATGAGCTTCTCTAAGTACCATTTCTCTCATATCTCCAAATTTTGGTACCCAAATTCTTTCAGCCCTATACCGGGTTCCGTCTTCCCGAATATTAAGATGCTTCTCCGATCCTTTAGGTATTTCATCCTTTAAATTTTCCTCTTTTAAAACTCCTTGTTGCGCCTCCTTTATTTGAGTAGTAAGGTTATTGTGAATCATTATATTCATAGCTTTTACTCGAATGGGTTCTCTGTCTTTCTACTTAAAGCGTCGGCCACCACATTCGCCTTTCCCGGGTGGTAACGAATCTCAAAGTCGTAATCATTCAACAATTCAATCCATCTGCGCTGCCTCATGTTCAGTTGTTTCTGATTAAATATATGTTGAAGACTTTTGTGGTCGGTATATATAATACTTTTGACCCCATATAAGTAGTGCCTGCAAGTCTTTAATGCAAAAACAACCGCGCCTAATTCCAAATCATGCGTCGTATAATTCTGCTCGTGAATCTTCAATTGTCTAGACGCATAAGCAATTACCTTCGTTCGTTGCATTAATACACAACCGAGACCTTGCTTTGAAGCGTCACAATATATCACAAAATCATCATTCCCTTCAGGTAATGACAATATAGGTGTCGTAGTTAACTTTTTCTTTAACAATTGAAATGCTTTCTCTTGTTCATCCTTCCATTCAAATTTCCTCCCTTTATGCGTTAATGCAGTGAAGGGTTTTGCTATTCTGGAAAAATCTTGGATGAACCTTCTGTAGTAACCAGCTAGTCCTAAAAATTGGCGTATATGCTTCAGAGTTTTTAGGTTTCCCATTTTTCAACGGTTTCAATCTTTGCTGGATCCACCTGAATACCTTCTTTGTTCACTATGTGACCGAGGAATTGAACTTCTTCCAACTAAAATGCACACTTTGGAAACTTACCGTACAGTTTTTCTTTTCTCAGTAACTCTAGCACTTTTCATAAATGTTCTTCATGCTCTTGATCATTCTTCGAGTAAATAAGTATGTCATCGATGAAAAAAATGACAAACTTGTCAAGATATGGCCCACACACTCGGTTCATGAGGTCCATGAACACAGCTGGTGCGTTCGTCAATCTAAATGGCATAACCATAAACTCGTAATGACCGTAACGCGTCCTAAAAGCAGTCTTTGGTATACCATCCTCCTTCACCCGCATTTGATGATACCCAGAACGTAAATCAATCTTCGAATAAACTGACGAGCCTTTTAGTTGATCAAATAAGTCGTCGATTCTCGGTAGTGGGTAGCGGTTCTTGATGGTAAGTTTGTTCAACTCTCGGTAGTCGATACACAACCTAAATGTACCATCCTTCTTCTTGACAAACAAAACAGGAACTCCCCACGGTGATGAGCTTGGTCGAATGAAACCACGCTCTAAAAGTTCTTGTAATTGGCTCTGAAGTTCCTTCATTTTGCTAGGTGCGAGTCTGTATGGAGCACGAGCTATTGGTGCAGCTCCCGGTACAAGGTCTATTTGAAATTCAACGGATCGGTGTGGAGGCAGTCCTGGTAATTCTTTCGGAAATACATCGGGAAATTCTTTTGCGACTGGAACATCATTGATGTTCTTTTCTTCGGAATTGACTTTCTCGACGTGTGCTAGCACAGCATAGATACCTTTTCTTATTAGTTTTTGTGCCTTCAGGTTACTAATAAGATTTAACTTCGCGTTGCTCTTTTCTCCATACACCATTAAGGGTTTTCCTTTTTCTCGTATAATGCGAATTGTATTTTTGTAACAAATGATCTCTGCTTTTACTTCTTTCAACCAATCCATACCGATTATCACATCAAAACTCCTTAACTCTACTGGTATCAAGTCAATCTTAAATGTTTCGCTAACCAGTTTAATTTCTCGATTCCGACATATATTATCTGCTGTAATTAATTTACCGTTTGCTAATTCGAGTAAAAATTTATTATCCAAGGGCGTCAGTGAACAACTTAGTTTAGCACAAAAATCTCTACTCATATAGCTTCTATCTGCACCCGAATCAAATAAAACATAAGCAGATTTATTGTCAATGAGAAACGTACCCGTAACAAGCTCCGGGTCTTCCTGCGCTTCTGCCGTATTAATATTGAAAACTCTTCCGCGGCCCTGCCCATTAGTATTCCCCTGATTCGGGCAATTTCTACTAAAATGGCCCGGTTTTCCACATCCAAAACAAACTATGGCGGTATTATTTGTTCCGACATTATTTATTCCTTTAGTTCGGTTATGCATTGGTCCGTAGATTTCGCACTTCTTCGCGCTATGACCATTTCTTTTACACCTGTTGCAAAATGTCGTGCAGAATCCCAGGTGACCCTCTTCACATCTTTGGCATGGCTGCTTTTGGTTTTTGTTGCCATTGTTGTTATTGAGATTGTTGTTGGGATTGTTATTGTTGTAGTTATTGTTGTTATTGTTGTTGGGCCGGTTATTGTAGTTATTGTTGGGATGTTTGTTGAAGTTGTTGTTGCGATTGATGTTGCGGTTATTGGGATAGTTGTTGCGATTTTGGTTGTGATTGTTGTTGTTGTTGTTGTATTGGTGACTCTTGTCATTGGTTTCTTCCCACTTTCTCTTGACTTGTTTCATGTTAGCCTCTTCGGTCGCCTGCTCTTTAATCCTTCCTTCGATCTGGTTCACTAATTTGTGAGCCATTTGACTTACCTTTTGTATGGAGGCGGGCTCGTGTGAACTCACATCTTCTTGAATTCTTTCCGGTAACCCTTTTACAAATGCGTCGATCTTCTCTTCTTCGTCTTCAAATGTTCTGGGACACAATAGGCACAATTCTGTGAATCGTCGTTCGTACGTGGTGATATCGAAACCTTGCGTTCGTAATCCTCTAAGCTCTACCTTGAGCTTATTGACCTCATTCCTGGGACGATACTGCTCGTTCATCAATTGCTTGAATGTTGACCATGGTAGTGCGTAAGCAGCATCTTGTCCTACCTGCTCGAGATAGGTATTCCACCATGTTAACGCCGTACCTGTGAAGGTATGCGTAGCGTACTTAACTTTGTCCTCTTCAGTACACTTACTTATGGCAAACACCGATTCGACCTTCTCGGTCCACCGTTTCAATCCAATTGGTCCTTCGGTTCCATCAAATTCTAAAGGTTTGCAGGCAGTGAATTCTTTGTAGGAGCATCCTACACGATTTCTTGCGAAATTAGTTCCACTGCTAGATCCAGAGTTATTGTTATTTTGCATTGCAGCCTGCACTGCGGCTATGTTCGCATCAAGGAAAACATGGAAGTCTTCCTCACTCATGTTCAAGTTCTGACGAGTCACCGGTGCCATTTCCTTCAAAATAGCCAAAAGAATTGAGTTAATCATATGGAATTTAAGAGTAGTCAATAGTATTTCATAGCATAATATGAACTTATTTATAAAAGCTTTTTCTTCATATTAGCATTTTATAGTTTTAATTCGGGTAGTACCTACCCGTTAAGTTCATACTTAGCAGCTATTATACAATTCAACTACTAAGATTCTATATGAAAAACTTATTACAATAATATTTCGCGTTCAAACTTTATACAATATTTTACAAACTTACAATACCGCTATAATACATTTAGGATGAAATATAGCACATAATAACTTTGCTACTCGGCAGCTATGAAGGCAATTCTAGTTAATACGCAGGTTGTTCAGCAAAAGAAATAAAGACACGTAATTCATAAGTCCAGAAACAAGTCATGCATTCAGGTTTTACTAAGACGACTTCCCATCCTTGATCTTGTGGAAAATAACCGTTATGACCATTGGCTAGGCAGAAAATTGTAATGTCGTCAAAAGGTCGAGGGTTTCGTAATGTCCAACAGCCCCGTAATAATCTAAAAACCTTGTTTCTCACCCCAACTACTGAATCCGTCACTTGTGGGAAGGTTTTATTTAAAAGCTGCAATCCGATGTTCTTTTTATCACTTTGGTAAGAAGCGAACATCACTAACCCGTAAGCATAACATGCTTCTTTATGTTGCATGTTAGAAGCTCTTTCTAATTCACGAAATCCTATGTTGGGATATGTTGAGTCAAAATAGGTTCTTAACCCGTAGCGTAAAATTGCATTTGGGTTCCTCGCATTTAATGCTTTAAAGAAAACACGGCTTAACTTACGGTCTCCCCAATGTGATATACCCCACCTATCAAAGGAAAGCCTTTTATAAACTAAGGCATTTCTGGAAAGTCTTTCAAATGTTTGACAAGTTAATTTCGCCATAACTAAATGTGCTGATGAATTCTGACTGACTCTAGACAAGATTTCCTCAATCATATCCTCTGGTAGGTCTTCTAAAATATTCGGTTGTCTACCCTTAACGTCCATTTTGTTTTTACACTGTAAAATAGACAAGGATTAGATTCATAAAAGATAATTAACAAACAATACAAGCAAGTTTTACATAGAACATAAAAGTACAAGCACACTACAATACATATAATACACAACATGATTACAACCCTCTAATCTGAATCACTGGTTTCTTCTTCTTCGGACTTGGTTCGTTTTCCTAATTTTCTAGGAATATATGGTGTTCCTCTAATACGAGCTGTCATTTTCCACAATGGTTTAGAAAAACCTGGTGGTTTAGAGGTTCCCGGGTCATTGTTACATTTTAGGAAATACGAATGTTGCCGATACATATAAAGTTCATCGGGGTTGGAATCGGGTTTCTCTATTTTTATACCTTTTCCCTTATTATTTTCTTTTGCTTTATTAAATTGGGTCGAGGTAACTTCTATAACATCATCGGAATCCTCATCGAGATCCGATTCAATGGAAAATTGATAATCTTCCCAATATTTTGCTTCCTCGGCGGAAACACCATTGACCATTATTAACTTTGGTCCGTTGGTTGAGGATTTTCTTTTATTTAATCGATTTACTATATGTATCAATATTTCTTCCTCCGGAACCTCTTCTTCTTCCGGTTCCTCCTCTTTCGGTTCCTCTTCTTCCGGTTCCTCCTCTTCCGGTTCCTCTTCTTCCGGTTCCTCTTCGGGAATTTGTGAATCTTCCCAAAATATATTCGACTCTTCATTATTATCATGTGAATCGATGGGATTTGTACTAGTGGTAGACATCTATCACACAATATCAAACACATTAAGAGGTTAATATATCACATAATATTTACATGTTAATAATATATAGTTTCCAACAAAAGTGTTAAGCAATCGTTTTTAAAGAAAACACGGTCGAAGTCCAGACTCACTAATGTATCCTAATAAACTTGATAAGATACACTAATGCAAATTTCTGGTTCTCTAAGACCAACGCTCGGATACCAACTGAAATGTCCCGTTCATATTGATTATAAACGTTCCATATTAATTGATTTCGTCGCGAGATTTTGACCTCTATATGAGACGTTTTTCAAAGACTGCATTCATTTTTAAAACAACCATAACCTTTTTTTATCGATAAAGGTTTAAAAAGCATTACGTAGATTATCAAATAATGATAATCTAAAATATACTGTTTACACACGACCATTACATAATGGTTTACAATATGAATATATTACATCAAAAATAAGTTTCTTGAATGCAGTTTTACATAATATCATACAAGCATGGACTCCAAATCTTGTCCTTATTTTAGTATGCATTAGAGGAAGCTCTTAATAATCACCTGCGAATAAACATGCTTAAAACATCAACAAAAATGTTGGTGAGTTATAGGTTTAACCTATATATTATCAAATCATAATATTAGACCACAAGATTTCATATTTCAATACATCCCATACATAGAGATAAAAATCATTCATACAGTGAACACCTGGTAACCGACATTAAGAAGATGCATTTAATAATATCCCCATCATTCCGGGACATCCATCGGACATGATATAAAAACTCAAAGTACTAAAGCATCCGCTACAACGGATGGGGTTTGTTGGGCCCAATAGATCTATCTTTAGGATTCACGTCAATTAGTAGACTGGTTTACTAATTCTTAGGTTACCAAGTAAAAGGGGCATATTCGGCTTCGATTGTTCAACCATTGAAAGTAGTTTCATGTACTTGTGTCTATTTTGTAAAATATTTATAAAGCTGCATGTATTCTCATTCCAAAAATATTAGATTTTAAAAGTGAGACTATAACTCACTTTCACAGATTTTTACTTCGTCGGGAAGTAAGACTTGGCCACTGGTCGATTCATGAACCTATAACAAATATGTACATATATATCAAAGTATGTTCAAAATATATTTACAACATTTCTAATACGTTTTAATGTTTTAAGTTTATTAAGTCAGCTGTCCTCGTTAGTAACCTACAACTAGTTGTTCATAGTTAGATGTACATAAATAAATTAATATATATTATCTTGACCCAATCCACGACCCAGTGTATACACGTCTCAGGCTAGATCACAACTCAAAGTATATATATTTTTGGAATCAACCTCAACCCTGTATAGCTAACTCCAACATTACTGCATATAGAGTGTCTATGGTTGTTCCAAATAATATATATAGATGGGTCGATATGATATGTCAAAACATTTGCATACGTGTCTATGGTATCCCAAGATTACATAATATATTAGAATATATGTATTATACAATATAAGTTAGCTAGGATATGATTAATATAGATTTGTTATCAATTTTCACGTAGCTACAACAAGTAAAAATATCCAATCTTGTTTTACCCATAACTTCTTCGTTTTAAATCCGTTTTGAGTGAATCCAATTGCTATGGTTTCATATTGAACTTAAATTTATGAATCTATACAGAAAAAATATAAGTTTATAGTCATAAATATAGGTTACAAGTCGTTTTTGTAAAGGTAGTCATTTCAGTCGAAAGAACGACGTCTAGATGACCATTTTGGAAAACATACTTTAACTTTGAGTTTAATCATGATTTTTGGATATAGTTTCATGTTCATAAGAAAAATCATTTTCTCAGAAGAACAACTTTTAAATCAAAGTTTATCATAGTTTTTAATTAACTAACCCAAAACAGCCTGCGGTGTTACTACGACGGCGTATATCCAGTTTTACGGTGTTTTTCGTGTTTTCAGGTTTTAAATCATTAAGTTAGCATATCATATAGATAAAGAACATGTGTCTAGTTGATTTTAAAAGTCAAGTTAGAAGGATTAACTTTTGTTTGCGAACAAGTTTAGAATTAACTAAACTATGTTCTAGTGATTTCAAGTTTAAACATTCGAATAAGGTAGTTTTATATATATGAATCGAATGATGTTATGAACATCATTACTACCTCAGGTTTTGTGGATAAACCTACTGGAAATGAGAAAAATAGATCTAGCTTCAAAGGATCCTTGGATGGCTTGAAAGTACTTGAAGTAGAATCATGACACGAAAACAAGTTCAAGTAAGATTTCCACTCGAAATAAGATTGTTATAGTTATAGAAATTGAATCAAAGTTTGAATATGAGTATTACCTCGTATTAGAAAGATATCTTACTGTAAATAAGAAAGATTTCTTGAGGTTGGATGATCACTTTACAAGATTGGAAGTAAGCTAGCAAACTTGGAAGTATTCTTGATTTTATGAAACTATAACTTATAGAATTTATGAAGAACACTTAGAACTTGAAGATAGAACTTGAGAGAGATCAATTTGATGAAGAAAATTGAAGAATGAAAGTGTTTGTAGGTGTTTTTGGTCGTTGGTATATGGATTAGATATAAAGGATGTGTAATTTTGTTTACATGTAAATAAGTCATGAATGATTACTAATATTTTTGTAATTTTATGAGATATTTCATGCTAGTTGCCAAATGATGGTTCCCACATGTGTTAGGTGACTCACATGGGCTGCTAAGAGCTGATAATTGAAGTGTATATACCAATAGTACATACATCTAAAAGCTGTGTATTGTACGAGTACGAATACGGGTGCATACGAGTAGAATTGTTGATGAAACTGAACGAGGATGTAATTGTAAGCATTTTTGTTAAGTAGAAGTATTTTGATAAGTGTCTTGAAGTCTTTCAAAAGTGTATGAATACATATTAAAACACTACATGTATATACATTTTAACTGAGTCATTAAGTCATCGTTAGTCGTTACATGTAAATGTTGTTTTGAAACCTTTAGGTCAACGATCTTGTTAAATGTTGTTAACCCATTGTTTATTATATCTAAAGAGATGTTAAATTATTACATTATCATGATATTATGATATATTAATATATCTTAGTATGATATATATACAGTTAAATGTTGTTACAAAGATAATTGTTACATATATGTCTCGTTTCGAAATCATTAAGTTAGTAGTCTTGTTTTTACATATGTAGTTCATTGTTAATACACTTAATGAAATGTTTACTTATCATTTATTATGATTAAACATAGTGTATCAATATCTTAATATGATTCATATGTATTTAGTAAGACGTTGTTATAACGATAATTGTTATATATATCGTTTCGAGTTTCTTAATTCAATAAACTCAATTTTATGTATATAACTTATTGTTAAAATACCTAATGAGATACTTACTTATCATAATATCATGTTAACTATATATATAATCATATATATATGTCATCATATAGTTTTTACAAGTTTTAACGTTCGTGAATCACCGGTCAACTTGGGTGGTCAATTGTCTATATGAAACCTATTTAAATTAATCAAGTCTTAACAAGTTTGATTGCTTAACATGTTGGAAACACTTAATCATGTAAATAACAATTTCATTTAATATATATAAACATGAAAAAGTTCGGGTCACTACAAGTAAAGCGAGTAACGGTCCAGAATACGTAAGTATGGAACTTCGAATGAACTTCATGTTCTAAACAAGAAAGAACGTAATAGTACGATTTGATTTGTCAAATTACCAGAATCACTGAGAATAGAACTATCAAGAATATACTTTCTTGATATCTTCAGAAGTTAAGCAGAATGAAACAGTTATGTAACATGGCACATGATGACGTTATGATCTGTGAATCATCATGTCCCATTAGAAACTTAGCATGACTTACTGTAATATAATCACATTGATCAAGTGTCATTATATTATACTAACTCATGTTTCAGTTCCCAACACTACTTCAAAATTCATTCATAGTTTATACTTAGATTTTACAGAAATTTCCAATATAATGTATTACAGATAGTACTAAGAGGTATATAATTTCAGTCGAGAATATTTATGAAAATATCCTCAGAAATATTGAAAGTTATGAAGATATTTTGGAATTTCTAAGTTCGATGGTTGATGAAGAAAGATTTTCCGCAAGATTTTAACATGAGTACGGAACTAGATATTCGTTGAAGGTTTCATCGGATCCAGAATTACATGGTTTCTTTGAATATATGGTATGGTCCTTATATTTGGCCTTGGTCTCCTTCATAGTTTGCTCAATCTGTTTTTCAGTACTAAATTTTCTATCGAGCGTTCCCAACATTCCATTCTTATTATCAAACTTTTGGCCGTTTAGACCATCTTCGATTTTGCTGTTTCCTCTGCATTTAATGCTACCATATCTGAATCATCGATTATCAATCCGAGGTGGTTTCAAGAGAATTGTGTTTTTAGATGATTAAACACTGATGGTAATATGGTGGAATATAAAAGGTTCCCCGGTAATAATAAAAGAGCACACATATATATCAAAGTTATAATAAGGTTGTTTCGAACGAAAAGTCGAAGTTGACTTGCTGGAGCTGTGACAAAATTTGTTACTTTGAAAGGAATTACCAAGTTATTTTGGGTAATAATAATACTAAAGGAATTAGCACAGATACGTGTTAAATGTTTACTCAGGTTTTCGAGAGTTTTCCAGGTGCATGCCCATATGCATAGGTTCTTCCTTTTGTAGATAACGTGTGGTTGGATCATCCTTTCTATTGAGGTGTTTTCAAGAATTATGAAAGGTTTGAACGCAGATTGGAATCGTCAAGATACAAATGAGGTTTAAGATGAAATCAAGTGGCAAACTTGAAGAATTGTTTAGTTTCATATGTTATATTCAATATTTTAATTCATTTTAATTGTCCAATATTATTAGTCCACAGTCGATAGTCCACAGTTACAGTCCAATAATTCATATATAGTTTAATATATAATATTTGAATTAATTAATATGTATCGAGACCCGTGTACATGTCTCAGACTCGATCACAACTCAAAGTATATATATTATTGTAGAAGCAACCTCAACCCTGTATAGCGAACTCGATCATTACAGCATATAGAGTGTCTATGGTTATTCCAAATAATATATATAGATGGGTCGATATGATATGTCAAAAGCTTGTATACGTGTCCCGATATTTAAATGGATAAATAACAGTATTTAAATGATGATAAATAAAATTGCGTAAAATAAATTGCGATAATTAAATGACGAAGTGCGTAAAATAAATAACAGAAATTAAATGACGATAAATAAAATTGCGAGAATTAAAATTGCGATAAAATAAATTGCGATAATTAAATTGCGATAAATAAATTGCGATAATTAAAATGTAATACGGAATTAACAGTTAGCTAGGAACAGTTAGCTAGGATTTCGTTAGCGTGAATTCTTAACAAAATTTCTCATAGTTAATTCGTTTGTTTCTAACAAATTTTATTTTGTCAAATGTTTTTCTTCATTATGCCACTTGTTGGATTCTGATAAGTCAAAATCCAAATATGAATTTGAATGAAAATGGTTATTCTGTGATGAGCGGATTCGTACTTCTGTGGTTGTAAGTAGGATAGTAAATGACTATTGAATCAGATTCGAAGAATGTACAGTGTAACTTATTAATTTGAAATCTAAATATTCCTCGGGTATTACCGACCCGTTAAAATATTTTCAACATTAACAGTTTGTACGAAAGAATTTTTAATTACAATCTTTATGAAAATATATACTTACATCTATATTTTCTTCAGATTTAATCATGGATTTAATGAATTAATATGATATTAATCTCATTTGCTTTTCGATTAGAATAGCTAATCTCTAAGACTTTAGAGATTACATAATTGCCATGTTTCGTGAAGATAAATGATATAGAACGATTCGTAGAACGAAAATTAATCGACGTAGAACAAGGTGTAAAACAAAGATTATGCTCGAGGTACAGAATGAGATGTTGAGGCATGGATTGTTGATGGTACTGGTGCTGTTACTGATGGTACTGTTGGCGTCGGTGATGTTGCTGAAGCTTGTAAATTTTGCACCATATTCTCCTAATTGTTTATTTGAGCGCGAAGTTTGCTAACTTCTTCTATTATTCCGGGATGATTGTCGGTCAGAACGAGCGGATAAATAAGGTTTAGAATTGTGGATAGAATATAATCGTGTCGAACTACTCTAGAAATGAGGCTGAAAATGGTGTTTCGGATAGATTCGCCGGTAAGTGCTTCAAGATCTTCGCCAAGAGGGCAATTTGGTTGGTGGAAAGGATCGCCTTCTTCGCGTCTCCATTGATTAAGTCGACTACGAACCCATCAGATGAATTGGGGATGGCTGATTGATTGATTCATTCTGGTGACACCGCTTTCGGAGCTTAGGTGAATATCCATGTCGGAATAGCTGTCGGAATAACTATCGGAATAGCTATCGAAATCCGAGGGACTCGAACTGGTTGAGGGATTCATCTCATACGATCAGATGAAGGATTTTCGATAAGAAATAGATTATAGGATGTAGAATAGTACCCTGCAATACATAATTTATATATGCATATATAATACTAAAATCCCATAAGTTACGGAGGAATCTACGGAAGCTGTCTGGCAAAGGTAACAATAACAGATACCCTAAGATATGAATTTATCTATACACTGTCTATGCAATAGAGGTAGTAAGACATGTCTAGACTAAGAATGATAAGCAGGTAATTTCCTAAGGATGATAGGCAGATGATTTCTGACTAGAAATGATAAGCAAACTTTTGACATGCAAACACGGTTGAAGTCCAGACTCACTAATGCATCTAAACAACTATCAGTTAGACACACTAATGCGAGACCTGGTTCGCTAAGACCACCGCTCTGATACCAACTCTAATAACCCGTCCTAATCCATCAGAACGAATACATTACATTTGGTTACATCGTGACGTACTTGACCTCTATATGATACAATTTTACAAACATTGCATTCGTTTTTAAAAGACAACTTTCATTACATCGAAAGTTGACGGCATGCATATCATTTCATAATATAACCAACTATTATTGACTTAGTAATAATCTTGATGAACTTGACGACTCGAATGCAACGTCTTTTGAAATATGTCATGAATGACTCCAAGTAATATCTCTAATATGAGCAAATGCACAGCGGAAGATTTCTTTAATACCTGAGAATTAAACATGCTTTAAAGTGTCAACCAAAAGGTTGGTGAGTTCATTAGTTTATCATAAACATTCATTTCCATCATTTTAATAGACCACAAGAATTTCATTTCCATTTCTCATAAATATACGTCCCATGCATAGAGACAAAAATATCATTCATATGGTGAACACCTGGTAACCGACATTAACAAAATGCATATAAGAATATCCCCTATCATTTCGGGAAATCCTACGGACATGATAAAAACAACATCGAAGTACTAAAGCATCCGGTACTTTGGATGGGGTTCGTTAGGCCCAATAGATCTATCTTTAGGATTCGCGTCAATTAGTAGACTGGTTTACTAATTCTTAGGTTACCAAGCAAAAGGGGCATATTCAGCTTCGATCATTCAACCATATAATGTAGTTTCGATTACTTGTGTCTATTTCGTAAAACATTTATAAAAATTTCGCATGTATTCTCAGCCCAAAAAATATAGAGGGTAAAAAGGCAAATGAAACTCAATATATTGTATTTTATAGTAAAAATACATATGACGTCATTGAACAACTGAATAATGCAGGGTTGGCCTCGGATTCACGAACCTATATCAATTGTATAACTATTAATATACATAATGTAAATCACAAAATTTCATTTATTAGTATGTATTATTTATATATTTATAGTTATATAGAATTTATACTAAATTCCATTTTAAAACGTATACTTATATTATATATATATGTATATATATATATATATATATATATATATATATATATATATATATATATATATATATATATATATATATATATATATATATATATATATATATATATCAATTTTGTGTATATATATTTATAACGATTAATATTTATACAACTAGTGATATTAATATATCTATGTACATATATATGTGATTAGTATTGTATTTATGAAATATAATTAGTTTGTTATGTGAATTATTAATACAATCCTAGTATATGTAATAAGTATATTTAATGTTCAAAATATTTATTTACTAAAATGATAGTTTTGATAATAATGATTTACTAAATATAATAGGGATAACTTTTATTAATAATGATAATACTAATAATAAGAATGATAATGATAATCTTTAATAATAATAATGATGATAAGTTATTTCATTTTTTTTACAACAATATTGATAATAATATCTAATACTAATAATGAGTAGTCATAATACTAATGATGATAATAATAATGTTATTAATAATAATGGTACTAACAATAATAATACAATAATAATGTTAATAATAATAATAATAGTAATATTATTGATAATACTAATAATCTTTAAATGATATTACTAGCAATAATAATAATAATAATGATATCAAAGTTTATATTAATAATCATTTTGCTAAATAATAATAACTAATATAATAGCAATAATAATAATAATAATAAAAATAATAATAATAATAATAACAATAATAATAATAATAATAATAATAATAATAATAATAATAATAATAATAATAATAATAATAATCATTATGATAATAATAATAATAATAATAATAATAATAATAATAATAATAATAATAATAATAATAATAAAAGTTTGGTAATAGAAACTACCTTAGAAGCCCTTAAAAAGACATAGTTGCACAAGGCAAGGATTGAACGCGAGACCTCTCGAAACCCGTCACTACCATAAACCAGCTGGGCTGTTGCCCGATTTCTGTTTTATTTCCCTTTTCATTTGTATTTTACCCGAGTTTATTTTTCTTCATGTTCTTCCTCTTATAAACGAATCAACATCAAAACCCACGTTTATAAGACCCCAATATTTATGGCACACAGAGTTTTAAATGATGTACGTATAATGGATGAAGCTTTGTGTAAAAGTTAAAAGGTCAGAATCTGCCCAGACCTGGGTGCGCGCCGCGCACATGCCCAGCGACAGAATTCTGCCTTTTTCTATTTTAAGTTTAATGAAGGGCTTTTTGGTCTTTTCACTTGAGGCCGGATCGCAGGCCTTATCGACTGGTTTGGATTCACTTTTGGATCATTTTCACATCCATTCATCACTCTCAAGTATCTTAGAGAGAGAGGGAGAATTCTAGTGAGAGAATTGGGGTTTTGGAGAGGAAGGAGCTTGAACTGATCAAAGTCTCGGGTTTTAAAGTTGTTCACCTCATTCCTAGCTTCGTTTTGGTTGTTGTGGTAAGTTCTAACTCCGAATTTCATTGTTTGATTTTGATATTCAAGTTAGGGTTTGAACTTAAATTGTTGATAAACCCATTTAAACTCATGAAGTGAGTTTAGTGTTGCTTGTAATCGGGTTTATTGTTATTATTGGTGGATTTTGGGTTGGTGAACAAATTGGTTATGATTAGGACTTGTAATTGGGTTTAATCACTAGGTTTAGTGATTATGGAAGTATTGGAACCCTTTTTGTGTGTTTGAAAGACTAATTTTGGAATTGAGTCAAAATTAGGGTTGTTGGGTGATTTTGAGATTGATAAGTGTTTAACACTTAAGATTGGGTTCATTGGCATATTAGAACCATGTTCACTTATGATTAGTGATTATTGGTTAGTTTGGACGCGTTTTGTGTTTATGAGTGCAATTGGTCGAATTTGCACTAAGTGTCGAATTGAGTTGGTTGTAAATCCACTCTAAGTGTGTTGTTGTATTTATGATGAATTGATTAGGTATTTTCCATTGACGTGTTGCAGATTACTTGGAAGCATTCATCAAGGCGACAAGGTGAGTGTTAATATCCTATGTGCATATGTATGTGTAGGATGGGTGCGGGTCGGGTGAAGTGGTTCTCGGTTATAGAGCTCACTTCACATATAGGTGGATTTTTATAGACTTGTGTAATAGGTCCAATTGGCACGGTTGTACGTTTTGGTTAACCACCATTGGTGAGTTGCACACTTGTGTGTACGATATCACATGGATTGTGATTTGCAGTTATAACCCCGACGGCGTGGGTTATGGAGTGGGAAATGAATATCGGTTTGCTCGTATTCATAATATTTTGGGTAGTGAATCCCGGGTAGTGCGGATTCATGATGACTCGGGTTGTTCGGTCATCTTGTGATGAGGTAGTGAATCTCGGGTGGTGCGAATTCACTAAGGCTCGGGTAGTTCGGCCAACCTCGGTTGTTGAATTGGCGAAGAAGTGAATATCGGGTTGTGCAAATTCACTAAGGCTCGGGTTGTTCGGCCAATCTTCATTGTGGTGTCTGGTATTCGGTAATGGGTTAAGGGGTTAACCTTATTCGTTTATATATTGTTATATATATATATATATATATATATATATATATACACATATATATATATATATATATATATATATATATATATATATATATATATATATATATATATATATTGTTGTATTGTCGTGATGTAGCTAACCCTCTGGGTGTAGCTTTTTGGCGTTGTTCACATCGTCGTTGGTGAACTTATGTTTGTTGATGCATATTTAGCTTGTTACTTAGTGATCGTACGGTTTGCTTAGATTAGCTTGCCTTATTGCATGGATGCTCCGGTATGCGGTATTTGATAATTTGTGGCGTGTCCATTTTATGCATATATATGTATGTAGTATATTTTCACTCACTAAGCATTAGCTTACCCTCTCGTTGTTTACATTTTTATAGATTGCAGATGCGGTGGCTCGGGTAAGCGGGAACTAGTGGACTCGCATAGTTGCTTTAGAAGGCTTGCTTTTGGATTCGATTAGGATTGGGTTGCGTATCCCCAATCGCCATGCTCGGCTTTATTTTGTATTAAAAGTCATGTGGTCGAAGTTTGTACTTTGTACTTAAGGGGTATTTTGGGCATATGTGGGCCCGGTGTGGTAAAACCCTTTTTATTAATGGAACGTGTTAGTTTTAACTATATTAATGTATTGTGAAAAGCATTTGGTATAAATGTATCAGGAAGTCGAAGATCTTTTCGCGTAAAATGAAATTTTTGGACAGTGGGCTGCCAGGCCCTGTGCGCGCCGCGCACAGGTGGGTGTGCGCGCCGTGCACCCCATCTGGTCAGCCCAGTTTTAATTTTTTTTTATGTTGCGTTTTTGGTTGGTTAACGGGTTGGGTTGTTACAAGTGGTATCAGAGCATGGTCTAAGGGATTTAGGTGACTTGAGATAGGTGCCTAGACTTAGACTTTTGTGTGTGCTTAATTTGTTGCGGGACTTGTAGGAGTACGGGTCGGAATAGGTTATAGTTAGTGCCTTGTTTGTAGGTGGACTAACGTTTATATTAGTAATGCGGATATTATTAATATATTAATTGTGTTGTGATAATAATTCTCGCGTATGTGCATATCGCGTAGAATTTTGTTTGTGTTTGTTTATATCATCGAGCGAGGCGGTCGTTGTACTAACGAATTGATACGGCGTGTGTGCGTAATAAGGACTTGCAAACCTTATTACGGGTGCAAATCGTGTTTAGCAAGTGATGTACGACGAGTGTTTAGCAAGATGGGGCGGTGTTGTGTGTGTGGTTTATACGTTCGTGATCTAATCGCTTTGCATTCCTTAGAATGGCGACGGGAAACGGGATCGAGACGAACGACGTGGAGTTTAACGCTAGAGTTGCGACCGCCGTTGTTTAGCAAATGGGTGCGTTTCGAGAAGAAATGGATAGGAAGTATTCCGAATTTCAAAGTAGTGGTGAAATAGAGCGTTGTCTAAAGAGCTTCATGAGGACTAAACCTCCGATGTATGACGGGAAACCGGATCCTTTGGTAAGCACAACTTGGATCTCGGATGTCGAAGGGTGTTTTCGCACTATTGAATGTCCTCCCGAGAAAAGGATAAGGCTCGCTACTAGCTTGTTGCGGGGTAGAGCAAAGGATTGGTTGGATGGTAAGATTGATCTTGTCGGTGGTGAACTGTTTATGGTGTTATCATGGGACGAGTTTAAGAGGGAATTCTTTGAGGAGTTCCGGACTTCAGCCGTTTTGTCGGAAATGCGGAATGAGTTACGAAATTTGCAACAAGGATCAATGGACTTGAATACTCTAAAGACGACCTTTATGTCGAAGGCTCGTTTTTGCCCGGAGTATATTGGGAATGATCGGTTGTTGATGGAAGATTTCTATCGGACTTTGAATGATGATTTGCAGGGCAAAATTAGCATTGGCCAAGTGAACTCGTTTGCAGAGTTATTTAACATGGCTAGGGGTTTCTAATCACATTCGCGATCGAAAGCTAGGGAGCTTTCAAGTAAAAGAAGGGTTGATTCGTATGGTGCTCCAAGTAAGAAAACTAAGGGCGCAGGTGCGAGTATGGGTAATGTGGAGAAAGGTTCGACGAGTTCTCGTGCTCCTAGATGTTTCAATTGTGGTGTTAGGGGCTACAAGTTGTGGGAATGCACAATGCCGAAGAGTAATGACGGAATGTGCTACTATTGTCATAAAGAGGGACATCGCAGGCCGGATTGTCCCGAGTTGGCGGCGGCGAATGCCGCAAGGAGACATTGAGGTACGTTTCATTTTAATAAATATGCCCTTTGAATATTTATTTATGTGTCGATGCATTCGGGTTTGTGGGTGGCATAGTGTTTTGCATGTTATTGTTATGGGTGACGTTCCTAATGGAAGTACCCTATGGTGACGTTTTGATTAATGGGCGAAGGGCGTAAGACTTGGGGTAACCAAGCATTCCTTAGTATTGAGAAATGTTCTACCAAGCCTTTGGAATGGGCTTTAGTGTTCGGATGTTAGAGCGTGTTCGCTCTCGTGTTGAAATTGATGAACCGTGAGGTTCGTCGGGTGGTTGGAACCTTTGAGATCGATTGTTTTGGATCTCGATGTATGTTGGTAATGGAGTCTACATGACGCGACATTAGGTGCCTCTTTCATACCTACTAGCATAGTGTTCGACTCCGATGGTGTTGTGGTTACATTGTGCTTAGGGTACCGGAGAGAAACCCTTAGTTACATGAGTGACTGGGTGAAGTTTGGCGAGCTATAGCAATTAGATGATTGCGAGTGTATAGTTGTGTAATTTGTGGTACACTTTTCGTTCAAAGTGTTTAAGGATTGGTTAAAATCCTCCGTGTGCTCAAGATTGGAGCAAGAAGTAGTGATGGGTCGTGTGAACCTAATTATTGGTAAAGTCTACCTTTGGTAGCACTGTACGGTAGTACGAGTTTTGGTTATGGAACGTAGTTCCATTGGGGAGTTACACTCCCGAACGAGGAGGTTTTAGTGTGAGACTTCGGATAATGCTTTTGGTAGATCCGGAAGTTTGCGTTGGGACCTAGTTTTGGTCGATTTGTGGTAGAGTACAATTTCAGTTAAATTGTACTTATGATTTTGGGATATAAATCATCACCGAGGTGATAATGTGGTAATCTCGTTGAGAGATAATGGGCGTGTTTGGCGAGCAAGGTGAAATCCCTCGGCTAAGGGATGTGCGTGGTGGATTCTCTTGCAGAGAATTATTGTTTTATGCCTATGTTCGATATAGGTGGTTCTTGCTCGATTGTGTGGATGGTTAGTGGTATCCGTTAGGGTTCACTATAGTGTAGCAGAGCGCGATGTTGCACTACTCGTTGTTTGAGGCCAAAAGTGCGTGTGAGATTGATGAAGCATGACCTTCGGGGTCCGCTGACTTCATCATGGTATTGTTGATTGATGAAGCATGACCTTCGGGGTCCGCTGACTTCATCATGGTATTGTTGATTGGTGGAGCATGACCTTCGGGGTCCGCTGACTTCATCATGGGTTTAGTGTTATATCAGTATGGTATAACGTTATCGGAATGGGAGTACCATTCATGAGTTGTGTTGTGGACGTGAATATCGGGTTGTTCGTATTCACAATATTTTGGGTAGTACGATTGTCCCTGTTGGTTGGACTCATAGTTTGAGGTAGTGAATGTTGGGTAGTTCGGATTCACTAAGGCTCGGGTTGTACGGCCATCCTCGGTTATACTATGTGGTGGAGGTAGTGGATATCGGTTTGCGCGTATTCACGATGACTCGGGTTGTGCGGTCATTTCATTGTGGGAAATATGGATTGGGTTGGTGAATTTCGGGTTGTTGCGAATTCACTAAGGTTCGAGTTGTTTCGACCATCCTCCATATGTGTTTAGGCTCGGGTTGTTTCGGCCATGTTGTGTTGTGTGATCTATCGGTTGTTTTATACGCCGATGGTGGGGTCGTGAGGACCATGTTGTGAGATCAGTGATGCGATAGCTGTGTTTTGCTCACATGTTGTTACGGGTGTGACAATAGTCGATTTTGTACACTTTGGGATTTGCATTGCCATAGTCGTTTGGGGCGCTATCGATTTTAGCCGTTTGTTTATGATGTTACGATAGTTGCGTATGTGTCGTATTGCGCACTACAAGGGATGTTATGTGGTAAGCGTATCCGTAAGGATTCGTTTTTGTTCAGTCTTCATCGTTTCGGGTTGTTGACCTTAGGATTGAGACTTGGTTGCTTTTAGCATTGTACTCGGTAAGGGTACGCTAAGGGATTGATATCTCGGTAAGAGATTGGTTGAGTTTTTCCCGATGTGAGGCATTGAGCAAGTTTTAGTGCTCGGATTTGCGGACTTGATAAATCGCGGATGACGATTTAGTGTTAAAGGCGGTCCATTGGGGAGGATTGCCTAGAGAAATTGGAAGGAAACATGATGTTTTCGCGAATGTTAAGCGATTGTAGTAGTTTTCGGATGTCGTGTGCATTGCATGTCTTGAAATGCGTGCACGTGTGTAATTGGTAAGTGGTTTAATCTTCGAGTTTATGATAATTGTGGTAGAGGTCGGTTTGGAACGTATGTTTGAGGACCGTGGAATGCGGTCCGTTTGGTTAAGTGATGAGGATCACGAGGACGTGATCGATTCTAAGTGGGGGGAGTTGTAAGACCCCAATATTTATGGCACACAGAGTTTTAAATGATGTACGTATAGTGGATGAAGCTTTGTGTAAAAGTTTAAAGGTCAGAATCTGCCCAAACCTGGGTGCGCGCCGCGCACCATAAGGTGTGCGCGCCGCGCACATCCCCAGCGACAGAATTCTGCCTTTTTCTATTTTAAGTTTAATGAAGGGCTTTTTGGTCTTTTCACTTGAGGCCGAATCTCAGGCCTTATCAACTGGTTTGGATCCACTTTTGGATCATTTTCACATCCATTCATCACTCTCAAGTATCTTAGAGAGAGAGGGAGAATTCTAGTGAGAGAATTGGGGTTTTGGAGAGGAAGGAGCTTGAATTGATCAAAGTCTCGGGTTTTAAAGTTGTTCACCTCATTCCTAGCTTCGTTTTAGTTGTTGTGGTAAGTTCTAACTCCGAATTTCATTGTTTGATTTTGATATTCAAGTTAGGGTTTGTACTTAAATTGTTTATAAACCCATTTAAACTCATGAAGTGAGTTTAGTGTTGCTTGTAATCGGGTTTATTGTTATTATTGGTGGATTTTGGGTTGGTGAACAAATTGGTTATGATTAGGACTTGTAATTAGGTTTAATCACTAGGTTTAGTGATTATGGAAGTTTAGACGCGTTTTGTGTTTATGAGTGCAATTGGTCGAATTTGCACTAAGTGTCGAATTGAGTTGGTTGTAAATCCACTCTAAGTGTGTTGTTGTATTTGTGATGAATTGATTAGGTATTTTCCATTGACGTGTTGCGGATTACTTGGAAAGGTGAGTGTTAATATCCTATGTGCATATGTATGTGTAGGATGGGTGCGGGTCGGGTGAAGTGGTTCTCGGTTATAGAGCTCACTTCACATATAGGTGGATTTTATGGACTTGTGTAATAGGTCCAATTGGCACGGTTGTGCATTTTGGTTGACCACCATTGGCGAGTTGCACACTTGTGTGTACGATATCACATGGATTGTGATTTGGAGTTATAACCTCGACGGCATGGGTTATGGAGTGGGAAATGAATATCGGTTTGCTCGTATTCATAATATTTTGGGTAGTGAATCTCGGGTAGTGCGGATTCATGATGACTCGGGTTGTTCGGTCATCTTGTAATGAGGTAGTGAATCTCGGGTGGTGCGAATTCACTAAGGCTCGGGTAGTTCGGCCAACCTCGGTTGTTGAATTGGTGAAGAAGTGAATATCAGGTTGTACGAATTCACTAAGGCTCGGGTTGTTCGGCCAATCTTCATTGTGGTGTCTGGTATTCGGTAATGGGTTAAGGGGTTAACCTTATTCGTTTATATATATATATATATATATATATATATATATATATATATATATATATATATATATATATATATATATATATATATATATATATATATTGTTGTATTGTAGTGATGTAGCTAACCCTCCGGGTGTAGCTTCTTGGCGTTGTTCACATCGTCGTTGGTGAACTTATGTTTGTTGATGCATATTTAGCATGTTGCTTAGTGATCGTATGGTATGCTTAGATTAGCTTACCTTATTGCATGGATGCTCCGGTATGCAGTATTTGATTATTTGTGGCGTGTCCATTTTATGCATATATATGTATGTAGTATATTTTCACTCACTAAGCGTTAGCTTACCCTCTCGTTGTTTACATTTTTATTGATTGCATGGATGCGGTGGCTCGGGTAAGCGGGAACTAGTGGACTCGCATAGTTGCTTTAGAAGGCTTGCTTTTGGATTCGATTAGGATTGGGTAGCGTATCCCCAATCGTCATGCTCGGCTTTATTTTGTATTAAAAGTCATGTGGTCGAAGTTTGTACTTTGTACTTAAGGGGTATTTTGGGCATATGTGGGCCCGATGTCGTAAAACCCTTTTTATTAATGGAACGTGTTAGTTTTAACTATATTAATGTATTGTGAAAAGCATTTGTTCTAAATGTGTCGGGAAGTCGAAGATCTTTTCGCGTAAAACGAAATTTTTGGACAGCGGGCTGCCAGGTCCTGTGCGCGCCGCGCACAGGTGGGTGTGCGCGCCGTGCACCCCATCTGGTTAGCCCAGTTTTAATTTTTTTTTTATGTTGCGTTTTTGGTTGGTTAACGGGTTGGGTTGTTACAACGTTTTACAATTTACAGTAAGGACTTACGTTGAATTAAAATTAATCGTTGTTGTATATATTTGTTCAATTAAACAAAGAAAGAAAAAAAACTTAAAGAAATAGCCCTCGGCTACGGTCGCGACTGTAAAAAAAAAAAATTCGATTTTTAAAATTTAGTACGTATTAGACTAAGATTACAACATAAAATAGTTTGCAAATCATTTATAGAAACTATTGACTCGTTAATTAAACTTGAAACGCAAACACGAACTCGAATTTCTTCAAGAACACTTTGGTTGACTTTTTAGAAATAAACTTTAACTCACAAATTCGTTCTTGATTTGGAAAATTGGAAGTTGAGATTTATCAGATAGATTAAGTAAAAGATTCCTAACAATCTCTCATTTATAGATTTTAAAATTAATTTCGCATTCGAGGTTTGATAAAATTTACCAAGAACAGAGGTTTTGTTTTATTTTCTGTATATTTTTCTGTTTTAAATCTACGAACTGCAGTTATGGAAATTATATAGTATGATTATGTACGTGATTTTACAGTTAATGTGATTCCAATTGATTTTGTGATATAGATGTCTAACAGATTAAAAAAAATTCAACAAGAACAGATAAGAAAAAAATAAATATAAATTTTTTTTTATATAAAGCTGGATGTGGATTCCTAACTGATTTTGGATGTTTACTAGTGATGAAATCATGATTGGTACGAACCTTGATAATCAATTACAGTTGATAGCTACAAGAAACAGATTTGGATTCATCCTTTTGAATTTATATAATTATTAATAATTAATAATTAAAATTATATTAATATTTATAATCTAAATAAAATTACTACTGATCTTATATGTATAATACTATATAATACGGAGTATAGCTATGTTATCTTTATATACGGTGTATTTCTATATTTATATAAGTGTTATATTAAGTAAATTATTGTTATCAATTTATTAATAAAAATCCATTAATAATATTAATTTTGTTAAGAATACTTAATAATAATAAATAAAATACTAAAGTTAATAATAATAATATCAATAATAATAACAATAATTATATTAATAATAAATAATAAAACCTATAATAATAATTATAACAGCGATAATAATAATCTTATTAATGATAATATTAATTATTTTTTAATGTTTAATAATATATTTATATCTAATAATATCACTAATATTAATCATAATAATTAAAATTGCAACTTTACTACTGGTTATAATAATAATAATGATGTTAATTATGATACAATAATATTAGTAATTATAATAGCTCAAATGTATCAATTTTCATTTAATAAGTCTTAATAATATTATTAATATTGAATGTAATGATGTAACAACTATACTTGTAATTACATTTAATATAATATACAATATTATATTATGTGATAACATTTATTTATATATTACAACTAATTATAAATTATATATATATTTATATATATTTATTTTAATTACACTTATTTATTTTGTATATTATTTTTATATAGTTAATTCTAATGATTTAATTGTAGTTTACTATCTAAATTTTATTATCATACTATTATATATATATATATATATATATATATATATATATATACACACACACACATACATATTAGTTTACAACAATTGTTCGTGAATCGTCGGTAATGGTTAAAGTCAAATGTATTTATGATATATAGTTCCAACATTTTGAGACTCGGTTTAATAGACTTTGCTTATCTTGTCGAAACTATATAAGAGTTAAGTTTAAATTTGGTCGGAAATTTCCGGGTCGTCACAGTGATCATGCCAATATAAGGTGGAAAGCATGGCTAGTTGGTTTATCTTTCATGATTACTAGCACACTTGAAGGTCAAGTTGTAGTTTGATTGGTTTCTTGTTTGCTCTATATATAGAGCTCATTCATAGTCTTTGTAACATACTACATACAAATATTCAGTAAATAAACACTCTCTAGTTGGTCCGTGGACAAAAGCAATCACAACGATTGCATATAACCATGTTATCTCTTATGTCGATTTACATTTTTCGCATTTATATTCTTTCGTTCATTAAGTGGGTGAGTGATCTTGAAGAATCACTTGCGTTGTTTGGGTCCTAATAACCTAACAACTGGTATCAGAGCACAAGGTTTCGTTAAGGGAACAATGGTGGAAGATGGAAAGTTTAGAATCGACCGATTCGATGGGAGAGACTTTGGCTTTTGGAAGATGCAAATTGAAGATTACTTGTATCAAAAGAAGCTACACCAACCATTGTTAGAGACCAAGCCTGAAAGCATGAACGATGCCGATTGGATGCTTTTGGATCGTCAAGCTTTGGGGGCTATTCGTCTTTCACTTGCTAAAAACGTTGCATATAACGTTGTGAATGAGAATACGAAGTTTGATTGCTTGAAAGCACTCTCTAACATGTATGAGAAACCTACTGCTGCAAATAAGGTATTTCTCATGCGTCAATTGTTTAATACTAAGATGAAGGAAGGTACGAGTGCAACGGATCATATAAATGAATTTAATAATATCGTTTCAAGACTTGAATCGGTAGAGATTAAGTTTGATGGTGAACTAAAAGCACTTATCTTGCTTTCATCATTACCGGAAAGTTGGTCGGGTACGGTTACCGCGGTTAGTAGCTCTACGGGAACTACTAAGCTAGCGTTTGAAGCTATAAGGGATTTGATTCTTGGTGAAGATACTCGTAGGAGAAACTCGGGAGAATCAACGTCCGGTTCTTTGTTAAGTACCGACAACCGGGGTAAGAAATTTGAACGCGGTGAGAAGAAGGGTAGGAAGAAGTCTAAGAAGAGGAATCCATCGAAAGATAGAAGTGAAGTTACTTGTTGGGGTTGCAATCAAAAGGGGCACTTTTAAAGGAATTGCAAAAATGGTTCCGCGAAAGGTGTAAGCTTGGCCGAAGGGGAAAGTGATGATGCACTTTTGTGTAGTGTTGAAAATTCTATGGAGTCTTGGATTTTGGATTTGGGAGCTTCGTTTCATGCTACTCATGTCAAAAGCAAGATGAATAATTTTCGTTCATATCAAGGCAAGGTGAGATTGGCAGACAACAAGCAACTCAATATAGAGGGCATTGGAGATGTTGTTTTGAAGACTACTCTTGGTTCTAATTGGACTTTGAAGAATGTAAGGTACATTCCTAAATTGAAAAGGAAACTTATTTCGGTTTGTCAATTAGATGATGAAGGTAACGCGGTTACTTTTGAAAACCACCAATGGAAGGTGGTTAAGGATAGTTGTGTAATGGCTCGTGGACATAAAAGGGGAACTCTTTATATGGTTGAAGTGTATGATGAAGACACGGTGGTTGCTACGGTTAATGTTGAGTCCGAATCAACTCTATGACACCGAAGACTCAGGCATATGAGTGAGAAGGGTATGAAGATGCTTGTTTCGAGTGGGAGAATTCCTGATTTGAAGAAAGTAGAACTTGGGTTTTGCGAACCATGTGTTTATGGGAAGCAAAAGAAGGTGACTTTTGGGAAATCGGGGAATGCACCTAAGTTGGAGAAATTGGAACTCGTTCATACGGATGTGTTTGGTCCAACCAATGTAGAATTACATGGAGGTTCTCGCTATTATGTCACCTTCATTGACGACTCCACTCGAAAGGTATGGGTTTATTTTCTTAAAGCTAAATTAGATGTATTTAATACTTTTGTGAAGTGGAAAGCTATGGTAGAAAATGAGACTAACTTGAAGGTCAAGTGCTTGAAGTCGGATAATGGAGGGGAATATGGTAGTCTTGAGTTTAAAGACCATTGTGTAAAGCTCGGTATTAGAATGTTGAAAATGGTATCGGAGACACCGCAACACAATGGGGTCGCCGAACGTATGAATCGTACGTTAAATGAAAGGGCTAAGAGTATGAGACTACATGCCGGTTTGCCTAAGATGTTTTGGGCGGATGCGGTTAATACGGCGACTTATTTGATAAATAGGGGACCCTCAACACCGTTGGGTTTCCGAATTCCCGAGGAAGAATGGCAAGGTAAGAAGGTGAGTTATGGCCACCTTAGGATCTTTGGGTGTAATGCATATGTGAAGACCAAAGATGCGGATAAAGACAAGATTGAAGCTAAGTCAAAGAAGTGTATTTTCGTAGGCTACGGTTCGGATGAAATGGGTTATCGTTGTTGGGATAACAAGGCTAGAAAAGTAATTCGTTCTCGAGATGTTACTTTTGATGAAGATTCGGTCTATGGCAAACCGGAAACGGGGAGTCCTAAACCGAGTCAAGTTACTTTTGACGATGTTTCTATTGATGATCTTGCAGGTTCTAGTGGGAGTACATGAAACAATGAGTTGCCAACAAACGGTGAGGCGTCATAAAATGCTAATGATGGGGATGGTTCGAAAAGCGGTGATGATTCCGAACATAGTGCGAGTTCTAGTGATGAGGAGGAGACAAATGAAACCGGTCCAACCATTTCGGTTGCTCCTACACTAAGACGCTCGACTAGAGTGCCCAAACCTAATCCTAGGTATTCTCCATCAGCAAACTACTTGTTCTATACCGAGAATGGTGAACCCGAAAGTTACTTTGAGGCAAGGAAGACAAAAGAATCCATACAATGGGAGCTTGCCATGAAAGAAAAGATGGGGTCACTTAAGAAGAATAAAACTTGGTCACTAGTGAAGTTACCTCATGATAAAAGGGTGTTGCAAAACAAATGGGTGTATCGAATCAAGAATGAGTCGGATGGCAAGAAAAGGTACAAGGCTCGTTTGGTAGTCAAAGGCTTTTAACAAAAGGAAGGGGTTGACTACAAAGAGATATTTTCATAGGTAGTTAAAATGACTACTATCCGTTCGGTAGTTTCTATGGTTGCATTCGAAGACTTACATCTAGAGCAACTAGATGTGAAGACCGCATTCTTGCATGCTGATCTTGTTAAAGAGATCTACATGAGGCAACCCGAGGGCTTTGAGGTAAAGGGTAAAGAGAAGTGGGTTTGTAAGCTAAAGAAAAGTTTGTATGGATTGAAGCAAGCACCTCGGCAATGGTACTTGAAGTTTGATGATTTTATGAAGAAGATTGGTTTCTTAAGATGTGAAGCGGATCACTGTTGCTACTTGAAGAAACTCAAGTCTTCTTATATAATCTTATTGTTGTATGTTGATGACATGTTACTTGCAGGTTCCAACATGTCTGAAATTAACAAGTTGAAGAGATTACTTTCCCTAGAATTCTAGATGAAAGATCTTGGCGATTCTAGGCAAATACTTGGAATGAGTATTGTGCGCGATCGGGTGAAGGGTACTCTATACTTATCTCAATCCAAATATATTGAGAAAGTAGTAGAGAGGTTCAACATGGAAGATTCAAAGGCTCGTTCTATGCCTTTGGGAAGCACCTTAAAACTATCGAAAAGTCAATCATCGAAGACGGAAAGAGACAAGATGGATATGGAAAAGGTTCCATATTCATCGGTCGTGGGTAGTATTATGTATGCCATGGTTTGTACAAGACCCGAAATTGCTCAAGCAGTGGGAGTTGTAAGTCGTTATATGTCTAATCCGGGGAAAGAGAATTGGGAAGCGGTTAAATGGTTGCTTCGTTATTTGAAAGGTACTTCTAATATGGGATTGTGTTTCTCTAAAAACAATCTCATACTTAGAGGATATGCGGATGCTAATTTGGGTGGATGTGATGATTCCGGGAAAAGAACTACGGGTTATGTTTTCACAATGGGGAAGACGACGATTAGTTGGTTATCTCGATTGCAAAAGAGTGTTGCTTTGTCAACCACCGAATCCGAATACATGGCTATTGCGGAAGCTTCCAAAGAGCTAGTGTGGTTGAAGAACTTCTTAGGCGAGTTGGGTAAAAGACAAGACTATTGCATCTTGTATTGTGATAATCAGAGTGCGATTCATCTTGGGAAGAATCCGGTGTTTCATAGTCGAACGAAACACATCACGATAAGGTATCATTTTATTCGACAACATATAAATGATCGCACTTCATTCTTGGAGAAAATCCTTGGTACGAAGAATCCTACCGATATGTTTACTAAGGTGGTTACGATGGAGAAATTGAGGTTTTGCATTACCTCAATTGGTCTTCTCATGACTTGATGAGAGAAGACCACAACTAGAGATTGTAAATGTTACAAGTTTAACAAGTAGTATTGAAGACCTTTTATCGAAAGTCTACTCATTCGAAGTATGTGTTGAGTGTGCGTGTCCCAAATGGAATTTGGCAGTAATCGAAGGTAGTTTAATGTTCTTGGTTAAAATCATTGATATGAATGGAATTTGTTCAAAGTCTCCAAGTGGGAGATTGTTGGAGTATGGAGAAATTTAAACAAAGTAGGAAAAAGCGCCACAAAAGGTGAGTTAAGGTGTTGCACGGATTTTGAAGATTTCGGTAAGCGTGAAACAGTGAAATGCGGCGCATCACTCACGGATGCGGCGCATCCATGCCACGTTTTTATGCTGAAGGTTTTGGATGCGGAGCATTGAGCTGATATGGCGCATCAATGGGGTCGGATGCGGCGCATCACCAAAACGATGCGGCGCATCTGGAGCTGGTTTGAGCCTGTAGTCGCGTTTTTTGAATCTGCAATACGTGGAAGCTTCAAGGATGCGGCGCATCAACTACAGATGCTGCGCATCGCCTCTCTGTTAGCAATTTGGCAAGTTGTAACCTTTACATCCAACATGCTTTGGTTTCTTTTTGCTTTAGGTGCAAAGTTGATCACTTTACACCTAAAATTAGGGATGTGATCATGCCAATATAAGGTAGAAAGCATGGCTAGTTGGTTTATCTTTCATGATTACTAGCACACTTGAAGATCAAGTTGTAGTTTGATTGGTTTCTTGTTTGCTCTATATATAGAGCTCATTCATGTAAGACCCTAAACCCAAGTGTACATGTGTACATAAACGTTGTATAATCAAATTGAATCAAACAGAAACTGAAAGCCTGAGTTGGAGCTGGTGCGCGCTGCGCACATGCAGGGGTGCGCTCCGCGCACTGTTCCTGCGACAGAATTCTGCTTTTTCTAATTAAGTTAAATGAAGGGCATATTGGTCTTTTCACTTGGGGGACGGTTTTAGGTCACAAAAGGCAGATTGGTGGACTCAATCAAGTCCACAATCTTATCCCCATTCTTTCATCTTCAACCTCAAACCCTAGAGTGAGAAAAAGAGTTTAGAGAGAGAGCTTCATTTGGAGAAGAAGAAGCTTAAACCGATCGAAGTCGCAAGTGTTAAAGTTGTTCATCTCGTTCACAGCTACATTGTGGTAGTATTGGTAAGTTCTAACTCTGAGGTTTCATAGTATGATTAGTGTTCATAATTGAGGTTTTGATTTGGGTGTTCTTGAGTAAACCCACTAGTTGATAGTTGGGTGTTTGAGCTAGTAAATGGTGTAAATGACCATTGTTGGTTGGTTTGGGTTGGTTAGTGAAATTGATTGGTTGATAATCATGTTTGATTGTCGAAATCACTAGTTAATTAAGGTTATAAGTGATTAAAGGTATGAGCTTGCAAAATGGGTGTTTTGACTTGAGATTAGGTCAAAAGGGTTTTTGTGTCAAAATGATGCAAGTAAGTGTTTTGATGTTGAATGAAACGACCCGTCCATATTACTATAAACGCAGTACGTTCTCATTGGTCTCATAGCAAGGTATTTGACCTCTATATGATACGTTTTAGAAAATATTGAATTCGTTTCATAAAAAGCACATCATTATTATACATAATGCATGTTTTAAACAAGTGTGCGATTATTTAAGAAATAATCTCCAAAATACATCGCTTTCCAAATACTACACACGTGACGTAACAGTCGAATATAATACATGACAAATGTTTTATTGAATGCAACACTTTATTTAAATAAAAGTATGAGACTCCATGCACAACTTGCTCAGATAACGCAACATCGAAAGACTTTCTTAAGGACCTGAGAATAAACATGCGTAAATAGTCAACACAAAGGTTGGTGAAATATATAGGTTTATCATCGATATAAATATAGACCACAAGATTTCATAGTTATAAATATATGTACACTCGCAAGTGTATAAAAGTATTCTATAAGTTGTTGAGCGCTTCGGTAACCATACTTAACCATTAATGTGGCATATTCCCTTTATTATGAAATCTCCCTACAATGTACCAAGTGTAGTAAAAACGAAGTACTATGCAACCGTTTACGATACTAGAGCGACTAGCCCAGTTGGGGTTGTCAAACCCGATAGATCTATCAATAGGATTCGCGCTTACATGTTCTTACAACATGTAAATATTAGTTACCAAGCTATTAGGGAAGATATGCAAAGTGGTACAACTCAACGTAGAATATATTTTAAGTACTAGTGTCTATGGCGTAAAACATAAAATGCATGTTTTCTCATCCCAAAATATTTGTAGAGTTTAAAAATGGGACTATATACTCACAGTAGTAAAAGTAAATTAATAATAAGTTTTCAACTTATTAAAAATATGACCGTCGTCCTTGGATTCACGAACCTGTAACAAAAATAGTGATTCAGATAATAATACGACATATGAATAAAATAAAGCAAGTTCATAGAATACTTGTATAATAATTTTTAACATTTTATGTTAGCAGTCCATTGTTAGTAGTCATTTGTTAGTAGTCCAAAATAGTCCGAAAAGTCCAACAGTCAAATAATCGGTATATATATATATATATATATATATATATATATATATATATATATATATATATATATATATATATATATATATATATATATATATATATGTAATGACCCGCACTTTTTCGATCATTCTATACTTGTAAGATTAATATTTACATAAATTAAACCTTACCAACATGATAAGCAATCCAAATTGTTGAGATTTATGTTTTTGAAAAGAGTTTTACACAACGTTTGACCGTCTAGTTTGACCGATGATATCACGAACTATATAACATATGATAATTATACGTTTGTGTATATATATGTATATATACATATTTAACATGATCTAAGAATGTTTTAATATCTCATTTTGTATTAATAACAATAAGTTATATGTATATTTTGAAACTACTAACTTAAGTTTTCAAAACGATAACCATACGCAACGTTATTTGACTTAAATACTTATGACCTATAATGTTTATACATATATCGTATAAGTAATGAATTTAATCACTTTTAAGAACTTAAATACATAAAACCATATAAGTGTATTCACAAAAGATAGCTATATTTGAATCCTCATTCCATTTTTCACAAAATTTCTATACGTATATCTAGAGTATATGTACTCGTATCATACGCAGCTTCTAGATGTATTTACTATTGGTATATACCAATAAAAATCTGCTCCTTAGCAGCCTTAAATGATTAAGAAACATGTGGAACCAACCATTTGTCAAGTAGCATGAATTATTTAGCAAGAAAACAAAGTTAGGTATCTTTTTTTTCCTTTATAACCTAAAAACGTTTTTATGCATGCACACCATTTCTTCACCCCATTTTCTCATACTTACACTTCCATTTCTCTCTCAAAATACTCTTAACTTCATACTTGATCATCTCCAAGCATTTTCTCCATCATTTAGCTTCAAAAACAACACTTAAATCTCATAAGAAAACCTTACAAAAACACTTCAAGAAATCCTTCCAAGAACACAAACTTACTTCCAATCTTTCATCCAATTCCATCACCCTTTTGGTTCTAGGTTCTTACTCCTCTTTTACAGAAACCTTGTCCAAGGAACTTGAGGTAGTATCTATGTTCATAACCTTATTCGATTCATATATATATAGCTATCATATTTTGTGGTATACAATTTTAACAACAAGAACATAGTTTGAATGTTTTCAAACTTGTTTGCAAACTAAATAGATCCTTTTAACTTAACTTTTAAAATACTTCAAGACCTGTAATATAACTTAAATATATGCTAATTTAACAAGGTATAACTTGGTTTTTCAAAGAACACCTTAAAAACTGTTTTTACGACGTCAGAGTGTAACCGGGGGCTGTTTTGGGTTGGATAATTAAAAACCATCTTAAACTTTGAATTGAAGGTTTATGTTCTGGAAAAATGATTTTTACTATGAATATGGTAACACATAAAAATTTCATGATTTAATTCAAAGTATAAGTATTTTTAGAAAAATAATCATTTAAGGTTGCCTACATAAAGGAAAAGGTTTAACTTCATAAGTTTCACTAAAGTTTCACCTATGCCGTGTGATTTTGAATACAAACTAAGATATTTACAGTTCATAGTCTTAAAGAGGAACTCGATCCAAGGAGATGGCAAGTTGAATCAACGAAAACGGAGTTGTAACGAAGAAACTATGACCGAAACAAAATTGGCTATCCAAGACTAGTTTAACTTCGGGATTAATTGGAGAAAATTAAAATAAATCACATCTTTTTAAGATAACATGATATTTTATATATATGTACTCATAATTCAATTTTATATGGTTCAGGATCACCCGTAAACAACACGAGAAGATTAATCATAAGATCCCATGTTTGTACGCAACACGTCATTTGACAACACCGGTACTTTATGTACGCAACACGTCATTTGACAACACCGGTACCATGGGTCAAGATTAATCTCGACCAATACATATACGTTGGGGGTTTTATTTATTTCGTTGGGGGTTTATTAAACATCTAAATATGAACCATTAAAATTGAATTACTAACAACGAACTGCTAACTACGGACTAAGGAATTATAAAAAGTATTAAAAGTATAACAAGAATATATATGTGACGTTGTTTAAAAAGAAAAGGTATTGATATATTATATATGGATAGGTTCGTGATATCAACCGGGAGACCAAGTCAAAATATATATATCTTCAAGACGAAAGTGAGTATATAGTCCCACTTTTAAACTCTAAGTATTTCGGGATGAGAATACATGTATTTTATGTTTTACGTTATGGACACAAGTAACTGAAAAATATATTCTACGTTGAGTTGTACCACTGGCATACTTCCCTGTAGCTTGGTAACTGTTATTTACAGTGGTATTGTAAACGCGAATCCTGTTGATAGATCTATCGGGCCTGACAACCCCAACCGGACTGGACGACCAGTATTCAACGGTTGCACAGTACTTCGTTTTGTGACTACACTTGGTACGGTGTAGTAAGATTTCATAATAAAGGGAATATGCGACGTGATTAAATGTTAAGTATGGTTACCAAGTGCTCAACCACTTAGAATATTTTTATTAAAATGTTTATATATGAAATCTTGTGGTCTATATTTATATCGCTGCCGGCATTAAACCTATATCTCACCAACTTTATGTTGACGTTTTAAACATGTTTATTCTCAGGTGATAATTAGAAGTTTCCGCTGCATTATGTTGAATTTGAGCAGGATCTTGCGTACGCATATTTGTGTCAAAAATAAGACTGCATATCCAAGAACTTGTGTTGTAAAATATGCTAGAAATCGTGTTGTTATCATCATTTGTAAAGTTTGTAAGTCGAAGATTATCGATAAACGATAATCATCTTTATTTCGTCCAAAGCTTGTATCAAAAATAAGAATCATGGTTTGTAATGTATAATATATGCAGTTTTTCTTTTAAAAATGTCGCATATAGAGGTCAATACCTCGCAATGAAATCATACGTTATCTAACACGTTCTTACGGTTAAGGACGGGTTATGACATGTGGTATCAGAGCGGTGGTCTTAGCGAACCAGGTTTGCATTAGTGTGTCTAACCGATAAGTCGTTAGGATACATTAGTAAGTCTGGACTTTGACCGGGTCTGATTTAAAAACCATTGCTTATCATTGTTGGTTAAAATTTATATGTAAATATTATGTAGTACTAATGGGTTAGTTGTTGTGTGATAGATGTCGGGCTCAAAACTTGTCATCACATTCAGCGACTCCGAACCAGAATCTTCAGATGGTGTTCCAGTCATTAACCTATCCGATGACGAAAATAATATCTTTGGGGAAGACTCACAAATTCCGGATGAACCGACTATAGAGAACCCGGAAAGTGAACCCGAGGAGGAAAGTGAACCCGAGGAGGAAAGTGAACCCGAGGAAGAAATACAGGAAATTACAAAAGACGAGTTCGAACTAGGAAAGAAACGAAAGGCTAATGAATTAGAAAATTCAAATCCCGAGTTTAGTAAGGATGATGTGGCACCAACTCCACTAGACACTACCACCCCTATTCCCGCTATTCCTATTCGTTCTACAAGGCATCCAGTTCTTCAGTCCCACGGCCAAAATATAGGCAGACAGCCAGGATAAGCGTTAAGCGATTCTTTGAACCTAAACGTCCTAGAAAGTAGACCAAACGATGCGCTGCCGTATTAAACCATGGGATCATATAATGTTTTGTATAATATTATTAGTGTGGTTTGCTTAATGTTCGATGTAAGATAAGCATATGTAAAATAGTGAAGTGTGAAATGCAATAATTTTCCATGGTTAAGTATTATTTAGATGGTAGTAATTGATTCTGTACTAAGCTATTAAGTATGGACATTAACGGGTAGGTACTACCCTAGATATAATTATAAAACGCTAATAAGAAGAAAAGGCTTTTATAATAATACCTGGTTCATATTATTAATAAGCTATAATGTACTGTAAATATACACTACATCTATAATATTCCATGTGAATAATTATTTTCTTTTCATTCTTATAGAAGAATATGGCGCGATTGAACCGAATGACGGAACAAGAAATCCAGGAACTCATCAATCAGCGAGTGAACGACAGAATGTTATGGGTCGAGGCTGCAAGAGGTGCTGCAGTTAACCCAAATCCTCGTGTGGGGTGCACTTACAAAACTTTTCAAGCTTGCAAGCCCTCATCATTCAGTGGAACAGAAGGACCGATCGGTTTAACCCGGTGGATAGAAAAGATGGAAACTGTGTTCAAAATCAGTGGTTGTGTTGAAAAGGACATGACCAAATACGCATCGTGCACTTTACAAGATAGTGCACTCACGTGGTGGAAAAATTATGTGAAGGCTGTAGGAGGAGATGTAGCTTATGATACTCCGTGGGAAGAATTCAAAACAATGTTAATCAATGAATATTGTCCAAGGAACGAGGTTAGGAAGTTGGAAGATGAGTTACGAAGTCTGAAGGTTATTGGTACTGAAATCACCAACTACAATCAGCGATTCATGGAATTAGTTTTGCTATGTCCTGAATTGGTTCCAACCGAAGAACGGAAGATTGAAATGTACAAAGATGGTTTGCCCAAAAAGGTCAAGGCAAATGTTACAGCATCGAAACCTAAGACAATTCATGAAGCTATAACCATGGCAAACGAGCTAATGGATCAGGTCATCATGGATAAGAAAGTATCCAATACTGATGTGAAGGTATCAGGTAACAAAAGAAAGTGGAATGGAAATTATGATCGAGGTAACCAACAACAATCTTTTAAGAAACAAGAAAACACGCAAGGTACGGGTAGTGGTTTAAGCTTTGGTTATAAAGGACAAAATCCTTTATGCAACCGATGCCACAAACATCACTCTGGTTACTGTAATGTGGTATGCAACAAATGTAATCGAAAGGGTCATCTTGCTGAAGATTGTAGGGCTCTCGTTACAAATACAAATGGTACCAAGACTCCTGCCACCAATGCAAATAGAACTGCTTTGGCTACCATTACTTGTTATGGGTGTGGAAAACAAGGTCACTATAAGAGCCAGTGTCCGAATCCAGAGAAGAATAATGGATCTGCACGTGGAAGAGCATTTGTTATTAATGCTAGAGAGGCGTGTGAAGACCCGGAGCTTGTTACGGGTACGTTTACCATTAATAACTTATCTGCATCTATTATATTTGATACTGGTGCCGATAGAAGTTACGTGAGTAGAGGCTTTTACGCTAAATTGAATTGTTCATCATTACCTCTAGATGCTAAGTACATGATTGAGTTAGCTAATGGTAAACTAATTAAAGCCGATAAAATTTGCCGTGATTGTAAAATAAATTTAGCCGGAGAAACATTTAAAATTAACTTAATACCCGTAGAATTAGGAAGTTTTGATGTAATAGTCGGCATGGACTGGATGTCCAAAGTAGGAGCTGAAGTTATGTGTGCCAAGAAGGCAATTCGCATTCCTTGTAAGGATAGAATGCCGGTGATGATTTATGGAGAGAAGGGTAACTCAAAGCTAAAACTCATTAGTTATTTGAAAGCTCAAAAGTGCTTGAAGAAAGGGTGCTATGCTATCTTAGCACATGTTAATAAAGTCGAAAAGAAAGAAAAAGAGAAGTGCATCAACGACGTGCCTGTGGCAAGAGATTTTCCTGAAGTTTTTCCGGAAGAGTTGCCGGGATTACCTCCATTTAGATCTGTAGAATTTCAAATAGATTTAGTACCAGGAGCCGCACCAGTGGCTCGTGCTCCATATAGACTTGCACCGTCCGAGTTAAAAGAACTTCAGAGTCAGTTAAAAGAATTACTGGATCATGGATTCATACGACCAAGTACTTCACCGTGGGGAGCTCCGATTCTATTTGTTAAAAAGAAAGATGGATCTTTTAGGATGTGTATAGATTATCGTGAATTAAATAAGTTAACTATCAAGAATCGGTATCCACTACCGAGAATTGACGACTTATTTGATCAACTCCAAGGATCATGTGTGTACTCAAAAATTGACTTAAGGTCGGGCTATCATCAATTACGTGTCAAAGAAGAGGACATTCCGAAAACTGCTTTTCGGACACGTTATGGTCATTACGAATTTTTGGTCATGCCGTTTGGGTTGACAAATGCGCCAGCTGTATTCATGGACCTCATGAATCGAGTTTGTAGTCCATATTTAGATAAGTTTGTTATCGTTTTCATTGATGATATTCTTATCTATTCCAAGAGTGAGCAAGAGCATGAGCAGCATTTAAGGTTGATATTAGAGTTGTTGAGAAAAGAACAGCTATATGCTAAATTTTCTAAATGTGCTTTATGGTTGAAAGAAGTGCAATTTCTTGGCCACGTTGTTAGTAGCAAAGGAATTCAGGTTGATCCAGCAAAAATTGAAGCCATTGAAAAATGGGAGACTCCTAAAACACCAATGCAGATACGCCAATTTTTGGGTTTAGCCGGTTATTATAGAAGGTTTATTCAAGATTTTTCCCGAATAGCTAAGCCGTTGACAGCATTAACGCAAAAAGGGAAGAAATACGAATGGACCTCGAAGCAGGAGAACGCATTTCAATTACTGAAGAAGAAGTTAACTACGGCGCCTATTTTATCGTTACCAGAAGGGAACGATGATTTTGAAATATATTGTGACGCTTCGCGACAAGGTTTTGGTTGCGTTCTTATGCAACGAAAGAAAGTTATTGCATACGCATCCCGATAATTGAAGATTCACGAGCGGAATTATACGACGCATGATCTAGAACTGGGAGCAGTCGTGTTTGCATTGAAGATATGGAGACACTACTTGTATGGGGTTAAATGCACTGTGTTTACTGATCATAAAAGCCTTCAACATATTTTTGATCAGAAACAGCTGAACATGAGACAACGTAGGTGGGTCGAGTTAATAAACGACTATGATTGTGAAATTCGTTATCATCCCGGGAAGGCGAACGTGGTGGCCGATGCTTTAAGCAGAAAGGAACGAGAACCAATTCGAGTACGAGCGATGAACATAAAAATTCGCATGAATCTCAACTCACAAATCAAAGAAGTTCAACGAGAAGCACTTACTAAAGAAAATATAGGAAATGAAATAATGAAGAAGTATGAGAAGCAACTCGTTATGCGGGAAGATGGAATTCAATATTTTGCAAATCGTATTTGGGTACCGAAGTTGGGTGGATTAAGGAAGTTGATATTAAATGAGGCACATAAGACAAGATACTCGATACATCCTGGAGTTGGAAAGATGTACCAAGATCTTAAGACACATTATTGGTGGCCTAATTTAAAGACAGACGTTGCAACATATGTTGGGGAATGTTTAACTTGTTCCAAAGTCAAAGCTGAACACCAGAAGCCGTCAGGGTTACTTCAACAACCAGAAATCCCAGAATGGAAATGGGATGGTATTACCATGGATTTCATCACGAAGTTACCAAAGACTGCCTGGGGATACGACACCATTTGGGTGATTGTTGATCGTCTCACCAAGTCTGCACACTTCTTGCCTATAAAGGAAACGGATAGAATGGAGAAACTATTACGATTGTATATAAAGGAAGTTGTTTCAAGGCATGGAATACCTATTTCCATTATATCCGATCGTGATAGTAGATTTACATCAAAGTTCTGGCAATCACTACAGGAGGCCCTAGGAACTCGTTTGGATATGAGTACCGCGTATCATCCGCAAACCGACGGGCAGAGTGAAAGAACAATTCAGACTCTTGAAGACATGCTCAGGGCATGTGTGATCGATTTTGGAAACGGATGGGATAAATATCTACCATTAGCAGAATTCTCGTATAATAATAGTTATCATGCGAGCATTAAAGCTGCGCCATTCGAAGCATTGTACGGAAGGAAGTGTAGATCTCCTATTTGTTGGAATGAAGTAGGAGATCGACAATTAACTGGTCCCGAGATCATACACGAAACGACTGAGAAGATAGTGCAAATCAAGGAGAGATTGAAAACAGCCCGTAGTCGCCAAAAGAGCTACGCCGATGTTCGAAGGAAACCATTAGAGTTTCAGATCGGTGACATGGTTATGTTAAAGGTGTCACCTTGGAAAGGTGTAATACGTTTTGGAAAAAGGGGTAAACTAAACCCAAGGTATGTAGGCCCGTTCAAGATCATCGAACGCATTGGACCGGTAGCTTATCGACTCGAGTTACCGCAACAACTCGCCGGAGTACATAATACCTTTCACGTCTCAAACCTTAAGAAGTGTCTTGTAAAGGAAGACCTCACCATTCCTCTTGAAGAAATCCATGTCGACGAGAAACTACAATTCATCGAAGAACCAATCGAAATCATGGATCGTGAAGTTAAACGGCTCAAGCAGAGCAACATACCGATCGTTAAGGTTCGTTGGAATGCTCGTAGGGGTCCCGAGTTTACTTGGGAACGAGAGGATCAAATGAAACAAAAGTATCCACACTTGTTTCCCGATGACGCAAAATAGGTACAATTTTAAAATTTCGGGACGAAATTTATTTAACGGGTAGGTACTGTAATGACCCGCACTTTTTCGATCATTCTATACTTGTAAGATTAATATTTACATAAATTAAACCTTACCAACATGATAAGCAATCCAAATTGTTGAGATTTATGTTTTTGAAAAGAGTTTTACACAACGTTTGACCGTCTAGTTTGACCGATGATATCACGAACTATATAACATATGATAATTATACGTTTGTGTATATATATGTATATATACATATTTAACATGATCTAAGAATGTTTTAATATCTCATTTTGTATTAATAACAATAAGTTATATGTATATTTTGAAACTACTAACTTAAGTTTTCAAAACGATAACCATACGCAACGTTATTTGACTTAAATACTTATGACCTATAATGTTTATACATATATCGTATAAGTAATGAATTTAATCACTTTTAAGAACTTAAATACATAAAACCATATAAGTGTATTCACAAAAGATAGCTATATTTGAATCCTCATTCCATTTTTCACAAAATTTCTATACGTATATCTAGAGTATATGTACTCGTATCATACGCAGCTTCTAGATGTATTTACTATTGGTATATACCAATAAAAATCTGCTCCTTAGCAGCCTTAAATGATTAAGAAACATGTGGAACCAACCATTTGTCAAGTAGCATGAATTATTTAGCAAGAAAACAAAGTTAGGTATCTTTTTTTTCCTTTATAACCTAAAAACGTTTTTATGCATGCACACCATTTCTTCACCTCATTTTCTCATACTTACACTTCCATTTCTCTCTCAAAATACTCTTAACTTCATACTTGATCATCTCCAAGCATTTTCTCCATCATTTAGCTTCAAAAACAACACTTAAATCTCATAAGAAAACCTTACAAAAACACTTCAAGAAATCCTTCCAAGAACACAAACTTACTTCCAATCTTTCATCCAATTCCATCACCCTTTTGGTTCTAGGTTCTTACTCCTCTTTTACAGAAACCTTGTCCAAGGAACTTGAGGTAGTATCTATGTTCATAACCTTATTCGATTCATATATATATAGCTATCATATTTTGTGGTATACAATTTTAACAACAAGAACATAGTTTGAATGTTTTCAAACTTGTTTGCAAACTAAATAGATCCTTCTAACTTAACTTTTAAAATACTTCAAGACCTGTAATATAACTTAAATATATGCTAATTTAACAAGGTATAACTTGGTTTTTCAAAGAACACCTTAAAAACTGTTTTTACGACGTCAGAGTGTAACCGGGGGCTGTTTTGGGTTGGATAATTAAAAACCATCTTAAACTTTGAATTGAAGGTTTATGTTCTGGAAAAATGATTTTTACTATGAATATGGTAACACATAAAAATTTCATGATTTAATTCAAAGTATAAGTATTTTTAGAAAAATAATCATTTAAGGTTGCCTACATAAAGGAAAAGGTTTAACTTCATAAGTTTCACTAAAGTTTCACCTATGCCGTGTGATTTTGAATACAAACTAAGATATTTACAGTTCATAGTCTTAAAGAGGAACTCGATCCAAGGAGATGGCAAGTTGAATCAACGAAAACGGAGTTGTAACGAAGAAACTATGACCGAAACAAAATTGGCTATCCAAGACTAGTTTAACTTCGGGATTAATTGGAGAAAATTAAAATAAATCACATCTTTTTAAGATAACATGATATTTTATATATATGTACTCATAATTCAATTTTATATGGTTCAGGATCACCCGTAAACAATACGAGAAGATTAATCATAAGATCCCATGTTTGTACGTAACACGTCATTTGACAACACTGGTACTTTATGTACGCAACACGTCATTTGACAACACCGGTACCATGGGTCAAGATTAATCTCGACCAATACATATACGTTGGGGGTTTTATTTATTTCGTTGGGGGTTTATTAAACATCTAAATATGAACCATTAAAATTGAATTACTAACAACGAACTGCTAACTACGGACTAAGGAATTATAAAAAGTATTAAAAGTATAACAAGAATATATATGTGACGTTGTTTAAAAAGAAAAGGTATTGATATATTATATATGGATAGGTTCGTGATATCAACCGGGAGACCAAGTCAAAATATATATATCTTCAAGACGAAAGTGAGTATATAGTCCCACTTTTAAACTCTAAGTATTTCGGGATGAGAATACATGTATTTTATGTTTTACGTTATGGACACAAGTAACTGAAAAATATATTCTACGTTGAGTTGTACCACTGGCATACTTCCCTGTAGCTTGGTAACTGTTATTTACAGTGGTATTGTAAACGCGAATCCTGTTGATAGATCTATCGGGCCTGACAACCCCAACCGGACTGGACGACCAGTATTCAACGGTTGCACAGTACTTCGTTTTGTGACTACACTTGGTACGGTGTAGTAAGATTTCATAATAAAGGGAATATGCGACGTGATTAAATGTTAAGTATGGTTACCAAGTGCTCAACCACTTAGAATATTTTTATTAAAATGTTTATATATAAAATCTTGTGGTCTATATTTATATCGCTGCCGGCATTAAACCTATATCTCACCAACTTTATGTTGACGTTTTAAACATGTTTATTCTCAGGTGATAATTAGAAGTTTCCGCTGCATTATGTTGAATTTGAGCAGGATCTTGCGTACGCATATTTGTGTCAAAAATAAGACTGCATATCCAAGAACTTGTGTTGTAAAATATGCTAGAAATCGTGTTGTTATCATCATTTGTAAAGTTTGTAAGTCGAAGATTATCGCTAAACGATAATCATCTTTATTTCGTCCAAAGCTTGTATCAAAAATAAGAATCATGGTTTGTAATGTATAATATATGCAGTTTTTCTTTTAAAAATGTCGCATATAGAGGTCAATACCTCGCAATGAAATCATACATTATCTAACACGTTCTTACGGTTAAGGACGGGTTATGACAATATATATATATATATATATATATATATATATATATATATATATATATATATATATATATATATATATATATATATATATATATATATATATATATATATATATATATATATATATATATATATAATCTTAGAATTACCCCACGACGTATTGTATACGTATTATCTTTGCATCAACCCAGAGAAATATTGTATACGTATTGTCTTAGGATTTATCAAAACTTATTGTATACTTATTGTGTTTGGACGTACCAAGAATATTATTATACATATATACAATCACAGAATTAACCAATATTATAATATTTTGTTATACTACTAATAACATGTCCAAATATATATAGGATATAGGAAAAGTTAACAAGGATATGGTTAATATAGTTTTTATAATATAAATTTCGTCCATACAACGTTAATTTTAGCATATTTTGTTTTGCTCGCTAAATATTCATTACAACTCCGTTTAAAGTGAATCAAATTGCTATGGATTCATTAAGAAGTAAATTTTACAAAACCAATTTGAAAAGTTCATCCTAAGTAGTAATTTTTAGAGCTTTACTGTCACGACCCTACTTTTTCCGTTATCTTTTATCGTTAATTATTTAACGACCGGTAACTGGTATTCGTGCTATGTCATTTCTATGGCCTATATTATTATATTAATAATAATATATTAATTATTAAGTGTTATGTGAATATTTGTATTCGTATTTTAAATTATACGTTTCTACGTATCGCGGATTTCTGTCCGGCGAATCTTTTCGGTTTTCAAACCAACGGTCGCGTTTTTGGGATATTTAAACCCTAATTATTTTAAATATGATATTTTAAGATCATATAATTATATATATTATTTATATTTATTTTTCCTCGCGCGTTTGTCATCTCTCCGGATTTTTAATCGCGTAAGTGCGTTTTCGCGTTTCGGGATTCGTTCGGGCTTTCGGGCCACAAGCAATTACACTTTTAGCAAGATTGGACCATGGGCCCACCCCATGACCCCCCATTCAGCCGACCATAAGGGGAGGGAGTATACTACCCATTTTTTTTTATTTTCCATCTCATTTACTCATTACACAATTTTAATCTAAACCTAATTACCACTTTTGCTCTCCTTCCTCCCTTCCTTCTCTTTTTGGGCGATGACCAACACCACCAAACATCATCATCTTCATCAATTTTTCAAGCTTGGATCTAGAGATCGTTCATACAATCGGATTCCTCGTTCCGTTCTCTACGCGATTATACTAATTGTTTCTTGATTAGGGTATAAACCCTAACCCTAGAACTTTTAATTTTTATTTATTTTTCTGTATTTTATGTTTATATTATTAGTATGATGATTATTAGTTGTTGTAATGTTGATTGTATGCATAGAATTGCTCGATTGCATATTTTTCGGTTTGATAAAATTGGGACAGCAGCTTTTTCGTGTGTTTCTGATATTTTAACTGATGTTGATCATAAAATAAAGTATATAAATGAGTTCCTCTCATCAAGACATTAATTTTAGACTCCAGATTCATGTCGTTTCGATTTCCGGAGCCCTAGATATGATCAAAGTGGTATTTTGTTAAGATTGAAATGTGATTTTGGTATGAACCAGGTTTGGTCCGACTTTGTGACCATATTTGGTGACTTTAGGGTGTGTTAGTGTGTTAGGACTGATGGTGGGACGAACTTTCATGTTCGGGTCGTCTCAATCCGAGCCACGAATAACCCGTTACGTCTAAAACACGTTTTTGAGTGAATTGAAGTTCCAAGTAGTGTATTGGCTGTATATCACGACTTGTGGGCTGTTCATGGTGAGTTCTTGAGTATACCAAAGTTTCGGGTGGTTTGATTAGGCGGAGATATATGTAAGGCTCGCCGAAAACCGAAACCCGGGGCTCAGGATACAACCCGATGAACTTTTGATTTAAAACTTATGATTAATTATTAAACTTATGATATAATTAATGGATTTCAATATCATTTAATTACTTATGATAAAAATTAATTATTATTATTTAAGACTTATGATATATATTTATTATATCATTTAATTAATACTTATGATTTAATTAACATTTTAATTAAACTTATGATTAATAATACTTCATTATTAATGAAAAAATACTTATGATAAGTATTAAGCTTATATTATGAGATTATTATAATAAGACTTATAATAAGGATTAATTAATTATTTAATTATTATAAGGCTTAGTTATTATATAATTATAATTTAATTATTAAATACTTATGATTTAATAGTTATAATTAGAAACTTATGATATGATTAATAATTCATTATTAATTAATAATACTTATGATATGATTTAAAATTTATTATTAATTAATAATATTTATATTATGACTAATATTTAATTAATTAATTAAATACTTATGTTATATTAATTATATTATTTAAACGTATATTAACTTTAATAATTCATTTTAATTTAATTAAACTTATGTTATGACATAATTAGACATATTTAACTTTAATAAACATTATAACTTATATTATTATTATAACTTACACTTTTAAAATTTACGTTGACCATGTTTGACCAAGGTTGACTTTTGAGTTGACTTTCGATTGACTTTGACTTTCAGTTGACTTTTGTTGGCTTTCTAATTAAGAAAACTTTCCAAAAATAGAAACTTTCCAAAAATAGAAACTTTCCAAAAATAGAAACTTTCCAAAAATGGAAACCTGCTAAAAATAGAAACTTTCCAAAATGGAAACCTGCTAAAAATAGAAACTTTCTAAAAATAGAAAGTGTGTGTCCGTGAGCTGTTCCAATCAAACCGATGCATATTGAGTATTGTTCTATGACTATTTGCAACATGTACAATAGCTATCATACTAAGACTTGACCTAAGTTAGTTATTTATATCGACCTGCTTTATTTATAGGTCGGCGTTGTGATCATTCCTGATCACTGTACTGCATTTGCTGTTAGCTTAATTGTGTTGGTTACTTCATTACTATTAAGGTGAGTTATAGTCCCGTTTTTACATACTTTTCAAAGTATATTTTTAGGATGTGATTACATGCATTTTATTTTACGTTTAGACACAAGTGACAATTAAATTTAAATTATTCATTGTGAGTTAGACAAAAATATTTCCTAGTCTGGTAACTGTAATCATTGGTTTCTACCGGTGAACGCGAAGCCTACGGATAGATCTATGGGGTTTGACAACCCCATTTCGAGCTAGTCGTGCTAGCAATTTATAATCGGAATGTTTAGTACTTCGTATTTTGTTGTAGATACACTGTCCAGTGTATATTTTTATGGTGATTGGCAAGGGTAAATAAAGGGTTAAGTGGTTACTAGGTGGCTCATTGATAATGGAATAATGTTTAATGTTTTCTAACATTTTTATATCTTGTGGTCTAAAGTTTATTCAATTATTTAAACCTATAATTCACTCAACCTTTGTGTTGACAGTTTACTCGCATGTTTTCACAGGTACTTGAGTTTATGTGATGCTTCCGCTGTGTTTAGAAGAGTCTGCATGCATTTGGGCAGATTTTTATGAAACAATTTATGAAACTTTGGCTTGCATTCGGTTTTTGAATAATTAATACTTGTGGGTTGTTGACAATGTTTTGTGTCAACTTTGGATTATTAATATTTTGGGTTACTTTTAACTACATATTTTGGTATGCTTTCCTTTTTAGGAAACTTTTGAAATAAAAGAATGCAATGTCGTTTGTTAAATTCATTCAAGTTCGATCAAGCTGTGGGACCAAGTGACAGAGCCGTTAAGTGTTTTGACGGGGCCATCACAGTTGGTATCAGAGCTCTGGTTGTAGGGAACTAGGCGGTCTTAATGTGGTCACCCCGTGGTTCTTAGGATGCATTAGAGTCTAGTCTACAGCCCGACCCTTTTGTTATAGCATTATTATACATTTCATTTCGTATGAGTTATATCATTAGCATTTATATCTTTTGGTATGTGGTTTGCGTTTTTACTATTTGCAGATGTCGACTTCGAGCGATAACTCCGTTGCTGCTCCTGCTCCTCCGGCTGCTGCCAGACGCCGTGCTGGTCAACCAGAGATCGATGATCCTGTTCACTACTACTTTTCCACCCTTACTCATATGAACAGGGCTTACAATGAAGTGACGCGTATTAATGCTCTTAGTGATTGTATGCGTACTTTGCCACACAACGAGATGATGGACCAGATTCGAGCTAGTATGGATTCGTTTGTTAGCTTCAAGAACAATGTTGGGTTCGAGACTCGTAAGCGTAACCGTGAAGTTGACGCTAGGTTCGAGGCTCTAGAGAGCACAGTTCGTGGTTTGAAGGAAGAGTTGGAAGAAGTGAAAGGAAAGTTGCGGAAGTATGAGCCTTCTGCTGAGACTCATGCTGGCCCAGCTTATCACACCCGCTCTAAGCAGATGTGATATGATAATTCATGATTGATTACTTATTTCATAAAACTTAATATCCTTTCATACATACATTTTTGGATTATGTACGGCATTTTGCCGAGGATTTTATTAAGGTTTTGTTATGGGATGTTTTTCATTATGTATGGATGGTTATTTTTATGACATCTATTATCATTATCACATTTTATTTCTGATGTTGTGACTCTTGGCATGTTATATTATGCGTAATGTAGATCATGTATGTTAGGTGCTATGTATGTTGTATGATGTTATCATAAAATATGTATGCATGTGGTGGTTATTTCTATAACAATCATAACTGTCATGTTATTACACATAGTGGTTACTGACTATTATTTTAATGGTTAATCTTTCCGTGTTCGATCTATTCCTTTATAACACTGGTATTATTCTTAGTACTAACGGTTGTGTTATTCTGTTTTGAAGATCATGCCTCCTAGAGAGTCCAACGAAGCCCGTATCCAACATCTTGTTACTGAAGGGATAGCTGCTGCTATGGCAGCGAATGCTAATGCGAACAACAATCAGGTGGGATGCTCCCACAAAACGTTTATGACAAGTCGCCCACAGGAATTCAGTGGTACAGAAGGACCCATAGGACTTACCCGCTGGTTCGAGAAAATCGAGTCTATTTTCAGGGTTAGTCGAGTCCGAGAGGAAGACAAGGTTAGTTTTGCTAGCTGCACTTTGAAGGATAGTGCATTGACCTGGTGGAACAACTTGGTTAACAGTTTGGGAAATGATGTGGCTTATGGTTTAACTTGGAATAATTTCAAGGAAAGAATGATCACCCGCTACCGACCTAGGGGTGAGCTTAAGAAGTTAGAGGTTGAACTTAAAAACTTGAAAATGAAGGGCACCGAATTAGATGCCTACGAGCAGAGATTCTCTTAGTTGACTTTGTTGTGCCCTAATGTTTATGCCGATGAGAATCTTAAGATTAAAGCTTACATTGATGGGTTGTCCGAGAAAATTGAACATGGAGTTGAATCTAGTGAGCCCCAGACTATTGAGGCCGCAATGTCGATGGCTCATAAGTTGAATGATAAGATCTTGAGAAGAAGCAAGGCTGCTGTAACTGAACCCAGTGAAGAGGCTGTTAAGAAAGCTGATAATGGGAAGAGAAAGTGGGATAATAACCGCAATCAAAACCAGAATCAGCAGAAAAAGCAGGATACTTCTGGTTCGAATAACTGTAGTCAGCGTGTGTGTCCACGTTGTTACAAGGCTCATGATGGTTTCTGTACCGTGACTTGCAAGAGGTGTTCTAAACAGGGACACATTGCCAAGGATTGTACGGTGCTTCTGCCGAGTTCTGCTACTCCTGCCGCAGGTGGTAATAATGGTAATAATGCTGGTAATAGAGGTGGTAATGGTAATGGTAATGGAAAGTTGAATAATGGTGGTAATCCGAGGGTTTGTTACGAGTGTGGGAAGCCGGGGCATTTTCGTGATGCCTGTCCCAACAAGAAGACTGCAGAGACTGCACGTGGTAGAGTGTTCAACATTAACGCCAGGGATGCTGAGGAAGATCCTAAACTTGTTACTGGTACGTTCTCGGTCAACGATTTATCAGTTTATGTACTATTTGATTCAGGGGCTGATTTGAGTTTTCTGTCGAGTAAATTAAGCCCAAAAATCAAAACACCGTTAACTCCTTTAGACAATACTTATGTTGTTGAAATAGCTAATGGTAAGGTACTCACTGCTAAGACTGTGCATCGTAAGTGTAACATTAGTTTAGCTGGTAGAGATTTTGAGATAGATTTGGTACCGATTGAACTTGGTAGTTTTGACATTGTTATTGGGATGGATTGGTTATCTGCGAATCGTGCTGAGATTGTGTGTTATGATAAAGCTATTCGTATTACTAATGTGGTTGAAGAGCCGCTGATGGTTCTTGGAGATAAGAAATGCCGACAGTTAAATCTTATTAGCTGTTTGAAAGTTCTTAAACATCTTCGCAAGGGCTGTCATGCTATTCTAGCCCATGTTGTTGATTCCGATAAAGAAACGAAGAGTGTTGGAGATGTTCATGTTGTTAGAGATTTTCCCGAGGTATTTCCCGAAGATTTACCTGGCCTTCCGCCGCAACGCGCGGTAGAATTCCAAATTGATCTTGTTCCCGGTGCTGCTCCTGTAGCACGTGCTCCTTATCGTCTTGCGCCTTCCGAACTTCAAGAATTGTCAAGTCAACTCCGTGAGTTGTTAGACAAAGGTTTTATTCGTCCTAGTTCGTCCCCTTGGGGAGCTCCTGTTCTGTTTGTTAAGAAGAAGGATGGTTCTTTTCGTTTGTGCATTGATTATCATGAGTTGAACAAGCTTACTATTAAAAACCGTTATCCCCTTCCGAGAATTGATGATCTGTTCGATCAGCTTCAGGGTTCATCTGTTTATTCAAAAATCGATCTTCGTTCCGGCTATCATCAGTTGCGTGTTAAGGAATCTGATGTTTTGAAAACTGATTTTCGCACCCGTTACGGTCACTTTGAGTTTCTTGTTATGCCGTTCGGATTGACAAATGCACCTGTTGTGTTCATGGACCTCATGAACCGTGTGTGTAGACCCTATCTGGATAAGTTTGTTATTGTGTTTATCGACGACATCCTTATTTATTCGAAGAGTGATGAAGAGCACGAGGAACATTTGAGGTTAGTGCTTGATCTGTTGAGAAAAGAAGAGTTGTATGCTAAGTTCTCTAAGTGTGCATTCTGGTTACAAGAAGTTCAATTCCTTGGACACATTGTTAGTAAACAAGGGATACAAGTTGATCCTACTAAGATTGAGGCGATTAAAAGGTGGGAAACTCTGAAAACTCCTACCCAGATTCGTCAGTTCCTAGGATTGGCAGGTTACTATCGAAGGTTCATACAAGATTTCTCTTGTATCGCGAAACCTCTGACTACTTTAACGCATAAAGGGAAGCAGTACGAGTGGAGGGATGAACAAGAGACTGCTTTTCAGATTTTAAAGAAGAAGTTGACTACCGCTCCGATATTGTCACTACCTGAGGGTAATGATGATTTTGTTGTTTATTGTGATGCTTCGCGTCAAGGCTTTGGTTGTGTTTTGATGCAACGAAAGAAAGTTATTGCGTACGCATCATGCCAGTTGAAGATTCACGAGCAGAACTATACAACTCATGATTTAGAGTTGGGGGCCGTTGTTTTTGCACTTAAGATTTGGAGACATTATTTGTATGGGGTCAAGAGTACTGTGTACACAAATCACAAAAGTCTTCAACATATCCTCGATCAGAAACAGTTGAACATGAGACAACGAAGATGGATTGAGACGTTGAATGATTAGGATTGTGAGCTTTTGTATCATCCGGGTAAGGCCAATGTTGTGGCGGATGCGTTGAGTCGTAAAGAAAGGGCCGAACCTCGCATTTTTAGGGCCTTGAATATGACAATTTGAACAAACCTCGCAAGGCAGATTCTTGAGGCACAACAAGAAGCTTTAAAGGAAGAGAATTTTGTGAAAGAGAACGTAAGAGGTATGGCTAAGAAATTCGAGATTAGAGCAGATGGTACTAGGTACTTTGCAGGACGTCTTTGGGTTTCGAAGTTTGGTGAACAGCGACAACTTGTTTTGGATGAGGCTCATAAGTCTAGGTACTCTATTCATCCTCGTTCAGGAAAGATGTATCATGATCTTAAGGAGCTGTATTGGTGGCCAAATTTGAAAGGTGATGTGGCTACGTATGTGGCTAAGTGTTTGACCTGTGCTAAGGTTAAAGCTGAACATCAAAAACCGTCTGGACTGTTGATACAACCTGAGATTCCCGAGTGGAAGTGGGAAGGAATTACAATGGATTTTATTACTAAGTTACCGAGAGTTGCGGGTGGCTATGACACTATTTGGGTGATTGTAGATCGACTCACTAAGTCGGCTCACTTTTTGCCGATTAGGAAAACAGATTCAATGGAGAAAATTACTCGTTCGTACTTGAAGGAGATTGTTTCTAGGCATGGTGTTCCTGTATCCATTATTTCGGACCGAGACAGTCGATTTGTATCGAGGTTTTGGCGATCTTTGCAGGAAGCCTTGGGAACTAGCTTAGATATGAGCACCGCTTATCATCCTCAAACGGATGGTCAGAGTGAAAGGACCATTCAGACGTTGGAGGATATTTACGAGCATGTGTTATTGATTTTGGTAATGGGTGGGATAAACATTTGCCGCTAGCTGAATTTTCTTATAACAACAGTTATCACGCAAGTATTCAAGTCGCACCGTTTGAAGCTCTGTATGGTAGGAAGTGTAGGTCTCCTGTATGTTGGAATGAGGTTGGGGATGCTCAACTCACAAGTCCAGAAATTATTCACGAGACTACCGAGAAGATTGTACAGATTAAGGACAGGTTGAGAACTGCTAGAAGTCGGCAAAAGAGTTATACCGATAGGGGAAGGAAAGATGTGGAATTTCAAGTTGGTGATCGGGTTATGTTAAAGGTTTCACCTTGGAAGGGTGTGATCCGTTTTGGTAAAAGGGGAAAACTAAGTCCTCATTTTGTTGAACCGTTTGAGATTGTTGAGAGAGTTGGACCGGTGGCTTATCGTTTAAAGTTGCCACAAGAACTCAGTGCTGTTCACGATGTTTTTCATGTATCGAATCTAAAGAAGTGTTTGGCCGAGGCCGATAAGACTATTCCTCTGGAAGAACTTCATGTTGATAAGCAACTACACTTTATTGAGGAACCTATTGAAATCATGGATCGAGAAGTTAAGACTCTTAAGCAGAGCCGAATTCCTATTTTCCGGGTTAGATGGAACGCCAGAAGTGGTCCCGAGTTCACTTGGGAGCGTGAAGATCAGATGAAGCAGAAGTATCCGCATTTGTTCCCGGATGCTGAGTCAACCCCTGCACCTGCTTAAATTTCGGGACGAAATTTCCGTAACGGGAAGGTACTGTCACGACCCTACTTTTTCCGTTATCTTTTATCGTTAATTATTTAACAACCGTTAACTGGTATTCGTGCTATGTCATTTATATGGCCTATATTATTATATTAATAATAATATATTAATTATTAAGTGTTATGTGAATATTTGTATTCGTATTTTAAATTATACGTTTCTACGTATCGCGGATTTCTGTCCGGCGAATCTTTTCGGTTTTCAAACCAACGGTCGCGTTTTTGGGATATTTAAATCCTAATTATTTTAAATATGATATTTTAAGATCATATAATTATATATAGTATTTATATTTATTTTTCGTCGCGCGTTTGTTATCTCTCCGGATTTTTAATCGCGTAAGTGCGTTTTCGCGTTTCGGGATTCGTTCGGGCTTTCGAGCCACAAGAAATTACACTTTTAGCAAGATTGAGCCATGGGGCCCATCCCATGACCCCCCATTCGGCCGACCATAAGGGGAGGGAGTATACTCCCCAATTTTTTTTATTTTCCATCTCATTTACACATTACACAATTTTAATCTAAACCTAATTACCACTTTTGATCTCCTTCCTCCCTTCCTTCTCTTTTTGGGCGACGACCAACACCACCAAACATCATCATCTTCATCAATTTTTCAAGTTTGGATCTAGAGATCGTTCATACAATCGGATTCCTCGTTCCGTTCTCTAAGCGATTATACTAATTGTTTCTTGATTAGGGTATAAACCCTAACCCTAGAACTTTTAATTTTTATTTATTTTTCTGTATTTTATGTTTATATTATTAGTATGATGATTATTAGTTGTTGTAATGTTGATTGTATGCGTAGAATTGCTCGATTGCATATTTTTCGGTGTGATAAAATTGGGACAGCAGCTTTTTCGTGTGTTTCTGATATTTTAACTGATGTTGATCATAAAATAAAGTTTATAAATGAGTTCCTCTCATCAAGACATTAATTTTAGACTCCGGATTCATGTCGTTTCGATTTCCGGAGCCCTAGATATGATCAAAGTGGTATTTTGTTAAGATTGAAATGTGATTTTGGTATGAACCAGGTTTGGTCCAACTTTGTGACCATATTTGGTGACTTTAGGGTATTTTAGTGTGTTAGGACTGATGGTGGGATGAACTTTCATGTTCGGGTCATCTCAATCCGAGCCACGAATCACCCGTTACGTCTAAAACACGTTTTTGAGTGAATTGAAGTTCCAAGTAGTGTATTGGCTGTATATCACGACTTGTGGGCTATTCATGGTTCTTGATTATACCAAAGTGTCGGGTGGTTTGATTAGGCGAAGATATATGTAAGGCTCGCCGAAAACCGACACCCGGGGCTCAGGATACGACCCGATGAACTTTTGATTTAAAACTTATGATTAATTATTAAACTTATGATATAATTAATGGATTTCAATATCATTTAATTACTTATGATAAAAAGTAATTATTATTATTTAAGACTTATGATATATATTTATTATATCATTTAATTAATACTTATGATTTAATTAACATTTTAATTAAACTTATGATTAATAATACTTCATTATTAATGGAAAAATACTTATGATAAGTATTAAACTTATATTATGAGATTATTATAATAAGACTTATAATAAGGATTAATTAATTATTTAATTATTATAAGGCTTAGTTATTATTTAATTATAATTTAATTATTAAATACTTATGATTTAATAGTTATAATTAGAAACTTATGATATGATTAATAATTCATTATTAATTAATATTACTTATGATATGATTTAAAATTTATTATTAATTAATAATATTTATATTATGACTAATATTTAATTAATTAATTAAATACTTATGTTATATTAATTATATTATTTAAACGTATATTAACTTTAATAATTCATTTTAATTTAATTAAACTTATGTTATGACATAATTAGACATATTTAACTTTAATAAACGTTATAAATTATATTATTATTATAACTTACACTTTTAAAATTTACGTTGACCATGTTTGACCAAGGTTGACTTTTGAGTTGACTTTCGGTTGACTTTGACTTTCAGTTGACTTTTGTTGACTTTCTAATTAAGAAAACTTTCCTAACTTATAAACTTTCCAAAAATAGAAACTTTCTAAAAATAGAAACTTTCCAAAAATGGAAACCTGCTAAAAATAGAAACTTTCCAAAAATGGAAACCTGCTAAAAATAGAAACTTTCTAAAAATAGAAAGTGTGTGTCCGTGAGCTGTTCCAATCAAACCGATGCATATTGAGTATTGTTCTATGACTATTTGCAACATGTACAATAGCTATCATACTAAGACTTGACCTAAGTTAGCTATTTATATCGACCTGCTTTATTTATAGGTCGACGTTGTGATCATTCCTGATCACTGTACTGCATTTGCTGTTCGCTTAATTGTGTTGGTTACTTCATTACTATTAAGGTGAGTTATAGTCCCGTTTTTACATACTTTTCAAAGTATATTTTTGGGATGTGATTACATGCATTTTATTTTACGTTTAGACACAAGTGACAATTAAATTTAAATTATTCATTGTGAGTTGGACAAAAATATTCCCTAGTCTGGTAACTGTAATCATTGGTTTCTACCGGTGAACGCGAATCCTACGGATAGATCTATCGGGTTTGACAACCCCATTTCGAGCTAGTCGCGCTAGCAATTTATAATCGGAATGTTTAGTACTTCGTATTTTGTTGTAGATACACTGTCCAGTGTATATTTTTATGGTGATTGGCAAGGGTAAATAAAGGGTTAAGTGGTTACCAGGTGGCTCATTGATAATGGAATAATGTTTAATGTTTTCTAACATTTTTAAATCTTGTGGTCTAATGTTTATTCAATTATTTAAACCTATAATTCACTCAACCTTTGTGTTGACAGTTTACTCGCATGTTTTCACAGGTACTTGAGTTTATGTGATGCTTCCGCTGTGTTTAGAAGAGTCTGCATGCATTTGGGCAGATTTTTATGAAACAATTTATGAAACTTTGGCTTGCATTCGGTTTTTGAATAATTAATACTTGTAGGTTGTTGACAATGTTTTGTGTCAACTTTGGATTATTAATATGTTGGGTTACTTTTAACTACATATTTTGGTATGCTTTCCTTTTTGAGAAACTTTTGAAATAAAAGAATGCAATGTCGTTTGTTAAATTCATTTAAGTTCGATCAAGCTATGGGACCAAGTGATGGAGCCGTTAAGTGTTTTGACGGGGCCATCACATTTACCCTCTTTTTGTGTCAGTGGACAGATTTGGAAAAATCTCGGCATCCACCCAATATATGTGATGTTATGCGAGGTGTATATGAAATAGCTTATATTTTACTTGGAAAAACTATTAAATACGATACAATTTTATTCAAGATATTTATTTATTTATAGAATGGATATACTTAAACCTTGCTACAACACTTATAGGTAGTGTACCTAATCGTACAGTAGTGTAGTTTTTAGTAAGTCCGGTTCGTTCCACAGGGAATCTTTAAACAAAGCTTAACGCTATATTAGTTTTAATTTATAAAAATACAAATATATATATATAAATAATATTATTATTATAAAGGGGGGGGGGGGGGTTTACCGTTTAATGACCGGTTTGTCAATTTTTAAAACTTTAGTCGTAGTTAAAACCTAATGTAAAATATTAAAAATAAATGCAACTTAATTTAAAGCGTAAAGTAAATAACGATAATGAAATTGCGATAAAAGTGCGATAAAATAAAATTGCAATAATTAAAAAGTACGATAATTAAAAGTGCAATTAAATACAATAACAATAAATAAAAGTGCAATAATTAAAAGTGCAATTAAATATGAAAATAAAGGAATTATGCTTATTTAAACTTCCGTAATCATGATGTTTGACGTGTTGATTTTTAGTTTATTCCCATGGGTTAATTGTTCTTTGTCCTGAATTATTCAATATGTCCGGTTGGTTTTTGTCCATAACAGTCCATCAGTCATAAATATAAAGTGCGAGTATCCTCGTCAAATTATCCTTATACCCGAAGTTAAATATTCCAACTAATTGGGGACTTAAACTGTAACAAAGTTTTAATACTTTGTTTAATAATTACACCAGGTTATCGACTGCGTGTAACCCAAGGTTTTAATACTTTGTTATCAATTATGCCAAGTGTCCTTGTACATAATTTCACCCCTGTTTTAATAATTCCATAGACTATTAATCCATTCCCGTGTCCGGTTAAATGAACGATTATTCGTACATATAAATACCCCGCCCATCATGTCCGATCGAGTGTATATGGTTATTTATAGGTACGTCCAATTGTAAATCTTTATATTAAAATTAACAAACTATCATTTAGTTAAACAAATATAAAGCCCATTAATAGCCCATAGTCTAATTTCCACAAGTGTCGTTCTTTTGTCCAAACCCCAATTATGGTACAAAGCCCAATTACCCATTTTTAGTAATTAGCCCAACATCATGATTACTTTGTTTTAAATAAGCATAATAATAACTTAGCTACGAGACATTAATGTAAAAAGGTTGAACATAACTTACAATGATTAAAAATAGCGTAGCGTTACACGGACAGAATTTCGACTTACACCCTTACAACATTCGCTAACATACCCTTATTATTAGGATTAAAATTAAAATTAAAATTAAAATTATAATATATATATATATATTACGTATGAATGAGGAGAAGAAAAAGATATATAAAACGTTCAGAATGCGCGAGCTTTTATAGGCATTTTTGTCCAGGACAGCTCCGCGAGTTGCGGCATTTTTGCACTACAAACTCCGCGAGTCGCGGAGTTCGTAAATCCAGCTCACACAAGTTTGGATCCTAGTCTGCCGACGGTTTTAATATATAAATATAATATATATATATAATTTATATAATTAATTATATATTATATTATATTTATATACATAGTTAACTTGTAATTTTTAGTCCGTTGCGTCGAGCGTTGAGAGTTGACTCTGGTCCCAGTTCCGAATTTTCGAACGTCCTTGCGTACAATTTAATATCTTGTACTTTGCGTTTTGAATCTTGTACTCTTGTAATTCTGAGACGTTTCTTATCAATAATTGGAACCTCTTTGATTGTATTTTGTACTTTTGAGCTTTTTGGTCGTTTGCGTCTTCAATTCGTCGAATCTATCTTTTGTCTTCACCTTTTATTATTTAACCGAATATCACTTGTAAATAGGACAATTGCAACTAAAAGCTTGTCTTTCTTGAGGAATAATGCTATGAAATATATGTTCGTTTTTAGCATTATCAAATATTCCCACACTTGAGCGTTGCTTGTCCTCAAGCAATATAGTCTTGAAATATACTAGAATCACTTCTTTATTCTTCACACTTTGTACATCAGTGATTTCTATACGGCGGTATAAACAATGGTAGTAACGATGTGGTTTACAGTCCCACATGACTATAAAATTTAGATCCATTAAGGAAATTGGATCTTTATGAAAACATTTGATCTTTTGAAAATTCATTCTAGCTTTTACCCTAGTTAAGTTTTCCGGAATAATCCTTCACCGGTGTTTGCAAAATATTTTTGTGGGTTTGGTGGGTTTCAGATTTGAAAATTTTAGCTCAAAACTTGTAGTTTTGTGTCACCCACTTCCTAACCTTGTATTAGGAAAGCAACACGTCCAGTATACTTGCTCCGTATATTACCTTTCGGTAAACTACAGTCCGGTTGCAAAGGAAAGCGTTGAACAAGCAACTGTTAAGGCAATGTCCCCTGACATGCTTTTAATTATAGTCTATAACGTGTTGGACGCAATTACTATCCTTTGTAGGAGCAATAGTAAAGCTCACCCTTATAATTTTTTGGTCTGGCACAAGGTCCTGTCTTTGATCATGCTATGCAACCACCGTTCTTACGGTTGACACCCGATTTGGTTCAGGTGACCTAATGAATTCCAGGTGAATTCCTAGGATTTTACGTTCAATGGTAATGAACGCATTGGAAATGGGTTTTTAGAAAACAAATCGGTTTGTAATTTTGATCAAAATATTTTCTCGTTCAAGCTCGAGTTTAGATATCATCGAATTCCATGAGTTTGAAATTCTCAATCTTTAAGGTCAATCTCTAGGATTGAGTAATATCAGTCTTAAAAGCTGATTTTTGATCTTTAAAGGAGATTATCCTTTCTGAGGGTCTGATTCATTAGTCTTATCCAGCTAATTTGCACGGCATCCTCCCTATTTTACGAGACAGATCCTCTCATGGTTAGGATAAGTCTGACCACTTGGCGACCCTGTTTGATGCTGAGGTCCGTGGATTTCCTGCTGATTTTAGAGATGACTTTTCTAGATTTTTCGTCAAATTACAGCTGGTCTGGATGACAACTTCATGACCTAAATAAAGAAGCGCGTTTCTTTTTCGGAAGACTTTACTTCCTTTAAATGATGGAATTGATTCATCGTGTAGATTCATCTTTTTTTTTTTACAGTAAATCGGGTAAAACTGTTTAGTTTAGTCCAAAGCAAAAGTATCTTCAATTATTTGTTACAGAAATATGTGACATATGTTTAAAATAACTTGGTAAATTTTCCCACACTTGGCTTTTATTTTCTTTTATTTGCCTTTTTATTGTCCTCTATTCCATTTTAAATGAATTCTAACATTTTGGTTTGTTTCTCAATTTATGTCCTTTCCGAGGTAACAATAATTTCGGTGTTAACACCTAGTTTTATCGTTCATAAATATGTATAAACATGATTTTGAATTCATTTAATTGAAAATTTTGAAAATTTTTACTAGAATTCGGTAGTCAGTATATAAGACTAGGGCTGTTCTTTATTATCAGAGAGCACTAGATTCTAATACAACTACTGCGTTACTAGTATTTTTAATGGTAACCAAGTGTTTAGATTAAAAAAATTTAAAATTCCGAAAGAATTTAACCCCTTCCCACACTTAAGATCTTGCAATGCCCTCATTTGCAAGAAATCAGTAAAAATTTAAATTATTGAGGGTGATTAGCGTAGAAAAATGATTAAATTTTACCAAAATTTTCAAACATATTGGATTTTTTTTATCTTTAACTTATAAAACAAATAATTAATTAATTTTAAAATTTTGTTTCTTTTAAGAATGAGGGCGTTTCGGTACGTTGACCTAGTATGTCCCTCAACAAAATTTTAAAATTTGTCTTTTTGAAGCGTTGTTTTAAAAGCTAAGATTTTTTGGATTTTTTAATTTTTTTTTGCATACTTTAAGTCAATAAGATTAAAAATAATGATAATAAAATTTCACGCCCCGCCCTCAGGTAAAGCAATTTCGGCTCAATGACCTAGTCTTCAACTTACGACGAATTTTAAAAATCATATTTTTAACTTAGCGAAATAAAGTAAATTTTTGTTTTTAATTTCACACAAAACATAAATTTAAAATGCATAAAATTAAAAATTCATATTATTAAAATTGAAAATTCACACCAAACTTTTTATTATATACATGCAAACTTATATTAAAAATATTAATTTTTCAAATATTTACAATTTTAAATATATTGATTTAAAAAGTTTACAATATCAATTTAAGATTTATATATTAATTTTAAAAACATGGTAAAAATAAAATTAAAAATCTTTTTGGCTTTTATCCCACTTTAATCAATCAAATATTATCAAAAATATACGCCCCTCTTTTCGGTATAGTAATTTCGGTTCCATAACCTAATTTAACTCATGACGAATTTTTGAAATATTTTGAGTTGATTGATTAAAGATATTTATACCTTAAGAATAAACGTTAAATTTCGCAGTGATGTAATAAATTTTTGTATGATATCAATAATTTCGGTCGCAAGACCTAATTTCATCGAATACCAATTTAATACTTTATAGCGAACAAATTAGCGTTTATTATCAAAAGGTTAAAAATAAAAATAAAAATAAAAACTGTACAGACTTACCTGTGAGATAGATTTCTTAGTGATATGCTCTAGCCCACTCATAAGATAGTCGGACAAATTGATTTTCCATGGCTACATAGGCGTAACCTCGAGCATTTAACGTTTTTTCTTCTAAACATATGAACGGTCCATCTCTGCATAGAGTAACAAATTCGGTATTTGAATAGGTTTGATTATTTGAACATTTACCTTCGTGTGACCATTTTCCGCATTTGTGACATCTTTCAAGGTGTCGTGCTCTTCTTTTCGCTGAGGAATTTGATTTTCCTTTACCAAATTGTAACTTATTATTTTCGCATATGGATTCTTTTCTTACTCCGTCCAATTTTTCTCTGATTACTGATACCAGTTCACTCGGAAGTGTGTCATTATTACGTTTAGTGATCAAAGCGTGTAGCATTAGACCATGGTTTAGTTCACAGGAAGTCTTCATTTCGTAAAACCTAAAAAAAATAAAAATTCAGAATGGGGGGAGAAGACTAGTTCTTTAGGGTCTGCTAGGGAAAGACCATTCGGGTTCCATTTTCAAGAACTACACGAAAACAGAAAATCTAACTCTAACAGAAATACATATTATCCTTCAAAGACTTGATTCTCCCCACACTTAGTTAGCTGTGGTATCGAAATTGTGATTAACTTCGTTGTCAATTTCCATTGGACTATCTATGTAATGTTTAACTCTGTGACCATTAACCTTAAATTCAATCCCATTTGAATTTATCAATTCTACTGTTCCGTACGGGAAAACTCTTTTGACTATGAATGGTCCAGACCATCTTGATTTCAATTTTCCAGGAAATAGCTTGAATCGTGAATTGAAAAGAAGAACTCTGTCTCCTTCTTTAAATTCTTTTGAACTTCTGATTCTTTTATCATGCCATTTCTTCGTTCTTTCCTTATAGATTAACGAATTTTCGTATGCTTCATGTCTTAATTCTTCTAATTCGTTTAATTGACTTAACCGTAGACGTCCAGCTTCATGTAAATCAAGATTACATGTCTTCAAAGCCCAAAATGCTTTGTGTTCAATTTCTACTGGAAGATGACATGCTTTTCCGTAAACGAGTCTGCAAGGTGTGGTTCCAATTGGACTTTTGTAGGCTGTTCTAAAAGCCCAGAGTGCATCCTCCAATTTTATGGACCATTCCTTCGGATTTGATCCTACGGTTTTTTTTAGAATACGTTTTAAAGCTCGGTTGGTAATATCAACTTGTCCACTCGTCGGTGGATGATAAGCGGTGGAGATTTTATGAGTTACTCCATATCTTTTAAGAACTTTCTCAAGTTGATTATTACAAAAATGAGTTCCCCGATCACTTATTAAAGCTTTCGGTGTTCCAAACCTTGCAAAAATACGTTTTAAAAAGTTGACTACAACTCGTGCATCGTTAGTTGGGAGAGCTTGTGCTTCCGCCCATTTAGATACATAATCAATGGCTACGAGAATGTATAAATTATTATGAGATTTTGGAAATGGACCCATAAAGTTAATACCCCAAATGTCAAATACTTCACATACTTGAATGACATTTTGTGGCATTTCATCATGTTGACTTATTTTTCTGGCCCTTTGACAAGCATCACAGGATTTGCAAAGAAGGTGTGCGTCTTTGTAAATTGTAGGCCAATAGAATCCAGCATCATAAACTTTCCTTGCTGTTAGTTGAGGCCCATAATGCCCTCCTGTTGGTCCTGTGTGACAATGGTTTAAGATTTTACTAGCTTCATCTCCGAATACACATCGGCGTATTATTCCATCGGGACAACTTTTAAACAAATGTGGATCTTCCCAGAAATAGTGTTTTATATCACTGAAGAATTTCTTTCGTTTTTGGTACGATAATCCTTTTTCAAGGAATCCACATACTAAGTAGTTTGCATAGTCTGCAAACCATGGAATTTCATTATAATCTATCTTCAATAGATATTCATCAGGAAAGTTGTCTTGTATGACCGATTCATTTAGAACTTCTAATTCAGGATTTTCAAGACGAGAAAGATGATAGGCTGCGAGATTTTCTGCTCCCTTTTTATCTCGGATTTCAATATCAAACTCTTGTAATAGTAAGATCCAACAGATTAATCATGGTTTGGCATCTTGTTTCGAAAATAGGTATCTAAGAGCAGAATGGTCGGTATAGACCACCGTTTTAGCTAGAACGAGATATGAACAAAATTTGTCAAAAGCAAAGACAATAGCAAGGAGTTCTTTTTCAGTAGTTGTGTAATTTTTTTGTGCTCCTTGTAACGTCTTACTAGCATAATATATAGGTTGAAATCGTTTTTAATCCTTTGTCCTAAAACGGCTCCCATTGCAAAATCACTTGCATCGCACATTAGTTCAAATGGTAAATTCCAATTTGGAGTTATCATGATCGGCGCATTAGTGAGTTTCTCTTTAAGAATATTAAAAGATTTGATACATTCATCTGAAAAGATGAATGGAGCATCCTTTTCTAGGAGTTTATTCATAGGAGTGGCAATTTTAGAAAAATCTTTAATGAAACGTCGGTAAAAACCGGCATGCCCTAGAAAACTCCTAACTCCTCTAACATTGGTGGGATGTGGAAGTTTAGCAATTACATCTACTTTAGCTCTATCCACTTCAATTCCTTTCTTTGAAATTTTATGACCAAGAACGATGCCTTCTTTAACCATGAAATGGCATTTCTCCCAATTAAGTACTAGATTTGATTGTTCGCATCTAATAAGCATTCGTTCAAGATTAGCTAGACATGTTTCAAATGTATCACCGAAGACTGAAAAGTCATCCATGAAAACTTCCATGCATTCTTCTATCATGTCATGAAAAATTGCCATCATGCACCTTTGAGAGGTTGCAGGGGCGTTGCAAAGTCTAAATGGCATGCGTTTGTAAGTAAAAGTACCATAAGGGCACGTGAATGTGGTTTTCTCTTGGTCCTCGGGTGCTATTGGAATTTGAAAATATCCGAAAAAACCATCAAGAAAACAATAGTAACTATTTCCGGCTAATCTTTCTAACATTTGATCAATGAAAGGTAAGGGAAAGTGATCTTTTCTGGTTGCGTCATTAATTTTCTATAATCAATACAAACACGCCATCCTGTTACAGTCCTAGTAGGAATAAGCTCATTTTTCTCATTTGTAATGACAGTCATGCCACCCTTCTTAGGCACGCATTGAACTGGGCTTACCCATGGACTATCAGAGATTGGATAAATTAAACCTGCATCTAGCAGTTTAATAATTTCTTTTTTAACAACATCTTGCATATTAGGATTTAGTCTTCGTTGGCGTTGCACATACGTTTTATGACCTTCTTCCATAAGAATTTTATGTGTGCAATGCGAAGGACTTATTCCTTTAATATTATGAATTTTCCATGCAATAGCTGGTTTATGAGTTTTTAACACAGAAATGAGTTGTGATTTTTCATTTTCAGTAAGAGAAGACGATATTATTACAGGTAATTCAGATTCACCATGTAAATAAGCGTATTCCAAATGATTTGGAAGTGGCTTTAACTCTAATGTCGGAGGTTCTTCTATCGATGATTTATATCGATATCTGTCTTCTTCTTTTAGCATTTGAATTTCTTCTGTTGTTGGTTCATATCCATTAGCCATTAGTGTAGCTAACATTTCAATTTCATCAATTGGTTCAGTTCCTTCTCCTAAAGAACATTCTCCTGTTCCTTGTAATTCTGGAAATTCTTCTAACAATTCTGCATGTGATTCTATAGTTTGAATATAATAACATGTATCATCTGTAGATTGCGGTTGTTGCATAGCTCTATCAACTGAAAAGGTAACACTCTCGTCCTCTATACTTAGGGTCAGTTTCTTACCGAACACGTCTATCATTGCTTTAGCCGTGTTTAAGAATGGTCTTCCTAATATGAGAGGAACTTGAGAATCTTCTTCCATGTCCAGAACAACAAAATCTACTGGAAATACTAAAGTACCAACTTTAACTAGCATGTTCTCCGTTATCCCTCTAGGATATTTTATTGATCGATCGGCTAGTTGTATGCTTATTCTTGTTGGTTTCAATTCTCCAAGGTCTAGTTTAGCGTATAGTGAATACGGCATTAAATTTATACTAGCACCTAAGTCTGCCAATGCTTCTATTGAACTAAGACTACCCAGAAAACATGGAATTGTGAAACTTCCTGGATCAGATAATTTTTCTGGTATCTTATTCAACAGCACTGCTGAACAATTAGCATTCATAGTAACAACCGAGAGTTCTTCCATTTTCTTTCTATTTGAGATTAGATCTTTCAAGAATTTAGCATATCTAGGCATTCCTGAAATTACATCAATGAAAGGAAGATTTACATTTATCTGTTTAAACATATCCAAGAATTTGGATTGCTCGGCTTCAAGTTTCTCTTTCTTTATTTTACTCGGGTAAGGAAGTGGTGGTTGGTATGGTTTAACATAAGGTTTAGCTTTAACTGTGTTATCTTCATTAACCTTTTCAACTACCGGTTCTGTTTCCTTATCTTGCTCAGGTTGTGGTTCTTGTGGAGTAGGAATAGCTTCATCAGAAATTACAGGTATTTCAGGCGGTTTAAGTGTTGTACCACTTCTTGTGGTAATGGCTTTAGCTGTTTCATTCCGGGGGTTAGCATTTGTATCACTAGGTAAACTTCTCGGTTTTCTTTCACCTATTAAACTTGCTAGGTTACTTACTTCTTGTTCCAAATTTTGAATAGAAGCTTGTTGATTTCTAAATGCTTGAGCATTTTGTTCATTCGTTTGTTTCTGAGATGTGAAAAACTGTGTTTGAGATTCAACTAGCTTCATCATCATATCTTCTAAATTTGGCGTTTTATCATCGGGTTGTGGTGGTTTGTTTTGAAAATTAGGTCTTTGCTGGTTGTAAGTATTATTGGATACTTGTTGATTGCTAGGACCTTGTTGGTTGTTGTATGGAGCATTTTGGTTATAATTCTGGTTTTGATTGTAAATCGGTCTTGGCGGTTGATAATTATTCTGATAATTATTTCCAGGCCTTTGGTTTAGATATGAAACATTCTCTCTTTGTTCCATTGTTAGTTCAATACTGAGACAATCTTTTGTCAAATGTGGTCCTCCACACTGCTCACAACTAATTCGTATTGAGTGTATATCCTTAGTCATCTTTTCCATTCGTCTCTCGACAGCATCTATCTTTACTGAAATGGAATCTAAGTCATGGCTAGAATCGGCTCTAGCTGCTTTAGATGATCTAACGATATCTTTTTCTTGGTGCCACTCATGTGAGTGGGAAGCAGTGTTATCAATAATTTTATAAGCATCAGTTTCGGTTTTCTTCATAATAGAACCACCAGCTGCTATATCGATGCCTTTCCTTGTAGTGATGTCGCATCCTTGGTAGAATATTTGTACTATTTGACAAGTGTCTAAACCATGTTGCGGACATCCTCTTAATAACTTTCCAAATCTTGTCCACGCCTCATATAGAGTTTCATTCGGTTTCTGTGTGAACGTAACAATTTCTCCTTGAAGTCTTACGGCTTTAGATGCCGGAAAGAATTGTTTAAGAAAATTTTCAACTAAAACATCCCATGTATCAATCGCCCCTTCAGGTAACGATTCCAACCAATCTTTGGCTTCTCCCTTTAAAGTCCAGGTAAATAACATGAGATATATCTGTTCATCCTCAACTTCTCGGATTTTAAATAGTGTGCAGATCCTATTAAAGGTACGAAGATGTTCATTTGGATCTTCCTTCGGCGCACCACTAAATTGGCATTGATTAGTCACCATGTGTAGAATTTGTCCTTTGATTTCATAATCTGGCGCATTAATGTCTGGATGAGTAATTGCGTGACCTTGGCCAGTGCGTTTAGCTCTCATTCGGTCTTCCATACTTAAAGGTTCTAGATTTTCCATAATTGAATTTGTTGAATCTGAATCACTAGAGGATTTTGATTTAATGGTTCGTTCCTCAACAATCTCTGTTTGAATGATTGGTGGTTTCGGAGGAAAAATTAATGGTTCAGGATCTATGAATCGTCCCTGAATATTCTCCGGATTCTCAATTGTGAGGTTGGGTTCAAAAAATGGATTATCGGAAATTTGAATTGGAGTACTTGTTCGACTGGATGACGATTCTAAAGGAAAATTAACGGCGAAAATATTTGCTAGATGTCTTGATCGAGTTACAGGTGGTGAACGTATAAAAGGTGGTGAACGTCTTGCTTGGTGCATTCACTGAATATCCTATTAGTTTTTAAAAGGAAAGAAAAATTATATAAGTTATCCAATTAATAGACTTTTCTGATTTTGTCCACGTTTCGAATAGCCAAAAGATGCAGCAGAGGGGCAGGATTCGTTTGGTCTCAATATAATTGAGTACTGTTTGGCTCCAATAACCCGGTCTACGTACAAATCCAACTATTACTACGAACCAGAAAATTTTGATGTCTATCAATTTAATCACTTAAAATAAATTTTCGTAATTTAAAGAAATATTAGATAAGAAATAGAGAAAATTCTAAGTCCTAAAAACTAGAATGGCGAGAAATAAGAAAGAAAAAGAGCGCGTCGGAAAAGGTCGAAAAAGAAAAGGGTTGAAAAACAAAAGGCGTCGAAAAATAAAAATAAGAAAGTAGCGCGTTAAAACTTAAAAAGGAACTAAAAACTAAAAAAATAAAAGTTGCGTCTAAAAATATTAAAGCTTACAAGTAAAGCTATATTCCAAATGGCAATATCTTAGAAAGGTACTAAAATTTAAAAATGGCGTCGCAAAATTCTAGAGCACCTAAATCTTAGTCTAAAGAAAAAGCACTTAAGGGATTTTACGGCAAAGCCTAAAAATCTAGAAGTGAAAATAAGTTACGGCAAAAACTAAATTTAACACTAACTACGAACAATAAAAATACAAATATTACGATTAAATAATTAAAAAGAAACAAATATAAAAAGAAGCTAAAAATGATAAGATTACAATTTTTATAGAAATATTATTTTTATATTTATTTTATAAAAGCCTTAATTTTTATATATATTAAAACTAATTATAATTAATTATACTAATTAAATTATAACTTAAACTAATTAATATTAATTAAAAACTTAAACTAAATTATAATAATAATAAAACTAATTAGGGTTTAAATAATAATAATAATTAATTACTCCGTATTAAATGCGAAATTAGGTTTCTGGTTTGGCCTGCCAGGGCGGCTCCGCGAGTCGCGGTTGGCCCGGTTCAATATCTCCGAAAGTCGCGAAGATTGCAGGTTCAAAGAGACAGGTCAAGTTTCGACAGGTTCAACGTAATTATTTTTTGTTTTTTTATTTTTAATTTAATTAATATATTTATATAAATTTAATAAAACTTATATTTTAAAAACTAAAATAAAAATAAAGATACTTATAATTTTATAAATAAAAATCTTAAAAATAAATTTATAAATATTTTTTTTTTGGTTTTTGATTTTTTATATATTTTTTTTATATTTAAAAAGTATATATTTTACAAAAACTAATTAAAATTAATAATTTTTTTTTTATGTGGCGTTTCGCTTCGGCGTTCCCCGGCAGCGGCGCCAAAAATTACTTGATGTTATGCGAGGTGTATATGAAATAGCTTATATTTTACTAGGAAAAACTATTAAATACGATACAATTTTACACAAGATATTTATTTATTTATAGAATGGATATACTTAAACCTTGCTACAACACTTATAGGCAGTGTACCTAATCGTACAGTAGTGTAGTTTTTAGTAAGTCCGGTTCGTTCCACATGGAATCTTTAAACAAAGCTTAACGCTATATTAGTTTTAATTTATAAAAATACAAATATATATATAAATAATATTATTATTATAAAGGGGGGTTTTTACCGTTTAATGACCGGTTTGTCGATTTTTAAAACTTTAGTCGCAGTTAAAACCTAATGTAAAATATTAAAAATAAATACAACTTAATTTAAAGCGTAAAGTAAATAACGATAATGAAATTGCGATAAAAGTGCGATAAAATAAAATTGCAATAATTAAAAAGTACGATAATTAAAAGTGCAATTAAATACAATAACAATAAATAAAAGTGCGATAATTAAAAGTGCAATTAAATATGAAAATAAAGGAATTATGCTTATTTAAACTTCCGTAATCATGATGTTTGACGTGTTGATTTTTAGTTTATTCCCATGGGTTAATTGTTCTTTGTCCTGGATTATTCAATATGTCCGTCTGATTTTTGTCCATAACAGTCCATCAGTCATAAATATAAAGTGCGAGTATCCTCCTCAAATTATCCTTCTACCCGAAGTCAAATATTCCAACTAATTGGGGACTTAAACTGTAACAAGGTTTTAATACTTTGTTTAATAATTACACTAGGTTATCGACTGCGTGTAACCCAAGGTTTTAATACTTTGTTATCAATTATGCCAAGTGTCCTTGTACATAATTTCACCCCTGTTTTAATAATTCCATAGACTATTAATCCATTCCCGTGTCTGGTTAAATGAACGATTATTCGTAAATATAAATACCCCGCTCATCGTGTCCGATCGAGTGTATATGGTTATTTATAGGTACGTCCAATTGCAAATCTTTATATTAAAATTAACAAACTATCATTTAGTTAAACAAATATAAAGCCCATTAATAGCCCATAGTCTAATTTCCACAAGTGTCGTTCTTTTGTCTAAACCCCAATTATGGTACAAAGCCCAAGTACCCATTTTTAGTAATTAGCCCAACATCATGATTACTTTGTTTTAAATAAGCATAATAATAACTTAGCTACGAGACATTAATGTAAAAAGGTTGAACATAACTTACAATGATTAAAAATAGCGTAGCGTTACACGGACAGAATTTCGACGTACACCCTTACAACATTCGCTAACATACCCTTATTATTAGGATTTAAAATTAAAATTAAAATTAAAATTATAATATATATATTACGTATGAATGAGGAGAAGAAAAAGATATATAAAACGTTCAGAATGCGCGAGCTTTTATAGGCATTTTTGTCCAGGACAGCTCCGCGAGTTGCGGCATTTTTGCACTACAAACTCCGCGAGTCGCGGAGTTCGTAAATCCAGCTCACACAAGTTTGGATCCTAGTCTGCCGATGGTTTTAATATATAAATATAATATATATATATAATTTATATAATTAATTATATATTATATTATATTTATACACATAGTTAACTTGTAATTTTTAGTCCGTTGCGTCGAGCGTTGAGAGTTGACTCTGGTCCCAGTTCCGAATTTTCGAACGTCCTTGCGTACAATTTAATATCTTGTACTTTGCGTTTTGAATCTTGTACTCTTGTAATTCTGAGACGTTTCTTATCAATAATTGGAACCTCTTTGATTGTATTTTGTACTTTTGAGCTTTTTGGTCGTTTGCGTCTTCAATTCGTCGAATCTATCTTTTGTCTTCACCTTTTATTATTTAACTGAATATCACTTGTAAATAGGACAATTGCAACTAAAAGCTTGTCTTTCTTGAGGAATAATGCTATGAAATATATGTTCGTTTTTAGCATTATCAATATGATTTTTGATAAAATACTTTCACTTTGTCTAAAATCATGAAAAAAATACTGGAAGTCTTATTTACATATATTAACATATTTCCAAAGTCTTAGCCTCGAACTCAAAGTCTTAGATAGGTTTTTAATTCCCAACCCAAAACAGCCCGTTTTTTACCGAATGGAGATTAAAGGATATATGTTAAGTTTCAAGGTGTTCTTCATATGTACAAGTTATAAGTTCTTATATTAACTTAATATAACATCATAATACATATAAATAAGTGTTATTAGAGTTAAGTTAGAAAGATTAGATTAGTTTTTCAAACAAGCTTGGTATTCATCAAAACAAGTTCTAGTTTTTACAAGTTTTATAAGTATAATAAGATAGCAACTATACAAGGAATTGAACAAGGATTTTGAGAAGTATTTTACCTTGATTATGAAGAGGAAAGTTTCTAAGATTAAATTATGATATGAGAGCATTCAAGTGTGTATTTTTAGTTTAAGAAAATGTGGAGTATAAATGAGTTAAAATGGTCCATATTTATAAGCTTATAATTTTGGCTTTTAGTGAGAATATCTACGATAAGTTAAATTATATTAAGTCATGCATGACATATTAAATTTATTAGGTCATGGATGACATATTACACAAATAATTGCAGATTTATATTGGTATATACCAATAGTAAATACTTCTAGAAGCTGTGTATAATACGGGTAAAAATATCGTATGAATGCGAGTAGAATTCTTTGAGGAAATTGAACGGAAATACGAGTATAGCTATCCTTTATATGTATTGGTATATTATAAAGTGTATTCAATACTTGTAAGGATGTATTTACACTCGTAATACATTATATGTAAATACATTTTAACATAAGTTAATTATGTCGTTTAAATAGTAATATATATATTGTTTGAAAACTCTTTAAATTAGTAGTATGAAAAAATATATATAATACTTTGTTAATATACTTAATGAGATATTTAATTATCATATTTTCAAGTTAAATATATATAAATCCATATATATACACAATAATTAAATAATTAAACAATTAAATCAAGTTATGACGTTCGTGAATCATCGAAATAAAAGGGTGACCAAAAGCTTGTGTAAAACTCTTTTCGAGGTTCAAGATTTATTAAAATTCATTGCTTATCAAGTCAGAATTATATAAAGATTAAGTTTAAATTTGGTCGGAAATTTTCGGGTCGTCACAGTACCTACCCGTTAAAGAAATTTCATCCCGAAATTTGATCGAGGTCGTCATGGCTAACAATAAGAATGTTATTATGACGAATATAAGTTGATTCATAGGGTTTTATCATGATTGAGAAATATGGATAAAATAATTCGATTACTCGAAACGTATGAGTGAAGCTATCGTAAAAGAGTGAAATGAGAAAATAGGGATTCGTCTTATCTTTTGACGTCATCATGGTTGATCTCCGGATTAAAGAAAATCTTTGTAATCTATCTAAGATTTGATTCTTCGGCGATTAAGGAAATTATGATCCTCTTCTATTTAATGCAATAATCTGTCTCGATTTCTCTGTCGGATATTTTACTATAAATCAACCTCCTACGTTTCCTTATTTCCATATCTCCCATCTTTTATACTTTCTTCCTTTCTTCGTACTTCCAAAACATTCGTCAATATGCTCCATCCAGTTTTAATTCTTGATATATTCTTGACTATCACATCTGTCATTCTTTTTTTCATCTTCCACCGGAGGAATTCGTTAATTTCTACTATGCTCTTGGGTTTATAGTGTTCTTAGTTTTCCCATGTCTTTATATTGCTATACGCATCGCTATACATGGTTTGTAATTTCTGCGTTGTCTTCATGCTTATATTTTTCCTTATATTTTGGAGTTTCATGCTTCCGTCTTCTTTTTTCGACTTCAAGTCAAGCGAATAATGGTCTAGAATTCATAGATATGAAATTCAGAATGAACATAGCTAATGCTCTAAGAGAGAAATTGTAATAGCACAATTTGACTTGTGAAATTACCAAAATCCAAAGGAAAAGACAGAACTATCAATAGCATATGTTCTTGATATGTTTAGAGATTAGATTGAATGTAAGAGTCATGTAACATGGCACATGATGACGTTATGGTCTGTGAATCATTACGTTCCATTTAGAAACTCAGCATGACTTACTGTAATATAATCACGTTGATCAAGTGTCATTATATTATACTAACTCATGCTTCAGTTCCCAACATTACTTCAAAAACATTCATACTTTACACTCAGAGGTTTCAGATGTTTAGAAACTAAAACAGTTTTCTTTATGATGTGATACAGATAACGCGAAGGAATAAATGATTTCAGATAAGAATGGTTATGAAAATATCTTCAGAAATATTAAGGATATTTATAATGGAAGATACGATGATATCTTAGAATATTTAAGATAAGAAGATGATGAAGAATATTGTTCGCAAGGGTTTTAGAGTAAGGAGCAAGGTATTTGCTGAGGATTTTAGCAGACACCGAATCATTTTGATTCTTTGAAGGTAGATTTTGTCCTTGTGATTTGTCCACAGCCTCCTTCAAGGTTTGCCCAATCCGTTTTCCAGTTCCAAACCTTCTCTTTTTCTATGATTTGCTAACACAATATTCTTTATCATCAACTTTTGACTGTTACGGTTGTCTACAGTTTCTGCTGCTTCATTCAGCTTTTTCAAAACTTCATAGTACTGATTCGTAGGCTGAAGTGCTATTCTGGATTTCAGAATTATAATTTCAGGAAATAACGTTATATGTATATGCAAAAATGATGTGAGATTCAAGAATAATTATTGATGCTTCCTGGGGTTTGGTATGACACTTATTGTTACAAGATGTAGATGGGTACATGACAAGATTTTATAGTGATCTTTCAGAGAGATTTAAGTCAAAGAGCAATAAAGTTGCTGGTAAGCTTACTACTAATGTGGTGGAATATAAAAGGTTCCCCAGTAACGATGGCTAAAAGACAACGTATATATCAAGGTTATAATAAGGCTACTCCGGATGAAAAGTCGAAGTTGTCTTTTTGGAGCTGTGACAAAATTCGCTATTTTGAAAAGGGATTGTAAAGTTATTTTGGGTAATAATAATGCTAAAGGATCTGACATGGATACGTGTTGAACCTTTGCTTAGGTTCAAGTGTCCTCTAAATGCATATCTATATGCATATATTCTTCATATGTATCGTGTGATTGGTTCATTCTCTCGATTGTTCCTTAGTTGAGATGTTTTCAAGAATTTTGAAGGGTTTAGACGCAGGTTGTCATTGTCAATATCCGTATAATGAATTCGTCGTGAATCTTGAATGATACGAATATCTTTATGAGTTCTATAAATGAAAGTGATGTTCTAGTATAGTTTGAATTTAAAGTATGATTTTAAAGGATGTAGGAATTTAAGATTGATGGCACTTCTTAAATCTTGACTTGGATTTTGATCTGTCAAAATCAGAATATGTAATTGAATTGGTTTGGAAAATGGTTGTCTTGAATTTTGTGAAATGATGTATATTGCTATGAAAGGAGAGAGTATAATTAACGATTGTCGAAGCATCATTGAAAATGTACAGTGTAACATATTAATGTGAACTTAAGTATTTCTAGGGTATTACCTACCCGTTAAAATAAAATTTCACAAGTAATATTTTGTACAAAAGAATTTTTATTACAGTCTTTATGAAAATATATGTATGTATATTTTCTTCAGATGTAATATGGATTTAATGAGTTATTATTATATTAATCTCATTTGGTTTACGAATTGAACTAGAAATGAATAATTCTTAAAACTTTAGAGATTACATAATCGCCGCGGAATATGTCTTCAACGTAAATGAAATAATGAATTAATACTTCATCACTCATTATTGTTGGTATCCCTCAGTGCCTGCGGTGCGTATGATGTTGATGCTCGTAATGCGGCTTGCGATGTTGAGGCTTGTGATGTTGTTGGTACTGCTGGTGCTGGTAGTGGTTTGATGTGAGTATAGAAGATGAGAATTTGTTTTGTTTTGTATTGTGAAAGAAGATGTTTAAAGTTTCTTGAATAAAAAGAGAGGTCAAGAGCTTTATAAAGGGAATGAAATGATGTAGGATGCACTTGCTAATGAAGTTCTGCTTTTCATGACAGTAATTTTTTTTTTTACTAAATAATTCACCATACAAGATACGGAGTAAAGATCGGATAGCCTCAATAATATTAGTAATATTATACTCATTGCGGCATATCCTGGAAAGGAGAGAGAAAACGGTATTACGAACGGGTTCGCCGGTAAGTGCCTCATGTTCTCCACCGAGAGGCGAATTAGATTCATGAAACAGATCGCCTTCTTATTGTCTAAATTGATTAATTCGTCCATGAACCCACCCCCAATTCATCCAGAAGAGGTGATGACTAATTGGTTGGTTCATTACGGTTAGACTGCTCTCGGAGCTTAAATGAAATTCCATATCGGAATAGCTTTTAGAATCCGATGAACTCGAGTTTTGTGAAGAATCCGCCTTACACGTTCAGAGGAATGATTGTTGATATGAAAAAGATTTAAGACTTAGGTTGATATTCTTAATACATAATTTACATATGTATATTTAACACCAAAATCCCATAAGTTACAAAGGAATTTACGAAAGATGTCAGGTAAAGTCTACCGTGACAGATAGTGGCGGATCCAGAATTTTTTTCCACTGGGGGCGAAATTTTTTTTAAAACCACAGCAATTTTATTGAGTAAAATATGTAGGTTTTGGGGCAAAAAATCGAAGCTTTTAGGCAAAATTTGAAATTTTGTGGGTAAAATTTGAAGGTTTTGAGGCAAAATTTAGAGATTTTTGAACAAAATTTGAAGATTTTGGGGCAAAATATATAGGTTTTGGGGCAAAAAAAAATCCACCGGGGCCAAAGTCGAAAAATCCAAAATTTTTACACTAAAATTTCGAAATCTACCGGGGGCGGGCGCTCCCCTCCTTACACTCTAAATCCGCCTCTGGTGACAGATATGATAAGATATGAATATGTGTCTATACACTACCTATGCAATAATTGCAGTAAGACGCGTCTAGACTTAAGATGATAAACAGGTAATTAACTATCAGTTAGACACACTAATGCAAGACCTGGTTCGCTAAGACCACCGCTCTGATACCAACTGAAATGACCCGTCCATATTACTATAAACGCAGTACGTTCTCATTGGTCCCATAGCGAGGTATTTGACCTCTATATGATACGTTTTTGAAAATATTGCATTCGTTTCATAAAAAACACATCATTATTATACATAATGCATGTTTTAAACAAGTGGACGATTATTTAAGAAATAATCCCCAAAATACATCGCTTTCTAAATACTACACACGTGACGTAACAGTCGAATATAATACATGGCAAAGGTTTTATTGAATACAACACTTTATTTAAATAAAAGTATGAGACTCCATGCACAACTTGCTCAGATAATGCAACAACGGAAGACTTTATAAGGACTTGAGAATAAACATGTGTAAACAGTCAACACAAAGGTTGGTGAGATATATAGGTTTATCATCGATATAAATATAGACCACAAGATTTCATAGTTATAAATATATGTACACTCGCAAGTGTATAAAAGTATTCTATAATTTGTTGAGCGCTTCGGTAACCATACTTAACCATTAATGTGGCATATTCCCTTTATTATGAAATCTCCCTACACTGTACCAAGTGTAGTAAAAACAAAGTACTATGCTACCGTTTACGATACTAGAGCGACTAGCCCGGTTGAGGTTGTCAAACCCGATAGATCTATCTATAGGATTCGCGCTTACATGTTCTTACAACATGTAAATATTAGTTACCAAGCTATTAGGGAAGATATGCAAAGTGGTACAACTCAACGTAGAATATATTTGAAGTACTTGTGTCTATGGCGTAAAATATAAAATGCATGTATTCTCATCCCAAAATATTTGTAGAGTTTAAAAATGGGACTATATACTCACAGTAGTAAAAGTATATTAATAATAAGTTTTCAACTTATTAAAAATATGACGGTCGTCCTTGGATTCACGAACCTATAACAATAATAACGATTCAGATAATAATACGACATATGAATAAAATAAAGCAAGTTCATAGAATACTTATATAATAATTTTTAACATTTTATGTTAGTAGTCCATTGTTAGTAGTCCTTTGTTAGTAGTCCAAAATAGTCCGAAAAGTCCAACAGTCCAATAATCGGTATATATATATATATATATATATATATATATATATATATATATATATATATATATATATATATATATATATATATATAATCTTAGAATTACCCCACAACGTATTGTATACGTATTGTCTTTGCATCAACCCAGAGACGTATTGTATATGTATTGTCTTAGAATTAACTAAGACGTATTGTGTACATATTGTCTTAGGATTTATCAAAACGTATTGTATACTTATTGTGTTAGAACGTACCAAGAATATTATTATACATATATACAATCACAGAATTAACCAAGATTATAATATTTGGTTATACTACTGATAACATGTCCAAATATATATAGGATATAGGAAAAGTTAACAAGGATATGGTTAATATAGTTTTTATAATATAAATTTCGTCCATACAACGTTAATTTTAGCAGATTTTGTTTTGCTCGCCAAATATTCATTACAACTCCGTTTAAAGTGAATTAAATTGCTATGGATTTATTAAGAAGTAAATTTTACAAAACCAATTTGAAAAGTTCATCCCAAGTAGTAATTTTTAGAGCTTTACCCTCTTTTTGTGTCGGTGGACAGATTTGGAAAAATCCCGGCATCCACCCAATATATGATTTTTGATAAAATACTTTCACTTTGTCTAAAATCATGAAAAAAATACTGGAAGTATTATTTACATATATTAACATATTTCCAAAGTCTTAGCCTCGAACCCAAAGTCTAAGATAGGTTTTTAATTCCCAACCCAAAACAGCCTGCTTTTAACCGAATGGAGATTAAAGGATATATGTTAAGTTTCAAGGTGTTCTTCATATGTACAAGTTATAAGTTCTTCTATTAACTTAATATAACATCATAATACACATAAATAAGTATTATTAGAGTTAAGTTAGAAAGATTAGATTAGTTTTTCAAACAAGCTTGGTGTTCACCAAAACAAGTTCTAGTTTTTACAAGTTTTATAAGTATAATAAGATAGCAACTATACAAGGAATTGAACAAGGATTTTGAGAAGTATTTTACCTTGATTATGAAGAGGAAAGTTGATGAGATTAAAGTATGATATGAGAGCATTCAAGTGTGTGTTTTAGTTTAAGAAAATGTAGAGTAAAAATGAGTTAAAATGGTCCTTATTTATAAGCTTATAATTTTGGCTTTTAGTGAAAATATCTAAGATAAGTTAAATTGTATTAAGTCATGCATGACATATTAAATTTATTAGGTCATGGATGACATATTATGCAAATAATTGCAGATTTATATTGGTATATACCAATAGTAAATACTTCTAGAAGCTGTGTATAATACGGGTAAAAATATCGTATGAATGCGAGTAGAATTCTTTGAGGAAATTGAACGGAAATATGAATATAGCTATCTTTTATATGTATTGGTATATTATAAAGTGTATTCAATACTTGTAAGGATGTATTTACACTCGTAAAACATTATATGTAAATACATTTTAACATAAGTTAATTACGTCGTTTAAATAATAATATATATATTGTTTGAAAACTCTTTAAATTAGTAGTATGAAAATATATATATAATACTTTGTTAATATACTTAATGAGATATTTAATTATCATATTTTCAAGTTAAATATATATAAATCCATATATATACACAATAATTAAACAATTAAACAATTAAATCAAGTTATGACGTTCGTGAATCGTCGGAATAAAAGGGTGACCAAAAGCTTGTGTAAAACTCTTTTCGAAGGTTCAAGGTTTATTAAAATTCATTGCTTATCAAGTCGGAATTATATAAAGATTAAGTTTAAATTTGGTCGGAAATTTCCGGGTCGTCACATTGAAACCTTGAGTATAATGGGGTGTTTGAACATAATCATTAGTTAATTGTGATTATGGTTGTTTTTGGCGAGATTTGACTCAGTCAAAGTGGAAGTAAGTGCAAAAGGGTCGAAATTGCACTTTTGGTGTTTTGGGGCATAAGCTAGAGTGTTTAGCTTATTTGTTTGTGAATTATCTAGGTGATTCACATTTGGACGATTAGGAGCTCAAGCGGGAGTTGCCTTTCTTGCAATCGAGGTGAGTGGAATATTTATACATGTATGTATGTAGTTTATTTACTCATACGCGATGTGGGCCTTAGGTGCCACATCGTGAGTGTTGGGCGTTATGTCACAAGATGGTGACTTATTGAGGTTATGGGTGAAGAGAACTACGGGTCGGTAGTGTCTCGTTAGGTGCCTCACATGTCGGTGATGTGATGACTTTAAAATTTTCGACCAAATTTAAATTTAATTTTATATGGTTTCGATACGATAAGCAAAGTCTGTAATGTTGAAGTCTCAAAAACTTTGAACTGTTATCATGAAATCATTTGACCTTTGACCATCTCCAACGATTCACGAATAGTTGTATGCAAATAAAAATGTATATATATATATATATATATATATATATATATATATATATATATATATATATATATATATATATATATATATAAAAGTGTATATATATAATATTCTGAATTAATAAAATATAATTTAATCATTTGAGTAAAAAAATGTAAAATAATAAAACGGAATCATTAAGTAATTTGAGAAGTAAATCTGTATATAAATATATATGACGTCTATGAATAATTATTATTATTTGTATATTAATATATATAGAAAATTTATAACTAATAAATAGTCAATGAAGATTATCATATTATTATCAAATATTACATAATACAAGTTAAAATATAAATGGTATATTAATATTATTACTTTTATTACCATTATAAATAGTAATATTAATATTAATATCAGTATTATTATTAATATTATATCCATATGAAAGTTAACACATTTGATTTTTTATATCATTAGTAATATTATTATTATCATTATTAATATCATTATTATTATAATTAGTAGTAAAAATTAGAATTTAGGTTATTACTATGATTAGTATTATTATTTTAGTTATTATTATCATTATCATTAGAAATCTTTATTAGCATTATAGTTATCATGATTAATATCATAATTCGTAATTATAATTTTTATTAGTATTGTTATTAAATATTATTATTACCATTATCATTAATATTATTATGAATTATTATTAATATCATTATCATTATAATTATTAGAAAATAATACAATTTATTATTATTATCATTAATGATATTATCAATATCATTTTTTTTATCTATTATTAATATTATTAGAATTTTAATTATTATTATAATTATAATTATTAATTATTAATAAAAATACCACATGTACGAGACTAGGATCACGATCAGTTTGGTGTATCTTTCAAACTGTATTTAATTGAAACCTTTTCGCTAACCCAGTACAAATCATGAACAATATAATCCAAATTCTGTTAGCGGTCTTATTCAATTTTTATATTTTTTTATATTTTTTCTGTCCTTGATATAATCTCTGTCGACCCATAAGTGATTATAAAATGATCAAAACCTCAGAAACATTGATTAACTTATTCATTCTTTCAAATACTAGTATCAATTATCACGTTCACTGATTTTAATTGATTAATTTTAACAGAAAAACTGAGTCAAATCGTCGACTACCCTGTTCTATCTTCCATTTTTCAAATAGCCTAATTTTGTAAAGAATTTCGAAATGTAAAAATGCAGTGTTGTTATGTATCTTATACTTAAACTATCTGGAAAGTCTCAGACTTCAATTCATCGAATTGAAATCGAATTTTGGAGTCAAAGTTTTGAAACAAAAAGTCAAATGATTTATTCTTCATAAAATTCGTATTTGTTTTAGTGTTTCTGGAGCAATTGATGATTCGTACAGTTTCTATGAATGAATTGCTACTTATTTCGTGTAATAATCATAATCCAAAACAGCTCTAAATTCATAATCAATTTTACAGTTCTTGTTCTTGACCTGTGATTAACAAAAAGCTTGAATTCGATCGAATTAGCAAAATATGGAAATTCATTTTTGTTAGGAATATAGTAAATGATCTTTCTGAAAAATTTCGTTTTCCAAATCATCAAATTGAGTTTTAATTTTGAAGTCAAAACTTATTTCTAAAAAGTCAACGATTGTGTTTATCACGAAATTCGTTTAGGGTTTAACGTTTTCGTTGAAATTAATGATACGGAAAGATTCTAGTAGTGATTTATAAATTATTTCATGAAGAAGTCAAAGTCTAAAACAACCTTAAATTCAAATTCATGTTTGAAGTTTTTCGCGTTAGTGTTTATGCAGATACATCTGCTTTATTTTTTATATATATATATTTTTTTACCTGCTATAATCAATCACGATAGATTGTTTTAATTAAATTATAAGTTTTAAAGGCAACTGGATAATTCGATGTTAATTGGAATTTGGGTTTCGGTCATTTTGGTTTAGAGGATGAAGATGAAACAGAATGATAGTTTAAGTACAAATAGAATGGGTATTAATCAGGAGAAAAACATAATAGACTGGATGGTTTGGGTGTTGGATGGGTGAACGAGGAGTCGCGGGTTCGAGCCCGAGCGGTGGCATTTTTTTGTAAAGCTTGTCTTCAAAGGTTGTACCTTTTTAATTATTATTATTATTATTATTATTATTATTATTATTATTATTATTATTATTATTATTATTATTATTATTATTATTATTATTGTTATTATTGTTATTATTAGTATTATAGATATTATTTCTACTATTGTTAGTTGTATTGTTATCATTAGTTATTATTATTATTACATGAATTATAATTATTATTATTATTGTAATGCTAAAATAAGTATTAGTAATATTGATATAGGTATTATTATGATTAGGATATTATCATTATTATTATTAAGTATCAGAATTATTATCATTATTAAGTGTTAAGAATATTAGTTGTTGCTGTTATGATTAATAATGTAAGTATTAGTTACCATTTGTTATTATTATTATAACCCTAATTACAATTATGATTATTATTATTATTATTACTAATAGTATTATCAAAATAAGTATTGTTATAAAGTAATATGATTATCATTATTAATGAAATTTCTATTATTATTATTATAAGTATCAGTATTAACAAAATCATTATTAGTATTATTGGTAGTAAAATTATTATTATTATTATTATTATTATTATTAGTAAATCGTTATTATTATCAAAACTATCTTTTTAAACAAATGAATACTTTATGCATAAAATATACTTATTACATATATAATAATTATATTAATATTTACATAACTATATATATATATACATATATAAATATAAATATATATATATATATATATATATATATATATATATATATATATATATATATATATATATATATATATATATATATATATATATATATATATATATATATATATATATATATATATATATATATATATATATATATATATATATCAAACCTGTTAATATTATTTATATAAATACTTACATATAACAAACTATTGACTTTTAGACTTAACACTAAACAATTATATATATAAATATGGATATATTAATATAACTATATAAATCATTTTGAATATATACACAAATTAAATATATAAAATATATAAATTAGGAAATAATGAATAAATTTTGTTCAGTACGATTATATGTTTTAATATATATACAAATGGTATAGGTTCGTGAATCGGAGGCCAACCCTGCATTGTTCAGTGTCGTCATATGTATTTTTACTACAAAATACAGTATAGTGAGTTTCATTACTCCCTTTTTAAATGCTTTTGCAATATATATTTTTGGGACTGAGAATACATGCGCTTTTATAAATGTTTAACGAAATAGACACAAGTAATTAAACTACATTCTATGGTTGAATGATCGAAGTCGAATATGCCCCTTTTTGCTTGGTAGCCTAAGAATTAGTAAACTGATCTACTAATTAACGCGAATCCTAAAGATAGATATATTGGGCCTAACAAACCCCATCCAAAGTACCGGATGATTTAGTACTTCGATGTTGTTTTTATCATGTCTGATGGATGTCCCGAAATGATAGGGGAATTTCTTATATGCATCTTGTTAATGTCGGTTACCAGGTGTTCAATCTATATGAATGATTTTTGTCTCTATGCATGGGACGTATATTTATGAGAAATGGAAATGAAAATCTTGTGGTCTATTAAAATGATAAAAATGAATGATTATGATAAACTAATGAACTCACCAACCTTTTGGTTGACACTTGAAAGCATGTTTATTCTCAGGTATGAAAGAAATCTTCCGCTGTGCATTTGCTCATATTAGAGATATTACTTGGAGTTATTCATGACATATTTCAAAAGACATTGCATTCGAGTCGTCGAGTTCATCAAGATTATTATTAAGTCAATTATAGTTGGATATATTATGAAATGGTATGCAAACCGTCAATTTTCGAAGAAATGAAAGTTTGTCTATTAAAAACGAATGCAATGTTTGTAAAATGCATCATATAGATGTCAAGTACCTCGCGACGTAACCAAATGTAATGTATTCATCAAGATGGATTAGGACGGGTCGTTAAAGTTGGTATCAGAGCGGTGGTTTTAGCGAACCAGGTCTTGCATTAGTGTGTCTAACTGATAGTTGCTTAGATGCATTAGTGAGTCTGGACTTCGACCGTGTCTGCATGTTAAAAGTTTTGCTTATCATTTAGTGTCGAAAAGTACCTGCTTATTATTCTTAGGGAATCACTTGCTTATCATTCTTAATCTAGACATATCTTACTGCCTGGATTGCATGAATAGTGTACAGACAAAAATTCATATCTTAGCGTATCTGTTACTGTAAGTTTTGCCTGACATATTCCGTAAATTCCTCCGTAATTTATGAAATCTTTTGTTCTATATAAATAGATATTCTATGTAATTAGAATACCCTCCGATAGCCGGAAATCATTTCATATCGAAAAATCCTTTATTCAATCGTACAAAATGGAACTCGTCACTAGTTCAAGTCCCTCGGATTCCGATATGGATTTTCACTCGAACTCCGAAGGCAGTGTAACCAGAATGAATCAACCAATCAGCCATCCCCAATTCATCTGATGGGTTCGTAGTCTACTTAATCAATGGAGACAAGAAAAAGGAGATTCCTTCTACCAATCGAATTCACCTCTTGGCAAGGAACCTAAAGCACTTACCGGCGAACCCTTTCGAAACACCATTTTCACACTCATTTCCAAAATATCTCGCCATGATTATATTCTATCTAAAATTCTAAACCTTAGTCACTCACTCGTTCTGACCGACAATCAACCCGAAATAATATAAGAAGTCAACGAACTTCGCGCTCGAATAATCAATTTGGAGAATATGGTGCAAAATTTACCAGCTTCAGCAACATCATCGACACCAACAGTACCATCAATAAACAGCACTAGTACCATCAACAATCCATGCCTCAACATCTCATTCTATAATTCGAGTATAATCATCGTTCTACGTATCGTTCTACATCAATTATCTTCGTTCTTCATGACGATTATGTAATCTCTAATGTTTTAGAGATTATATATTCTTGTTCTAACGGTAAATCAAATGAGTTTAATATCATATTGATTCATTAAATCCATGATTACATCTTAAGAAAATATATATGTATATATATATTTTTTTCATAAAGATTGTAATTAAAAAAAAAAATTCTTTCGTACAAACTGTTAATGGTGAACATATTTTAACGGGTAGGTAATACCCGAGGAAATATTTAGTTTTCATATTAACATGTTATACTGTACATTCTTCCAATCCGATTCAACATTCATTTACTATCCTACTTACATCTACAGAGATACGAATCTGTTCAGCGCAGAATAACCATTTTCATTCAATTTCATATTTGGATTTTGACCTATCAGAATCTAACAAGTGGCATAATGAAGAAAACATTGGACAACTGGATAATTCGATATTAATTGGAATTTGGGCCTAACAAACCCCATCCAAAGTACCGGATGATTTAGTAATTCGATGTTGTTTTTATCATATCCCATAGATGTCCCGGAATGATAGGGGATATTCTTATATGCATCTTGTTAATGTCGGTTACCAGGTGTTCAATCCATATGAATGAGTTTTGTCTCTATGCATGGGACGTATATTTATGATAAATGGAAATGAAAATCTTGTGGTCTATTAAAATGATAAAAATGAATGATTATGATAAACTAATGAACTCACCAACCTTTTGGTTGACACTTAAAAGCATGTTTATTCTCAGGTATGAAAGAAATCTTCCGTTGTGCATTTGCTCATATTAGAGATATTACTTGGAGTCATTCATGACATATTTCAAAATACGTTGCATTCGAGTCGTCGAGTTCATTAAGATTATTATTAAGTCAATTATAGTTGGATATATTATGAAATGGTATGCAAACCGTCAATTTTCGAAGAAATGAAAGTTTGTTTATTAAAAACGAATGCAATGTTTGTAAAATGTATCATATAGAGGTCAAGTACCTCACGACGTAACCAAATGTAATGTATTCGTCCAGATGGATTAGGACGGGTTGTTAAAGTTGGTATCAGAGCGGTGGTCTTAACGAACCAGGTCTTGCATTAGTGTGTCTAACTGATAGTTGCTTAGATGCATTAGTGAGTCTGAACTTCGACCGTGTCTGCATGTCAAAAGTTTTGCTTATCATTTCGAGTCGAAAATTACCTGCTTATCATTCTTAGGGAATCACTTGCTTATCATTCTTAATCTAGACATATCTTACTGCCTGGATTGCATGAATAGTGTACAGATAAAAATTCATATCTTAGCGTATCTGTTACTGTAAGTTTTGCCTGACATATTCCGTAAATTCCTTCGTAATTTACGAAATCTTTTGTTCTATATAAATAGATATTCTATGTAATTAGAATACCCTCCGATAGCCGGAAATCATTTCATATCGAAAAATCCTTTATTCAATCGTACGAAAATGGAACTCGTCACTAGTTCAAGTCCCTCGGATTCCGATATGGATTTTCACTCGAACTCCGAAGGCAGTGTAACCAGAATGAATCAACCAATCAGCCATCCCCAATTTATCTGATGGGTTCGTAGTCTACTTAATCAATAGAGACAAGAAAAAGGAGATTCCTTCTACCAATTGAATTCACCTATTGGCAAGGAACCTAAAGCACTTACCGGCGAACCCATTCGAAACACCATTTTCACACTCATTTCCAAAATATCTCGCCATGATTATATTCTATCTAAAATTCTAAACCTTATTCACTCACTCGTTCCGACCGACAATCATCCCGGAATAATATAAGAAGTCAACGAACTTCGCGCTCGAATAATCAATTTGGAGAATATGGTGCAAAATTTACCCGCTTCAGCAACATCATCGACACCAACAATACCATCAATAAACAGCACTAGTACCATCAACAATCCATGCCTCAACATCTCATTCTGTACTTCGAGTATAATCATCGTTCTACATATCGTTCTACATCAATTATCTTCGTTCTTCATGGCGATTATGTAATCTCTAATGTTTTAAATATCATATATTCTTGTTCTAATGGTAAATCAAATGAGTTTAATATCATATTGACTCATTAAATCCATGATTACATCTTAAGAAAATATATATGTATATATATATTTTTTTCATAAAGATTGTAATTAAAAAAAAATCTTTCGTACAAACTGTTAATGGTGAAAATATTTTAACGGGTAGGTAATACCCGAGGAAATATTTAGTTTTCATATTAACATATTATACTGTACATTCTTCCAATCTGATTCAATATTCATTTACTATCCTACTTACATCTACAGAGATACGAATCTGTTCACCGCAGAATAACCATTTTCATTCAATTTCATATTTGGATTTTGACCTATCAGAATCCAACAAGTGGCATAATGAAGAAAACATTGGACAACTGGATAATTCGATGTTAATTGGAATTTGGGCCTAACAAACCCCATCCAAAGTACCGGATAATTTAGTACTTCGATGTTGTTTTTATCATGTCCGATGGATGTCCTGGAATGATAGGGGATATTCTTATATGCATCTTGTTAATGTCGGTTACCAGGTGTTCAATCCATATGAATGATTTTTGTCTCTATGCATGGGACGTATTATGAGAAATGGAAATGAAAATCTTGTGGTCTATTAAAATGATAAAAATGAATGATTATGATAAACTAATGAACTCACCAACCTTTTGGTTGACACTTGAAAGCATGTTTATTCTCAGGTATGAAAGAAATCTTTCGCTGTGCATTTGCTCATATTAGAGATATTACTTGGAGTCATTCATGACATATTTCAAAAGACGTTGCATTCGAGTCGTCGAGTTCATCAAGATTATTATTAAGTCAATTATAGTTGGATATATTATGAAATGGTATGCAAACCGTCAATTTTCAAAGAAATGAAATTTTGTCTATTAAAAACGAATGCAATGTTTATAAAATGTATCATATAGAGGTCAAGTACCTCACGATATAACCAAATGTAATGTATTCGTCCAGATGGATGCAACAGCTAAGAACAGAGAAGACGTGGTTCACCATGATTTAAGATAACGTAGTGTCGGGATGATTATGAGACACTCCTTTGATAGATATACCTTGGTGTGAACACTAGATTCCCTACTAAGCGGTTTCCCGATTAGCATGTCACGAGGAACTAGGCTTTGAAGATTCTGATCGGATGGACTATGCTCAACTCCCGACGCTTTATCTGGTTTAAGGATATAAGCGGCCCATCTTGGATGCAGTGCATACCTTGAGCGTACGAATGAAGTAGCATAGCCTTATGTAGATGATATCCAACCTTTCTTAACACCTTAGTGTATCACCCAAGTGAGTGGTTATGATTGTGTTTCAAATCCCTTTCTGTCAATGGTTTGGTAAAATCTAAGGGTTTGTAGACAAATTGGAACATCTGATAGTTCTCAGTCATCCTTGAAGATTCATAAGCTTAGTTTGTATTGTAGTGCGTTAAACTCCCATTTATGACTTAAACCAGCCCTTACTTAAATCAACCCAATAAATCCCTTAGTTATCCACCATGTACTAGACTTATAGTGGTTCCATAGCTTCTAACCTTGACCATGCCCAAGTGGTCCTATAGTACATCGACATGAGTCTTATACTCTTGACCAACGTCTTGATCTGGTCCTATGGTAATTCTCCATGTACTTTATAGTATTTCCGTTGGGTTCATACCTTGACCAATGTATAAACACAGATAATTAATTACCTTTATAATGTCCACTTTATAACAGGTTTTAATCACGTTTATTGGTGGAAGGACGATAATAACGAGGTTTAATATCATAGACAGAAAGCGAGTATGAAACGATAATCATCCCTAACTAACATTATTAAATCATGGAAAACAATCAAACAATTACTCACACATTATGGCAACAAGCATTTCAATCATTAATAAATCACAAACATCAGACAAGAACATTATGATGGATTAATAAAAGAAAAGGATAGATAGTACCGGATAATGTCGGCAGAATAAAACTTGTATTTCTTCATAATATCCATAGCGTTACAATGCTCGATAGCTTCTACTACTAACTACATACTAATCTCCTATTGATCACTAGAGAGCGACAATAGAGAGATGATTACATTTCCTAATCTCTGTACTTTTCTCTCTCTAGAATCTAGAGAGAGAAAGTAGAGAGAGAACTAATCTCTTATAGATCACTAGAGAGCGACTATAGAGAGATATTTGAGAGAGAAGTGAAGAATTGGTGTGTTTTTGGTGTGTTGAAATGAGAAATGAATCCCTCCTTTTATAAGCAAAGCTTGAGGGCAAAATTGTAATTTTTGGCCAAAAATAGGCCTGGCAGGCCGTATGGCAAGGGGCACTAACAGGCCGTTTTTTCTGAAAAATGCCTGGCAGGCCGTTTGGCAAGGTGCACTGGCAGGCCGTATTTGGTGCTGGTCAGCCTTGATTCACTAGATAGTAACTTGATTTCTTGTCTTTCACCGTTTTCGCTCTAGAATCTTCATTTTAGCTCCGTTTTTGACGATTCTTGCGCCCACGCGTTCGTAATTGAATATCCTACAACATGAGGTTAAGTAATTAAACTTTTCCAAAAATTATAAAATAAGTTATTTTAAACGCGAGTTAATCGTCTTAGCCGGTTTTGCTCGTTTTTCCTCGTTTTTCATCCGTTTTTAGTGATTCTTGAAACATAGCCTTTGTAATGACTAAATCTAACAAATTAACCAATAAAGTAATTATTTTGGCTATAAAGTTTGGAACTTTATGATTTTAGGGCTCAATATCGGGGGTAACAATGTGACTTTTTGGCCGATATCAGTAACCTACAACTAGTTGTCCATAGTTAGATGTACAGATATAAATCGATATATATTATCTTGAATCAATCCACGACCCAGTGTATACACGTCTCAGGCTAGATCACAACTCAAAGTATATATATTTTTGGAATCAACCTCAACCCTGTATAGCTAACTCCAACATTACTGCATATAGAGTGTCTATGGTTGTTCCAAATAATATATATAGATGGGTCGATATGATATGTCAAAACATTTGCATACGTGTTTATGGTATCCCAAGATTACATAATATATTAGAATACATGTATAATACAATATAAGTTAGCTAGGATATGATTTGTATAGAATTGTTACAATATTTCCCGTAGCTACAACAATCAAAAAAATATATCCAATCTTGTTTTACCCATAACTTCTTCGTTTTAAATTCATTTTGAGTGAATAAAATTTCTATGGTTTCATATTGAACTTTATTTTATGAATCTAAACAGAAAAAGTATAGGTTTATAGTCAGAAATATAAGTTACAAGTCATTTTTATAAGAGGTAGTCATTTCAGTAGAAAGAACGACGTCTTGATGACCATTTTGAAAAACATACTTCCACTTTGAGTTTAACCATGATTTTTGGATATAGTTTCATGTTCATAATAAAAATCATTTTCCCAGAAGAACAAATTTTAAATCAAAGTTTATCGTAGTTTTTAATTATCAAACCCAAAAAAGCCCGCGGTGTTACTACGACGGCGTATGTCCGGTTTTACGGTGTTTTTCGTGTTTTCAAGTTTTAAATCATTAAGTTAGCATATCATATAGATATAGAACATGTTTTTAGTTGATTTTAAAAGTCAAGTTAGAAGGATTAACTTTATTTGCGAACAAGTTTAGAATTAACTAAACTATGTTCTAGTGATTACAAGTTTAAATCTTCGAATAAGATAGTTTTATATGTATGAATTGAATGATGTTATGAACATCATTACTACCTTAATTTTAGTAGATAAACCTACTGTAAATGAGAAAAATAGATCTAGCTTCAAAGGATCCTTGGATGGCTTGAAAGTTCTTGAAGCAGAATCATGACACGAAAACAAGTTCAAGTAAGATTTCCACTCGAAATAAGATTGTTATAGTTATAGAAATTGAATCAAAGTTTGAATATGAGTATTACCTTGTATTAGAAAGATATATTAATGTAAATAAGAAAGATTTCTTGAGGTTGGATGATCACTTTACAAGATTGGAAGTAAGCTAGCAAACTTGGAAGTATTCTTGATTTTATGAAACTAGAACTTAGAGAATTTATGAATAACACTTAGAACTTGAAGATAGAAATTGAGAGAGATCAATTAGATGAATAAAATTGAAGAATTAAAGTGTTTGTAGGTGTTTTTGATCGTTGGTATATGGATTGGATATAAAGGATGTGTAATTTTGTATACTTGTAAATAAGTCATGAATGATTACTAATATTTTTATAATTTTATGAGATATTTCATGCTAGTTGCCAAATGATGGTTCCCACATGTGTTAGGTGACTCACATGAGCTAATCATTGAAGTGTATATACCAATAGTACATACATCTAAAAGCTATGTATTGTACGAGTACGAATACGGGTGCATACGAGTATAATTGTTGATGAAACTGAACGAGGATGTAATTGTAAGCATTTTTGTTAAGTAGAAGTATTTTGATAAGTGTCTTGAAGTCTTTCAAAAGTGTATGAATACATATTAAAACACTACATGTATATACATTTTAACTGAGTCGTTAAATCATCGTTAGTCGTTACATGTAAATGTTGTTTTGAAGCCTTTAGGTTAACGATCCTGTTAAGTGTTGTTAACCCATTGTTGATTATATCAAATGAGATGTTAAATTATTACATTATCATGATATTATGATGTATTAATATATCTTAATATGATATATATACAATTAAATGTAGTTACAACGATAATCGTTACATATATGCCTCGTTTCGAAATCCTTAAGTTAGTAGTCTTGATTTTACATATGTAGTTCATTGTTAATATACTTAATGATATGTTTACTTATCATAAAACCATGTTAACTATATATATATATATATATATATATATATATATATATATATATATATATATATATATATATATATATCCATATATATAATATCATATAGTTTTTACAAGTTTTAACGTTCGTGAATCACCGGTCAACTTGGGTGGTCAATTGTCTATATGAAATCTATTTCACTTAATCAAGTCTTAACAAGTTTGATTGCTTAACATGTTGGAAACACTTAATCATGTAAAAAAATAATTTCATTTAATATACATAAACATGGAAAAGTTCGGGTCACTACAGTAACTACCCGTTAAATAAATTTCGTCCCGAAATTTTAAGAAGTTGGAGGTGTTGACATATCTTCTGGAAATAAGTGCGGGTACTTCTTCTTCATCTGATCTTCTCATTACCAGGTGAACTCGGGTCCTCTACGAGCATTCCAACGAACCTTAACAATTGGTATCTTGTTTTGCTTAAGTCTTTTAACCTCACGATCCATTATTTCAACGGGTTCTTCGACGAATTGAAGTTTTTCGTTGATTTGGATTTCGTCTAACGGAATAGTGAGATCTTCTTTAGCAAAACATTTCTTCAAATTTGAGACGTGGAAAGTGTTATGTACAGCCGTGAGTTGTTGTGGTAATTCAAGTCGGTAAGCAACTGGTCCGACACGATCAATAATCTTGAATGGTCCAATATACCTTGGATTTAATTTCCCCCGTTTACCAAATCGAACAACACCTTTCCAAGGTGCAACTTTAAGCATGACCATCTCTCCAATTTCAAATTCTATATCTTTTCTTTTAATGTCGGCGTAGCTCTTTTGTCGACTTTGGGCGGTTTTCAACCGTTGTTGAATTTGGATGATCTTCTCGGTAGTTTCTTGTATTATCTCTGGATCCGTAATCTGTCTATCCCCCACTTCACTCTGACAAATCGGAGACCTGCACTTTCTACCATAAAGTGCTTCAAACGGCGCCATCTCAATGCTTGAATGGTAGCTGTTGTTGTAAGAAAATTCTACTAACGGAAGGTGTCGATCCCAACTATTTCCGAAATCAATAACACATGATCGTAGCATGTCTTCAAGCATTTGTATCATCCTTTCACTCTGCCCATCAGTTTGTGGATGATAGGCAGTACTCATGTCTAGACGAGTTCCTAATGCTTGCTGTAATGTCTGCCAGAATCTTAAAATAAATCTGCCATCCCTATCAGAGATAATAGAGATTGGTATTCCATGTCTGGAGATGACTTCCTTCAAATACAGTCGTGCTAACTTCTCCATCTTTTCATCTTTTCTTATTGGCAGGAAGTGTGCTGATTTGGTGAGACGATCAACTATTACTCAAATAGTATCAAAACCACTTGCAGTCCTTGGCAATTTAGTAATGAAATCCATGGTAATGTTTTCCCATTTCCATTCCGGGATTTCAGGTTGTTGAAGTAGACCTGATGGTTTCTGATGCTCAGCTTTGACCTTAGAACACGTCAAACATTCTCCTACATATTTAGCAACATCGGCTTTCATACCTGGCCAACAAAAATGTTTCTTAAGATCCTTGTACATCTTTCCCGTTCCAGGATGTATTGAGTATCTAGTTTTATAAGCTTCTCTAAGTACCATTTCTCTCATATCTCCAAATTTTGGTACCCAAATTCTTTCAGCCCTATACCGGATTCCGTCTTCCCGAATATTAAGATGCTTCTCCTATCCTTTGGCTATTGCATCCCTTAAGTTTCCCTCTTTTAAAACTCCTTGTTGCGCCTCCTTTATTTGAGTAGTAAGGTTAGTGTGAATCATTATATTCATAGCTTTTACTCGAATAGGTTCTCTGTCCTTTCTGCTCAAGGCGTCGGCTACCACATTTGCCTTCTTCGGGTGGTAACAAATCTCAAAGTCGTAATCATTCAACAATTCAATCCATCTGCGCTGCCTTATGTTCAGTTGTTTCTGATTAAATATGTGTTGAATACTTTTGTGGTCGGTATATATAATACTTTTGACCTCATATAAGTAGTGCCTCCAAGTCTTTAATACAAAAACAACCGCGCCTAATTCCAAATCATGCGTCGTATAATTCTGCTCGTGGATCTTCAATTGTCTAGACGCATAAGCAATTACTTTCGTTCATTGCATTAATACACAACCGAGACCTTGCTTTGAGGTGTCACAATATATCACAAAATCATCATTCCCTTCAGGTAATGACAATATAGGTGCCGTAGTTAACTTTTTCTTCAACAATTGAAACGCTTTTTCTTGTTCATCCTTCCATTCAAATTTCCTCCCTTTATGCGTTAATGCAGTCAAGAGTTTTGCTATTTTGGAAAAATCTTGGATGAATCTCCTGTAATAACCAGCTAGTCCTAAAAATTGGCGTATGTGTTTCAGAGTTTTCGGGGTTTCCCACTTTTCAACGGTTTCAATCTTTGCTGGAGCCACTTGAATACCTTCTTTGTTCACTATATGACCGAGGAATTAAACTTCTTCCAACCAAAATGCACACTTTGAAAACTTAGCGTACAGTTTTTCTTTTCTTAACAACTCTAGCACTTTTCTCAAATGTTCTTCATGCTCATGGTCATTCTTTGAGTAAATAAGTAAATAAGTATGTCATCGATGAAAACAATGACAAACTTGTCAAGGTATGGTCCACACACTCGGTTCATGAGGTCCATAAATACAGCTGGTGCGTTAGTCAACCCAAACGGCATAACCATAAACTCGTAATGACCGTAACGTGTCCTAAAAGTAGTCTTTGGAATATCATCCTCCTTCACCCGCATTTGATGATACCCAGAACGTAAATCAATCTTCGAATAAACCGACGAGCCTCGTAGTTGATCAAATAAGTCGTCAATTCTCGATAGTGGGTAACGGTTCTTGATGGTAAGTTTGTTCAACTCTCGGTAGTCGATACACAACCTAAATGTACCATCTTTCTTCTTGATAAACAAAACAGGAGCTCCCCATGGTGATGTGTTTGGTCGAATAAAACCACGCTCTAAAAGTTCCTGTAACTGACTTTGTAATTCTTTCATTTCGCTGGGTGCGAGTCTGTATGGAGTACGAGCTATTGGTGCAGGTCCTGGTATAAGGTCTATTTGAAATTCAACGGATCGATGTGGGGGTAATCCCGGTAATTCTTTCGGAAATACATCGGGAAATTCTTTTGCGACAGGAACATCATTGATGTTCTTTTCTTCGGGTTTAACTTCCTTGATGTGTGCTAGAATGACGTAACAACCTTTTCTTATTAGTTTATGCGCCTTCAAACTACTAATAAGATTTAATTTCGCATTGTTCTTCTCTCCGTACACCATTAAAGGTTTTCCCTTTTCACGCATAATGCGAATCGCATTTTTGTAACAAACGACCTCTGCTCTTACCTTTTTCAACCAGTCCATACCAATTATTACATCAAAACTCCCTAAATCGACTGGTATTAAATCAATTTTAAACGTTTCATCCCCCAGTTTAATCTCTCTATCCCGACATATATTATCTGCTGAAATTAATTTACCGTTTGCTAATTCGAGTAAAAATTTACTATCCAAAGGCGTCAATGGCCAACTTAACTTAGCACAAAAATCTCTACTCATATAGCTTCTATCCGCACCCGAATCAAATAAAACATAAGCAGATTTATTATCAAGAAGAAACGTACCCGTAACAAGCTCCGGGTCTTCCTGCGCTTCTGCCGTATTAATATTGAAAACTCTTCCGCGGTCCTGCCCATTACTATTCCCCTTATTCGGGCAATTACTTCTAATGTGGCCCAGTTTTCCACATCCATAACAAACAAAGGTGGCATTCCTTGTTTCGCCCCTATTTGTTCCTTTAGTTCTGTTCAACTTTGGTCCGTAGACCTCACACTTTTTCGCACCATGGCCAGTTATTTTACACTTGGTACAAAATGTCGTGCAGAACCCATTCTGGAGGTACTCTTCATACCTTTAGCATTTTTGGTTTTTGTTGCCGTTGTTGTCATTGAGGTTGTTGTTGGGATTGTTATTGTTGTTGGAATGGTTGTTGTAGTTGTTGTTGTTGTTGTTGGGACATTTTTTGTAGTTATTGTTAGGATTGCGGTTATTGTTGCGATTGTTGTTGCGGTTGTTGGGATAGTTGTTGCCATTGTGGTTGTAATTGTTGTTGTTGTTGTTGTTGTATTGGTGACCCTTGTCACTGGTTTATTCTCACTTTCTCTTGAGTTGTTTCGTGTTGGCTTCTTCGGCCGCCTGCTCTTTAATTCTTCCCTCAATCTAATTTATGAGTTTATGAGCCATTCGACTTGTCTTTTGTATGGAAACGGGCTCGTGTGAACTCACATCTTCTTGAATCCTTACTGGTAACCCTTATATAAAGGCATCGATCTTCTCTTTTTCATCTTCGAACGTTCCTGGAAATAATAGGCACAACTCTGTGAATCGTCGTTCATATGTGGTAATGTCGAACCCTTGTGTTCGTAACTCTCTAAGCTCTACCTTGAGCTTATTGACTTCGTTTCTAGGACGGTACTGCTTGTTCATCAATTGCTTGAATGCCGACCACGGTAGTGCGTAAGCACCATTTTGTCCTACCTGTTCAAGATAGGTGTTCCACCACGTTAACGCAATGCGTAGCGTACTTAACTTTATCCTCTTCAGTACACTTACTTATGGCAAACACCGATTAAACTTTCTCGGTCCACCGTTTCAATCCAATTGGTCCTTCAGTTTCATCAATTTCCAAAGGTTTGCAGGTAGTGAATTCTTTGTAGGAGCATCCTACACGATTTCTTGTGGAATTAGTTCCACTGCTTGATCCAGAGTTATTGTTATTTTGCATCGCAGCCTGTACTGCGGCTATGTTTGCTGCAAGGAAAACACGGAAGTCTTCCTCGCTCATGTTCAAATTCTGACGAGTCGCCGGTGCCATTTCCTTCAAAAATAGCCAAAAGAATTGAGTTAATCATATAGAATTTAAGAGTAGTCAATAGTATCTCGTAGCATTATATGAACTTAATTATAAAAATTTTTTCTTCATATTAGCATTTTATAGTTTTAATACGGGTAGTACCTACCCGTTAAGTTCATACTTACTAGCTACTATACAACTCAACTACTACGCTTCTATATGAAAAACTTATTACAATAATATTTCGCGTTCAAACCTTTATACAATATTTTACAAACTTACAATACCACTATTATACATATAGGATGAAATATAGCACATAATATCTTTGCTACTCAGCAGCTATAAAGGCAATTCTAGTTAATACGCAAGTTGTTCAGCAAAAGAAATAAGGACACGTAATTCATAAGTCCAGAAACAAGTCATTCACTCATGTTTTACTAAGACGACTTCCCATCCTTGGTCTTGTGGAAAGTAACCGTTATGACCATTGGCTAGGCAGCATGTTGTAATGTCGTCAAAAGGACGAGGGTTTCGTAATGTACAACAGCCTCACAATAATCTAAAAACCTTGTTTCTCACCCCAACTACTGAATCCGTCAGTTGTGGGAAGGTTTTATTTAAAAGTTGTAACCCGATATTCTTTTTCTCACTTTGGTAAGAAGCGAACATCACTAACCCGTAAGTATAACATGCTTCTTTATGTTGCATGTTAGAAGATCTTTCTAACTCACGAAATCCTATGTCGGGATATGTTGAGTCAAAATAGGTTCTTAACCCGTAGTGTAAAATTGCATTTGGGTTTCCCGTATTTAACGCTTTAAAGAAAACACGGCGTAACTTACAGTCTCCCCAATGTGATATACCCCACCTATCAAAGGAAAGCCTTTTATAAACTAAGGCATTTCTGGAAAGTCTTTCAAATGTTTGACAAGTTAATTTCGCCATAACTAAATGTGCTGATGAATTCCGACCGACTCTAGACAAGATTTCCTCAATCATATCCTCTGGTAGGTCTTCTAAAATATTCGACTGTCTACCCTTAACGTCCATTTTGTTTTTATACTGTAAAATAGACAAGGATTAGATTCGTAAAAGATAATTAACAAACAATACAAGCAATTTTTACATAGAACATAAAAGTACAAGCACACTACAATACATATAATACACAACATGATTACAACCCTCTAATCTGAATCACTGGTTTCTTCTTCTTCGGACTTGGTTCGTTTTCCTAATTTTCTAGGGATATATGGTGCTCCTCTAATACGAGCCGTCGTTTTCCACAATGGTTTAGAAAAACCTGGTGGTTTAGAGGTTCCCGGGTTATTGTTACAATTTAGGAAATACGGACGTTGCCGATACATATAAAGTTCATCGGGGTTGGAATCAGGTTTCTCTATTTTTATACCTTTTCCCTTATTATTTTCTGTTGCCATATTAAATTGGGTCGAGGTAATCTCTATAACATCATCGGAATCCTCATCGGGATCCGATTCATCGGAAAATTGGTAATCTTCCCAATATTTTGCTTCCTCGGCGGAAACACCATTGACCTTTTTTAACTTTGGTCCGTTGGTTGATGATTTTCTTTTAGTTAATCGATTTACTGTAGGTATCAATATTTCTTCCTCCGGAACCTCTTCTTCTTCCGGTTCCTCCTCTTCCGGTTCCTCCTCTTCTGATTCCTCTTCTTCCAGTTCCTCTTCTTCCGGTTCCTCTTCTGGAATTTGTGAATCTTAACAAATTATATTCGACTCTTCATTATTATTAGGTGAGTCGATGGGATTTGTACTAGTGGTAGACATCTATCACACAATATCAAACACATTAAGAGGTTAATATATCACATAATATTTACATGTTAATAATATATAGTTTCCAACAAAAGTGTTAAGCAATCGTTTTTAAAGAAAACACGGTCGAAGTCCAGACTCACTAATGTATCCTAACAAACTCGATAAGACACACTAATGCAAATTTCTGGTTCTCTAAGACCAACGCTCGAATACCAACTGAAATGTCCCGTTCATATTGATTATAAACGTTCCATATTAATTAATTTCGTTGCGAGGTTTTGACCTCTATATGAGACGTTTTTCAAAGACTGCATTCATTTTTAAAATAACCATAACCTTTATTTTATCGATAAAGGTTTAAAAAGCATTACGTAGATTATCAAATAATGATAATCTAAAATATACCATTTACACACGACCATTACATAATGGTTTACAATAAGAATATATTACATCAAAAATAAGTTTCTTGAATGCAGTTTTTACATAATATCATACAAGCATGGACTCCAAATCTTGTCCTTATTTTAGTATGCAACAACGGAAGCTCTTAATAATCACCTGAGAATAAACATGCTTAAAACGTCAACAAAAAATGTTGGTGAGTTATAGGTTTAACCTATATATTATCAAATCATAATAATAGACCACAAGATTTCATATTTCAATATACATCCCATACATAGAGATAAAATTCATTCATATAGTGAACACCTGGTAACCGACATTAACAAGATGCATATAGAATATCCCCATCATTTCGGGACACCCATCGGATATGATAATTTCAAAGTACTAAAGCATTCCAAATTCCAGAATGGGGCTTGTTGGGCCCGATAGATCTATCTTTAGGATTCGCGTCAATTTGGGGGTCTGTTCCCAAATTCTTAGGCTACCAAGCTAAAAAGGGGCATATTCGGCTTCAATCATTCACCCATATAATGTAGTTTCATTTACTTGTGTCTATTTCGTAAAACATTTATAAAATTGCATGTATTCTCATCCCAAAATATTAGATTTTAAAAGTGGGACTATAACTCACTTTCACAGATTTTTACTTTGTCTGGAAGTAAGACTTGGCCACTGGTCGATTCACGAACCTATAACAAATATGTACATATATATCAAAGTATGTTCAAAATATATTTACAATATTTGTAATACGTTTTACTGTTTTAAGTTTATTAAGTCAGCTGTCCTTGTTAGTAACCTACAACTAGTTGTCCATAGTTAGATGTACAGAAATAAATCGATATATATATTATCTTGAATCAATCCACGACCCAGTGTATACACGTATCAGGGTAGATCACAACTCAAAGTATATATATTTTTTGAATCAACCTCAACCCTGTATAGCTAACTCCAACATTACTGCATATAGAGTGTCTATAGTTGTTCCAAATAATATATATAGATGGGTCGATATGATATGTCAAAACATTTGCATACGTGTCTATGGTATCCCAAGATTAAATAATATATTAGAATACATGTATAATACAATATAAGTTAGCTAGGATATTATTTGTATAGAATTGTTACAATATTTCCCGTAGCTACAACAATAAAAAAAAATATCCAATCTTGTTTTACCCATAACTTCTTCGTTTTAAATTCGTTTTGAGTGAATCAAATTGCTATGGTTTCATATTGAACTCTATTTTATGAATCTAAATAGAAAAATTATAGGTTTATAATCGGAAATATAAGTTACAAGTTATTTTTGTAAGAGGTAGTCATTTCAGTCGAAAGAACGACGTCTTGATAACCATTTTGAAAAACATACTTCCACTTTGAGTTTAACCATGATTTTTGGATATAGTTTCATGTTCATAAGAAAAATGATTTTTCCAGAAGAACAAATTTTAAATCAAAGTTTATCATAGTTTTTAATTATCAAACCCAAAACAGCCTGCGGTGTTACTACGACGGCGTATGTCCGATTTTTCGGTGTTTTTCGTGTTCCCAAGTTTTAAATCATTAAGTTAGTATATCATATAGATATAGAACCTGTGTTTAGTTGATTTTAAAAGTCCAGTTAGAAGAATTAACTTTATTTGCGAATAAGTTTAGAATTAACTAAACTATGTTCTAGTGATTACAAGTTTAAATCTTCGAATAAGATAGTTTTATATGTATGAATCGAATGATGTTATGAACATAATTACTACCTTAATTTTAGTAGGTAAACCTACTGTAAATGAGAAAAATAGATCTAGCTTCAAAGGATCCTTGGATGGCTTGAAAGTTCTTCGAATAAGATAGCTTCGCAACCATTATTACGGTTGCAAGCCAAGTAATGCAAGTGATGTACAACATGTATTGGACTAGATGTGATGCACGAACGTTGGCATATTTATATGATTGTGAATATTAATCGTGGCGGTGTATATAATTTACTTGTGTTGCGCTCCTAACTGGGTTCATTTCTTAGAATGAAGATGAGGAATAGACATGATAACGAAGATCAAGGCGATGACTTCGAGTTCACGGCCAAGGTTAAGGCCATTATAAAAAAGCAACATGCGGCCTTTCTAGAGGACGTTAGGAAGATGTTCCTAGATTCAATTAACGAGGAAGTAGTCGGTCTAGTTAAGGAACAAGTTAAGATTGTCCTTCATGAAGATAATATGGGAAGGCGAGACTTCTACTACAAAAACTTCAAGGATGTTCAACCTCCCACTTTTGAGGGCGAACGAGACCCACTCAAGAGTGCTCGATGGATCTCCGATATGGAGGGGGCCTTTCGTACTAGAAAGTTCCCTCTCGACAAGAAGACGAGGTATGGTAGTAGCATGTTAAGGGGTGACGCCAAGTTGTGATGGGATGCGAAAATCCAACTCTTTGGTGAGGAACAATGTATGGAGTTCACATGGGATGAGTTCAAAGCGGAATTTTTCAAGGTATACCGAACTTCGACCGATCTTTCTAAGCTTAAGGATGAGTTGCGTGCCTTGAGGCAAGGGTCGATGGATTTGAACACTCTCAAATCCGTTTTCTTATCGAAGACTCAATTTTTCCCGGAGTATGTCGGGAATGACCACATGTTGAAGGAAGACTTTTACCGAACCTTGAGCGATCATTACTAAGAAAAGATTAGTAGGAACTTGGTGAAAACTTTTGACGAGTTGTTTGACATGGCGAAGGGTTTTAAGGCGTTCGTCTCGAAGAAAAGTGTTTCTGATGTTAGTAAGCAGAAGTTCGAAGCGACGATGTTTTCGAACAAGAAAAGTAAAAGTGCTACCGAAGGTGTCGGAAGCGTGAAGGTGAGTGGTGCGGGTGGTTCTAAATTTGCGTGTTATAATTGTGGGTAAACGGGACATAAGTCTCGTGAATGTCCGTTGGGTAAGGTCACGTGTTTTAAGTGCCGAAAAGAGGGACACCGGAAGTCAGGGTATCCCGAGTGGAATAATGACGGAGCGCGAAAGTCTAACGATGCTTGATTCAGATACTATTCGATTTTAGTACTATCTTTATGCAGGTGACTTTTAGGTAACATTTGGATTTATCCATGTGATGTAGTGACTAGCTAGGTTGAGTTAGCCCATTGCGGTTTGATTAGCCATGTCGGGTTAATCAACAAGTTGTTAGGAGTGTTGACCAAGTCGGGTTGACTGAGTGCGTTTGACTAACCAAGTTGGGTTAATCATTTGTCGTTAGGGGTTTGACCAAGTCGGGTTGACCAAGTGAGTTTGACTTAACCGAGTCGGGTTAATCAATTAGATGTTAGGTGTTGACCGAGTCGGGTTGACCAAGGGTGTTTGACTTAACCGAGTCGGGTTAATCATTTGTTGTTAGGGTTTCAATTAGATGTTAGGTGTTGACCGAGTCGGGTTGACCAAGGGTGTTTGACTTAACTGAGTCGGGTTAATCATTTGTTGTTAGGGTCGTTTGACTAACCGGGACGGGTTAATCAATTAGACGTCAGGTGTTGACCAGGGCGTGTTGACCAGGGCGGGTTGACCAAGAGAGTTTGACTAACCAGGTCGGGTTAATCAATTGTTGTTAGGGGTTTGACCAAGTAGGGTTGACCTAGTGTATTTGACTTAACCGAGTCGAGTTAATCAATTGTTGTTAGAGGTTGGCCGAGGTAGGTTGACCGGGCGTATTTGACTAACCAGGTCAGGTTAATCGTTTTGGTGTTGGAGGCTTAACCATGTTGGATGTAACCGTGATATGATTAGAGGGTTACTTGTATTGCTCTCCTTTATGTGTTAGCATAGAAAAGATATGCCGATTGAGAAGGCGTTTTACGTTGACCATGTATGTGTGCGAGTAGAGTCACGATTGTTTACAATCAGTGATTGTGTGTAAGTATCAATGTTAACGGTTGAGACGGTGCGAGTTAGGGTGTAAGTCTTGGTGTTCCAAGTGTCTCCTTAGCGATGTGTAAAAGGAAAATAGGCCAATTGTGCGGCCTAAGTAGATAGTGACTAGCGGGTGTCACTAGAAAGCTGTGGGCGTTGAGCCGTAATGATCGTTGGATTTGTGTGACTTTAAATAGTCAAGTGACATATGACTCCGAGGATGGACCTCGTAAGGGTCGAGTTATTGAGACTCGGTGGTAGTAATGGGAGTTGCATAACACTGCGTCAGGTGCCTCCGTATACCTGCTAGTGGAGTGCTTCACTCCGGTGGTGTGATTACTTTGTACTTGGGTACCGATGAGAAAACTCGAAGGTACGTTAATGGTTTATTGTGACGATTAGCTGGCGTTGACGTTTAACCGATTCGAAAGGACGAGGTTCGAGTGCCTTGTAGTAAGTTCGCGGAAGATTTTTGAGTATGACCAACGTTGATACCGGTCATGTGTGTTGTGGAATGTTGAAATTCCACAAGATATTATCATATCGACGGTGATACCGTGGGGTTAAAACCTTAAGTGGGGGAGTAAGTACCCGGAGGGTACGATAATGCCTCGTTTTGGTAGGCGTGTTTGAGCAAATTGTCGAAAGTCGTCCCGTTTGGTGAGCGAACTAGGGACGTAGAGTGTTGATTTCGACTATCTCGTATAGAGATATGTTAGTATAGAGCACGTTCGACGGTGAGATCCTTAGAGTATTGAGAACTTGTATGCGCGAATGGTGTTAAGATCATCTTGATGGGCGACCGAATTGATGTTCACCGTGTAATGGTGGAAGAGTTTTGGAAATTATGAGGTTACATGTCGGTTGGAGTTACCGAAATGTTGCGGGAAACTCCATCACCATGTGCGTGGTGCGGATGACCCAAACTAGTTTACGGTTGGTGAGGATACTCTGTGTTGTAAATTAGAGTGTGCCAAGAGATCATGGAAGATTGTTATGTGGATAGAACGTTACGTTCCAAAGAAGTGGGACTTATGGGATGCAATGGAGGCATCAAAGGGGTCCGAGATTGTGTGAGAACTCGAAAACTTGAGGAAGTGTGTGGTCCTTGTTCGCGATGAGGGTTAGATCGCGAGGACACGATCCAATTTAAGTGGGGGAGAGTTGTAAGACCCTAAACCCAAGTGTACATGTGTACATAAACGTTGTATAATCAAACTGAATCAAATAGAAACTGAAAGCCCGAGTTGGAGCTGGTGCGTGCCGCGCACATGCAGGGGTGCGCTCCGCGCACTGTTCCTGCGATAGAATTTTGCTTTTTCTAATTAAGTTAAATGAAGGGCATATTGGTCTTTTCACTTGGGGGATGGTTTTAGGCCACAAAAGGCGGATTGGTGGATTCAATCAAGTCCACAATCTTATCCCCATTCTTTCATCTTCAACCTCAAACCCTAGAGTGAGAAAAAGAGTTTAGAGAGAGAGCTTCATTTGGAGAAGAAGAAGCTTAAACCGATCGAAGTTGCAAGTGTTAAAGTTGTTCATCTCATTCACGGCTATATTATGGTAGTATTGGTAAGTTCTAACTCCGAGTTTTCATAGTATGATTAGTGTTCATAATTCGGGTTTTGATTTGGGTGTTCTTGAGTAAACTCACTAGTTGATAATTGGGTGTTTGAGCTAGTAAATGGTGTAAATGACCATTGTTGGTTGGTTTGGGTTGGTTAGTGAAATTGATTGGTTGATAATCATGTTTGATTGTCGAAATCACTAGTTAATTAAGGTTATAAGTGATTAAAGGTATGAGCTTGCAAAATGGGTGTTTTGACTTGAGATTAGGTCAAAAGGGGTTTTGTGTCAAAATGATGCAAGTAAGTGTTTTGATGTTGAAACCTTGAGTATAATGGGGTGTTTGAACATAATCATTAGTTAATTGTGATTATGGTTGTTTTGGACGAGATTTGACTTAGTCAAGGTGGAAGTAAGTGCAAAAGGGTCGAAATTGCACTTATTGTGTTTTGGGGCATAAGCTAGAGTGTTTAGCTTATTTGTTTGTGAATTATCTAGGTGATTCACATTTGGACGATTAGGAGCTCAAGCGAGAGTTGCCTTTCTTGCAATCGAGGTGGTGGTTCACGAGGCGGTGACCCCTTAGTAGTTGGTTGGTGAATCACAAGTCGGTGATACCATAAGTCGCGGAAGTGATTCACAAGTCGGTGACACTTCATAGTGTTCACGAGTCAGTGATACTAGATGGTGAATCACAAGTCGGTGATACCATAAGTCGGAGAAGTGATTCACAAGTCAGTGACACTAGGTGGTGCTTCACGAGTCAGTGATGCCACATGGCATTCACAAGTCGGTGACCCATAAGTTTAGTGGGTGATTCGCAAGTCGGTGACACCCTTTGGTGATTCACAAGTCGGTGACACCTTATGATGAGTCACAAGTCGGTGACATCATACGAGTGAGACTCGACGTTTTTGGTCGACTACAAGCCGTTAGTACCAAAGTGAGGGAATGGTTAGCATGTTTATGCCTTGTTTACGTTTAGTATATTATTGTGGCGGTTTATATACCAATGTTGTTGTTAGTTGTATGCTTGGTGATGCTAGCTCGTTTATACGTTTGTTTGCATGGTATTTGTAAGTGGATGCGTGTAGGTAAATTACATATGTATATGTATAAGTATTGCATTCACTAAGCATTAGCTTACCCTCTTGTTGTTTACATTTTAGGTACGTAAGCGGATTTGGCAAGGGTATGCTCGGGATTTAGATGATTTCCCCTTTTGATGCTTGCATGTATTACTTTTGGTTTTGACTTAGGATTGGGTAGTTTATCCCCAAACATCATGCTCATAGTTGTGTTTGGAACTTAAACTCATGTAGTCGAAAACTTATATTTTGTACGAAAGTCGTAAAACGGCCGATGTGGGCCCGGTGTCGTAAAACTTGTTTTATTATTGAAACGTGTTAGTTTTACATCCTATAAAATGTTGTGAAAAGCGTTTAGTCTAAAAGTGTCGGGAAGTAGGAGATCATTAAACGAAAATTGGATATTTTGGACAGCGGGCTGCCAGACCTTGTGTGCGCCGCGCACACAAGGGGCTGCGCGCCGTGCACCTTACTGATGTAAAAAAATAAATAAATAAATAAATATTTCGCGTTTTCGGTTGGATAACGGGTTGGGTCGTTACAATTCATAGTCTTTGTAACACACCACATACAAATATTCAGTAAATAGACACTCTCTAGTTGGTCCGTGGACTAAAGCAATCACAACGATTGCATATAACCACGTTATCTCTTGTGTCAATTTACATTTTTCGCATGTATATTCTTTCGTTCATTAAGTGGGTGAGTGATCTTGAAGAATCACTTGCGTTGTTTGGGTCCTAATAACCTAACATCATCATTTGTACACACACACGTTCTGTAGGAAACTCGAATCGCATTACAGGAACCCGATCCTTTAACCATCTCGAGAGGCAGGCGGATCGGGTTTAAATCCTGAATGGATTCGGGAGAGACCCCCTGAAGTCAATCTAGATATCCACATTTCAGACAGATTAATTAATAAGATGAGCAGAGCGGGACTCGAACCCATGACCTAACCTCCTGCCCCCTAACACACAAGGTGAAAAGGATACGAAACGTACTAACCAGATACTTTTTTAATTAGATTCAATTATTTATTTAGAATTTAAAATATTGGTTAAACTGGTTTTCAAATTAAAGTGATAAAATGGTAAGGAACCAAATAAGGATAAATCTATCTATATCTATAGTAATTGAGTCCTAGAATAATAAGTATGGTGTATTAAATATGGTTAACTCAATAAAATTTACCAATATAATTTAATAGACGGGTAAAAAAGGTTAAAAATTATTATGATAAAAAATTAAAAAAAATAAATTAAGACCATATTGAATAAAAATGGCATAAATAAATTTTAAGTAATTAATGATCAATAAATATATAAACCTTTCATCTTCTAAGAAATGTAAGTTATTTTTTTAACCTATAAATATGTCATCTCCATTACATTTTTCCATATCAATTATACAAAAGAGCACACCATATTACTAATGTTGTATTCATGATTTTTTTTTTTTTAGATGGGAAGAAGAAGAAATGATATCTATCCGAATATATATATATATATATATATATATATATATATATATATATATATATATATATATATATATATATATATATATATATATATATATATATATATATATATATATATATATATATATATATATATATATATATATATATATATATATATATTAAACATAATATATGTTTGTTTGTTTTTGTAGGTATCGAAGAAACACCAATTTCAATATATAGAAAATCGCGGACAAGGTAAGAAGAAACAAGGTTGACTCTATGTTGGATCGATTCATCTGAAGATCTCTTTTTAATGTTACTATTATGATTATTATATTGTATATTTGTATAACTTATATGACTAATAATTAAGATTATAATTACTATTATGATTATAATTCATAATTATAATTATGGATATGATTACGATTATTATTTTTATTATTATTACATTTTAGTTATAATTCATATAACTATATGATTATAGGTGTAACGTTTTCTATACATGTAAATATATAAATAATATTTAATTAATTAATTAATTGTGTAATACTTTTTATCCATGTAAATATAGATCATGTTTATTTGATATATATATATATATATATATATATATATATATATATATATATATATATATATATATATATATATCAATGTAAATATGAAAAATAAAAACTATGAAATTATTGTTATCATTTATGTCATAGATTAATTTTAAATTTAATAAAAATTTATGATAAGAAAAATGAAAAGATTGAAACTAATCATATAATTTATCACATATAAATTTTACTTAGTATGAATGAATGTTTATAACTAAAGTTAAATCAAGAAAAATAAAAAGATAACAGTTATTGAAAAGTTCATAAAGTTTACTACTTTTGGTGGTGTTACATATAATTATTATAATAGTTAACAAATAGTTGTTAATTTTATATCAATTGTTATTCAATGTTATAAACCTCTAATTTTATTTTATTCACGAGTTTTATATTGTGTGGTGTAGTAATACGTAACGGTTCATGTTTATATTTATAAGTTTTTTTTATGTACTCTAATTATTATATATCTACTTATTGTCACATTTGAAGTCATAAAAAGAGACTTTCAAAAATTTAATAGTAAATTGTAAAGATAATATATGTTTTAATATTATGAATCGTACTACAATATAGAATCCTTATAATGTATTTTGGCATCATTTGTTAACTCATTTAACCACCTTTAGTAACTTTTGTTTGTATATAGTTTCACGGTTAGTACATATGACCCGAATGTGCAGATTTTCACAGTGGCAAACAAAACATATGCACAAAATTCAACTTGACCACTTGCATAATGAGACCAACATCAACTTTAAGGTTAATATGTTTTCAACCAAGTCTCACCATGACTCTAACCATTCGGAACATGAATTCCAAGATAGTGACATTGAGACAAGTTGTGCAACGCACGGGCATTGCCTCCTAGTTATATAGAAAATGATGACTAACTAACGAATAAAAAAATAGAACGAAAATTAATGATCGTTTAAATTTCAGCTCGTTTAAATTTCATAGAGCTCGAGCTTGAGCTTGAGCTTGAGTTCAGATCGGTTCAAGTCTAATAGTTTAGGCTCGAGTTTGGCTCGTTTGATATTTTACAAACTCGACTTATTAGTTATATAATATATTTTTTCTTTATATTATTGAATTTTTCTATATTTCAACTTCATTGTTTGTATAATTTGTATCGACATACAGTAAGTGTTAATATTATTCTTTCAACTATTATTAATAATTAATTATTTATCATATAACTTATTTTATATTACTTAAAAATTAATATTTGGTGCGTTTAAGCTCGAGAGCTTGTTCGAGCTCGATATATGAAGCTCGAGCTCATACTCGTTTACTAAACGAGCTTCAAATTAAGTTCAAGCTCGAGCTCGAACTCGTTTAGGCTAAGCTCGAATCGAACTTATCGAGGGTATTGATTTGATCGTCAAGGAAGAAATGTGCCGGTCGACAATGGAAGCCGCAAATTTATTTAGGATTAATGATGAGGATTTACTAATTCGACGAATTAAGACGTGTTATTATGTTGAAGAAGAAAATGAACAAATGATACAAATACGTGCTCGAACTTTCTAGCGACAAGGAGTAATTTAGTATTTTATTATTTGCATATGTTTTAATTTTTAGTACTTTCAAATTATTTCAAGTATTTATTTTTAGTATTTTATAAGTATTGTATTTTTAATTTGGTATATATTATGTTTTTGTTATATGTGTTTTTAATCTTATAAAACTTTTATTTATTTAATTATATAAACTAATAATAAAATAAGTAAAAGTAAAGATAAAATAACCTACTTCCCGTCACTCAATTACTCCATCCCACTATTTATTTTCCTTTGAGACTTTTTTGCTTCGTTGGTCCCTGTATTATACTCCACTTTGCTAACAGCGTCCCTTAGTTATTAATTTGGCCTTTAAAATCCTTTGTTTATCAATATTTTGCAATCAGCGTCCCTCGGAGGGACGCTGATTGCAAAGTTGCAATATACCCCATTTTGCTAACAGCGTCCCTCGAAGGGATGCTGATTGCAAATTTTTGATAAACAAAGGATTCTAAATGCCAAATTAATAAACAAGGGATACTGTTAGAAAAACGAGGTATAATACAGGAACCATCGGAGCAGAAAACTCTTCCTTTGATCACATTTCTCACATTACCACTATACTCTACAAAACCCATCACACTTAATCACACCATTACTATTAGAAAAAGTCTTAGAATTGTTATAATATAGAATATATATTATATAAATGGATAGTCAATTATTGATACATAAAAGTAATATTATTGTATTACCTAAACTTGTGATATTTTTGCTATAAATAGCCATGAATGCAAGCATTAAACTTGCACCATTTCTCACACTTACAAAGTGTTTCTTTCTTTCTCTCCATTATTATCTTTGTTCTTACACTTTATTATTAGTATTATTAATCAAGAATCAAATCACTAAAGGTAGTTATAAGCCTACTGAATTATAACATCAAGAATCAAACCACTAAAGGTAGTTATAAGCCTACTGAATTATAACACGTTATCAGCACGATAATCTTAATACTAAATATGGTTGGCTCTGCCACCTAAATGATATATGGTCAGTTATACCACCTGAAAAATATATGGTCGACAATGTTGCCTAATTATCATTTATGTTACTAACATTTATATTTCTATTATCTAACATTTATATGGTCGACACTGTCGCCTAATTATCATTTATGTTTACTAATATTTATATTTCTGTTATATAACATTTATTTATGATTGCTTACACATGGTCGACACTGTCGCCTACTTATCATTATGTTATCTTAAATTTATGTTTAGTGTTTATATACTTATGAATATAAATTGACTCTAATTTATCATGTTGTTTGTTTTAATTTTTTGATAATAGAAAATGTCAAATCTGAAAAAGCTTAAATTTACTCCTTTAGAATCAACTAGAAACAACTACATGCCATGGGTTATAAAAGTAAAAATGCATCTTAAATCAATGGGCATTCTTGAAACCATAAATGAAAACAACACTTGTTCTGAAAAAGAACAAGCAAAGGCATGTTGCTTTATTCATCAACATATTGATGAATGCTTACAAAATAATTATGTGACTGTAGAAGATCCCCATGTTTTATGGGAAGGTCTCAAAAGCAGATTCAATAATCAAAGAGAAATTTTACTTCCAGCTGCTATGGAACAATGGAGAACATTAAGGTTCCAAGACTTTAAGAAAGTAAATGAATACAGCTCAGCTCTGTATAATACATGTTCACAACTTAAATTCTGTGGACATGAAATAAGTGATGCAGACATGATGGAGAAAACTTTCTCCACAATGAATGCTGCAAACATCACAGTGCAAAGAAATTTGAGAATGCTAAAGTTCAAAACATATCCTGAACTTAATTCATATCTCTTAGTTGCAGAGCAAAATGATGAGCTATTAATGAAAAATCAGCAATCCCGTCCTACTGGTACACTTGCAATCCCTGAAGTAAATACTGCAAATAATTATAAACAGGGACAAGGACGCGGACAAGGTCGTGGTTATAATAACCATCACCATCATCATGCCAAAAGGCATAACTATGGTAGAAACCATCCTTATGGTAATGGTAATGGGCGTGGATGTGGTTGTGGTCGTGGCCGTGGTGGTCAAAGAAATAATAATCCACGAAAATATAAATATTAACCACAAAACAAGCCCACTAAACAAGATGTTAAAGAAAATTCTTCTAAAAATTCTGAAGAATCTTGCTACAGATGTGGTAGAATAGGCCACTGGGCTAATACTTGCCGAACATCTAAACATCTTGTTAAGATGTATCAGGATTCGCTGAAAGATAAAGAAAAGGAAGTAAACTTTGTGGATAACCTCGATCCAACAGTCACTGAGAAACCATCTTATTTATATGAAGATTTCTTGAATGTTTAAGTTGTTGTGTGTCTTTCGAAAAATAAACGATTTAATATCGTCTGTCTTTGTCATTATGTTTGCTAAATGTTTCAGTACTATCTATTTGCGTGTAAAATATTGTGTAATATTAATGTACTCACTATTTATTTCTTATATATGAAGTTCAATATGAATTTTGCTGGAATACAATATCAATCAAGTGGTGGAGATCTCTGTATAGCAGACAGTGGAACTACACACACTATACTTAAATTCGAGAAATATTTTATTGATCTAAAACCAACAGAAGGAACTATGCATACAATATCAGGACCTGCTAACTTGATAAAAGGGATAGGAAAGGCAAATTTCATACTACCAAATGGTACAAAATTTTTAATAAATGATGCCTTATTTTCTCCCAAGTCAAGCAGAAATTTATTGAGTTTCTCCGACATATACCTTAACGGGTATGATTATCAGTCAGTGACAACAGAAAATGAGAAATATTTAAGTATCACTGACAAGAGTCATGTGGTTGAAAAACTGCCAAGACTTAGTTCTGGATTACATTATACACATATAAATGTACCAGAAACACATATGATAGTTAATGAAAAATATATTGATCCTGGTGTATTCAGTTTATGGCATAATAGATTAGGCCATCCAGGATCAACAATGATGAAAAGGATTATTGAATGTACTCATGGACATCCATTAAAGGATAGAAAAATCCATCATGATACAATGGTTCCATGTACATCTTGCTCTCTTGGAAAATTGATAACTAGAACCTCACCACTTAAGGTTGAGAAAGAATCACCAATGTTCCTTGAAAGAATCCAAGGTGATATATGTGGACCAATTCATCCACCATGTAGACCATTTAGATATTTCATGGTTCTAATAGACGCATCTAGCAGATGGTCTCATGTTTGTCTGTTATCAAGTCGTAATGTGGCATTTGAAAAATTTCTTGCCCAAATTATTAAATTGAGAGCACATTTTCCTGATTACACCATTAAAAGGGTGAGACTTGATAATGCTGGTGAATTTACATCTCAAGCATTTAATGACTATTGCATGTCTATAGGAATTGTTGTTGAACATTCTGTTGCTCATGTTCATACACAAAATGGTTTAGCCGAGTCACTGATTAAACGTTTACAGTTAATCGCTAGACCATTGATAATGAGAACAAAACTCCCTGTATCTATAGGGGTCATGCAATTTTACGTGCTGCTGCATTGATTCGCATCAGACCGAGTGCAAGTCATAAATATTCCCCCCTACAACTTGCTTTTGGTCAAGAGCCAAATATTTCCCACCTTAGAACATTTGGTTGTGCAGTGTATGTTCCAATTGCGACACCACAACGTACAAAAATGGGTCCTCAAAGGAGGTTGGGAATATTTGTTGGATATGAAACATCTTCAATCTTAAGGTATATTGAACCTATGACATGTGACGTTTTTACAGCACGTTTTGCTGATTGTCATTTTAATGAAACATTGTTCCCTAGATTAGGGGGAGAAATGAAAAATAAAGAAAATAATGTTTCATGGTTTGAACCTCAATTAAAGTATCTTGATCCTCACACAAAAAAATGCCAGATAGAAGTTCAAAAGATAATGCATATACAAGAACTTGCAAATCAATTGTCTGATGCATTTACAGATACAAAAATGGTGACAAAATCATATATACCAGCAGTAAATACTCCAGCTCGAATTGAAATTCCAAAAGCTGGCAATAACGTCACTCATGAATCTTTGCCATGTCAGAAACGTGGAAGACCAATTGGTTCAAAGGATAAAAATCCTCGAAAAAGAAAATCAGCTGATAATGAAGTAAAAGAAAGTGTTCAAGAAGAACCACAAATCAGTACTCCTACTGCAGAGGAGATTGATGATGTCAATACAGAAATTGCAATCAATTATGCATATTCAAAAATATTATGGAACCGAAATGAAATGAAAAATCTTGATGAGAAATTTTCATTTAATGTTGCATATGACATCATGAATAATGATGATGATCCAGAACCAACATCTATGGTTGAATGTCAAAATAGACATGATTGGGCTCAATGGAAAGAAGCAATACGAGCTGAATTAGAATCACTCAATAAAAGAAAAGTTTTCGGATCCATCATTCTCACTCCTAAGGATGTGAAACCTGTAGGATACAGATGGATTTTTTTCCGAAAAAGAAATGAGAAAAATGAAGTTACAAGGTATAAAGCTAGACTTGTAGCTCAAGGTTTTTCTCAAAGACCGGGAATTGATTATGAAGAAACTTATTCCCCTGTTATGGATGCAATTACTTTTAGATAATTAATCAGCCTGGCAGTTTCTAAAAATTTAGAAATGCATCTCATGGATGTTGTGACTGCTTATCTATATGGATCACTTGATAGTGATATATATATGAAGATACCTGAAGGATTTAAGGTACCAGAAGCATCAAATGCAAAACCCAAAGAAATGTATTCGATTAAATTACAAAGATCTTTATATGGGTTAAAACAATCGGGACGTATGTGGTATAACCGATTAAGTGATTACTTGATAAGCAAAGGGTATACAAATAACCTTACTTGCCCTTGTGTTTTCATTAAGAAAACAACATCCGGATATGTGACCATAGCTGTTTATGTTGATGGATCATAGGTACAAATAAAGAGATCTATGAAGTCATTCAACTTCTAAAGAAAGAATTTGAAATGAAAGATCAAGGAAAAACCAAGTATTGCCTTGGTTTACAAATTGAACATATGCCTAATGGTTTACTTGTACATCAAACAACATATACTGAAAAGATTTTGAAACGTTTAAATATGGACAAGGCAAAACCATTAAGTACTCCTATGGTTGTTAGATCACTCAATGTTGAAGCTGTTCCATTTCGTCCATGTGAAGATCATGAAGATATTCTTGGATCAGAAGTACCATATCTTAGTGCAATTGGAGCTCTTATGTATCTTACAAATTGTACAAGACATGACATTTCTTTTGCAGTTAATTTGTTGGCAAGGTTCAGCTCAGCTCCTACCAAAAGACACTGAAATGAGATCAAACACATATTTCGATACCTTCGAGGAACTACTAATTTAGGATTATTTTATTCTAACGAATCAAAACAAGATTTAGTTGGTTATGCAGATGCAGGTTATTTATCTGATCCATATAAAGCTAAATCTCAAACTGGATATGTATTCCTAAATGGAGGTACTGCAATATCATGGCGTTCTCAAAAACAAACACTTGTTGCTACATCATCAAATCATGCCGAAGTGATTGCATTACATGAAGCTACTCGGGAATGTTTTTGGTTGAGATCAATGACACAACTCATTACTAATTCTTGTAGACTAGAACGCGATAAAAGTCCAACAACTATCTATGAAGATAATGCAGCTTGCATAGCACAGATGGAAGAAGGGTATATCAAAAGTGACCGAACAAAACACATACCTCCTAGATTCTTCTCATACACTCAAAATCTCATTAAGAACAACCAGATTGAAATGAGATATGTTCAATCCAGAAAAACTCTGCTGATCTTTTCACGAAAGCACTTCCAACTGCTATTTTCAGAACACACATTCATAACATTGGCATGAGACATGTTCAAAAGATGTAACAGCTGAAGCGATGTCTACTTGAGGGGGAGTCAACTCCATACTGCACTATTTTTCCCTTACTAAAGTTTTTTCCCACTGGGTTTTCTATAGCAAGGTTTTTAACGAGGCAGTAACTTACAGTTGATTTTCAACAAACAAAATTGATATCCAAGGGGGAGTGTTATAATATAGAATATATATTATATAAATGGATAGACAATTATTGATACACAAAAGTAATATTATTGTATTACCTAAACTTGTGATATTTTTGCTATAAATAGCCATGAATGCAAGCATTAAACTTGCACCATTTCTCACACTTACAAAGTGTTTCTTTCTTTTTCTCCATTATTATCTTTGTTCTTACACTTCATTATTAGTATTCTTAATCAAGAATCAAATCACTAAAGGTAGTTATAAGCCTACTGAATTATAACATCAAGAATCAAACCACTAATGGTAGTTATAAGCCTACTGAATTATAACAAGAATAGAAATGTTAGGGAGTAATACGTTATGTGCTAAGACTTCAGTCGTTGGGGCTTCTTTGGAGCTTCCTTCAACGACTCCAATGTTAGCGAGTGTCTTTGGAGCTTCCTTGGAAGACCGCGGTTCAAAGTGTCGTTGGATAGCATAATTCATCACGGAGCAAATAGCTTCAATTTATTGTACATTACTCATTAAAATGGTACATTGTATTAATTAATTAATTTTGGTGGATCCATTTTATGGTAAAGGTGTATGTCATGGATACTAAGGAGTGTGATGGGTTAAGTGATAGGAAGAAGTTATTGAGGTGGCGTTGATGTGACATAATATGGTTGTATGACAGATGTAATGGATAAGAGTGGTCTAAGTCCATTGTGAGTTTGAGGTCTGTTGGGATTAATTAGGGTTAATTACGATTTAATTAGGGTTCTTCGTATCTATAAATAATATAATAAATTCTTGGAGGGTTTCATTATTCAACATGCTATCAGAGCAGGTTTAATATCGAGACCTAATTGGTAACCAACGCTATATATATATATATCTTCCAGTCAAATCACCTTACATCATCCTACCTACCAACGTCTCTGCAACACCCTAAAGCCAACAACCATCTACCTTCGGCTCACACCTAAAGTCGAAAATCATCAAACAAATTTTAATAACAAAACACCCAGTCATCACACAATCGTCAATCAATTATTTCATATTTATTTATTCCTACCAAGTACCAACTCACTTTGAAAAAGAAAATTAGATCAGCAAAAATAACAATCGCACATGTACACAAGACACAATCACGACTTGAACCATAACATATGATGTTTCAAAACGTAACCTTTTAAATGAAGACAATATGCTTAATAATTAACACATAATATAGGCAACTAAAACCCGATCATGCAGTAACTAGCAAGTAAATTGATCAGTTCTGTGACGGTCGCTCCAAATCCATATGGACGAACACGTCATTCATCGATTTCATTGCGAGGTATTTGACCTCTATATGATACGTTTTGTAAACATTGCATTCTTTTGAAAAGGCACACCATAAATGAATATTTAAATCAAAGGTTTTTGACATCTGATGATTTCTACATATAGACAATCACCATAAATAATAGTTTACAATAGTACTTCCGTTGACAATGCAGTCAAAATAAGATACATGGTGATGATTTGGTGAATGCAACGTTTCCTTGAAAAAAATATGCCATGTAAGACTCCATGCACATAGCTTGTCTAACATATAATCAAATAGCGAAAGACTTCTAGGGAACCTGAGAATAAACATGCTAACAAGTGTCAACACAAAGGTTGGTGAGTTCATAGTTTTAATGTTTCGTATAATCTGTATATAAAGGTGGATCACAAGATTTCAGTTGTTTGGTGAGCACCCTGGTAACTAAACTTTAACGTATATATAATTTGTACCCTTTGTATAATCATCTTAATAATACACGCAAACTAACGTGTACGCTTCTCAAATAGCATACATCCATTAAAAGGCTAGTGCTCTAGCTCGGACGGGGATATCAAGCCCTATGGATCCATATACTACTACTCGCGCCCACCAGTTCTTATAACCGGCAGTTACTAGTTACCAAAGCTAAGGGATTTTCGGTTCAAACTCAGTGTAGAATTTAGAATGTACTTGTATCCATTGTGTTTAAAATAAAGTGCATGTATTCTCAGCCCAAAAATATATATTGCATAAGCAATTAAAAAGGGAGCAAATGAAACTCACCTTAGCAGCATATAAAGTCGTTCACCAAAATCTGATCGAAACTCGGATTACCAAATAATCGTAGATCTCAACCTAGAGAACATATGTTGGTCAATAAATGTCTATCAAGCTAGGTCAGGTCATAGTGTATCACAATCCTAATGCTCGAGATCGACATACAAAAGTTATCCAAAGTCGTTTCAAAAAGTCAATTTTGACATTAGTTCAATAAAACGAGACATACCTTATATAAGGAGTCATTTACTCGGTTGGTAATATTCAAAAATACATTTTATCAATCTCGTAAACAAGTTGTTTAAATCTTAATTGCAGATTCAAAAGCAATTTCAATTAACGTCAATCATAATTCAGTTGATCATATCTCTTAATCCGTTCATCGAAACTATTCGATATCTAAATGAAAAGTCATTGATTTTTCGCCAGCTTTCCAAAAACATGCATATCATATACCTTTTACCAGTAACATATGTATTTAATTCGTGATTCATCATAACTGTTTAACGACAAAATTTAGCATACAAGCATGCATAAATATATGTACTCGAGCACTAGTCATGGATACACAATTAATGTATAAAAGATAAAATATGAGTGCTTACGTATCAATATTGAGATTCAATATTGTAGGAAAGTACGTAGACGCAACAGAGATGATAAACACTAGATTTGATTTACAAATATACCCTCGAACATTACCCATAACCTCCTTGACAATAACTCATAATTTCCTTAGCTCTATCCCGCTCAAAACCCCATTTTGAAGGTGACACGCTCATAACCTCGTCGTAGTATTTTAGGTATATATACTACTAATAATAATATTATAATAAGATTAATAATAATAATATTAATCTTAATAATAATAATAATAATAATAATAATAATAATAATAATAATAATAATATAAAAAAAATACGGAGGAATGAATCGAGCTTTTATAGTATGTGGCCTGCTACAGTACCTCATGCGATCGCATGAGTTTTCAGTGTTTTTGCCATGCGATCGCATGGCCGCCTTATCCGTTTTTGTTTGCTAGTTCGTCGACATCAAATAGTATTTACTGTAGCAAATAGTGTTTACTGTAGCAAATAGTGTTTACTGTAGCAAAATACGGTTTCACTGTAGCAAATAGTGTTTTACTGTAGCAAATAGTGTTTACTGTAGCAAAGTCATTTTACTGAAGCAAATAGTGTTTTACTGTAGGAAAGTCGTTTTTACTTGTACATATATATATATACATACATATAATTGTTCATGAATCGTCGAGAGCAGTCAAATGTAATGAAACAGTTCTAAAATTTTGAGATTCAACTTCATAGACTTTGCTTATCGTGTCGGAAACGTTAAATCATTTAAAGATAAAGTTTAAATTTGGTCAAAAATTTCCGGGTTGTTACAAGTTCGATCCACAGGGGGAAGTTTGTTTTTAAGATTTTACCACGATTAATTATTCTAAAATGGGGGTTTTGTGTTTGAAGTTGTATTTTTGTTTAACGAAATAGTAAATAAATATAGTAATTAACAAGAATGAGAATGCGATGTTTACTTCTATGCTTGATAACTGACATGGATTGTTCTTCTATAATTAAAACTGTTATGTAATAGTTACAATAGAGTAGTTTATATCAATTTCACAATTTCTATAAACTTAAGAGCTATGTTTAATCAACAAGATTCTTTCGTGGTTGAATTCACATAAAACCTAGTTTACTAAAATCACTCTAAGTAAACTACATGATTGTATATCCTAAATATCGTTCAATTAATATCCTATACTCACATATAAGTGGCTAGATCACTAGGTGTTGAAGTATAAGCTATGGTCTTTGATAAATTCACATAAACAAAGTCATAACTTACATAATTGAACTAGGATACAATGATGATTACAACTATAGATCTTTTGAAAGAACATGGTGATTTAGATTGATTAACTAACTAGATTCAACCCGGTTAAACTCACGTGAAACCTAAATTACAACAATCACTTGAGGTAATTTCATAACTATGTTGCTTTGGAATTTATTCAATTACCGAATTAAACACATAACAAAATCACTTAAGTTATGCATCTAATCATCTAGATTACTAGGTGTATTGAAGTATAGATTGTTTTCCTAGTTAACTCACATTAATAGGTTTGCAATCCATATAATTGAAGTAATGAACTAAGCAAGCATAACAATGGTTCTTATGGTTGAACTAGATAATTTAATCAATCAAACATATTTATGCTCATCAAAGTATAGAACAATCCCAAGCCATAAATCTTACATTGAAGCAAACACACAAGGCTTTTAGCCAAACATAATCATAGTAGAACTAATGGAACAGTAAATACAATTCGAATTCATGTTTAAAAGATATAGAACAAAAGTACCAATAGTGATGAATGATCCTAGCTTAATCTTGATGTTGAAAGAGTAGAGATTGACTTGCAGCCTTCCTTGAAACTTTAAAATCGTATTAGAACTGAGGGAGAATGTAGTAGTGAAGGTATATGAAGTATGTAACCAAAGGCTCTCTTAAATAGGCTAAAAAGTTAGGTAAAATGGCCAGAAATTGACCAGATGCGCCGCATCTCCTTGGGATGCGCCGTATCTCTTTACTTTCAGTAGATTCCAGCTCGATTCTGCACTCAGAACTGTCGGCAGGGGAGCAGATGCGCTGCATCTGGGACAGATGCGCCGCATCTGGCTTGGATGCGCCGCATCCATCTCAGATGCGCCGCATCTGAGGCTGTTTTGGTCCAGAATTCTTTATGCTCCGCATTTGAAATTGTCGGGAGTTATTTGGTGCAGAGATGCGCAGCATCTAAGAGAGATGCACAGCATTTGGACCTGTTTTTGTGGTTTCGGGCTGTTTTACGCGTTCAATCTTCGTTTTGACTCTGTTTTCGCTGTTGGTCTTCATTTATTCATTCACAATGGACTTTTACAAATATACACGAATTACAATACATACGTACAACAATTACATACAAATTGAACAACTTTGGATCGAAATAACGGCAATAAACATGTGTAATTTTAGCGTTATCAAAATCCCCACACTTAAACCTTGCTTGTCCTCAAGCAAGACTTACAAGAAATTGAAATTTACAATAGTGAACACACTTATTTAATTGAGAACACAAAAATTGGAATCACACTCATTCGATATAGTACAAAAGATACACAAGTTATTTAGTAACACAATAACTCACGCTATATGGAACACACACTCGGGTCACAATATATACACTTACACTTTTTATTTCACACACGAATCAAACTCACGCGTTTTGAGTATACACAACCCTTAGGAGTACACACGCTTTTATTTATTTCACAATGTAATACACACATTTTAGTAAATACACGAAATGAAATCACACCAAAGTCGAAAGGTGGGTTTTAAAGTCCACATTTCTTAAAAATTTGGATCCTTAGGGAAATTGGGACCTTTGGAAAAAACCTTTTATATTTTGAAAATTAGACATGTTAGTTTTTATTTTTATTTTTTTACACTAACAAGTTTTCTGGTTTTAACCTCAAAGTCCGGTTGAGGGTAACTGAAAACCGAAGCCTCAGTCGGAGCTTAGCAAGCTACTCGCCCCCATGATTGAAGTATCATGGAACTTGAAACCGGATGTCCTAAAAATGGTTTTACACAATATAGTTCATAAAATAGCATAAGTTTTTGGAAGAAACTATATCATGTCCAAATATCATCGGTGAACCATGAGTTTGCACACCTCAATTTGTTATGGCATATGTATATTGGCCGCAGTCAACATAGATGCGGTTGATCTTTTCGGAGATCATCCATCTGGGGATTAGATTCATTAGTCTTAAAAGCTAATTTGCAATGTGCCCCCCATTGTACGAGACAGATCCATCTTATGGTTAGGATAAGTCTGACCACCAAAAAACCCTGTTTGATGCTGAGGTGAGGTGGATTTCCAACCAATGATAGAGATGACTTTTCAAGATTTTTCGTCAACCTACAGCTGTTCTGGACTACATCTTCTAACATAAGTTAGCAAGTGTGTCATATTGGAAGACTTGACTTCCTTTACAATCCTTACATAGATGAGCATTGAATTAAATTGTTAGAACAACAAATTACTTGATGATTCTTTTTCATTCAGAATGTGGTATAGCATGATGATTATATCTTTTATATGACTACTAGTTTTATAATTTTTAACAAAATAAACTCAATCATTTGGTTGTTTATTAATTTGTTTTGTGATAATAATTTCGGTGTATACACCTAGTTTTAAAATCTACAAATTTTAAACAAAATTTGAATTTATGAAGATAAAAGTTTAAAAATTTTCACCATTTTAAGCCTTTTTAACCAAAATCAAAAACCCGAAAGAATTTATAACTTCCTCCCCACACTTGAGTTCATGTATCGCCCTCGTTACATGAAATCAGAAAAATTTAAATTCAAGAGGGTTAAAGAGTGTAAGAGAGTTTATTACTTTCAAGGTCTAAAACCGAAGTTCACGGGATGATGGCGCTGAACTGAATGCCAGCATAAGAACATCATCCGCTTCTTGCAACCACAAAACAATCATCAATCAAGTATGTGCTGAACTTACTGCCAGTCTTTGAAAAAATGCAGCATATAGCACAATTCTCACCTGTATCAATTCAAACAAAGCAAACATATGATTCACACAAATAAATGGGGGTGTACTCCATGTACTAAAATCCCCACTTATAATTATCTAAATTATTCAAATTACAATCATCCAAAATACTATTAAGTTATTACACACCAAACATAAAGATAAATTGTTTTTTGAAACAAACCAACATCAATCAAACCGTTCACACACTTCACCAATAATCATGTCAACTTCAGAAGAATCCCCAAAAAGAGTTACTTGGGCCATTTCCCCCTTCATTTTGGTTTCCCGCGTCGTCATCCTGAAATATTGAGGGGTTGTACCCCTGATAAGTTGCTTGAGCAGGGACGACAGCGGTGTCTTCAGTAGGCGGGTTAGGAGGAGGAGGATAAGGCGCAGGATATGGATCACCCATTCGAACCCATGGTTCGTATGCCGGCCAAGGAGAGGGGGTATAGTTAGCGGGATCTGCAGCATATGACACAGTCTGTTCATGTATCCAGTTAAGCTGATTTTGCTGCCCCGCTTGAGTCTACCACGTTCGATCATTCCCTACATCAATGTAATGTTGCATCTCCCTGTTACCTGTATCGTAGTGATCAATTACCTTTTGGGTGTTTCGATCATTATGGAGTCGCAAATCCGAAAACTGTCGCGCCATGTAAGCCTCCCAATCATTTCCCGGACCCGAACTACTTCCAACATTCGGCTGTGGATCTGACTGCGGTTGTGGTTGTTCTGGTTGCCTGTTCACGGGATCCACATACCTAGTTAGAAGGCCGTTCGACCCCCTCATCAAAATGTTTGCCCTTGTATAGCTTACTCTATCAAAGGCAATCATATGTTTCTCCTCTAACCCACTTGTATTGATACGAAAATGTTGGGCAATCCTGGTTACAAAATGGCCGCCCATGATTGGTGTAATCTTTTTCCTTTCTTCGAGAAGGAAAGTGAGAATCATTCGAGAAATATGAACATGGGAGTGATCCATTATCGCGTGAATGTACCAGATATCTAAGTTGGTAACTTTTTCGCTACTGTATTTTCGACAGTTTATGGTACTTGAAATGAATCTTTGGACGCATCGATGCTCATAGGTACGTAGCTTGCTACAAGTCTGCTTGCTTGCACTATATGCGCTATTGCTCATATCCACCCATGCTTCTGAATGATTAAAAGAAGAAACATAGTATATACATTGATTAAAGTAATTTTGCATTAATTGATGTGGCAACCCTTCATAGATATCTAACGCCTTTACAAATTGTAGCAGTGTTAATGTTCGGTCTTGTCCTCCAAGACTAAATCTCATAAAGGTACCGGATGTTGGTGACATGTAATCAGCCCTAAGTGAACCAATGAATTCTTTGACTAAAAGTGGGTACACTCTTTCTTGCATTCTGAACAGGTTTTCCCATGCATATATTCGATGGCCTTGATACGTTACTCGGAAAAGGTTGCGAAAATTTTGATATTCGCCGGCTTCTTCTAATGGTGTCCAATCAATATATTTCCCCGGATATATGTCTTTGTGTAGAAGTGCCTTCATCCGTTCAAGATATTCCGGATGCCTCAAAACTGCATTGATCCATGGATCCGGAGTGGTTAATCCACGGACATTTAACTGCCGGTTGTCAATATCCATTTCTTCCTCTTCAACAGCATTTTCTTCTTCACTTGTTTCCTCATCTACAATTGCCGGGGCTTTTTGCTTCTTTGATTTTGGGTTTGATGATGATGCTCTAGTCTACAAAAACACAACAAAACCAAACAAACAAAACAACAAACCAAGTTGATTAGCGTTAAAGAAATTCAAAACATCTTTCATATTGCACAAGCCAAAACCATGTAGAACATGTTATATCGTACGCATTACACAAACTCTCATGTCAAACATGATTCTATCATGGATGTACTTATCTCATTTTTAACGAACATGTACTAATATGACTCATAATCTTTATCACTTCATAAGTTCAATCATATCTAGCATAATTAGTTTCACCAAAACAAGTATATGAAACCATTAGCATTCATCAATAAGCATGTCAAATAATATGCAATCAATGGTTATCATACATTTAGACACTAAAGTCGACTCAAGTATACAATTTCATCAAAAAGCCTAAGCATACAATCCTTAACTTTCACAAATAAAACTTTTGAATTCGAACAAACACTAAGTTAAGGCGTATATGAGTTTAGCATAATCAATGAATTGCTTTAATTCCGCTTAGAACACTCACTTGGTCAACAAAAGTTAAAATTCCCAATTTAAGAACCCTAACATTCAATAATTTGTGTAATCGTGTAATTCAACTAAGGTTCATGCAGATTTGCCAATGTATACTAGTAATTGAACTCTAAAGCATCCCAATTTAAACAAGTAATGGTCATTTTTTCGAAATCCCCAAATTCATGAAGAACCCTAATTTCTAAAGTAAATTTTTGAGCAATTAAGCATGAAATTCGAGCATGAATAAGGATTAGTAACAACAATACAAGCATATAATGACCAAAACATGAAGATTTAAACATCCCCACACTTAGAACAAGCTAAATCCGAATTTAAGAATGAAGAACACAAGAACCATGAAGAAATGAAGATTAATCTTACCTTTCTCATGTTGATATACGGATTAGATGCTCAAAGATGGGTTTAATCGGTTGATTTAGTGTTTGGAGATGGAATCCTTGAGAGAAAATGAGATGAAAGTCGGAGTTGTAGGTGAAAAAATGAATAAAAATGATAAACTCCCGTATTTGTGCAAAAAAAATGGGCAGTCTCCAACATTCAGATACAGATGCGGCGCATCTGTATCAGATGCGGTGCATCTGGCTCAGGTGCGGCGCATCTGGCTCAGATGCGGCTCATCTAAGGCAGATGCCGCGCATCTGGTGGCCCAAAAGCGGCGCATGACCTAATCTCAGCGCATCTGAAACTATCGGCTTTTTTCTTGTCCTCAGATGCGGCGCATCCACTACAGATGCGGTGCATCTGGCCCTGTTGCACCAGCTTTTGATGTTTTTTCGCGTTTTAAACATTGCGGAAGGTCCCTAAACAACTTGGTTCGTACTAAAATTCGAAAAATCACTCAAAACACTAAAAAACAATCAATCCTAAGAAACAAGACGCATAAATGAGACTATGTACACGTTGTGAGGTTTATTAGTGAGTCGTTCACGCGACTCCTTCCCAAGCTAATTGGCGTTGGGGGAGAAAGTGATGTCATCTTGAACCGTGGTATTAACTCCATCAAAATAGAGTTTTAATCGATGACCATTCACTTTAAAAGTATTTCCATTTCCAAACAACTCAACATATCCCGATGGATATGCTTGTTTCAGCAAATAAGGTCCCGTCCATCGGGACTTCAACTTTCCGGGAGAAAATTTAAACCGTGAGTTAAAAACCAAAACCTTATCACCGGTTTTAAACTCTTTCACTTCTTTCAATCGGGCATCATGCCACCTTTTCATTTTCTCCTTATACGAGCTCGAATTCTCGTACGCCTCTAACCTCAACTCTTCCAATTCATGCATTTGCATGAATCGGTTTTCACCAGCGTTTTCCATGTCTAAATTACAAAGTTTCAATGCCCAGTATGCTCTATGTTCCACTTCAACTGGAAGATGGCACGCTTTACCATATACAAGTCTAAATGGTGTGGTACCGATTGGTGTTTTAAAAGCAATCCTAAAGTCCCACAACGCATCATCTAACTTGCGTTGCCAAATCTTAGGGTTGTTATCAACCGTCTTCTCAAGTATGTGTTTTAAGGCACGATTCGTGTTCTCCACTTGACCGCTAGTTTGCGGGTGGTAGGGAGTAGAGAAACGATGAGTTACGCCATACTTCTTCAACACTTTTTCAAGAAGGTTGTTGGCAAAATGTGTTCCTCTATCGGATATGAGTGCCTTCGGGATTCCAAAGCGCGAGAAGAGATTTTTCAAGAAGTTCACCACCACCCTAGCATCATTCGTAGGTAAAGCTTTCGCTTCAGCCCACTTAGATACATAGTCAACAGCTACTAGGATGTACTTGCACTTTTGGGAACTTGGAAATGGTCCCATGAAATCGATTCCCCAAATATCAAAGATTTCACAAACTTGGATGCCGGTTTGAGGCATCTCATCCTTTTTCGTGATGTTACCCGTTCGTTGGCATGCATTACAAGTCCAAACGAAATTATGGGCATCTTTAAAGATCGTGGTCCAATAAAAACCCGAGTCAAGGATTTTTCTTGCGGTGTGGTTTGGTCCGAAATGACCGCCGGTGGGCCCTTGATGACAATGCTCAAGAATTTGTTGAGCCTCTTTTCCGTACACACAACAGCGAATCATTTGATCCGCACCAACACGAAATAGGTCGGGATGTTCCCAGAAATAGGACTTCAAATCCGCAAAGAATTTCTTCTTTTGTTGATAAGAAAGTCCTTTTTGAAGAATGCCTGACGCAAGATAGTTTGCAAAATGGGCAAACCATGGGATTTCAGATTCCTTGTCAACCCTCATTAGAGATTCATCAGGAAATGTGTCCTTGATGATTGTATCATCGAGTTTTTCTAATTCGGGATTTTCAAGTCGAGATAAATGGTAGGAGGCTAGATTCTCGGCTCCTTTCTTATCACGTATCTCAATGTCAAACTCTTGAAGTAAAAGAACTCAACGTATGAGACGATGTTTTGCATCTACTTTTGCATCTACGTATGAGACGATGTTTTGCATCTACTTTCGAGAATAAGTACCTAAGCGCCGCATCTCTTTACGTTCAGTAGATTCCAGCTCGATTCTGCACTCAGGACTGTCGGCAGAGGAGCAGATGAGCCGCATCTGGGACAGATGCGCCGCATCTGGCTTGGATGCGCCGCATCTGAGGCTGTTTTGGTCCAGAATTCTTTATGCTCCGCATTTGAAACTGTCGGGAGTTATTTGGTGCAGAGATGCACCGCATCTAAGAGAGATGCGCCACATTTGGACCTGTTTCAGTGGTTTCGGGCTGTTTTACGCGTTCAATCTTAGTTTTGACTCTGTTTTCGCTGTTGGTCTTCATTTATTTATTCACAATGAACTTTTACAAATATACACGAATTACAATACATACGTACAACAATTACATACAAATTGAACAACTTTGGATCAAAATAACGGCAATAAACATGTGTAAATTTGGCGTTATTAACATATTATTTAATTTTCCTGGTCCAATAAAATGATCTGCCATAATAAACTTAAGTTAAACAAGGTTTTAATTTCCACCTAAATTCATATGAATTTAGAACTTGTATACTTGCCATCTCTATTGATTTTTTTTTCTTTTACATCATAGTTGTCATGTAAAGCTTTGGATTCTCTAAACTCTGAAGTACTTTTATACTGCTATGGAGGTCCAATGAATGTTAAACACACATACATTCCTAGAGTCCTATGTGTTTAGCATCACAATCATCATCCATCATCCAATCATATTATAAGAGGATACCGATTAAATTCAATTTTATAAAATACAAAACATTGATATAAGATTAATTTCGACCTATGGCTCTCAGAATCATTTGTTTCCTAAACATCGAAATAAAATTGTCCAAAACAGGGCAAGGATCAATTTCATAACTCCAAGCTACCTATGCATTTCTGTTTATGTGTCTTATACGCACATAGAAAAATAAAAGTAGCATAAAATTTATGAAAAACTAAATTGCTCAAAAAAATGTTGAGCCGCAAATTGATTACTCAAAAAACAATCAATCTTTAATCAGGGTAGCCAGTCCCCATCCATTGCTTCAATTTCACCTATGTCCATACTGCATTTCAAGTTCAAAATCAAAATCAACCACAGAAAACCACAATATTTATACTTTAATAAATATACAACAATTAAAAAAACCAACAATAATTCTTTCTATACTCCTTGTACATTCAATTCAAGCATAGGTGTGTATATGAATGAATTCAAGTACAAACCCAAGATTTGTTCCAATCCATATGAAAAATTATTGCATTATTAAATATTTTTTATTTTTTATATATACTAAAACGCTCTAGGATTCCTGTCGTTTCACCCCACCCCACTCACAAAATTGGTCAAAACGACATTGACTCAAACCTGACCTCAAAAAGTGCAAAAAAACCCCTCCACTATAACCAGCTTACAAAAACTACCCTCAACTCCAGAGGGATTATACATAAATTCTCTTAACTAAAATAAAAACTTCACCGAAACACTTCGAGAGCCCGTATCTTCCTCCTCGCCCCGAGTTAAATTTCACCGAACATACCGTTAAAATCGAAATATTTTTGTGAACAAAACGAAACTAACTACATTCAAAACGGACACTTTTTAAAAAACGCCGAACACAACGAGAGCCCGTATCTTCCCATTCGCAGTGAGTTAAATTTTTTCGACAGCAGGGTCAGACTTGAAATAATTTTATGAACAAAACCAATATAAGCACATTTGAAACGGACACTTTTTAAAAAACGCTAAACACAACGACATCCTGTATCTTCCTGCTCGCCGCGAGTTAAATTTTTTCGACAGCACCGTTAGACTCGAAATAATTTTATCAACAAAACGAAACTAACTACGTTTCAACTGGAGAATTTTTAAAAAACCACTAAAGACGACGACACCTATAACGGCGCTTACCAAATGGGTCGTTTTCCTTTCTGTAAATACAAAAAGCTACGTTAAATATGAATATTCAGACCGAAAACCCCCGCCGCATCGCGCGGACCTGATCCGGACTACTTATGTTTTATTTGGCAGGCCATTGTGAAAAAAGACATCACAGATATGGCGGTGGGGGGACCTGTGTATGTGGTCTCACTGCCACAGTTTTAAAGTCTCATACTGCAACTATACTAAATATATGACTATAAGCGTTGCTAAAATAACAGTTACAGCACCAACCACTGCACGCTTCCTAAATTTGCAATTTCTGAAACACTGCATGAAATCGCGAAGTAAAATGGATCGATTTAGATTGTGTTTATCTCAAATGGGTCAATTCAGAAGTAGCTTAAAGGAAAACATGTCAAATGGGTCAAGCACGTTGAAATTCATCCAGAGTCTATTTTCAAAGCAAGCAAATTCCTAAGTTTAAAGATCTAGTCTAGATTAATAATGTATTATTATTATAACAATATCAGCCATGTTATCATAATAATCAAACACAAATTACATTAATACAAGAATTTAATGATATGGACAGAAGTGTTTTCTGGTGGTTCCCGAATTGCCCGTTTACACTCATGTGAAACGGATGTGGATATTTTCACAATTGATTTCGATTAATGTATGCATTAAGTACTTGTGCAATACAAATACTTAATGCATGTAGATGATTTTTCAAAATTAGTAGTAGAAATATCGATGCTCATGTAAAATGACCCGTTTCGACCAGAACCGTTATGATGTGTACGCGTCAGCTTTGTGAGTTGTACGGAGAAAATGCCAACATAAAACATTTCCAATTACCTAAAATTTACAAATTTAATATAGAATTTTCCTGTAAAATAGTATGTAATTAAACAACAAATGAACCCGAAAAGAGAATGTTACCAAGGCAAAGCATGATCTTGAAGGTAAGCATCAGAAAAATGGTGATCAAAGTTTTGTTGCAGACAAGAACTCTCATTAGAATTAATCAACCATGATGGAAATTCAATTTTTTGATCAAATTGATTCAACCCATCATTCTCATCACCTTCCTCTGTTTCAATTTCCATAGTTTTCAAGAAACTACACCACCTTGCTGACGTCACTAGATTTACAGTATCATTCCACTCAATTTGATGCTGCTCTCCTAATGATCTTATCTCCTCCATTTCATCATCATCCATAGCATGATGTAAACCACCATCAGATGAACTTGAGTTTCCCACAGGAACAGATAAAGCTGCAGAAGATGATGATGATGATGGGGTGGATGAAGTAGATAATGTTGAGTTATTTGACACTGGTTTTTGATAAATATTGGTATCTAGATTGTTAAAATTCTGAAAATTGAGAGTCAATCCTAAGGTTTGACTAGGGAGTACAAAATCTTGATTGTCATAATAAGAAGGTGGTGGGGGTGCGGCAATTGTTGAGGAAGGCCAATAAGAAGGAGGATAAGATAAACTTGAATACGAATTCGTGACAGCGGACGTGGTGGCGGCGGCGGTGGTAGTGGCTGCAGGAGGATAAAGACTCTGAATTTTTCGGGATTTCGGTTTTTTTTCTTGTGGTGTATGAATGTCAAGATTTTGGGCTGCTGATTCTTGTTGCTTCATTGAAGCTCTATGATACTTAAGGGCGGTAACGATTTCTTTACGGGCTTCTGCCATATTTAAAAGCCTTTCTTGATAAGGTCTAGTGGTATGAAGTCTTCTTCTAACTTGTTTCTTGTGTTGTGTTGGTTGTTTTTGTGTATTGTTTTTGTTTTCATTAATAAAACATTCACCATTTTGGGTTACATTTTCTTTTAGTTCACCATCACCATGTAATGAATCTTTGGAAGTCAAATGTTTGACCAGGGTTCGGATGTAGGAACCAGAGAGACAGGGCTCTTCTTTAGCCTCATAAACAACTTTGGTTCTTTCCATTGAAGATGACCTACCCCTCATCTATATCTATATGTTTATAATTCAATAAATATATTCCACTTTCTATATGCAAAGTTGAGGGGTTGAAGTTTTCTTTTTTTATAAGGGAAAAGGCAAAAGATTTGCAGGGTCTCATGAATGATATAAATAGCTGGTTAGCAGACTATCTTTCTTTCATATTTTAATATTCTGATACGTAGTATATAATAATTTAATTTAATTTAATATATAGATATAATAATATAATATAATATAATATATATATATATATATATATATATATATATATATATATATATATATATATATATATATATATATACACAGTGGCAAACAAGTAGGTTATTGCATTGCATCTTCCCCTTCATACTATACTAATTTTAGCACTTTGTATTTACAACTATTGACACAACATATTTATTTATGTATGTGCAAAGGAGTTATGTACACATGTACATGTATACATGCAAGCATATGTGTAAGCATATTGTATACATGTATGTATATGTATACATACATGCATATGTACATATGCATGAAAATTAGTAAACAAGTTATGAGCATTGATTTATCATTTATGTATACATGTACATGATGTACATATATGTATATGGTCATGTAACTTGTATGATATAATCCCACTTGGAATATATGAAGAAATAAACTAATAACACTCAAATCATTCACTGATTTTTTTAATCAATCTCTTCCAAAATTATTGCTAGCAGATAGTACAAACATCAACCCATAAAAAAATGTATGACGAAAACTAATAAAAGTAGCTATAATATTAATCTAATAGAAAGGAGTCTTAATCGGTACTTGTTCGATCAGATCTACCAGAACTTATATATATGTCTTAACCGCTTTCACTTTTGATATAATAATAGCTGACTTTTACTCTGTGCCAAAAGGTTTTTTTTCCTTATATCAGCAAATTTGGTTAAAGAAGTGATGTAATCCTAGAGGTGACAATTTCGGTCCATCTACTTATGAAGGAATTCATTGGGCTAAGTTATATTTCTAACCTTGCTAAAGAAACGGGTCAAATTGGTTAAAAAGGTTGGAAGTCGTCAAAAGTGGCAAACCTACCTTGGGCCTAACCCTGACACCACTAGTTTGATTTTTTTTGACATAGTATAGTTCAAATTGTGTAAGACACCACAAAATTTAACTATAAGACCTTTATATAATTCTAACATATATGGTTTTTTTAGAGGTAACCAACCACTAAAGTTACCCAACAAATGTAATTAGTTTTGAAAAAAATTCAAAACCCCTTTGAATTTTGATCCGAGATTCCCCAATGGTCGTCAAAAACTACTTTTAAATCATAAACCTTCTTAAACATTTTATTCAAATCAATTGACTAGTATTAAAAATTGAACTAATTCAGTTTTGTAACCATAATTAACAGAGTATCAAATGGGTCAAGCCAACCCACCTGTCTCAATCTACACACATAGAAGACCCATTTCACCCGTTAAATAACATGCCAGACCCGCTCATCAATCCACCTATAGAAGACTCACGTAAGGTTATTACACACACATGATCTGATGCTATCATCAAAATCTTTAATGATACAAGTCCTCGTGCGGTATAAAATCGTAACAGATTGCTTTTTCCAGTGTTGGTACACCTTAAAACAGAAACTTCTTTGCCTAAAATAGCAAACAAACTAAAAGGCTACTAAATATATGTAAAACCACCCGCCACCGTTGAAATGTCCCGTTCTTATTGATTAAAAACGTTCCATATTAATTGATTTCGTTGCGAGGTTTTGACCTCTATATGAGACGTTTTTCAAAGACTGCATTCATTTTAAAACAAACCATAACCTTTATTTCATCAATAAAGGTTTAAAAAGCTTTAAGTAGATTATCAAATAATGATAATCTAAAATATCCTGTTTACACACGACCATTACATAATGGTTTACAATACAAATATGTTACAACAAAATAAGTTTCTTGAATGCAGTTTTTATACAATATCATACAAGCATGGACTCCAAATCTCGTCCTTATTTAAGTATGCGACAGCGGAAGCTCTTAATAATCACCTGAGAATAAACATGCTTAAAACGTCAACAAAAATGTTGGTGAGTTATAGGTTTAACCTATATATATCAAATCATAATAATAGACCACAAGATTTCATATTTCAATACACACCCCATACATAGAGATAAAAATCATTCATATGGTGAACACCTGGTAACCGACATTAACAAGATGCATATATAAGAATATCTCCATCATTCCGGGACACCCTTCGGATATGATATAAATTTCGAAGTACTAAAGCATCCGGTACTTTGGATGGGGTTTGTTAGGCCCAATAGATCTATCTTTAGGATTCGCGTCAATTAGGGTGTCTGTTCCCTAATTCTTAGATTACCAGACTTAATAAAAAGGGGCATATTCGATTTCAATAATTCAACCATAGAATGTAGTTTCACGTACTTGTGTCTATTTTGTAAATCATTTATAAAACCTGCATGTATTCTCATCCCAAAAATATTAGATTTTAAAAGTGGGACTATAACTCACTTTCACAGATTTTTACTTCGTCGGGAAGTAAGACTTGGCCACTGGTTGATTCACGAACCTATAACAATATATACATATATATCAAAGTATGTTCAAAATATATTTACAACACTTTTAATATATTTTGATGTTTTAAGTTTATTAAGTCAGCTGTCCTCGTTAGTAACCTACAACTAGTTGTCCACAGTTAGATGTACAGAAATAAATCGATAAATATTATCTTGAATCAATCCACGACCCAGTGTATACGTATCTCAGTATTGATCACAACTCAAACTATATATATTTTGGAATCAACCTCAACCCTGTATAGCTAACTCCAACATTCACATATAGAGTGTCTATGGTTGTTCCGAAATATATATAGATGTGTCGACATGATAGGTCGAAACATTGTATACGTGTCTATGGTATCTCAAGATTACATAATATACAATACAAGTTGATTAAGTTATGGTTGGAATAGATTTGTTACAAATTTTCACGTAGCTAAAATGAGAAAAATTATCCAATCTTGTTTTACCCATAACTTCTTCATTTTAAATCCGTTTTGAGTGAATCAAATTGCTATGGTTTCATATTGAACTCTATTTTATGAATCTAAACAGAAAAAGTATAGGTTTATAGTCGGAAAAATAAGTTACAAGTCGTTTTTGTAAAGGTAGTCATTTCAGTCGAAAGAACGACGTCTAGATGACCATTTTAGAAAACATACTTCCACTTTGAGTTTAACCATAATTTTTGGATATAGTTTCATGTTCATAATAAAAATCATTTTCTCAGAATAACAACTTTTAAATCAAAGTTTATCATAGTTTTTAATTAACTAACCCAAAACAGCCCGCGGTGTTACTACGACGGCGTAAATCCGGTTTTACGGTGTTTTTCGTGTCTCCAGGTTTTAAATCATTAAGTTAGCATATCATATAGATATAGAACATGTGTTTAGTTGATTTTAAAAGTCAAGTTAGAAGGATTAACTTTTGTTTGCGAACAAGTTTAGAATTAACTAAACTATGTTCTAGTGATTACAAGTTTAAACCTTCGAATAAGATAGCTTTATATGTATGAATTGAATGATGTTATGAACATCATTACTACCTTAAGTTCCTTGGATAAACCTACTGGAAAAGTGAAAAATGGATCTAGCTTCAACGGATCCTTGGATGGCTCGAAGTTCTTGAAGCAGAATCATGACACAAAAACAAGTTCAAGTAAGATCATCACTTGAAATAAGATTGTTATAGTTATAGAAATTGAACCAAAGTTTGAATATGATTATTACCTTGTATTAGAATGATAACCTACTGTAAGAAACAAAGATTTCTTGAGGTTGGATGATCACCTTACAAGATTGGAAGTGAGCTAGCAAACTTGAAAGTATTCTTGATTTTATGTAACTAGAACTTGTAGAATATATGAAGAACACTTAGAACTTGAAGATAGAACTTGAGAGAGATCAATTAGATGAAGAAAATTGAAGAATGAAAGTGTTTGTAGGTGTTTTTAGTCGTTGGTGTATGGATTAGATATAAAGGATATGTAATTTTGTTTTCATGTAAATAAGTCATGAATGATTACTCATATTTTTGTAATTTTATGAGATATTTCATGCTAGTTGCCAAATGATGGTTCCCACATGTGTTAGGTGACTCACATGGGCTGCTAAGAGCTGATCATTGGAGTGTATATACCAATAGTACATACATCTAAAAGCTGTGTATTGTACGAGTACGAATACGGGTGCATACGAGTAGAATTGTTGATGAAACTGAACGAGGATGTAATTGTAAGCATTTTTGTTAAGTAGAAGTATTTTGATAAGTGTATTGAAGTCTTTCAAAAGTGTATAAATACATATTAAAACACTACATGTATATACATTTTAACTGAGTCGTTAAGTCATCGTTAGTCGTTACATGTAAGTGTTGTTTTGAAACCTTTAGGTTAACGATCTTGTTAAATGTTGTTAACCCAATGTTTATAATATCAAATGAGATTTTAAATTATTATATTATCATGATATTATCATGTATGAATATCTCTTAATATGATATATATATACATTAAATGTCTTTACAACGATAATCGTTACATATATGTCTTGTTTAAAAATCATTAAGTTAGTAGTCTTGTTTTTACATATGTAGTTCATTGTTAATATACTTAATGATATGTTTACTTATCATAGTATCATGTTAAATATATATATATATATCCATATATATGTCATCATATAGTTTTTACAAGTTTTAACGTTCGTGAATCACCGGTCAACTTGGGTGGTCAATTGTCTATATGAAACATATTTCAGTTAATCAAGTCTTAACAAGTTTGATTGCTTAACATGTTGGAAACATTTAATCATGTAAATATCAATCTCAATTAATATATATAAACATGGAAAAGTTCGGGTCACTACAGTACCTACCCGTTAAATAAATTTCGTCCCGAAATTTTAAACTGTTGAAGGTGTTGACGAATCTTCTGGAAATAGATGCGGGTATTTCTTCTTCATCTGATCTTCACGCTCCCAGGTGAACTCGGGTCCTCTACGAGCATTCCATCGAACCTTAACAATTGGTATCTTGTTTTGCTTAAGTCTTTTAACCTCACGATCCATTATTTCGACGGGTTCTTCGATGAATTGAAGTTTTTCGTTGATTTGGATTTCATCTAACGGAATAGTGAGATCTTCTTTAGCAAAACATTTCTTCAAATTCGAGACGTGGAAAGTGTTATGTACAGCCGCGAGTTGTTGAGGTAACTCAAGTCGGTAAGCTACTGGTCCGACACGATCAATAATCTTGAATGGTCCAATATACCTTGGATTTAATTTCCCTCGTTTACCAAATCGAACAACGCCTTTCCAAGGTGCAACTTTAAGCATGACCATCTCTCCAATTTCAAATTCTATATCTTTTCTTTTAATGTCAGCGTAGCTCTTTTGTCGACTTTGGGCGGTTTTCAACCGTTGTTGAATTTGGATGATCTTCTCGGTAGTTTCTTGTATAATATCCGGACCCGTAATCTGTCTATCCCCCACTTCACTCCAACAAATCGGAGACCTGCACTTTCTACCATAAAGTGCTTCAAACGGCGCCATCTCAATGCTTGAATGGTAGCTGTTGTTGTAGGAAAATTCTGCTAACGGTAGATGTCGATCCCAACTGTTTCCGAAATCAATAACACATGCTCGTAGCATGTCTTCAAGCATTTGTATCGTCCTTTCGCTCTGCCCATCAGTTTGTGGATGATAGGCAGTACTCATGTCTAGACGAGTTCCTAATACTTGCTGTAATGTCTGCCAGAATCTTGAAATAAATCTGCCATCCCTATCAGAGATAATAGAGATTGGTATTCCATGTCTGGAGACGACTTCCTTCAAATACAGTCGTGCTAACTTCTCCATCTTGTCATCTTCTCTTATTGGCAGGAAGTGTGCTGATTTGGTGAGACGATCAACTATTACCCAAATAGTATCAAAACCACTTGCAGTCCTTGGCAATTTAGTGATGAAATCCATGGTAATGTTTTCCCATTTCCATTCCGGGATTTCGGGTTGTTGAAGTAGACCTGATGGTTTCTGATGCTCAGCTTTGACCTTAGAACACGTCAAACATTTTCCTACGTATTTAGCAACATCGGCTTTCATACCCGGCCACCAAAAATGTTTCTTGAGATCCTTGTACATCTTCCCCGTTCCAGGATGTATTGAGTATCTGGTTTTATGATCTTCTCTAAGTACCATTTCTCTCATATCTCCAAATTTTGGTACCCAAATCCTTTCAGCCCTATACCGGGTTCCGTCTTCTCGAATATTAAGATGCTTCTCCGATCCTTTGGGTATTTCATCCTTTAAATTTCCCTCTTTTAAAACTCCTTGTTGCGCCTCCTTTATTTGAGTAGTAAGGTTATTATGAATCATTATATTCATAGATTTTACTCGAATGGGTTCTCTGTCCTTCCTGCTCAAGGCATCGGCTACCACATTTGCCTTCCCCGGGTGGTAACGAATCTCAAAGTCGTAATCATTCAACAATTCAATCCACCTACGCTGCCTCATATTCAGTTGTTTCTGATTAAATATGTGTTGAAGACTTTTGTGGTCGGTATATATAATACTTTTGACCCCATATAAGTAGTGCCTCCAAGTCTTTAATGCAAAAATAACCGCGCCTAATTCCAAATCATGCGTCGTATAATTTTGTTCGTGAATCTTCAATTGTCTAGACGCATAAGCAATCACCTTCGTTCGTTGCATTAATACACAACCGAGACCTTGCTTTGATGCGTCACAATAAATCACAAAATCATCATTCCCTTCAGGCAATGACAATATAGGTGCCGTAGTTAGCTTTTTCTTTAATAACTGAAACGCTTTCTCTTGTTCATCATTCCATTCAAATTTCTTCCCTTTATGCGTTAATGCAGTCAAGGGTTTTGCTATTCTGGAAAAGTCTTGGATGAACCTTCTGTAGTAACCAGCTAGTCCTAAAAACTGGCGTATGTGTTTCGGAGTTTTCGGGGTTTTCCACTTTTCAACAGTTTCTATCTTTGCCGGATCCACCTTAATACCTTCTTTGTTCACTATGTGACTGAGGAATTGAACTTCTTCCAACCAAAATGCACACTTTGAAAACTTAGCGTACAATTCTTCCTTCCTCAATACTTCTGACACCTTTCTCAAATGTTCACCATGTTCTTGGTCATTCTTTGAGTAAATAAGTATGTCATCAATGAAAACAATGACAAACTTGTCAAGGTATGGTCCACACACTCGGTTCATAAGGTCCATGAACACAGCTGGTGCATTAGTTAAACCAAATGGCATGACCATAAACTCGTAATGACCGTAACGTGTTCTGAAAGCAGTCTTTGGAATATCATCTTCTTTCACCCGCATTTGATGATACCCGGAACGTAAGTCAATCTTTGAATAAACAGACGAGCCTTGTAGTTGATCAAATAAGTCGTCAATTCTCGGTAGTGGGTAGCGGTTCTTGATGGTAAGTTTGTTCAACTCTCGGTAGTCGATACACAACCTGAATGTACCATCTTTCTTCTTGACAAACAAAACAGGAGCTCCCCACGGTGATGTGCTTGGTCGAATGAAACCACGCTCTAAAAGTTCTTGTAATTGGCTTTGCAGTTCTTTCATCTCGCTGGGTGCGAGTCTGTAAGGAGCACGAGCTATTGGTGCAGCTCCTGGTACAAGGTCTATTTGAAATTCAACGGATCGATGTGGGGGTAATCCCGGTAATTCTTTCGGAAATACATCGGGAAATTCTTTTGCAATGGGAACATCATTGATGCTCTTTTCTTCAGTTTGTACTTTCTCGACGTGTGCTAGAACAGCATAGCAACCTTTTCTTATTAGTTTTTGTGCCTTCAAATTACTAATAAGATGTAGCTTCGTGTTGCCCTTTTCTCCGTACACCATTAAGGGTTTTCCTTTTTCTCGTATAATGCGAATTGCATTTTTGTAACAAACGATCTCTGCTTTCACTTCTTTCAACCAGTCCATTCCGATTATCACATCAAAACTCCCTAACTCTACTGGTATCAAATCAATCTTAAATGTTTCGCTAACCAGTTTAATTTCTCGATTCCGACATATATTATCTGCTGAAATTAATTTACCATTTGCTAATTCTAGTAAAAATTTACTATCCAAAGGCGTCAATGGACAACTTAATTTAGCACAAAAATCTGTACTCATATAGCTTCTATCCGCACCCGAATCAAATAAAACGTAAGCAGATTTATTGTCAATAAGAAACGTACCCGTAACAAGCTCCGGGTCTTCCTGTGCCTCTGCCGCATTAATATTGAAAACTCTTCCGCGGCCTTGTCCATTCGTGTTCTCCTGGTTCGGGCAATTTCTAATAATGTGGCCCGGTTTTCCACATTTATAACAAACTACATTGGCATAACTTGCTCCGCCACTACTTGCTCCGCCATTACTCGTTCCGACACCATTTGTTCCTTTCGTTCTATTAACCCCTGGTCCGTAGACCTCACACTTCGCCGCGCTATGACCATTTCTTTTACACTTGTTGCAAAATTTGGTGCAGAACCCCGAGTGATACTTTTCACACCTTTGGCATAGCTGCTTCTGATTGTTGTTGTTGTTGCGGTTATTATTATTGTTGGGATGATTGTTGTAGTTGCTGTTGTTGTTGTTGTTGTTGTTGTTGGGCCGTTTGTTGTAGTTGCGATTGATGTTGCGATTGTTGGGATAATTGTTGCGATTATTGTTGTAATTGCTGTTGTTGTTGTATTGGTGATTCTTATCACCGTTTTCCTCCCACTTTCTTTTGACTTGCTTCACATTGGCCTCTTCAGCAGTCCATTCTTTAATTCTTTCTTCAATCTGGTTCACTAGTTTGTGAGCCATTCTACATGCCTGTTGTATGGAGGCGGGCTCGTGTGAACTTATATCTTCTTGGATTCTTTCCGGCAATCCTTTCATAAACGCGTCGATCTTCTCTTCCTCATCTTCGAATGCTCCCGGACACAATAGGCACAATTCTGTGAATCGTCTTTCGTACGTGGTAATATCAAATCCTTGGGTTCGTAACCCTCTAAGTTCTGTCTTGAGCTTATTGACCTCGGTTCTGGGACGGTACTTCTCGTTCATCAAGTGCTTGAATGCTGACCACGGTAGTGCGTACGCATCGTCTTGTCCCACTTGCTCTAGATAGGTATTCCACCATGTTAACGCAGAACCTGTGAAGGTATGCGTAGCGTACTTCACTTTGTCCTCTTCAGTACACTTACTTATGGTAAACACCAATTCGACCTTCTCGATCCACCGTTTCAATCCGATCGGTCCTTCGGTTCCATCAAATTCCAAAGGTTTGCAGGCAGTGAATTCTTTGTAGGTACATCCTACACGATTTCCCGTACTGCTAGATCCAAGGTTATTGTTGGTATGTAGCGCAGCCTGTACTGCGGCTATGTTTGAAGCTAGAAAAGTACGGAATTCCTCTTCATTCATATTCACGGTGTGTCGAGTAGTCGGTGCCATTTCCTTCAAAATAGTCAAATGAAACAAGTTAATCATACAGAATATTAAGAGTAGTTAATAGTATTTCGTAGCATAATATGAACTCATTTATAAAAGCTTTTTCTTCATATTAGCATTTTATAAGTTTAAATTCGGGTAGTACCTACCCGTTAAGTTCATACTTAGTAGCTAATATACAATTCAACTACTACAATTCTATATGAAAAACTGATTATAATAATATTTCGCGTTCAAACTTTTACACAATATTTTACAAACTTACAATACCGCTTATTTTACATATAGCATGAAATATAGCACACAATAAATTTGATACAAGATGGTTGTGAAGATAATTCTAGCTAGTACACAAGTCATTCAGCAAAGGCAATAAAGACACGTAATTCATACGTCCAGAAACAAGTCATGTATTCTGGTTTTACTAGGATTACTTCCCATCCTTGGTCTTGTGGAACATAACCGTTATGGCCGTTGATAAGACAGCGTGTTGTAACGTCGTCAAAGGGACGAGGGTTACGTAATGTCCAACAGTCCCGTAACAATCTAAAAACCTCATTTCTTACCCCAATTACCGACTCCGTCACTTGTGGGAACGTTTTGTTTAATAGTTGTAGCCCGATGTTCTTGTTCTCACTTTGGTGAGAAGCGAACATTACTAATCCGTAAGTATAACATGCTTCTTTATGTTGCATGTTAGCCGCTTTTTCTAAATCACGAAGTCCAATATTCGGATATGTTGAGTCAAAATAATTTCTTAACCCATTGCGTAAAATAGCATTTGGGTTCCCCGCAATATATGCGTCAAAGTAAACACATCGTAACTTATGGATTTCCCGATGTGCTATCCCCCATCTTTCGAACGAAAGCCTTTTATAAACCAAGGCATTCTTGGAACGTTCTTCGAATGTCTTACAAACTGATCTCGCCTTAAATAGTTGTGCCGAAGAATTCTGACCGACTCTAGACAAGATTTCATCAATCATGTCTCCGGGTAGGTCTCTTAAAATATTGGGTTGTCTATCCATTTTGTGTTTTTATACTGTAAAATAGACAAGAGTTAGATTCATAAAAAAAAATACTTATTAATACAAGCAATTTTTTTTTTACATATATCATAAAGCATAAGCACACTATATTACATATATTACACCACACGAATACAACTATCTTATTCCGACTCGGTCGTTTCTTCTTCTTTGGTTTTGGTTCGTTTTGCCAAGTTTCTAGGGATATATGATGTTCCCCTAATACAAGCCGTCGTTTTCCACATTGGTTTAGAAAAACCTGGTGGTTTAGAGGTTCCCGGGTCATTGTTACAACTTAAGGACTTCGGGGGTTGACGATACATATAAAGTTCATCGGGGTTGGAATTAGATTTCTCTATTTTTATGCCCTTTCCCTTATTATTTTCTTTTGCCTTTTTAAATTCAGTTGGGGTAATTTCTATAACATCATCGGAATTCTCGTCGGAATCCGATTCATCGGAGAATTGGTAATCCTCCCAATATTTTGCTTCCTTGGCGGAAACACCATTGACCATAATTAACCTTGGTCGGTTGGTTGAGGATTTTCTTTTACTCAACCGTTTTATTATTTCCCCCACCGGTTCTATTTCTTCATCCGGTTCCGATTCTTCTTCCGGTTCCGATTCTTCTTCGGGTTCCGACTCTTCTTCCGGTTCCTCTTCGGGAACTTGTGAATCAGTCCACGAATCATTCCAATTTACATTTGACTCTTCATTATTATTAGGTGAGTCAATGGGACTTGTTCTAGAGGTAGACATCTATCACATAATATCAAACGCGTTAAGAGATTAATATATCACATAATATTCACATGTTAAAAATATATAGTTTCCAACAAAATTTGTTAAGCAATCCTTTTTCAAGTAAACACGGTCGAAGTCCAGACTCACTAATGCATCCTAACAAACTCGATAAGACACACTAATGCAAAATTCTGGTTCTCTAAGACCAACGCTCGGATACCAACTGAAATGTCCCGTTCTTATTGATTAAAAACGTTCCATATTAATTGATTTCGTTGCGAGGTTTTGACCTCTATATGAGACGTTTTTCAAAGACTGCATTCATTTTAAAACAAACCATAACCTTTATTTCATCAATAAAGGTTTAAAAAGCTTTAAGTAGATTATCAAATAATGATAATCTAAAATATCCTGTTTACACACGACCATTACATAATGGTTTACAATACAAATATGTTACAACAAAATAAGTTTCTTGAATGCAGTTTTTATACAATATCATACAAGCATGGACTCCAAATCTCGTCCTTATTTAAGTATGCGACAGCGGAAGCTCTTAATAATCACCCGAGAATAAACATGCTTAAAACGTCAACAAAAATGTTGGTGAGTTATAGGTTTAACCTATATATATCAAATCATAATAATAGACCACAAGATTTCATATTTCAATACACACCCCATACATAGAGATAAAAATCATTCATATGGTGAACACCTGGTAACCGACATTAACAAGATGCATATATAAGAATATCCCCATCATTCCGGGACACCCTTCGGATATGATATAAATTTCGAAGTACTAAAGCATCCGGTACTTTGGATGGGGTTTGTTAGGCCCAATAGATCTATCTTTAGGATTCGCGTCAATTAGGGTGTCTGTTCCCTAATTCTTAGATTACCAGACTTAATAAAAAAGGGCATATTCGATTTCAATAATTCAACCATAGAATGTAGTTTCGCGTACTTGTGTCTATTTTGTAAATCATTTATAAAACCTGCATGTATTCTCATCCCAAAAATATTAGATTTTAAAAGTGGGACTATAACTCACTTTCACAGATGTTTACTTCGTCGGGAAGTAAGACTTGACCACTGGTTGATTCACGAACCTATAACAATATATACATATATATCAAAGTATGTTCAAAATATATTTACAACACTTTTAATATATTTTGATGTTTTAAGTTTATTAAGTCAGCTGTCCTCGTTAGTAACCTACAACTAGTTGTCCACAGTTAGATGTACAGAAATAAATCGATAAATATTATCTTGAATCAATCCACGACCCAGTGTATACGTATCTCAGTATTGATCACAACTCAAACTATATATATTTTGGAATCAACCTCAACCCTGTATAGCTAACTCCAACATTCACATATAGAGTGTCTATGGTTGTTCCGAAATATATATAGATGTGTCGACATGATAGGTCGAAACATTGTATACGTGTCTATGGTATCTCAAGATTACATAATATACAATACAAGTTGATTAAGTTATGGTTGGAATAGATTTGTTACAAATTTTCACGTAGCTAAAATGAGAAAAATTATCCAATCTTGTTTTACCCATAACTTCTTCATTTTAAATCCGTTTTGAGTGAATCAAATTGCTATGGTTTCATATTGAACTCTATTTTATGAATCTAAACAGAAAAAGTATAGGTTTATAGTCGGAAAAATAAGTTACAAGTCGTTTTTGTAAAGGTAGTCATTTCAGTCGAAAGAACGACGTCTAGATGACCCTTTTAGAAAACATACTTCCACTTTGAGTTTAACCATAATTTTTGGATATAGTTTCATGTTCATAATAAAAATCATTTTCTCAGAATAACAACTTTTAAATCAAAGTTTATCATAGTTTTTAATTAACTAACCCAAAACAGCCCGCGGTGTTACTACGACGGCGTAAATCCGGTTTTACGGTGTTTTTCGTGTCTCCAGGTTTTAAATCATTAAGTTAGCATATCATATAGATATAGAACATGTGTTTAGTTGATTTTAAAAGTCAAGTTATAAGGATTAACTTTTGTTTGCGAACAAGTTTAGAATTAACTAAACTATGTTCTAGGGATTACAAGTTTAAACCTTCGAATAAGATAGCTTTATATGTATGAATTGAATGATGTTATGAACATCATTACTACCTTAAGTTCCTTGGATAAACCTACTGGAAAAGTGAAAAATGGATCTAGCTTCAACGGATCCTTGGATGGCTCGAAGTTCTTGAAGCAGAATCATGACACGAAAACAAGTTCAAGTAAGATCATCACTTGAAATAAGATTGTTATAGTTATAGAAATTGAACCAAAGTTTGAATATGATTATTACCTTGTATTAGAATGATAACCTACTGTAAGAAACAAAGATTTCTTGAGGTTGGATGATCACCTTACAAGATTGGAAGTGAGCTAGCAAACTTGAAAGTATTCTTGATTTTATGTAACTAGAACTTGTAGAATATATGAAGAACACTTAGAACTTGAAGATAGAACTTGAGAGAGATCAATTAGATGAAGAAAATTGAAGAATGAAAGTGTTTGTAGGTGTTTTTAGTCGTTGGTGTATGGATTAGATATAAAGGATATGTAATTTTGTTTTCATGTAAATAAGTCATGAATGATTACTCATATTTTTGTAATTTTATGAGATATTTCATGCTAGTTGCCAAATGATGGTTCCCACATGTGTTAGGTGACTCACATGGGCTGCTAAGAGCTGATCATTGGAGTGTATATACCAATAGTACATACATCTAAAAGCTGTGTATTGTACGAGTACGAATACGGGTGCATACGAGTAGAATTGTTGATGAAACTGAACGAGGATGTAATTGTAAGCATTTTTGTTAAGTAGAAGTATTTTGATAAGTGTATTGAAGTCTTTCAAAAGTGTATAAATACATATTAAAACACTACATGTATATACATTTTAACTGAGTCGTTAAGTCATCGTTAGTCGTTACATGTAAGTGTTGTTTTGAAACCTTTAGGTTAACGATCTTGTTAAATGTTGTTAACCCAATGTTTATAATATCAAATGAGATTTTAAATTATTATATTATCATGATATTATCATGTATGAATATCTCTTAATATGATATATATACATTAAATGTCTTTACAACGATAATCGTTACATATATGTCTTGTTTAAAAATCATTAAGTTAGTAGTCTTGTTTTTACATATGTAGTTCATTGTTAATATACTTAATGATATGTTTACTTATCATAGTATCATGTTAACTATATATATATCCATATATATGTCATCATATAGTTTTTACAAGTTTTAACGTTCGTGAATCACCGGTCAACTTGGGTGGTCAATTGTCTATATGAAACATATTTCAGTTAATCAAGTCTTAACAAGTTTGATTGCTTAACATGTTGGAAACATTTAATCATGTAAATATCAATCTCAATTAATATATATAAACATGGAAAAGTTCGGGTCACTACAACCGTGACCTATGTCTTTTACTGCTGCTGATGTACATAATTGTTATTTTTAGCCACTCAAATCAGTTCAAATTCATAGCAAACATAATTGTACTTCAAGTTTATAAATAAGTTATGTCTTTGTTATTTCAAAAATAGTAATACAGAATCGGTAAACAAGTAATAAAGCACTCTGTATTAAGAAAATGATGGAAAATCGTGTGTACTTTTAGTCAGATTAACGCAGCGGATAGTTAAAATAATAATCTTTTATTATTTTATGAACGAAATTTTACAAGATTAAATATTCACTTATTTAATGAAACATGCAGACGATTAATATTTCCCAATGATCCAGTTACACCATAATAATTGTCATGAATATAAAACAAAAGAGGAGTTGACGATATACCTTTCTTGGAGAAATTGATGAGACGGAGAGAAACTTACGATCAAAAGTATGACCGTCTCTTTGGATAGTCCACACTACACTTCAAACGACCGTCAATGGATGCTAGTCCAAACCCAAGTAATATTAATCAACCTTTGGTTAATATTATGAAATCAAAATTTTTAGTTCATCGAAAGAAGAATGAGATATGAATTAATTTGGTACAAAATATATAGTTATTTTTTTCAAAACACCCGTGAACCTTTTTAAATGAACCCGTGAATTCAAATTACCATCATAAAGTCGTATTTCTCAAATACTTCAGGAGTATGTTATGTAACTTATGATTAATAATTTCTATCATGTCGCTTTCATGTGAATAGTAAATTAATTAATTTCGATTCATTTACTATTCATATGAATAGTAAATGAATTAATTTCGATTTACTATTTTGTTACTTGAGTAATATATATACATCATATATATATTTTATTTGACGTCTCGGTGTATATGTGTGTGACCCCGAAGGCTCAAATGAGGTTGGCCATATAGTTATATGTTGTACATTGCACATTAATCCTACAGACTCCCACTTGTGCATGGCATAACACCAAGTAACTATACAAACAATGGTAAGCGTCTAGCAACACGTCATTGTCCCCAAATTCATGTGAGGGTAGTTTCTCGAAACTGTTTATGGTAAGTTTTAAATGTCATTCGTCCTTTTGTTTCATATACTTTAGTTAAACTTGAGATATGGATCATCGGTCATTCTCATTTGTTTAATAATTTTGTTTCTCGATCTTAGAACTGAATTAGATCACCAAATTAATTAAGTATCATCTTAATTACATCTGGGTGCGGCCACACAAATATCTTATTCATTCATCGAGGAGCTCAAAGTATCTAACTCCAAACATTTTAGAGGAACAAATCCTATATTGCATACACGTGTCTATCACGAGCTTTACATTATACCCAATAATGGCCTTTATAACAGCCTTATTCAGGACATCGTTTAACCATATCAAAGTACAATGTTCCACACATCAAAACTGGCGTGCATCTCAAGTCTAAGGACATAAAGACATAATCACTAAAAGATTCACTACTGACAATGATCCATGTAGTGACATCTCGGATGGGTCATTCCAACATTCATCATCAATGAATACATATGAATTTTGGTCTCTACAAGTTAACTATTTATCATCAATAAATATAACCAAAACTTCATATTAATCTTAATTCATGTTATTCCCATAACATGATTGATTACTGTGACGACCCAGAAATTTCCGACCAAATTTAAACCTAACCTTTATATGTTTCCGACACGATAAGCAGAATTTGTAATGTTGAATCTCAAAAAGTTTGGAACTACATTCATGTAATCAATTACCCTTTGACCGTGTTCGACGATTCACGAACAATTATGTGTATATAGATATGTATATATAATATATAATATTAACTGAAAACATTAACAAAGTATTAGATATATGATACTTTACATAAACGTATTTGTTTCGATATATTTATCGACAGAATTAAGAAATAATATCAAATGATTGAATTATCAGATACATTATGATATGATTACGGGCCAATGTTATGAGGTCCACTGTGATTTAAGAAATCTATTCTTTTTGACAATATTCGGAAAACGGTAAAGTGATCTATAAGTAAGAACGTGGAGTGTAAATAACTTAGATGTTGGATATCGACAAGTTAAGTAACTCGACATTTTTCATTAAGATGATTTCATACGTTTATTAAACCTTTGGACTTTATCACATGCTTCACCAATAGACTGTAATTTAAAAACTTGAAACCTATTATGAATATATATAATTCTACTTTTCTAAAATGTTTTATGATATAACGATTTAAATTAATATTAAATATATTTTTACGCGTATTATACGTACATAGTTTTATACTTTTACTATACTTTAACTTTACCTTAACTTTACTTTTACTTTACTTTTACTTTACTTTAACTTTAATAATTCACTTTAATAATTCAGTCTAATAATTCACTTTAATAATTCATACTTTAATAATTCACTTTAATAATTCATACTTTAGTAATTCACTTTAATAATTCATACTTTAATAATTCACTTTAATAATTTAAAAATCTATTATAAATAGAATTCAATAGGTTTCATTATTTCATAGAAACTTGAAAATATATTTCTCTAAACTCTCTAAATCGAATTACATATATATATTTACTTAGTATTATTTCTAGATATTATTAGTATACATAAAATACTACGACAGAGTTATATTCAGACGATTTCAAAATAAGTTTTCAAATGGGATAGAGCTAAGGAAATTATGGGTTATAGCTATGGAGGTTATGGGTATTGTTCGAGGGTATTGCTCGTGAGGTCAACCTAACATTTATCATTTTCGTTGTGTCTACGTACTTTCCTGCAATATTGAATCACAATATTGATACGTGAGCATTCATATCTTATCTTTTATATATTAATAGTGTATCCCTGACTAGTGCTCGAGTATATATGATTATGCATGTTTGTATGCTTAGTTTCGTCGTTAAATAGTTTATGATAAATCACAAATTTGATACATATGCTACTGAGATAAGGTATATGATATGCATTTCGTTGAAAAGCTAAAGAAAAATTAATAACTTTTCATTTAGAAATCGTGTGGGTTCGATGAACGGATTTAAAGATATGGTCAACTGAATTATTATTAATTTTAATATTATTATTAAAACGATTATTATAATTGTTATTAGTTGATGTTATTACTAAAATTATCTTTATTACTAAAAATTAATATTTTTATTGAAACTATCATTTTATTATTTTTATCATTATTATTATTATCAATATTATTTTATCAAATAAATATGCGTACAAAGATATTTTTACCACACGTAATATAATTACATTAATAATACATACCACTATATTTTTATGATATTAAGTGAATTTTATAAATTTTATTACTTGAGATATATAAAAGTATATTTTTATAATATATGAATTTAAATATAAATTTTTATTTATTAATAAATAACTTGTATTATTTAGTATAATAAGATCTGATAAATATATTTAAATATATAAAACGACTATATATAAGTTATATAATAAACATGTATAGATTTTGGAAGTCATTTTGGGTCAAGTTGACTTTTGTTGACTTTTGCATGTCGGTCTCGAGCATTAGGATTGTGATACACTACGACTTGACCTAAATTGTTAGACAGATATTGACCAACATATAAATATATATACTTAATATAGGTTCGTGAATCCGAGACAAACCCAGCACTTGTTCAGTGCCGTCATATACATAATTGCTACAAAATACAGTATTGTGAGTTTCATTACTCCCTTTTTATATATATTTTTGGGCTGAGAATACATGCACTGTTTTATAACTGTTTTACGAAATGGACACAAGTACTAAAAACATATTCTACGTTGAGTTGTACCACTTTGCATATTTTTCCCTAATAGCTTGGTAACTACCATTTACATGCGGTATTGTAAACGCGAATCCTGTTGATAGATCTATCAGGCCTGACAACCCCAACCGAACTGGACGACAAGTATTCAACGGTTGCACAGTACTTCGTTTCAGTGACTACACTTGGTACAGTTTAGTGAGATTTCATAATAAAGGGAATATGAGACGTTGATTAAATGTTAAGTATGGTTACCAAGTGCTCAACCACTTAAAATATTTTTATTAAAACGTTTATGTATATGAAATCTTGTGGTCTATTACTATTACGGAAATGATTGATTATGATAAACTAATGAACTCACCAACCTTTTGGTTGACACTTTAAAGCATGTTTATTCTCAGGTATTAAAGAAATCTTCCGTTGTGCATTAGCTCATTTTAAGGATATTACTTGGAGTCATTCATGACATACTTTGAAAGACGTTGCATTCGAGTCGTTGAGTTCATCAAGATTAATATTAAGTCAATTATAGTTGGATGTAATATGAAATGGTATACATGCCGTCAATTTTAGATGTAAAGAAAGTTTGTCTTTTAAAAACGAATGCAATGTTTGTAAAACGTATCATATAGAGGTCAAATTCCTCGCGATGTAATCAACTATTGTGAATCGTTTATAAGGTATATGAACGGGTCCTTTCAATTATGGAGATTTTGAATAATCAATAATTACTCATGGATTAAACATGCTAATATAGAACACAGTGATATATATGAAAACGATCATACCATCAATATATCAATTCATTATGATAAAACTGTTTAATGTTCCAAAAAATATCCAAATACTAAATTACAAATTAAAAATATCAGCAGCATAACGAAGTCCAATACTACTAGCACGATCATCATGCTTGTTGTGTGTCATGGGCTTCGTGAACGGGTCAGCCACATTATCATCCGTATGAACCTTAAGAATACTAATATCATTCCTCTCAACGACTTCTTGAATGTAGTCAAACTTTCGAAGAATGTATCTGCTACCTTTACGTACACATGATTCTTTTGCAAGTATAATAGCACTTGAATTATCACAGTACATTTCCATAGGGGATTCAATGCTGGAAACTACTCTGAGTTCAGCAATAAACTTCCTAATCCAAACAGCTTCTTGAGCAGCTTCTGAGGCAGCAATGTATTCTGCTTCCGTTGTAGACTGTGCAACTGTGCTCTGCTTTGAGCTTCTCCAATCAACTGCCCCGCCATTCATGACAAATACATACCCTGACTGGGATCGAGAATCATCTCGATCAGTTTGAAAACTAGCATCTGTATAACATCTAATACTCAACTCTTCTTTCAAACCACCGTAAACCAAGAACATATCTTTAGTTCTTCGCAAATATTTAAAAATGCTCTTAACAGCAATCCAATGTTCTTCACCTGGATTCTGTTGATAACGACTCATCAAACTCAAAGCTAATGAGACATCAGGTCTAGTACATAACATGGCATACATAATGGATCCTATAGCCGAAGCATTCGGAACACATTTCATTCGTCTTATCTCATCAGGTGTGATAGGACTTTAAAACTTGCTCAAGGTTATGCCCTTTTGCATGGGCAATGCTCCGCGCTTGGAGTTTTGCATGTTAAATCTTAGCAAGATTTTATCAATGTATGTACTTTGACTCAAACCAATAAGCCTTTTGAATCTATTTCTATAGATCCTGATTCCAAGAATATATTTAGCTTCTCCAAGATCCTTCATGACAAAACATTTTCCAGGCCAAGATTTGACATCTTGCAAAGTTGGAATGTCATTTCCAATAAGTAGTATGTCATCAACATAAAAGAACAAGAAGACAACTTTGCTCCCACTAGCTCTAATGTAAACACAGGGCTTATCTTGGTATTGAGAAAAACCAAACTCTTTGATTTTCTGATCAAACTTAAGATTCCAGTTCCTGGATGCTTGCTTTAATCCATAATGGATTTTAGAAGCTTGCATACTTTAGTAGGATGCTTAGGATTCACAAACCCTTCCGGCTGAACCATATATACGTCCTCACTTAGGTCGTCATTTAGGAAAGCGGTTTTGACATCCATTTGCCATATTTCATAATCATGAAAAGCAGCTATGGCAATAAGTATCCTAATTGATTTAATGCTCGCGACTGGTGAAAAAGTTTCCTCATAATCAATTCTTTGAGTTTGAGTATAACCTTTTACCACCAACCGAGCCTTAAAAGTATTTACATTACCATCCATGTCAGCCTTCTTCTTGAAGACCCATTTACTGCCCACTGTCTTGTAATTGGGTGGAAGATCAATCAAGTCTCATACTTGATTATCTTTCATGGACTGCATCTCTGCCTTCATAGCATCTCTCCATTTGTTAGATTCTGGATCTGACATGGCTTCACCGTAGCTAGAGGGTTAATCATAATCCCCTAGATGAGGTTCATCTGAATTAATCAGAAGATTTAACCTCTCAGGTTGATGAGGAGTTCTACTAGATTTACGAAGTATAGGTTCAACACGTTCTGGCTCACCAACAGTGTGTTCAGCTTTAACGTGTGGTTGGCTAGTGCCTTCAGAAGGTGTGTTACTTTGTGATTCTTGAATTTCCTCAAGATCTACTTTACTCCCACTGACTTCTTGTAAGAGAAGATCTCTTTCAAAGAATTCAGCAAACCGAGCAGTAAACACTTTGTTTTCAGCTTGGTAGTAAAAATAGTAACTCATTGTTTCCTTTGGGTATCCCACAAAGTGACATTTGATACCTCTGGGTTCTAACTTGTTTGAAGTGTCACGTTTCACATACGCTTCACAATCCCAGACTTTCAAATAAGACAACTTAGGACTCTTTCCATACCATAACTCATATGGTGTCTTTTTTACCTTCTTGGTTGGAACCATATTGAGTATGCGTGCAGCAGACTCTAATGCATAACCTCAAAAAGACATTCGTAGAGTAGTTAGACTCATCATAGATCGAACCATATCAAGTAAAGTTTGATTCCTCCGTTCTGACACACCATTATGTTGTGGTGTGTAAGGTGGAGTAAACTGTGAGACAATCCCATAATTCTTCAGGCGGTCCAAAAACTCTTGACTCATATATTCCCCTCCACGATCAGAGAGAAGGGCTTTAATTGTAAAGACCCGTCCTAATCCATAAGAATGAATACAATAACATATGATTACATCGCGAGGTATTTGACCTCTAAATGATACATTTTACAAACATTGCATTCGTTTTTAAAAGACAAACTTTCTTTACATCAAAAATTGACAAGCATGCATACCATTTCATAATATCCAACTATAAATGACCTAATCTGTCATTTACTTAATAATAATCTCTACTAAACGCAATGACTTGAATGCAACGTCTTTTGAAATATGCCATGAATGACTCCAAATAATATCTTTAAAATGAACAAATGCACAGCGGAAGATTTCTTTAACACCTGAGAATAAACATGCTTTAAAGTGTCAACCAAAAGGTTAGTGAGTTCATTAGTTTATCATAATCGATCATTTTCATCATTTTAATAGACCACGAGATTTCATTTCTCATAAATACACATCTCGTATCAGGCATTTCGCAAACTGCATAGAGATAAAAATCATTCATATGGGTTGAACACCTGGTAACCGACCTTAACAAGATGCATATAGAATATCCCCTAGTATACAGCGCGTAGCTAATATACTAAATAATACCTCGAAGTACTAAAGCATCCATACCCTGGATGGGCTCGTTGGGCTCGATAGATCTATCTTTAGGATTCGCGTCAATTAGTATACTGGTTTACTAATTCTTAGGTTACCAAGTAAAAAGGGGCATATTCGGCTTCGATCATTCAACCATATAATGTAGTTTCAATTACTTGTGTCTATTTCGTAAAACATTTATAAAACATTGCGCATGTATTCTCAGCCCAAAAATATAAAGGGTAAAAAGGCAAATGAAACTCACTATACTGTATTTTGTAGTAAAAATACATATGACAGCATTGAACAAGTGTAGGGTTGTCCTCGGATTCACGAACCTATATCATTTGTATATATATTAATACACATAATTGTGACCGAACAAATATATTATTATTAGTGATGTAATTCATTTATATAGTAGATTAATAAGTTTCATTATATATATTTTCATTTTATATATAGATATATTAATATAGTTAAGTTATGTGTATTAAAATATATTTATATATATATAATCTTTATTCCTATGCTTATAACTTTATTAATATCATTAATACTTTTATTTTCATAATCGTAATTATCTTAATACTAATGATATAGATAATACTGATAACGATAATAATAATAGTTTTAGTAAAAAATAATACTTTTAATAAAAATGGTAATTTTAATAATTTTAATAGAAATTTCAGTAATCAAACAGTATTACTAATATTAATGTTTAACAGATAAGTCGATTAATGATACTTTGTAATATTAATAATAATAATGATAATACTAATGGTACTACCTATGTTAATGATAATAATAATACTTTTTTTTTTTTTTTTTTTTGAAAGGCAAACTCACACACCCATCTAAATCTAACTCGAATATATACACCACGAATTGTCCTAAGCAGGACTCGAACCCTCAACCTCAAGGTTGTAAGGATGGCCTCGATACCGCCAAGCCATTGGCTCTTTGATAATAATAATACTAATAATTCTAAAATTTTTATAAAAATACTTTTATTGATTTTTATATAGATAACAATAATAATCCTATCAATATTGTTGAATATATAATAATAATAATTTTAATCATAATTATAATAATAATAATAATAATACTAATCATAATAACGTTAGTAGTAATAATAATAGTTTTTAAATGATAATACTAGTACCAATGATAACGCTAATCATAATGATAATAATTTTTATTAATCACATTACTACGAATTATTATCCTAATATTAATGATAATAATAATATTTATAATACTTATAGTTATAATATTAATAATAATACTTGCAACACTAATAATAACAATCATAACAATATCAGTGACAATAATAATAATAATAATAATAATAATAATAATAATAATAATAATAATAATAATAATAATAATAATAATAATAATAATAATAATAACAATAACAATAATAATAACAATAACAATAACAATAATAATAATAATATTAATATTAAGGAAGCTACCTCATAACAATTGGCCTAAAAACAGATAAAGTGACTCTGCCATGGCTCGAACCCAAGACCTCTCGCCCACCGACACCAACACCCAACCATTACGCTGCTTAATACCTATTTGAATTAATTCACATCCTAATTTTATTTAAACTATTTAATCACCTGTTTCCACTTTCTTCTTCATTCCAACATAAATAGACCAAGGATCAAATCCTTTCTAAACAACAGTATTTACAAACTTGATTTTAGGAATTAATATCCAACTCATAAAATGATTATCTAAGATTAATAAAAAAATAAATAAATATAGATACAGCAACTGCTGTTCGTCGTTGCCAACAAAAAAAAATATTTGCTTTTCGAACTCGAGTACGTAATAGACTACGATTATAACATGAAATAGTTTAGAAAACATTTGTGGAAACTTTCCAAATCATCAATTTTGCTTGTATCGAAACAAATAACATGAATTTGATTGAAGAACAAGTTTTGACTTTTTATTTCAAAAACTTTGACTTCGAAATTAGAAATGGATAAGAAGAATTAGAAGTTGAAACTTTGCAGGAAGTTCGTTAAGATGATTCCTAACAAGATTGCAATTCTAGTTTTTGAGATAGATTGGTATTCAGACATTCAATGAAAATAAATAAAGAAATACAGAGGTACCGAGCCTGTTTTAATTTCATAGATTAATTTAACAGACTTAAATAATTTGATACAGCTATAATTGTTTTTAGAGGATAAGAAGCTCGTGTGACTTGATCTGTAACAACCAGAATTCGATTGTTTTATAGTGGAAACGGGTTCAGCAGGTTTCAACATGAAATAATTAAGCAAGAAAAGAAATAAATAAATAAATAAATAAATAAATAAATAAATAATAGGAGTGATCGAGACATACAACATAATGGTACTACTTTAACATCAGTTTTCAATAATTAACAGACCAAAACAGATTTTTATAACAGTTAAAAGTGGATTTGCAATCGAAATTAGAATCTGCTTTGTACAATTTTTCTTGGCTTTTTATATACAATATATAATTTTTATTAATTATTGAATATAACTATATAATAATAATAATAATAATAATACATGATATAAAGATAACAATGATATTAGTAACAATTTAGAGGCATCAAATTTTAATATCTATATATTATATTAAATTAATAGTACTCATAATACTGATATTAATATCAATTTTGATATTTATGAAAATAGTAATATTATAACAACGATATTTTAATTATTTAATATTTAATAATTATATGATGTATTATATAATGACTTTTGTTGAATATTTATTATTTATAATTTTATACATATTACAACATATCTATAATAATAATCATGCATAGAATTCATATATATACACATCGATTTATAATAATATCTTGCATACGTTTGTATATATATTATTTTTAATAGTACTTAATTATTCTGTTTAATATTTTACATTTTTAATTTTTAATCGATTAAAACGTATCTTATTTATTATATATACACTTATGTCTATAGTTATAACTCTTTATTATATATATATCTATTTACATACCATTGTTCGTGAATCGTTGGAAATAGTCGAAGGTTAACTGAATCCATGAACATAGTTTCAAAGTTTTCGAGACTCAACCTTATAGACTTTGCTTATCGTGTCGAAAGTAAGTAAAGATAAAGTTTAAATTTGGTCGGAAATCTCCGGGTCGTCACAGTACCTACCAGTTAAAGAAATTTCGTCCCGAAATTTGAGTGTGCTGGTCATGACTAACAATAAGAATGTTTTCATGACGAATGTAAGTTGATAAAATAAAGTTTTATCATCATTGAGTAATATAGATAAATCGATTCGATTAATCGAAACGTACGAGTGAAGCTGTCACAAAAGAGTCAAATGATCAAAACAAAGTTTGTCTTAACTTTTGACGTAGTAATGGTTGAATTTAGAAAATAAGGTGCGTCTTAGCTTTTGACGTTAACTTGGTTGAATTCTGGAATTCAAGAGATTTAAAGAAAATCTTCAAAATCTAAAAGATTTGATTCTTCGGCGAGTAAGGAAATTAAGATCTCTATAATTAAATACGGTGATCTGCCTCGATTACTCTGACTGATATTTCCAATATAAATTAACTCTTCCGTTCTATTATCCTCACCATTCCTATATTTTCTTTCTATGTTCATACGTCCAAAAGATTGTGAAAATGCTTAATCCAGTTCTAATCCTTGATATTTTCCTAATTATCATTTCTGTCTTCCTTCTTTTCAATCTTTCACCAGAAAAATCTATTTACTTCTACTATTACCTTGGGTGATACTATTCTTAATTATACCGTGTCTTTATATTGCTATTCGTATTAATATCCACGGTTTGTAACCTTCGGGTTGTTATTGGGCTTTATATTTTCTCTTATATTTCGATGTCTTTGTTTCTATCTCCTATAATCATTGTTATCCACGGTTAATTCTTTCTCCTATTTGCTACGATTTATACCCCCTTTCTATTTCGGAGCTTCATGCTTTTGTTTTCTTTTTGCAAGTAATGGTCCAGAATTCGTAGGTATGGAGTTTCGAATTATCATAATATACAAGATAAAAAGGAAAGGTTGTAGCACGATTTGATTTGGCAAATTACCAGAATTCAAGAGAAAGATCGGACTATCAAGAAAATATGCTCTTGATGTATTTATAGATTAGATAGAATGTAAGGGTAGTGTAACATGTCACATGATGATGTTATAATCTGTGAATCATCACGTTTCATTAGAAACTCAGCATGACTTACTGTAATATAATCACATTGATCAAGTGCCATTATATTATACTAACTCATGCATCAATTCCCAACACTACTTCAAAAACATTCATAATTTAAACTCGAATTTTAAAGAAATTTAGAAACTAAAGTAGTTTCTTTATGATGTAATATAGATAACATGAAGAGATAAATAATTTCGAATGAGAATATTTATGAAAATATCCTCAGAAATATCGAAGATATTTATGATGATATTTTGGAATTTCTAAATTCGATGATTGATGAAGAAAGATTTTTCCGCAAGATTTTAACATGAGTACAGAGCAAGATATTCGTTGGAGGTTTCATCGGATCCAGAATTACCTAGATTCTTTGAATATATGATATGGTCCTTGTATTTGGCCTTGGTCTCCTTCATGGTTTACTCAATCTGTTCTTCAGTGCCAAATTTTCTATCGAGCGTTCATAACACTCCCTTTTTTATCATCAAACTTTTGGCCGTTTGGACAATCTATAATTTTTCTGTTTCCTATGCATTTAATACTACGATATCTGAATCATCGGTTATCAATCCGAGGTGGTTTCAGGAGAATTGTGTTTTTAGATGATTAAACGCTGATGATAATATGGTGGAATATAAAAGGTTCTCCGGTAACAATAAAAGAGCGAGCACATATATCAAGGTTATAATAAGGTTAATTCGAAATGAATAATCGAAGTTGATTTGTTGAAGCTGTGACAAAATTGGCTAATTTGAAAAAGAATTGCAATGTTATTTAAGGTAATAACAATGCCGGAGGAGTTAGCACAGATACGTGTTAAAAGTTTACTCAGGTTTCGAGTGTTTTCAGGTGTATAACTATATGCATTAATCTTTTCTTCCGTAGATGAAGTGCGGTTGGTTCATCCTCTCGATTGAGGTGTTTTCAAGAATTATGAAAGGTTTGAACGCAGATTGTAATCGTCAAGATACAAATGAGGTTTAAGATGAAATCAAGTGGCAAACTTGAAGAAAGGTTTAGTTTCATATGTTATAATCAATATTTTAATTCATTTTAATTGTCCAATGTTGATAGTCCTCAGTTGATAGTCCACAGTTAGCAATTCAATAATTCACATATAGTTTAATATATAATATTCGAATTAATTAATACGTATCGTGACCCTTGTACATGTCTCAGACTCGATCACAACTTAAATTATATATATTATTATAGAATCAACCTCAACCCTGTATAGCTAAATCCAGCATTACTGCATATAGAGTGTCTATGGTTATTCTAAATAATATATATAGATGCGTCGATATGATATGTCAAAACCTTGTATACGTGTCCCGATGTTTAAAGTGCGTAAAATAAATAACAGAAATTAAATGTCGATAAATAAAGTGCGTAAAGTAAATAACAGAAATTACATGAAAATAAATAAAATTGCGAGAATTTAAATTGCGATAAATAAATTGCGATAATTAAATTGTGATAATGTAATAGGGAATTAACAGTTAGCTGGATTTTTGTTAGCGTGGATTCTTAACAAAATTTCTCATAGTTAATTTGTTTGTTTCTAACAAATTTTATTTTGTTCAATATTTTCTTCATTATGCCACTTGTTGATAGGTCAAAATCCAATTATGAAATTGAATGAAAATGGTTATTCTGTGATGAACGGATTCGTATATCTGTGGATGTAAGTAAGATAGTAAATGATCATTGAATCAGATTCGAAGAATGTATAGTGTAACTTATTAATGTGAAATCTAAATATTCCTCGGGTATTACCTACCCGTTAAAATATTTTCACCATTAACAGTTTGTACAATAAAACTTTTAATTACAATCTTTATGAAAACATATATACATATATATTTTCTTCAGAAGTAATCATGGATTTAATGAGTCAATGTGATATTAAACTCATCAGATTTACGACTAGAACTAGAGTACATAATCTCTAAAACATTAGAGATTACATAATCGACATGAAGGAAGAAGATAGTTTATGTAGAACGATTCCTAGAACGATGATTATGCTTGAGGTATAGATTGCGAGGTTGAGACGTGTGATGATGTTGCTGTTGTTGGTACTGGTTATGCTCCTGGTGCTGCTGATGGTGGTACTGTTGCTGTCGGTGTTACAAGTGTTCTTGGTGTTGAGGTTGGTGATGATGTTGGTGTAGTAAGTATAGCTTGTAGATCATGCACCATTCTTGTCAGGGTTTCTATCCTACCCTCTATTATTTCTATCCATCCACTCATTTGATTCGATAGATCTTGATTATCAATTCGAAGTTCCCTAACTTCTTCTAATATTCCCCTTCGATTGGTATTCGGAAGTAGAGGTTGAATATTTTCTGAGATTGCAGTAATGCGACCTTCGAGGTGGAAAACTTTAGCAAGAAGGATGAATACAGTGTTGCGCATAGGTTCACCGGTGAGTACATCATTTTCTCCGATGTTAGGAGGTAAATTTGGTTCGCGGTAGGGCTCGCCTTCTTCATTTCTCCATCGAGTGAGTAAGTCTCGGACCCACCCCCATCTCCTCCAGAAATAAAAATAGCTAAATGGTGGAGACACTTCGGGTTCATTGACTTCAGAGTCTACTTCAATACGCATCTCGAAATTGCTTCCGGAACTAATGGAATCCAAGCTAGGTGTAGGATCCATCTCTTATTATCAGTTAGAGGATTTTCGATATGAAATGATTTTCGGTTATCGGATAATATTCTAATTATATAGAATATCTAATATAGTACAGAAAATCCCGTAGATTACGGAGGAAATTAAGAAAACGTGTCAGATAAAGTCTACAATAACAGATACGCTAAGATATGAATTTGTCTATACATTATTCATGCAATCAATGCAGTAAGATGTGTCTAGACTAGGAATGATAAGCAGGTAATTTCCTAAGACTGATAAGTAGGTAATTTTTGACACGAAATGATAAGCAAAACTTTTGTCATGCAGACACGGTCGAAGTCCAGACTCATTAATGCATCTAAGCAACTATCAGTTAGACACACTAATGCAAGACCTGGTTCGCTAAGACCACCGCTCTGATACCACATGTAAAGACCCGTCCTAATCCATAAGAACGAATACAATAACATATGATTACATCGCGAGGTATTTGACCTCTAAATGATACATTTTACAAACATTGCATTCGTTTTTAAAAGACAAACTTTCTTTACATCGAAAATTGACAAGCATGCATACCATTTCATAATATCCAACTATAAATGACCTAATCTGTCATTTACTTAATAATAATCTCTACTGAACGCAATGACTTGAATGCAACGTCTTTTGAAATATGCCATGAATGACTCCAAGTAATATCTTTAAAATGAGCAAATGCACAGCGGAAGATTTCTTTAACACTTGAGAATAAACATGCTTTAAAGTGTCAACCAAAAGGTTGGTGAGTTCATCAGTTTATCATAATCGATCATTTTCATCATTTTAATAGACCACAAGATTTCATTTCTCATAAATACACATCTCGTATCAGGCATTTCGCAAACTGCATAGTGATAAAAATCATTCATATGGGTTGAACACCTGGTAACCGACCTTAACAAGATGCATATAGAATATCCCCCAGTATACAGTGCACAGCTAATATACTAAATAATACCTCGAAGTACTAAAGCATCCATACCCTGGATGGGGCTCGTTGGGCCCGATAGATCTATCTTTAGGATTCGCGTCAATTAGTATACTGGTTTACTAATTCTTAGGTTACCAAGTAAAAAGGGGCATATTCGGCTTCAATCATTCAACCATATAATGTAGTTTCAATTACTAGTGTCTATTTCGTAAAACATTTATAAAAAATTGCGCATGTATTCTCAGCCCAAAAATATAAAGGGTAAAAAGGCAAATGAAACTCACTATACTGTATTTTGTAGTAAAAATACATATGACAGCATTGAACAAGTGTAGGGTTGGCCTCGAATTCACGAACCTATATCATTTGTATATATATTAATACACATAATTGTGATCGAACAAATATATTATTATTAGTGATGTAATTCATTTATATAGTAGATTAATAAGTTTCATTATATATATTTTCATTTTATATATAGATATATTAATATAGTTAAGTTATGTGTATTAAAATATATTTATATATATATAATCTTTATTCCTATGCTTATAACTTTATTAATATCATTAATACTTTTATTTTCATAATTGTAATTATCTTAATACTAATGATATAGATAATACTGATAATGATAATAATAATAGTTTTAGTAAAAAATAATACTTTTAATAAAAATGGTAATTTTTAATAATTTTAATAGAAATTTCAGTAATCAAACAGTATTACTAATATTAATGTTTAACAGATAAGTCGATTAATGATATTTTGTAATATTAATAATAATAATGATAATACTAATGGTACTACCTATGTTAATGATAATAATAATACTAATAATTCTAAAATTTTTATAAAAATACTTTTATTGATTTTTATATAGATAACAATAATAATCCTATCAATATTGTTGAATATATAATAATAATAATTTTAATCATAATTATAATAATAATAATAATAATAATACTAATCATAATAACGTTAGTAGTAATACTGATAGTTTTTAAATGATAATACTAATACCAATGATAACGCTAATAATAATGATAATAATTTTTATTAATCACATTACTACGAATTATTATACTAATATTAATGATAATAATAATATTTATTATACTTATAGTTATAATATTAATAATAATACTTGCAACACTAATAATAACAATCATAACAATATCAGTGACAATAATAATAATAATAATAATAATAATAATAATAATAATAATAATAATAATAATAATAATAATAATAATAATAATAATAATAATAATAATAATAATAATAATAATAACAATAACAATAATAATAACAATAACAATAACAATAACAATAATAATAATATCAATATTAAGGAAGCTACCTCATAAAAATCGGCCCAAAAACAGATAAAGTGACTCTGCCATGGCTCGAACCCAAGACCTCTCGCCCACCGACACCAACACCCAACCATTACGCTACTTAATACCTATCTGAATTAATTCACATCCTAATTTTATTTAAACTATTTAATCGCCTGTTTCCACTTTCTTCTTCATTCCAACATAAATAGACCAAGGATCAAATCCTTTCTAAACAACAGTATTTACAAACTTGATTTTAGGAATTAATATCCAACTCATAAAATGATTATCTAAGATTAATAAAAAAAATTAAATATAGATACAGCAACTGCTGTTCGTCGTTGCCAACAAAAAAAAAGATTTGCTTTTCAAACTCGAGTACGTAATAGACTACGATTATAACATGAAATAGTTTAGAAAACATTTGTGGAAACTTTCCAAATCATCAATTTTGCTTGTATTGAAACAAATAACATGAATTTGATTGAAGAACAAGTTTTGACTTTTTATTTCAAAAACTTTGACTTCAAAATTAGAAATGGATAAGAAGAATTAGAAGTTGAAACTTTGCAGGAAGTTCGTTAAGATGATTCCTAACAAGATTGAAATTCTAGTTTTTGAGATAGATTGGTATTCAGACATTCGATGAAAATAAATAAAGAAATACAGAGGTACCGAGCCTGTTTTAATTTCATAGATTAATTTAATAGACTTAAATAATTTGATACAACTATAATTGTTTTTAGAGGATAAGAAGCTCGTGTGACTTGATCTGTAACATCCAGAATTTGATTGTTTTATAGTGGAAACGGGTTCAGCAGGTTTCAACATGAAATAATTAATCAAGAAAAGAAAAAATAAATAAATAAATAAATAATAGGAGTGATCGAGACATACAACAGAATGGTACTACTTTGACATCAGTTTTCAATAATTAATAGACCAAAATAGATTTTTATAACAGTTAAAAGTGGATTTGCAATCGAAATTAGAATCTGCTTTGTACAATTTTTCTTGGCTTTTTATATACAATATATAATTTTTATTAATTATTGAATATAACTATATAATAATAATAATAATAATAATAATAATAATAATAATAATAATAATAATAATAATAATAATAATAATAATAATAATAATAATAATAATAATAATAATAATACATGATATAAAGATAACAATGATATTAGTAACAATTTAGAGGCATCAAATTTTAATGTCTATATATTATATTAAATTAATAGTACTCATAATACTGATATTAATATCAATTTTGATATTTATGAAAATAGTAATATTATAACAACGATATTTTAATTATTTAATATTTAATAATTATATGATGTATTATATAATGACTTTTGTTGAATATTTATTATTTATAATTTTATACATATTACAACATATCTTTAATAATAATCATGCATAGAATTCATATATATACACATTGATTTATAATAATATCTTGCATACGTTTGTATATATATTATTTTTAATAGTACTTAATTATTCTGTTTAATATTTTACATTTTTAATTTTTAATCGATTAAAACGTATCTTATTAATTATATATACACTTATGTCTATAGTTATAACTCTTTATTATATATATATATATATATATATATATATATATATATATATATATATATATATATATATATATATACATACCATTGTTCATGAATCGTTGGAAATAGTCGAAGGTTAACTGAATCCATGAACATAGTTTCAAAGTTTTCGAGACTTAACCTTATAGACTTTGCTTATCGTGTCGAAAGTAAGTAAAGATAAAGTTTAAATTTGGTCGGAAATCTCCGGGTCGTCACATTAATGGTCTTTCCAAGTTGATTCTCTACTTCATTTTGAAAGATTTTGAATGTTTCAATAACTTCATGTTTATGTTTCAGCAAGTAAACATAACCATATCTACTATAATCATCAGTAAATGTAACGAAGTATGATTCACCATTTCTAGACATAGTTCTAAAAGGGCCACATACATCAGTATGTATTAGTCCTAAAAGATCTTTAGCTCTTTCATCTAAACCGGATAAAGGAGCCTTTGTCATCTTTCCACATAAACATGACTCGCATACATCAAATGACTCAGAGCCAGTTGATTCCAAAAGCCCATCAGATTAGAGTTTTGAAATGCGTTGTTTGTTTATATGACCAAGATGACAATGTCATAGATAGGTATTATTCAAGTCTTGCTTGACTCGTTTGGCAGTACAGGTATATACAGAATTATTATTTGAAATCACACCATGCATATCAATTTCAAAAATACCATCACGTGGAATAGCATTAAATTAAAATACATTATTCTTAGAGACTGAAATACCAAAGTGCATAAATGTAAGTTCAAAACCAACATTTTTTCAAAAGAGAAACTGAAATTACATTGCTCGTAATACTAGGAGCATAATGACATTGTTCCAACAAAACAATACGACCACTAGGTAGAGTAAGCTCATAGGTTCCAATAGCTTTGAAAGCAGCTTGAGCCCCATTGCCCACTCTTAAGTCTAGTGTGTTGTTCTTCAGTCTCTTACTTCTTCTCATTCCCTGCATATTGTTACAGATGTGAGTACCACAATCAGTATCAAAAATCCAGGAATTACTAGAAAAAGTATATAACTGTATATGAAATATACCTGATTTACTGGTCTGACAAGCTTTTCCTTTTCTCAACTCAGATAGATAGGAAGGACAATTTCTCCTCCAGTGGCCAACTTTTCCACAGTGGAAACATTCGGCGTCTTTCGCTGGGTTTTCTTTCTTGGGAGGTGGTGGAATCTTTTTCTTAGCAATTGACTTTCCTTTTCCTTTTTCCCAAGTTTTCAGCTTATTTTTTTTCACCTTACCATCCCTAATCATCAGGACACCTGGATTGGAAACCTTATATGGAATATCTTGTTCAGCAGTTTTGAGCATCGAGTGCACCTCTGCCAGAGATTTCTCCCAACCTTGCATATTGTAATTCATTACAAATTAGTGATACGATTTTGGTAGTGAAACCAAAACCGTGTTCACAGCCAAGTTAGGTTGCAAGGTAGTTCCAAGTTTTTCCAATCGGTCAATGTAGCTTTTAATTTTCAAGACATGAGAGCTCACTGATTGACCCTCCTCCATTTTGCATATTTGAAGAAGCTTATAAGTTTCATATAACTCTTGACTAGCCTGTTTTTGAAACATATTTTTCAGCTCAGTCATCATATCATATGCTGTATGATCTTCCATTTCCTTTTGGAGGTCAGAAATCATACTAGCAAGCATGATTAAAGCTATCTTCTCTTGCTCATCAAACAACTTCTGATAAGCATTCTTTTGAGTAGCAGTAGCTGTCTCAGGAGGAGCTTCGGGTAAGGGTTCTTCAATTTTGTTCAACTTCCCTTCATATTTGAGAACAATTCTCAGGTTGCGGTACCAATCGAGGAAGTTTGAACCATTGAGTTTCTCCTTCTCCAACAAAGAACGGAGGGTGTTTTGGTTTACGTTTTGATTGTTTGACATCTACAAAAGAACAAGGTTCAATTTTAGTATTTTCGATATAATACTTTAATAAATTAATTACCCAAGTTTTAATATATTTAAAAAACAATTAATTTACGAAAGTCTAAGATCCACATAGAGGTTCCATAACTACATATGTTGATCAGCTAGCAGTTATAGAGTCTACTGGTAGATAGCGAGTACCAATTGCATCATAGGTGCAACTCTTAGATCTTTATGGGACTTTGAGATATGTGTAGTCTAACAAACCACTATTATCTATTGACATGTTTGTCCCATCCTTGCCTAGAACTCAGGTCTCACCGTGAATATGATTAAGTCGTCCAATTTGGAAACAGTGAAAATTCACGCTAGTCTCACTAGATCGAAAAATCCACCTCATGGCTATAATTCAGCCCAGTCTCACTAGATCAAAAAAATAACGAGGAGTGTTTGCAAGCTTATTAGATGGCATGACTTAAATTTGACGGGTATTTTGAAAAAAGTTTGTGTCAACGAATAATGCATGCACACAAGATTCGCTACACTATTAGTTAAAATTTTTTTTTTTAACCAATTGTATATGTCGATTATGTTTGTGATCTAATTTATTATTTAATTTATAGGATATAAAAATAACAAATACACAAACATGTATCGTTTTAAAACAGTTTTAAAAGATGTCGCTCATATATATTAGTTGAGTTTCAAAAAAATATTTAACTTTAAACTCGTTAGAGTTTAACTTTTTAAAATCATCAATTTTAACCTTTGAAACTCGTTACTAGTTTTATTTGATGTTTTCATCAAAAATATTTAGCATATATCATAATCAACAATTAAATATAAATGCGTAAAAGTAAAACACAACCATACCATGCATCACACACACATAGCCTAGCCCAAAAATCCTATGCTTGATCCCATGAGCCGACATGGGATCAAGAGGTTAAACTAAGGGTAATATCGTAGCTCCCACGTGATTTAAGAATCAAGTGAAAACTTGACAAATGTCATCGTTGTCAACTTGACCTGTTCGCCATTTTCTAAGCCAAAAGCACGTTGTATTTTATCTTCAATCTTCATCTTGTTATATTTATTTAAATTTGAAAATACAACTAAACTAGTACTTTTATAAATTGAAATAAACTTAAATACAATACTATGAAAATGAAAAATAAATATAATACAACTTTGGCTTCAAAATTGGCCTTTATAATAATACAAATAATCAACATGACATAATATTGCCGTAATCAACAATCACAACAATCATACATAGGTCGGGGCATAATGGGCTATGAGTGCAATCACAATTTTAATAACTACATTATTAAAACTTAAATATGGCTTGTCCATGGTTACAATGCATGTGTATAACCATGGAATAAAACAATCAACAATTATAATAAATATTCAAGCCATAACAATTAAATCTACAATTTAAAATAGTGATATTCTTTCAGTCATATTTGCGTGTCATGAGGTTAAGTTTAGATCAACCGAGTTGACTTTAAAAACCAAAAAGGTTTCGACTTTCACCAATATACCACAAAGCTTGTAACACCCTGATTTTTTTTATATATCACAGCGAAAGATTGAATTTACATAAAAGCCCTTAGATAACATTTACAAACCATAGTTATCAAATTAACTTAGTTAACGTTATTACAATATTCCAGAACGTCGGTGTTACATGAAAACCTTATAAAACCAGAAAACATCAGAGTTAAGCACGTAGTCAAACATGTCTTCAACCCGTCCGCAACACCCGTCCTAATCAGCAGTACCTAAACCTGCAAGGGTGGAAAATGTGGGGGAATTAGCACAACAGCTAAGTGAATGAGTACTATCTAACAGACCGAGCATAAGAAACTAAACATGCAAGGGTCACATCTATGCTAACGTCCTGAACTACCATACAACAACTGACAATATGAGGATCGGCGGCTTGTACGAGCACACGACTTAGTTGATCAAGCTATAGTCTATCGACAGTCCGTTTTACTGATTCTACTGCATAACCGTCCAGACGCAACACATGCGTCCTTCTATGCTATACTGAACAATCAGTAACATCATGACCCAACCAGGCTACCACAGTCGACCTCATATCAACCCTACCTTGCCGCCTCTGTGGGTTCCCAACCTTGCCGCCTCGGTTGGTGTCCAACTAACAGTGCGCACATCAGATCACAGATAAACAGTCATGCAATCGTCCTAACTAGCATGGAAATATATAACTACGCATGGTAATCATACAGAACATAAACATAATATAAAAAGTCTGAACAAGTTGCGTATCAGCTACTTAATACTCTATCCGGAGAGAGACCCACTCACCAATTACCAGCAACAGCTCAGATTCTGACTACAGAGCTTTCTCCTTATCGTTTCCACCTGAGAATGGACATAACGCAGTCAGTAATAATGTCTTGATAACAAACCAACAACAAGACAATAACATCAATAAACAAGAACTTGAACACTTATCTACCTGACCAGTCAACCGTACTAGTGACACTCATCCGCACGTCTAAGAAACATCAACCGTGCGGTTGACACCTCACTCGTACGTTTGGTCCTTGGCCAAATATCCAATTAACAACAGTAGATCCATACGGTTAACCACACGAGTGACATATGACCCGTACGAGTCATATCTCAACCGTACGATCCAACTATCAAATATAATAGTTCAAGTACCCACTCACTCGTGCGGTTCACCATGCGGTTGACCGCCTCAACCGTACGAGTGAAATCTCACCCGTGCGAGTGAAGGCTCACTCGTGCGAGTGAAAAGGAACATCAATAGCAACATGTAATAACATTATCCAACCTATATTCATCATATATTCATTCATTAATAAGCCTATATCAAGAATGCGACCCATAATAACAAATTAACGCATGCACACTAGACACACACGCTAATACCTCTATTTCTGACCCAAATTATCACACCTCCAGTTAGGGCCTGGGTGAAATGTGACTTAATATCAAAATATACCAACATATAATATAAACGAGAACAAAACTAAATGATTAAATTAACTTGAATGAGTACGCAGTGGAAAAATGAAATGTCGTTACAATCGGAAATAAATAATTGTTCAAATTCAAAGGTAAAATATGCGATAATCTCTTGATCCTATGTCCAAGTAGCATCACATAAGCAGTAGATAGGTAAGCTTGAATCAAACAGCACATGAGACAAAACATGCTAAAGTGTCAACCAAAAAGGTTGAGTGAAGTTCATAGGTTTAACAAAAGTTTAACCGTTGTTTTAGACCACAAGACTTAGTTTGTAAAGTTGATCTCGCAAGATCAAAAGTTATGCCAATGCGTGATATTTAGACTAAATGTTCAAGTTTGCCCCATGACAAGTTAGTTCTCCTTGTCGGTTAAATTTCATTATCAAGTAATACAAAGACTTTGTCAAATGTATCGGGGACGTTACTCCCGATAGGCCAACCCTCAATAATTAAGCATGCCGCAGCACTTAAAAATATCATTGTAGGGACTTAGTCGGACATAGCCGGGTATAGCATAGTTTAAGTAGTTTGGTACTTGTGTCTAAAGTGTAAAAAGTAAAAACAGCATGTGTCTCACCCCAAAAGTAAGTAAGTAAATTTGCTAGCAATAAAGAGGGGCTATGAGTTCACCTTAGTAAGTAGAGAGAGAGTTATTCCTCGGAATAGAGAGTTGAACGAGTGAGCAGGAAAGTCAACCTATTGACATTTAAGAGTAGTTAAGTGTTTTGCCCATGTTTGAGTTTAAGTACGTGTTTATGTATAGTTTGTTTTACTAAATTTCTGTTCCTAGTAAGTTTCTATACTTAGAAAGTTTCTACTTAAAGAGTGTTTTCCATTTTAGGATACTTGTCGTATTAGATCAGCTTCCAATCACCCCTTTCCCTTCGAATGGTCATTTGAGATCTAGGGGCTTGAGCCATAGGACCCTTTAAATCGAAAGTCCAAACCCTCTGCCTAGAGTCTCGTAGAACCATTCGTCAAGAAAGTTCGAAGATCTATACATCTCTAATACATATCCCAAAACGTTCTTAAGTGTTATAATATAAGTAGTAGGTTATAGGTGCTAGTAATAGTAATAGTGTATATATGTTAATAGTAGTATTAGGGTTTCATTAATTAGAGTTAGTTATTTAAAGTGGTATTTAATAAACTAGGGTTTAGTAATTAGTGTCCTAGGGTTTCATAAATTAGGGTTTAGTAAATTAGGGTTTTATTTAATGTAGTAATGATTAGGTAATGATTAGGGTTTAATAAATAAAGTGGTATTAATTAATTAGGGTTAGGTTTAATGACTTAGGGTTTAGTAATTAATTAGGTTTTTAATGAAACTAGGGTTTGATTAAAGTAGTATAGTTTAGGTATAATTAGGGTTTAAGGTTTTAGTATGTATATGTATATGTAATCGTGTATATATATATATATATGTATACAAAAAAATTAATTTTTACAAATATACATATATATGGATCGATTTATATGTATATGTATATATAATTATTTTGTTTCCTTAATTAAATACTAACAATCTTCCATGTAACAACCTAGGGTTTTAAGATCAAAGTTTTCCCTTTTTTTTAGTCGACATTATACATACATACATATATTCATATTATTATTTTTTTTACATATATAGATCTAGGTTTGTTCTTATGTTTATGTGTTTATGATTTTATGTGAATATAGATTAAAACAAAGATCAAAGAATTAAGAAAATAGATTAGGGTTTTATGTTTATACCTTTGAAGATTCAAGTAGATTAACAAAGAAAAGAAGAACTTGATGAAGATGGAAGATCAAAGCCTTGAATATCTTGAATAACACCTTGAAGATTCTTGAAGAACACGAAGAACGCGAAGAACACTTGAAGATTTCTTGGAAACCCTAAGGATTTCGATGGTGGTGGGGGATTTTCGGTTTTGGCCGAAAATTGGAGAGGGAGAGAGAGATTTTTGAGTGAGGGATGTAATTATGATTTGGTACATGGAATGGTTTAGCCTAGGGGTCTATTTATAGGGAGGATAGGAGCATTATAGAATTAAGGTTTTATAAGGAATTACTTAGGGATCAAGTTAGCTTGGAAAAAGGGTTAGGAAGGGATGCATGGGCCGAAATTTAGAGGGGTATATGGGTAATTTTACCCTTCCAAATTGGCTAGGGTTTTAAGAGCTAGGATTTTAATATTTTCACTTAAGTCCTTGTACTTTAATTTAGCTTAATAACCCTTAATTATTCAAGTTTATTCATTTTAATTATACAAGTCTTTTTAGTTATTATTTACTCACAAAAGTTTATTAACTTATTATTTTTTTTATTAACTTGTCAATTAATGTACAAAGTTAATTATCGTATTTTATAATTCTAACGCCTAACCTTTATCAATTAAAGTTTACTTATTAAGTTTAACTATTTTATTGGGCATTTTATAAGGAAAAGTATTGAATGGAAATATGAGAAATGTAGTATGGAAAAATGAGGGTCGTTATAGTACCTCCCCGTTATTGAAAACTTCGTCCCGAAGTTTTTAGGTAGTTTCCTCGTTTGCATCAGCAGTTGAGAAGAGATGGGGATATTTCTGTTTCATGTGTGCGTTCCCAGGTATATTCGGGGCCTCTACGTGAATTCCACCGGACTTTAACGATAGGTATGTTGCTTTTACGCGTTTATTTGACCTCTCCTTCCATGATTTATATAGGTTCTTCAACGAAGTGCATTTGCTCATTAATGCGAACATCATCCAGAGGAATAATGAGTGTGTCATCAGCAAGACACTATTTAAGATTTGAGACATGAAACACATCATGTACTTGACTGAGTTCGGTTGGTAGTTCTAATCGATATGCCACAGGACCGACCCTTTCAGTGATTGTGAAAGGTCCTACATATCGTGGACTGAGTTTACTTCGCTTACCGAAGCGAACAACACCTTTCCAAGGGGATACTTTCAACATGACTTTATCTCCAACTTGGTATTCGATGTCTCGTCATTTCTTATCGGCATAGCTCTTCTGTCGGCTACGGGCAGTTTCTAAACGTTGCTTAATCTGAACAATCTTTTCAGTAGTTTCGTGGATAATTTCGGGACCAGTTAAATGTCTGTCCTCAAGTTCATCCCAACATAGAGGGGATCTACACTTTCGTCCATATAAAGCTTCAAAAGGTGCAGCTTTAATGCTAGAGTGATAACTGTTATTGTAGGAAAATTCAATCAAAGGTAGGTGTCTATCCCAACCTTTGCCGAAATCAATTGCACAAGCACGTAGCATATCTTCCATGGTTTGAATAGTTCTTTCACTTTGACCATCAGTTTGTGGATGATAGGCTGTACTCATGTCGAGTTGAGTTCCAAGAGCAGATTGTAAAGTTTTCCAGAATCTAGAAACAAATCGACTATCGCGATCAGAAATAATCGAGATAGGAACACCATGACGTGAGACGATTTCTTTAATATAAAGCTGTGCTAATCTCTCCATCTTGTCGGTTTCCTTGATTGGTATGAAATGTGCAGATTTAGTAAGACGGTCAACTATGACCCAAATAGTATCGTTACCGTTCGCAGTCTTTGGTAACTTAGTAACAAAGTCCATAGTGATACATTCCCACTTCCACTGCGGAATATCGGGTTGTGTCAACTGACCAGAAGGCTTTTGATGCTCGGCCTTGACCTTCAAACAAGTAAGACACTTACTAACATAAGTAGCAATGTCGGCTTTCATATTAGGCCACCAGTAGAATTGCTTCATATCGTGATACATCTTATTGGAACCGGGATGAATAGAATATCTAGTCTTATGAGCTTCATCCAAGACTAGTTCACGGAGATTACCGAAACGAGGAACCCAAATTCTGTTGCTAAAATACCGTGTACCATTAGCTTTCACTTGAAGTTGGTTCTCAAAACCAATGGGTCCTTCACCTTCGATATGTGTCTGTTTAATGGCTTCCAATTGAGCTTCACAGATTCGTGAGATAAGATTTGATTTGATTTTCAGGTTTAGAGCACGTACACGTTTAACATCGTCTTTCCGACTAAGGGCATCGGCAACTACATTCGCCTTGCCAGGATGATATTTCAGCTCACAGTGATAATCGTTCATGTAAGACCCTAATCAGTTTGTACAGCAGTGTAAATATGTTACATAGAGTGTGGGTGATGTTGTGCAGTTAAACAGAAGTCACTGAGTGAGCTGAGCCTAGTGCGCGCCGCGCACACTAAAGGGAGCGCGCCGCGCACCCTTACTGTAGCCGGGTTCCAGCTTTTTAAATCAGATATTTTGATGGGCATTTTGGTAAATTCACTTATGGACGGGTTAAAGACAGATAGGTCAGTTTGTGGAGCACCATTACTCCATTATCAATAACCTTATCACTTTAACTTTAATTCTAGAGAGAGATTGTGATTTTTGAGAGAGAAAGCTTAAATCCAAGAGGAAGGAGCTTGTTTTGGGTTAAAGTTCAAGCATTAAAGTCGTTCATCTTATCTCTAGCTTCGTTGTGAAATGTCCCGTTCTTATTGATTAAAAACGTTCCATATTAATTGATTTCGTTGCGAGGGTTTTACCTCTATATGAGACGTTTTTCAAAGACTGCATTCATTTTAAAACAAACCATAACCTTTATTTCATCAATAAAGGTTTAAAAAGCTCTACGTAGATTATCAAATAATGATAATCTAAAATATCCTGTTTACACACGACCATTACATAATGGTTTACAATACAAATATGTTACAACAAAATAAGTTTCTTGAATGCAGTTTTTACACAATATCATACAAGCATGGACTCCAAATCTCGTCCTTATTTAAGTATGCAACAGCGGAAGCTCTTAATAATCACCTGAGAATAAACATGCTTAAAACGTCAACAAAAAAATGTTGGTGAGTTATAGGTTTAACCTATATATATCAAATCATAATAATAGACCACAAGATTTCATATTTCAATACACATCCCATACATAGAGATAAAAATCATTCATATGGTGAACACCTGGTAACCGACATTAACAAGATGCATATATATAAGAATATCCCCATCATTCCGGGACACCCTTCGGATATGATATAACTTTCGAAGTACTAAAGCATCTGGTACTTTGGATGGGGTTTGTTAGGCCCAATAGATCTATCTTTAGGATTCGCGTCAATTAGGGTGTCTGTTCCCTAATTCTTAGATTACCAGACTTAATAAAAAGGGGCATATTCGATTTCGATAATTCAACCATAGAATGTAGTTTCACGTACTTGTGTCTATTTTGTAAATCATTCATAAAACCTGCATGTATTCTCATCCCAAAAATATTAGATTTTAAAAGTGGGACTATAACTCACTTTCACAGATTTTTACTTCGTCGGGAAGTAAGAATTGGCCACTGGTTGATTCACGAACCTATAACAATATATACATATATATCAAAGTATGTTTAAAATATATTTACAACACTTTTAATATATTTTGATGTTTTAGGTTTATTAAGTCAGCTGTCCTCGTTAGTAACCTACACTAGTTGTTCACAGTTAGATGTACAGAAATAAATCGATAAATATTATCTTGAATCAATCCACGACCCAGTGTATACGTATCTCAGTATTGATCACAACTCAAACTATATATATTTTGGAATCAACCTCAACCCTGTATAGCTAACTCCAACATTCACATATAGAGTGTCTATGGTTGTTCCGAAATATATATAGATGTGTCGACATGATAGGTCGAAACATTGTATACGTGTCTATGGTATCTCAAGATTACATAATATACAATACAAGTTGATTAAGTTATGGTTGGAATAGATTTGTTACCAATTTTCACGTAGCTAAAATGAGAAAAATTATCCAATCTTGTTTTACCCATAACTTCTTCATTTTAAATCCGTTTTGAGTGAATCAAATTGCTATGGTTTCATATTGAACTCTATTTTATGAATCTAAACAGAAAAAGTATAGGTTTATAGTCGGAAAAATAAGTTACAAGTCATTTTTGTAAAGGTAGTCATTTCAGTCGAAAGAACGACGTCTAGATGACCATTTTAGAAAACATACTTCCACTTTGAGTTTAACCATAATTTTTGGATATAGTTTCATGTTCATAATAAAAATCATTTTCTCAGAATAACAACTTTTAAATCAAAGTTTATCATAGTTTTTAATTAACTAACCCAAAACAGCCCGCGGTGTTACTACGACGGCGTAAATCCGGTTTTACGGTGTTTTTCGTGTCTCCAGGTTTTAAATCATTAAGTTAGCATATCATATAGATATATAATATGTGTTTAGTTGATTTTAAAAGTCAAGTTAGAAGGATTAACTTTTGTTTGCGAACAAGTTTAGAATTAACTAAACTATGTTCTAGTGATTACAAGTTTAAACCTTCGAATAACATAGCTTTATATGTATGAATCGAATGATGTTATGAATATCATTACTACCTTAAGTTCCTTGGATAAACCTACTGGAAAAGAGAAAAATGGATCTAGCTTCAATGAATCCTTGTATGGCTCGAAGTTCTTGAAGCAGAATCATGACACGAAAACAAGTTCAAGTAAGATCATCACTTGAAATAAGATTGTTATAGTTATAGAAATTGAACCAAAGTTTGAATATGATTATTACCTTGTATTATAATGATAACCTACTGTAAGAAACAAAGATTTCTTGAGGTTGGATGATCACCTTACAAGATTGGAAGTGAGCTAGCAAACTTGAAAGTATTCTTGATTTTATGTAACTAGAACTTGTAGAATATATGAAGAACACTTAGAACTTGAAGATAGAACTTGAGAGAGATCAATTAGATGAAGAAAATTGAAGAATGAAAGTGTTTGTAGGTGTTTTTGGTCGTTGGTGTATGGATTAGATATAAAGGATATGTAATTTTGTTTTCATGTAAATAAGTCATGAATGATTACTCATATTTTTGTAATTTTATGAGATATTTCATGCTAGTTGCCAAATGATGGTTCCCACATGTGTTAGGTGACTCACATGGGCTGCTAAGAGCTGATCATTGGAGTGTATATACCAATAGTACATACATCTAAAAGCTGTGTATTGTACGAGTACGAATACGGGTGCATACGAGTAGAATTGTTGATGAAACTGAACGAGGATGTAATTGTAAGCATTTTTATTAAGTAGAAGTATTTTGATAAGTGTATTGAAGTCTTTCAATAGTGTATAAATACATATTAAAACACTACATGTATATACATTTTAACTGAGTCGTTAAGTCATCGTTAGTCGTTACATGTAAGTGTTGTTTTGAAACCTTTAGGTTAACGATCTTGTTAAATGTTGTTAACCCAATGTTTATAATATCAAATGAGATTTTAAATTATTATATTATCATGATATTATCATGTATGAATATCTCTTAATATGATATATATACATTAAATGTCTTTACAACGATAATCGTTACATATATGTCTCGTTTAAAAATCATTAAGTTAGTAGTCTTGTTTTTACATATGTAGTTCATTGTTAATATACTTAATGATATGTTTACTTATCATAGTATCATGTTAACTATATATATATCCATATATATGTCATCATATAGTTTTTACAAGTTTTAACGTTCGTGAATCACCGGTCAACTTGGGTGGTCAATTGTCTATATGAAACATATTTCAATTAATCAAGTCTTAACAAGTTTGATTGCTTAACATGTTGGAAACATTTAATCATGTAAATATCAATCTCAATTAATATATATAAACATGGAAAAGTTCGGGTCACTACACGTTGTGGTAGTTGTGGTATGTTCTAATTTTATTTTCCTTACTTTGATTTAGTGTAAGGGTTAGGGTTTGAGTAAATGATGAACACAAAACCCATTATTGGTGATTTTGGGTGTTCTTGGGTAAAAATTGAGTCTTGAATACTAATTGGTGACTAGTCTAGGGTTTCAAAGTATTAAATGATGTTTATGAACCCTAATTGGTGAGTTAATTGCTAACACACCTAGTTATTTAGTAAATGGATGTTGGTTAGTTAGTGGATGACCCGAAATGGGTGTGTTGTCTTAAAATGGTTATTTGGGTAATAAATTGACCTAGTTTGGAAAGATGGGTATGAATTACCCTAATTATGTATTAGTTGGTGTTGTTGGACCTTAATCACTAGCTTTTAAGTGATTAGTGGTGGTCTTGACTTTAATTGGGCGGTTTTGGTATAAATGGGCGATTTAATACATTAAGTCATTAAATGCTCATGTGTAAGTGTTAGTATTGAGTCCACTTAGCTTGTGTGTTGATCAAGTACTTATTATATTAGGTACTTTGCTTTGAAGCTTGTGGAGGTTGAAATCGTCATCTAATTGTTAAGGTGAGTGGAATAATTATATGCGTATGTATATAATGTATCTATTTGTTGTAGCATGAAAGGTGTAGTGTCGAGGTGTTAAGACACCACGTTTCACGTGAAGGGTGTAGCATCGAGGTGTTAAGATGCCACTCGGGTGTAGCATCGAGGTGTTAAGATGCCACCTAGGAGTGTAGTGTCGAGGTGTTAAGACACCACTTCGTAAAATAATGAGTGTTGCATCGAGGTGTTAAGATGCCACTCAGGGTGATGTGCCGAGGTGTTAAGGTGCCACCCTAGGGGTTAGTGGTGCGAGGTGTTAAGTGCCCTAATGGATGTTATGAACACCGATGGCGTTTTCGCGAGCGCCGTTCCCTTGTACTATTGGTCGACCATGGTTACTTGTGTTGTAAGCATATTATATCATTTCGAGTTATATTATTATGCGGTTGTTGCTAGCTTGTGGTATTGGAGATTATAGCTTGTGGTATTGTGACGATAAGCTAATTGTGTTGCTAGCATGTTTGCGGTTTGTGTAAGTGTATGCAAGTAGGTATAATTATATATGTATTCGTATAATTATTGCATTCACTAAGCTTTGCTTACCCTCTCGTTGTTTACCATTTTATAGGTTCGGTTTTGGACAAGGGTAAGGGCATTGTATTGGACTAGAGATCCCGCTTGATGCTAGGGGACGCTTTTGGCTTTAGTAGCTCTTGGAGTTTGACCGGTAGTTGGGTAGTTTAATCCCAAACGCCATGCTCATTGGGTAGTTTGGAACTTAAACTTTTTGGTGGTCGAAACTCTAAACTTGTATTAAACTTGTATTTTGGGTCGTGTGGGCCCCGCTTGTAAAACATCATTTTTATGTTTGATTCGTGTTAGTTTTACATATATAAGTTTGTTGTGAAAAGCGTTCGGTCTAAAAATGTCGGGAAGTGGTCCATATTTTTGTGTGTTAAAAACAGTTCGGATAGAAGCTGGAGTGCTCTGTGCGCGCCGCGCACTACAGGGAATGCGCGCCGCGCACTCCCCTGTCCAGCAGCTTTTAATTTTTTTTTTTTTGGGACTGTTTATGGTCGGTTATCGGGTTAGGTTGTTACAAGTGGTATCAGAGCATGGTCTAAGGGATTTAGGCGACTTGAGATAGGTGCCTAGACTTAGACCTTATTGTGTGAGCGCTTTATGCGGGACTTGTAGGACTTTGGGTCTAATCGGGAATTGTTAGTGCATTGGTTTATGAGAATTAACCTTGTGCTAATTGTTTGTGTTGTGTTTAGCAAGCATCAAGCGAGATAGGCGTTGTACTAGCGAGTTAATGCGACGTGCTCGCATAGTAATGACTAGCTACCATTATTACGGGCGCAAGTCGTGTTAAACAAGCAATGTACGACGATTGTTGAGCGAGATGGAGTAGTGTGGCATATATGTATATACACATGTAATTGTCCTTTCGTTTTTGTGGTTTAACCTATTTCGTTTTATAGAATGAAGACGAGAAACGGTCCCGATCATGATAACGGAAGTACAAGCGAGGACGCCGAGTTTTCGGCCAAGGTTGAGGCCGTCTTTAAAAAGTTAAAAGCGGATTTTCTTACGGACGTCCGAAAGGTCTTTCAAGATTCGGTCGATGGGCAGGTGACCGATTTGATAAATGAACGAATGAAGGCCACTATCGAAGAGGCCCTTGATGCTAGAAACCTTTATCCTCGCGGTGAAGGAGGTAAAGGAAGGCGGGAATTCTATTATAAGAATTTCAAGGACACTCAACCCCCGATGTTTAATGGGGTGTGAGATCCTTTGAAGAGTACATGTTGGATCTCCGATATCGAGGGAGCTTTCCGTACCGCGAAATGCCCTCCTGAGAAGAAAACAAGGTTTGGTTCAAGCATGTTGCGGGAGGAAGCTAAGTTGTGGTGGGACGATAAGATCAACTTATATGGCGAAGAACAATGTATGAACTTGACATGGGAGGAGTTTAAGAAGGAATTCTTCAAAGAATACCGAACTTCTTCCGATCTTGATAGAATCCGGGACGAGTTGCACCATTTGCAACAAGGTTCAATGGACTTGGTCACACTCAAGTCTACCTTTTTGGCAAAAACTCGTTTTTGTCCGGAATATGTGGGTGACGATCACAAGCTAATGAAAGATTTCTACCGTACTTTGAATGATGAGTACAAGGGTAAGATTAGTCGGGGAATGGCTAAGACTTTTGAAGAACTATTCGAGTTGGCTCGGGGTTTTGAACCGGAGGTTCCAAGGAAGAGTGATTTCACTTTTTCAAAGAGAAAGTTTGAAGGTTTTAGTTACTCTAACTCTTCAAACAAGAAGAACAAGAACAAGAAGGGTTTCGAAAGTTTCAATAGCGTGAAGAAGGGTATTACCGGTGGTTTTTCTTATGCGTGCTACAATTGTGGGCAACCGGGTCATATGGCTCGTGAATGTCCAAAACCATTTTCCGGAAACAAAATCACCTGTTTTAATTGCGGAAAAGAAGGGCATAAGAAGCCGGAGTGTCCCGACTTGCGCAATGATAATGTTAAGCGGTTAGAGAAGGCGGCGGGTACGGCAGGGGGTCGAAATTATTTGATGACCAATGATGAAGCCAAGCAATCAAACGAAGCCGTCTCAGGTACTTTCGTGGTTAATTCTAATCCGGCAAGAATTCTATTTGATAGCGGTGCAAATTTGTCGTTTGTGTCTCCTAAATTTGTGCCTAAACTTGATAGACCGTTAGCTAAGTTAAGTCGTCCGGTAGAAGTCGAAATAGCGGACGGCAAGACGGTGCTAGTGGTTGATGTGTGTGAAAATTGTGATGTTGTTTTCGGTGCCGAAACCTTTAAAATTGATCTCATTCCAATGACCTTGGGCGATTTTGATATTGTCGTTGGTATGGATTGGCTCGATCGTTATAGAGCCGATATTGCATGTCATGATAAGTTTATTCGTGTGAAGACCCCAAGTGGGGGAGAGTTGATTATTCATGGTGATAAGCGAAGGAGACCGGTGCCGATATGCACTTTTGCACGGGCACGTCGTCTCGTTGTTACCGGTGGCATGGATTTCCTTGCTCATGTTGTTGATACTCGCAATGAGCCACCACCCATTCGTGAAATTCCGGTGGTTAATGAATTTGAAGACATTTTTTCAGATGAGTTACCGGGTGTTCCGGCGGAAAGACAAGTTGAATTTCGCATTGAGTTGGTTCCGGGGGCTACCCCCATTGCTAAAACTCCTTATCGTTTAGCGCCGACGGAAATGCAAGAGTTGTTAAATCAAACCCAAGAGCTACTTGAAAAGGGTTTCATTCGACCGAGTGCTTCGCCATGGGGCGCTCCGGTTTTATTCGTGAAAAAGAAGGATGGTAGTATGCGGATGTGCATCGATTACCGGGAGTTGAATAAAGTGACGATCAAGAATCGTTATCCGTTACCTAGGATTGACGATTTGTTTGATCAACTTCAAGGTGCAACGTATTTCTCGAAAATCGACCTATGGTCCGGCTATCACCAAATGCGGGTCCGTGAGGAAGACATTGAGAAAACGGCCTTTCGAACGCGTTATGGACATTTTGAGTTTGTTGTGATGCCTTTCGGTCTTACGAATGCACCGGCGGCATTCATGGATCTTATGAACCGAGTGTGCCAACCTATATTGGACAAGTCGGTAATAGTGTTCATTGACGACATACTAGTCTACTCGAAAAGTATGAACGAACATGAACATCATTTGCGTGAAGTATTGAAGATGCTACGAAAGGAGAAGTTGTATGCAAAGTTCTCCAAATGTGAATTTTGGCTAAGGGAAGTTCAATTCCTTGGTCATATTGTGAATGAAAACGGTATTCAAGTAGATCCGGGGAAGATCGAGACGGTGAAGAGTTGGGGACGACCGACTACGCCTACGAAAATCCGAAGTTTTCTCGGATTGGCCGGTTATTATCGTCGGTTTATCCAAGATTTTTCTAAGATCGCTTCTTCGTTGACAAAATTGACAAGGAAGAATGCGAGGTTTGTTTGGGAGAACGAGCAAGAAATTGCTTTTCAATTGTTAAAAGAGAAGTTGTGTCAAGCTCCGGTGTTAGTGTTACCGGAAGGTGTTGAAGACATGGTGGTTTATTGTGATGCTTCCTTAAATGGTCTCGGGTGTGTTCTAATGCAAAGAGGTAAAGTCATCGCTTATGCCTCTCGAGAATTAAAGGAACATGAAACGAGGTATCCAACTCATGATCTTGAGTTGGTGGCGGTTGTGCATGCGTTGAAAATTTGGCGCCATTACTTGTATGGTGTCAAGTGTACGATTTATTCGGATCATAAGAGTTTGAAACATCTCTTTAATCAACGAGATTTGAATTATCGCCAACGTAGGTGGATGGATGTGGTGAAAGACTATGATTGTGAGATACTTTATCATCCGGGTAAGGCGAACGTTGTCGTGGATGCGTTGATTCGAAAGAGTCAACATCCGGCGATACGAGTTGGATCGTTACGTTTGATTATTACCAACGATTTTCTTGAAAAGCTTGGTGAGATTCAAATAGAGGCTTATGTTCACAACAAGCATACGGAGCGAATCGTGGGCCAATCGGAGTTTATTACTATGGGTCCGTATGGTTTGTTGTCTTTCCAAGGAAGGGTGTGGGTGCCTAAGATGGGTGATTACCGACGAGTGCTACTTGATGAAGCACATAAGTCAAAATATTCCATTCATCCGGGCGCGACGAAAATGTATCTTGACTTGAAGAAAGATTATTGGTGGCCGGGCATGAAGCGTGATGTTGTGAAGTATGTTGAGCAATGCGTCACGTGTTTGCAAGTAAAAGCCGAACACCAAAAGCTGTATGGTAAATTGCAACCGTTAGAAATTCCGAAATGGAAATGGGAGCACATTACCATGGATTTCATAACAAAGTTACCTAAGACGGCGAGAACCCAATTTGATACGATTTGGGTGATAGTTGACCGGTTGACGAAAAGTGCGTTGTTTCTTCCCATTAAAGAAGCAATATCGTCGGAGGCCTTGGCTAAGTTGTTTATCAAGGAAGTGGTCTCTCGACACGGGGTTCCTATATCTATTGTTTCGGATAGAGATACTCGTTTTACATCTTGGTTTTGGGAAAAGTTTCACGAAGATATGGGTACGCGATTGAAATTGAGCACGGCGTATCATCCTCAAACGGACGGTCAAACCGTACATACGAATCAAACTTTGGAAGATATGTTACGGGCGTGCATTATTGATTTCGGTGGTAGTTGGGACGACCATTTGCCTTTGGTGGAATTCTCGTACAATAATAGTTATCATACTAGTATCGGGATGCCACCTTATGAGATGCTTTACGGGCGGAGGTGTCGAACTCCCATTTGTTGGGGAGAAGTGGGTCAAAGAGAAATCGGTAATACCGATTTGGTTTTAGAGGCGAATAACAAGATTGATATTATTCGGGAACATTTGAGAAAGGCTCAAGATAGACAAAAGTCGTATGTCGATAAACGTAGATGAACGATCGAATTTCAAGAAGGCGATATGGTGATGCTTAAGGTTTCGCCATGGAAGGGTATTATTCGATTTCGAAAATGGGGAAAGTTAGCTCCTCGGTTTATTGGTCCCTTTAAAGTTTTAGCTCGTGTTGGTGAAGTCGCGTATCGTTTGGAATTACCCGAAGAACTTACGGGGATCCATAATACCTTTCATGTTTTCCATCTCCGTAAGTGTCTTGCGGATGATTCATCTTGGGTGTCGTTAGACGAGATTGAGCTAAATAACAAGTTGGAGTATGTTGAGGAGCCGGTTGCTATACTCGATGAAAAGGTTAAGAAATTGAGAAATAAAGAGGTGAGGACTTTTAAAGTCCAATGGCGTCGAAGTATAGGTTCCGAGTTTACTTGGGAGCCCGAAGAGTTCGTGTTGGTATATCTTCCCTCTTGTCATGCGGCTTGGATTGCGAGGACGCAATCCGAATAAGTGGGGAAGAGTTGTAAGACCCTAATCAGTTTGTACAGCAGTGTAAATATGTTACATAGAGTGTGAGTGATGTTGTGCAGTTAAACAGAAGTCACTGAGTGAGCTGAGCCTAGTGCGCGCCGCGCACCCTTACTGTAGCCGGGTTCCAGCTTTTTAAATCAGATATTTTGATGGGCATTTTGGTAAATTCAGTTATGGACGGGTTAAAGACAGATAGGTCAGTTTGTGGAGCACCATTACTCCATTATCAACAACCTTATCACTTTAACTTTAATTCTAGAGAGAGATTGTGATTTTTGAGAGAGAAAGCTTAAATCCAAGAGGAAGGAGCTTGTTTTGGGTTAAAGTTCAAGCATTAAAGTCGTTCATCTTATCTCTAGCTTCGTTGTGGTAGTTGTAGTATGTTCTAATTTTATTTTCCTTACTTTGATTTAGTGTAAGGGTTAGGGTTTGAGTAAATGATGAACACAAAACCCATTATTGGTGATTTTGGGTGTTCTTGGGTAAAAATTGAGTCTTGAATACTAATTGGTGACTAGTCTAGGGTTTCAAAGTATTAAATGATGTTTATGAACCCTAATTGGTGAGTTAATTGCTAACACACCTAGTTATTTAGTAAATGGGCGTTGGTTAGTTAGTGGATGACCCGAAATGGGTGTGTTGTCTTAAAATGGTTATTTGGGTAATAAATTGACCTAGTTTGGAAAGATGGGTATGAATTACCCTAATTATGTATTAGTTGGTGTTGTTGGACCTTAATCACTAGCTTTTAAGTGATTAGTGGTGGTCTTGACTTTAATTGGGCGGTTTTGGTATAAATGGGCGATTTAATACATTAAGTCATTAAATGCTCATGTGTAAGTGTTAGTATTGAGTCCACTTAGCTTGTGTGTTGATCAAGTACTTATTATATTAGGTACTTTGCTTTGAAGCTTGTGGAGGTTGAAATCGTCATCTAATTGTTAAGGTGAGTGGAATAATTATATGCGTATGTATATAATGTATCTATTTGTTGTAGCGTGAAAGGTGTAGTGTCGAGGTGTTAAGACACCACGTTTCACGTGAAGGGTGTAGCATCGAGGTGTTAAGATGCCACTCGGGTGTAGCATCGAGGTGTTAAGATGCCACCTAGGAGTGTAGTGTCGAGGTGTTAAGACACCACTCCGTAAAATAATGAGTGTTGCATCGAGGTGTTAAGATGCCACTCGGGGTGATGTGCCGAGGTGTTAAGGTGCCACCCTAGGGGTTAGTGGTGTGAGGTGTTAAGTGCCCTAATGGATGTTATGAACACCGATGGCGTTTTCGCGAGCGCCGTTCCCTTGTACTATTGGTCGACCATGGTTACTTGTGTTGTAAGCATATTATATCATTTCGAGTTATATTATTATGCGGTTGTTGCTAGCTTGTGGTATTGGAGATTATAGCTTGTGGTATTGTGACGATAAGCTAATTGTGTTGCTAGCATGTTTGCGGTTTGTGTAAGTGTATGCAAGTAGGTATAATTATATATGTATTCGTATAATTATTGCATTCACTAAGCTTTGCTTACCCTCTCGTTGTTTACCATTTTATAAGTTCGGTTTTGGACAAGGGTAAGGGCATCGTATTGGACTAGAGATCCCGCTTGATGCTAGGGGACGCTTTTGGCTTTAGTAGCTCTTGGAGTTTGACCGGTAGTTGGGTAGTTTAATCCCAAACGTCATGCTCATTGTGTAGTTTGGAACTTAAACTTTTTGGTGGTCGAAACTCTAAACTTGTATTAAACTTGTATTTTGGGTCGTGTGGGCCCCGCTTGTAAAACATCATTTTTTATGTTTGATTCGTGTTAGTTTTACATATATAAGTTTGTTGTGAAAAGCGTTCGGTCTATAAATGTCGGGAAGTGGTCCATCTTTTTGTGTGTTAAAAACATTTCGGACAGAAGCTCGAGTGCTCTGTGCGCGCCGCGCACTACAGGGGATGCGCGCCGCGCACTCCCCTGTCCAGCAGCTTTTAAATTTTTTTTTTTTTGGGACTGTTTATGGTCGGTTATCGGGTTGGGTTGTTACAGTTCAATAACTCGAGCCATCGGCTTTGCCTCATGTTCAGCTGTTTTTGATCAAAGATGTGTCGAAGACTTTTATGATCAGTGTATACCGTAAAATGGGTACCATACAAATAATGTCTCTATATCTTTAATGCAAATACCACGGCACCTAACTCAAGGTCATGTGTGGTATAGTTCTCTTCATGTTTCTTCAACTGCCTAGATGCGTACGCAATAACTTTTTCACGTTGCATTAAAACACAACCAAAGCCTTGCTTCAAAACATCGCAGTAAACAACAAAGTCGTCAGTACCTTCAGGTAAAGATAGAATCGGGGCTGTGGTCAATTTCTCCTTCAGAATCTTGAAAGCAGATTCCTGTTCTTCGGACCACTCAAATTTCTTTCCTTTTTGAGTTAGCTTCGTAAGAGGTTTAGCGATGAGAGAAAAATCTTTAATGAATCTTCGATAGTAACCGGCAAGTCCCAAAAACTGGCGAATATGCTTCGCAGTCCTTGGTATCTCCCAGTTCTGAATAGCAGTGATTTTAGCAGGATCGACATGTATTCCTTTTCTATCAACAACATGTCCAAGAAATTGTACGGTTTTGAGCCAAAACTCCACTTAGAGAATTTAGCATAGAGTTGTTCCTTTCTTAAGAGTTCAAGAATCATGCGCAAATGTTGCTCATGTTCTTCCTCACTCTTGGAATAGATTAGAATGTCATCAATGAATACAATGACGAATTTATCAAGATAGAGTTTACAGACACGGTTCATAAGATCCATGAACATAGCAGGAGCATTAGTCAAACTAAAAGGCATAACACAAAACTCATAGTGTCCATAGCGAGTGCGAAAAGCAGTCTTAGGAATATCGGATTCCTTAACTCTGAGCTGATGATAACCAGACCTTAAATCAATCTTGGAATAGACACTTGACCCTTGAAGTTGATCAAACAGATCATCAATACGTGGCAACGGATAACGGTTCTTGATAGTCAGCTTGTTAAGTTCACGGTAGTCAATACACATCCTTAACGTACCATCCTTCTTCTTAACAAACAGAATAGGAGCTCCCCATGGGGACGAGCTAGGACGAATGAAACCTTTATCCAACAGTTCTTGGAGCTGATTGGATAATTCCATCATCTCGGGAGGTGCTAAACGATATGGGGCTTTAGCAATAGAAGCAGCACCAGGAGTTAAATCAATTTGAAATTCAACTTGTCGAGGAGGTGGAAGACCAGGAAATCTTCGGGAAACACATCAGGATAGTCCTTAACTACTGGTACATCTTCAATACGCTTCTCTTCTGATTCGATCAGCTTAACGTGGGCTAGGATAGCTGGATAACCTTTCATAAGGTATTTGCGGGTTTTAATACAGGAGATGATATTGAGATTGGAACCACTCTTTTCACCCTGAATGATGAGAGTATCTCCATTTCCCAATGGAACATTAACAGTTTTATCGTAACACATGATAGCAGCATGTAATGGACGTAACCAATCCATACCAACTACGACGTCAAAACTTCCGAGTTCGACCGGCAAAAGGTCTATCTTAAATTCCTTATCGGCTAAGATTAGGTTGCAGTTTTTATAGATTTTATCGACTTGCATGACTTTTCCATTAGTCACTTCTACTAATCGTTTAGTCTCTAAGGTTTGAGGCTTTTCAGTAAATAGGGTACAAAAATCACTAGACACGTAACTTCTATCGGCACCAGTATCGAACAAAATAGTTGCATAACAATTATTGACAAGATACGTACCCATGATAACTTCATCCTCATCTACGGCTTCAGCATCAGTAATAACAAACGCACGACCCTTCACAGCAGTAGCATTTGCTTCAGTAGCGAGATTATCCTTCTTCTTAGGAATAGTCGGACTAACATGTCCCTTTTCTCCACAAGTATAGCATGTAGGAGGAGCTTTGGCTGAAACAATAGCCTTATCCTTCGGAGGAGTCTTACACGTCTTAGCAACGTGTCCCACTTTCTTACACAACGCACAAACAGCAGTATACTTCCCCGGGTGATGCCTCTCACAACGAATACAGAAAGGAAAGGAACCCTTATAACTTGACCTTGTACCATCCGCAGGCTTCTTATTATCATTCTGAGTCGAACCTTGAGACGGCTCAAACTTCCTCTTACCATCATTACCCTTGGTTTCAACTTGCTTATTGGCCGACGCTCTTCTTCTCTTAGCCAACATGAGATTTTGTGCCATTAGAATCACAGCATCCAGAGTAACCTTCTCGGCAGCAATTACATTCCCTTGAACATCCTCGGGAAGACCTTCAATATACCGCTCAATTATTCTAGCTTCAGTAGGAAACATTTCAGGACATAGAGTAGAAAGCTCCAGATAACGATCGATATAGTTCTCAATGTCAGTACCCTTGACCTTGAGTTCCCAGAACTCAGCTTCAAGTTTCTGAACTTGACTCCTCGGGCAGAATTTGTTGACCATCATGCTTTTGAGTTCGTCCCATGGAATTGCATTAGCATTATCAATTCCTACGGACTTGGCATGAGCAGTCCACCAAGTTAAAGCATTACCACCCAATGAGCTAGTGGCATACTTTACTCGATCGTCATCTCCACAGTTGCAAATACGGAAAATAGATTCCATCTTCTCGAACCAACGGACTAGTTCGACAGCTTCCTCAGTTCCCTTAAATGTAGGAGGATGATAGTTTGAAAAATCCTTGTAGGAACAAGGTTTCGGTTGAGGATTAACATTGTTAGCTTGGTTGTTGCCTTGTGCGGCAGTGAGTAGTTGTTGGAATTGCTCAGTAGTCAAGACGATATTGTTAACAGTAGGTGCAGCTGGATGAACCATGATATCGCTACATAAGTGAACATAAGTCGGATAAGTTAACAAATTATAGGGTTGAGCAATTGCAAGTAGGAATAAGATAAAGTATTAATATCACAAGATATAAATAACACACTTTATTTTATTAAGGAACTAGGCATTAAATAAGCCTTAGTACACGATTCGGAATTAGAAATAGTTTTAAGGCATAGCCTTTACATAGATGGAAAAATAGGAAAGATAACTAAAGAATATTAAGATTGAAATAGTCTTCATATTTCTTCTTCTCGTCCTCAAACTGCTTCATCACTTTTTCCATGTTATCCTTCACAAGTTTCTCTAACCTTTCTGTTTGAGAGTCGAGAGATTCTTGGACAAACTTATCATATCGCTCGTTCTTCCCTTTTTACTTTTCGCAGAGATATTCGAGATTGTCGTAAAGGTTGGTAACGCGGCTGTTAACGGCATTGGTGTCGTATTCCCTTAGGGCAAGTTGTTTGTCGACTCGGCTTCTCTCCATTTTCATTCGGAAGTGAACATCCTTCTGGAGATGAGCAAGTGATTGCTTCCCCCAACGAGTGTTGCGTTCTTCCTCGTACTTTAGGAGCCTTAATTCTTTTCTTAGTTCAACATTTTCCTCCATCAACTTCTTAATTTCGCGGTCCTTCTCATCCATACGGACCTCCACTCTTGCCATGTGGCGAAGCAAATCCTCATACTTAGCAGCATCATTATAAGAAGGAGTCCGGGCTCTCTTCCTTGATGGACCGGCTTCTTCATGACGTTTTCCTTTGTCTTCGATTCTCGGGGTTGGATAATATTGAGGAGACCTTTGTGAATTTCGCAGAGTATTTGGACTATAGTTTGGTGAAGCAGGACTGTAAGAAGGACTTCGAACAGGTCTTGATGTTTCAGAGTGTCCAACACCTACTTCGGTAGTAGGGTTGTGATTTGCCTTGTTAGGCTTGTTAACGCTTGAGTTTGACATCCTATCATTAGGAAAGAGACTTTTTGATTAGAATCTTTTAGTCGAGTTTTGGAAAGCATAAATGTTAAGATTATAGGGCAATCCTAAGTGCTTTAAAGTCTAAGGCAGGAAAGGTTATAGTTTCCTAGATTGCTAAGGCACCCTAGCTAGCAAATAAGGCACACATAAAAATGCAATCCTGGTTCTCTATAACAGCCTAGTTATGCTCTGATACCAATCTATCACACCCCCAGTTAGGGCCTGGGTGAAATGTGACTTAATATCAAAATATACCAACATATTATATAAACGAGAACAAAACTAAATGATTAAATTAACTTGAATGAGTACGCAGCGAAAAAATGAAATGTCGTTACAATCGGAAATAAATAATTGTTCAAATGCAAAGGTAAAATATGTCTTGATCCTATGTCCAAGTAGCATCACATAAGCAGTAGATAGGTAAGCTTGAATCAAACAGCACCTGAGACAAAACATGCTAAAGTGTCAACCAAAAAGGTTGAGTGAAGTTCATAGATTTAACAAAAGTTTGACCGTTGTTTTAGACCACAAGACTTAGTTTGTAAAGTTGATCTCGCAAGATCAAAAGTTATGCCAATGCGTGATATTTAGACTAAACGTTCAAGTTTGCCCCATGACAAGTTAGTTCTCCTTGTCGGTTAAATTTCATTATCAAGTAATACAAAGACTTTGTCAAATGTATCGGGGACGTTACTCCCGATAGGCCTACCCCCAATAATTAAGCATGCCGCAGCACTTAAAAATATCACTGTAGGGACTTAGTCGGACATAGCCGGGTATAGCATATTTTAAGTAGTTTGGTACTTGTGTCTAAAGTGTAAAAAGTAAAAACAGCATGTGTCTCACCCCAAAAGTAAGTAAGTAAATTTGCTAGCAATAAAGAGGGGCTATGAGTTCACCTTAGTAAGTAGAGAGAGAGTTATTCCTCGGAATAGAGAGTTGAACGAGTGAGCAGGAAAGTCAATCTATTGACATTTAAGAGTAGTTAAGTGTTTTGCCCATGTTTGAGTTTAAGTACGTGTTTATGTATAGTTTGTTTCACTAAATTTCTGTTCCTAGTAAGTTTCTATACTTAGAAAGTTTCTACTTAAAGAGTGTTTTCCATTTTAGGATACTTGTCGTATTAGATCAGCTTCCAATCACCCATTTCCCTTCGAATGGCCATTTGAGATCTAGGGGTTTGAGCCATAGGACCCTTTAAATCGGAAGTCCAAACCCTCTGCCTAGAGTCTCGTAGAACCATTCGTCAAGAAAGTTCGAAGATCTATACATCTCTAATACATATCCCAAAACGTTCTTAAGTGTTATAATATAAGTAGTAGGTTATAGGTGCTAGTAATAGTAATAGTGTATATATGTTAATAGTAGTATTAGGGTTTCATTAATTAGAGTTAGTTATTTAAAGTGGTATTTAATTAACTAACTAGGGTTTAGTAATTAGTGTCCTAGGGTTTCATAAATTAGGGTTTAGTAAATTAGGGTTTTATTTAATGTAGTAATGATTAGGTAATGATTAGGGTTTAATAATTAAAGTGATATTAATTAATTAGGGTTAGGTTTAATGACTTAGGGTTTAGTAATTAATTAGGTTTTTAATGAAACTAGGGTTTGATTAAAGTAGTATAGTTTAGGTATAATTAGGGTTTAAGGTTTTAGTATGTATATGTATATGTAATCGTGTATATATATATATATATATATATATATATATATATATATGTATACAAAAAAATTAATTTTTACAAATATACATATATATGGATCGATTTATATGTATATGTATATGTATATATAATTATTTTGTTTCCTTAATTAAACACTAACAATCTTCCATGTAACAACCTAGGGTTTTAAGATCAAAGTTTTCCCTTTTTTTTTAGTCGACATTATACATACATGCATATATTCATATTATTTTTTTTTTACATATATAGATCTAGGTTTGTTCTTATGTTTATGTGTTTATGATTTTATGTGAATATAGATTAAAACAAAGATCAAAGAATTAAGAAAATAGATTAGGGTTTTATGTTTATACCTTTGAAGATTCAAGTAGATTAACAAAGAAAAGAAGAACTTGATGAAGATGGAAGATCAAAGCCTTGAATATCTTAAAGAACACCTTGAAGATTCTTGAAGAACACGAAGAACGCGAAGAACACTTGAAGATTTCTTGAAAACCCTAAGGATTTCGATGGTGGTGGGGGATTTTCGGTTTTGGCCGAAAATTGGAGAGGGAGAGAGAGATTTTTGAGTGAGGAATGTAATTATGATTTGGTACATGGAATGATTTAGCCTAGGGGTCTATTTATAGGGAGGATAGGAGCATTCTAGAATTAAGGTTTTATAAGGAATTACTTAGGGATCAAGTTAGCTTGGAAAAGGGGTTAGGAAGGGATGCATGGGCCGAAATTTAGAGGGGTATATGGGTAATTTTACCCTTCCAAATTGGCTAGGGTTTTATGAGCTAGGGTTTTAATATTTTCACTTAAGTCCTTGTACTTTAATTTAGCTTAATAACCCTTAATTATTCAAGTTTATTCATTTTAATTATACAAGTCTTTTTAGTTATTATTTACTCACAAAAGTTTATTAACTTATTCTTTTTTTTATTAACTTGTCAATTAATGTACAAAGTTAATTATCGTATTTTATAATTCTTAACGCCTAACCTTTATCAATTAAAGTTTACTTATTAAGTTTAACTATTTTATTGGGCATTTAATAAGGAAAAGTATTGAATGGAAATATGAGAAATGTAGTATGGAAAAATGAGGGTCGTTATACAAATACATTCTGATATAGCTTCTAAAAAGTTTACCATTGGAAAGGATTTTTCATTACAATTCCAACGATACTTGATTCATCAAAAACGGAGTTACGGTTTGAAAGTTATGACCAAAACAAGTTTCCATAAATCTGACCCTGTGCTCACACGAGTGACTGAGGTCTCACTCGTGCGAGTGAGTCCTCACACGCGCGGTTGACCCTCACAAGTGTGGTCACTCGTGCGGGTGACCTGTCACTCGAGTGGGAGCTGAAGAACAGCTCCTGCACGCTGATTTTCACATTTTTGGCCCAAAAACTCGATTTTTGCAAGTTCTAACCTCCAAACCACTTGAAAAACATCATATAAATCATATAACAACTATTTCTAACATCAATTGAGCATAACAAACACAAATCATTAAGATCCAAGCTCATATTCATCAAAAACCCCATTTTACACCCAAACCCATTTCTTTAAGAATTAAAGCAAGAATTCAAACACACAAACCTGGATTGATGATCACAAGGAAGAAAGAAATCAGATTATAAAGCTTCTAAATCCAATATCTTACTTGGATTCAATTAGGGTTTGAGAGTGATAAAAGTTAGGTACGGGTTTTCTTGAGAAATATCTAGAAATGAGAAGGAATAAGCAGTTTACACTCTTAAGTGGGTATTAAAACCCACCCCACAACACACGAGTATTTATCAGTTATCTAAAATCTTTCGTACTTAGCCAATGGGGCTTTGCCTCATTGGTCACCATGTTAACATGGTGTTCGAGGAGACCAGGGTTCGAGTCTCGGGGGGGGGGGGATTTTCGTGAATTAACTTCGTGAGCTAACCACTAACATTGCCTTTCAAAAAAAAAAAAAAAAAAAAAAAAAAAAAAAAAAAATCTTTCGTACTTAGGAGGCTCTAACGGAGTCCAAATTAAACAAACAAACCATTTCTGTGACCCTTGTAACAAACTGGTCTTAACCACATAATCAATTAATAATAAATATATTATTAAAATAAAAGCATATTTTTACCACAATTATAAACCTAAAGGTAATTAAGTAATCTTACATCTAACCCCTGTTTCAGTCGGTTACAAAGCTAAATCTAAAGAATAGTCACAAGACAATTAAGATGATGTAAAAGCGGCTCGGATACCACTGATGGAAAATCGTGTGTACTTTTAGTCAGATTAACGCAGCGGATAGTTAAAATAATAATCTTTCTTATTTTATGAACGAAATTTTACAAGATTAAATATTCACTTATTTAATGAAACATGAACACGATTAATATTTCTCAATGATCTAGTTACACCATAATAATTGTCATGAATATAAAACAAAAGAGGAGTTGACGATATACCTTTCTTGGAGAAATTGATGAGACGGAGAGAAACTTACGATTAAAAGTATGACCGTCTCTTTGGATAGTCCACACTACACTTCAAACGACCGTCAATGGATGCTAGTCCAAACCCAAGTAATATTAATCAACCTTTGGTTAATATTATGAAATCAAAATTTTTAGTTCATCGAAAGAAGAATGAGATATGAATTAATTTGGTACAATATATATATAGATATTTTTTTCAAAACACCCGTGAACATCATAAAGTCGTATTTCTCAAATACTTTAGGGGTATGTTATGTAACTTATAATTAATAATTTCTATCATGTCGCTTTCATGTGAATAGTAAATTAATTAATTTGGATTCATTTACTATTCATATGAATAGTAAATGAATTAATTTCGATTTACTATTTTGTTACTTGAGTAATATATATACATCATATATATATATATATTTTATTTGACGTCTCGGTGTATATGTGTGTGACCCCGAAGGCTCAAATGAAGTTGACCATATAGTTATACATTAATCCTACAGAAAAGAGTGTTAATTTTTCAAATAAATGTTATAGAGGCATATCTTGTACAAGGGAGCATTACTATTTGCAACGAGCCCGTTGCTGAGTTTCCTTGCAAGTGTGTATTAATGTGTATGTATACAATTTGTAAATATGAATAAGCAAATATGATAATATCAAATAGTCCAAACTAGTTGTGGAGCTCTCGCTTCGCGCCGGGAGCTCCGTTTTGAATGCGAGTTAAAAAAAAGTGTTGATCTATTTTGTAAAAAAAAAAAATTTCGACATCTAACATTGAAGGGTTGTTCCTTTGTGAAAGTTGCTTCTTTTAGCGTTCGGGTTTTTTTTTTTAAAAAGTTAGTTGATCTACTTTGCTCGACCCAAATTAACCACAGTATTACCTTTTTATTTCTATTGGCAAGTAATTTGGACAAAATTTTATAATAGCTACCAATAAGACTTATAGCACTGTAATTTGAGAAATTTAACGGGTCACTTGGTAGCATTGAAGGGTTGTTCCTTTTATGAAAGTTGCTTTTTTATCGTTTGAGAAAAAAAAAAGTAGCACAGTAGTAGCGTGGTGAGTGTTATTATTCAATATTTTTAGTGTTAGTGATGGGATAAATAATATTTTAGAATATAGGTATAAAATAGGGGGTTCGATTTGTATTTTAATGAAAGTTAGGGGATTGAGTGTGTGAAAAATGAAAAATGAAATAGTACTATAAAATGGGGGGTTCGATTTGTATTTTAATAAAAGTGAGGGGATTGGGTGTATGAAAAATGAAATATTAAATAGTATAAAAAACAACACACCATCAATGATCCACAAAAAGTGAAAACCAAACTCTCTTACATCATAGATCACCCCTTAGCTTTATAACTGCAAATAAAGTTACAAGCAGTGAGAACAATATAAAAAACAACACGTCAAATATTAATACCAGAATTGTGAGTATCTATCTCTAGGTTTCAACTAAAAACCATAATGAGAGATATTAGTTAGTTACTAATTTAAACTTATAAGGAACTTAAATTTTCATTTTCAATTCGATGTGGGACGGGGTGTTACAGTAACAGCGTTTTTGACTATAAGTAAGACACTTGGACACATCTTACTATAGAAAAAAATGAGGAACACAAAATAAATCCATTAAGGAAGCTTATCAATCTCTCACAAACACATACAAATGCCTAGTTAATTAACTCTTTGCTACAATTTTATGCACTATGCTTCAACTTGATGCCAGTTTAAGTAAAATTTGGTGAAGTTGTACTTTTTTGTGTAAATTGGCATCAAGTTAAAGCATTATCGCTTAAATAGGCCTCATACATCGTTTATATTTGGTTGGACATTTAAGCTTAGATCGTTTAACATCACACCTTACATAATTTTCTCAAAATATATTAATTTGCAGATATATTACTAATACAGAGCAGCAAAGTGAGTATCGTGTTGTCAATCATCTAAAGATTAAGTGACAAACAACTCAAAGCGACATCATTTTAGTTATGTTTTATACAAATAACATTCATAGTACTTGATTATCTCCAATACAACTATATAAGTACCTAATTGTTTTTAAAGAAAAATATCAAGATCGTCTATGTGTTCGTCCATTTGGTTTTCATAAAACTATATCAATCATTATTATCTTTTGAAAAATACAAATTGTCCGTGATTGATCTAATTTTGCATGACGATATTCAAACAATCGTCCTTATATTTTGAAGATTACACCGATTGTTCACAATCACATCTTTTGAAAATTATACCAATCATCTCTAACTTTTACAAGACTCAAGTGGCGACTCCACTTGGAGTGGAGTGGGGTCAAATGACCCCATTAGCCAAAAAATTTTATGTATAAAATACTGTAAAAAATTGTATAGAATACCACTAAATTCACATATAAGACCTCATATATTTTCAAAATTAGTGATTTTTATGGAAGTAAATAGTCATTCATTAGAAAAAAAAATTACAAAGTACCATTCATATTGTATAGGACTCAATTGAGTTTGATCCTAGAATCGCCATTGACAAGACTGCATGTTGATAGTCTCTAATTACATAAAACTCCACGTTGATCGTCATTAACTTACATGAAAGTGCATGTTGATCGTCATTAATGAGATCTAAAACTCACATTACCGATGATGGTCACATTCTTAAATATTGGGCCAAAAGCTGCAGGTTACGGAAATTGTGGACTGCGTATGATAGTTTAATATCTTCTGAACAACACCGAAACAGACATGAACATCACCAGGGAGGATTGTGGTAAACTTGTAAATCAATTAGAGACAATTAGTATGATTTCCAACCAAAAAATAAGAACGATCGGTATAATTTCATAAAAAAATATTCTCTTGTTTCTATATGCGTGACATGTTATTTTGTGTGACCATATTAGTTAGAAAAAAAATAGCGAGACAAATTGCTGTTATACTATCTACATGTGATCACTGATCACACATATATAATAAGACACAAGTAGGTAGTTACATACATATAGATAAATAAGGATGTTATTTTTTAGTGAATTTTTAGAGAGCATGGAACAATTTGGGAATTTTTTAGAGAGCATGTTTGACAGTAGTGAACGGCCGAACAAGAATAAACAATGAAGATTGCCATGTGAAGTGTTAGGGGCCGGGACATTGAGGGCTAAATGGTGTTTAAGTTAATTGGGTTTGTGAGTTTTTCAAGTGAACTTGAGGGATATAAAGAGAATCAACTGCAAAACGTTCAAGGTCTTAGTGGATCATATGGTTTTTTGATCAAAACAAAGTAGATGTTAAGTTATGGGTTCATTTGTGGTATGCTTCTGTGATTAAGTGCACACAACAAGAGGATACCTCTTTTTGGTAGTTAATTGGTTTATTTGTTTTTATAACAACTTTTTGACGAGAACAAATGGATAGTAAATTTTGGAAGTTTATTGGTTCATTGGTCTGTATAACAACTTTTAACGAGATCATATGGTTAGTCAAAACTTTGGAAGTTAATTGGGACGGTCGATCTCATTTTGGGCGATTTAGATTCCTTGAAACGAAGTGGTTTTATAATGGAGTTTTCTCATGTCGGGTTGCATCTCTAAATCGGATCAAGTTATAGGTGTTTTGTTGGCTTGTAAATGTTAAAATGTGCCAGAGCCCTTCAATGTTATGTGTGGAATGACTATCCTTGGATGCTTATGTGATCAAGTGCTCTCAACAAGAGGATTCCTCTTTTATGTATTTTCTATTAGTTGTTCTAGTGGGATGTTATTATATATGTATGCTTTGCCTTCCTTGTTAGGCTTTACAAGTGGATTAGTAGTTTGATGTAAAACCCAGCTTGTTCCATTTGTGTTCTCCAATTTTTCACTTTCTTCGTGAAAAATGGTTATTATATCTACTTTCTTGTTTTTTGTCAAAAAAAAAAAAAAAAAAAATACATATAGATAAATAAAGAAAATAAAAATAAAGAGGGAGGATTGTATTTATGAACTAGAAAAAGACATTTGAGAATAGGAATGGATAAACATCACCAATTTGGCATCCTCTGAATTCTAGAAAAGCCAGTGTTTATCATATTTTGGATTCCATTCACACACAAAAATAATATGGACTTTATATTTCTTTTTAAAGAAACTGCAATATTTGTGAGATCAAGTTGCTAAAAGTTTGGTGGTGGGGTGGGGGGACGAAGCATTGCTTCAACGGCATCCCTTCACCTTGTGTGTTGGGGCTGAGGGTTAGGTCATGGGTTCGAGCCTCGCTCTGGCCATTCTATTAATTAATCTGCCTGAAATATGGATATCCAGACCATCGCTCTGTTTTCTCTCTGTACCCACACTCGTTGTTCACGATTTTGGCTCTAATTTTGTAGAGGACTAAAAAAAAATATATTCTTGTGCATAAATGCATAATCGTCTATAAATTGATATCGATATTCTAGAATTAAACGATTTTACCCGAATAAATAATCAATTGAAATATTTTGGATGAAGTGGATCTGGCTAATTTAATTTTGGATCTAATCACGCCATTAGACCATTCTCTACGCAAAATGAGTTTGTTGTGGTGTTGTGGAAGGGATTTTTGCTGACGTGACTTTGTTGTGTGATTGAGTGAGCAATGTGTTTTTTTTTTTTTTTTTTTTTACGAGGAACCCCCCTAGCGACGAGCCATAATGGCTCCCCTCTAGTTGGTAAACCCCGGGTAAACGGCAAGCCAGGCCTCCACCGCTACGTGAGCAATGTGTTAAATGTATTGTTGTGATGTTGTTTTTGTGAGATGATGATGTGTCATTTATTTTTTATTTTTGGTATATTGAAATATTGATTAATTATTATTTAAGTTTATATAATTAAAATATTAAAAAAAACGAAATTATTAAATCCTAAAAAAAAGAAAAATACATAATTTCAATCCTAAAAAAGTAAAATACACTCCTTAAACAAGAAAAAAATATATAATTCAAATCCTAAAAAAAGAAAAATTACATAATTTAAATCATAAAACAAGAAGAAAAAAAATACATAATTTACATCCTAAAATACGTTAAAAACGTCCTAAAAATAAAAAGATACATAATTAAAAGTCCTAAAATTTAATAATACGAGTACATAAAACATTGTTTAATTTTTTCTGTCGAACGAGTTCTGACTCACGTAACCTCATTCAAGGCTACTTGAATCGAAGGGCGCCCGATTATAAGTTAATTGGCTCATGTTTACAAGATACAACTCAATTCGACAAGGTCGTGTCTTGACTCGCTCTTTTTGCGCATCTCATTGCTCATCCGTAAACAGAAACATCAACACTTGCTTCTCTTCGTCGAAATACACAATTTTCGTAAACACGTATGGTGTTTCTTTTTCGAGGAACTTTTTCAACTTTGACCAATCAAAGTCGGAAACGTCGACATCTTCAAAAGTTTTTTTTTTCCCCGTCAATGTATGACTTCCGGTCATACTCAGCTCGACCCCCGTAATGCACATCAATGGATACTTTGTTTGAATTCATGGTGTGAAAGTGTTTTATAATATGTATAAAATTAGAGAGAAACGTGTTGAAAATAAATATGTGGTGTGTTTGAAAAAGGAATGGGTGTGTATATTTATATTGAAAAATTATAACTGATATATTTTTAAAACCATGAATCAGAGCCATTTTCAACCGTTGTCGACTTCGTTGACAGTTCCCACCACAACACAATGGCCGCCACCACAACGGCAGCACAGAGCCCGTTGTGGCTGTTGTCGAGCAACGAAATCGCTTCGTTGTGTTGCGTAGTGCATGGTCTTAGGTCTTAAAATTTACCTATCTTTTCATTCTAGACCTTAAAGTTTTTTTTTTCATGCTAAACCTTATTGTTTTGATTTAGTTTCAAATTCATCTGAAAACTAACATTCGTTAAGTCATCTCTGTTAGGTCCTTATCACGTGCTTAGCAACCGAGGTTAAAATATGCTTTGTGTTTATGTCTAATATAACATACTACGAAGCGTTCACAAGTTAATCCCGGCTGCATTTTGCAATCGTTCCTTATCAAATTCTAGTTCCCAAAGCTATAATTCATTTGTCCCTTTTCAAACATTCCAAACCCTAGTTCCCAAATTACGAAAATGGTTAATATGTTAGTGATGTTGTCCTCATAAGTATGGTTCAATTTTGCGTCAGTATTGCAATGTTAGTGTTAATGTGACAGTTAAAAATTTAATTATGAATTTCACGATATGAAACACAATAAAATATATTTAATCAATTAAATTCTACTTAGGTAACTGCCTATGATTCTCAAAACATATAAGGCATTCGTTAAATGTATGGTGTCATAGGCACCAACTCATCTTCATACTCCTTATCTCTTGTTCACCATGCATTTAACGAGTTTGTTATAGCAATTAGTGGGGTCCACATTTATTTTTTTTTTTGAACAAAATACCCCTTCACCATATGGACAAGCATTAATGCATATTGTTCAACCTTTTTTATATTAGCATCATAGAATCATTTATCTATAATGTACATATATTCATGTATATTTAATCCATATTATACAAGTATTTATTCATATTGTATAACTTTTTAAAAAAAGTTAAATCAATATCAATATATTCATTATTAATATATGATAATGGTTAATATAATGTATTATATACACTTTTTATTGCATGTTGTACAACACTTTCTGTTTATTAATAAGTGTTGTTTAAAAATAACTATCTTTGTGTCGGTTGAAATAAAATAAAATAAAAAATTAATGACAATGTAATAAGGGGAAACTGTCTTAGTCATGATAGTACGGCTCTAGTTATTTAGTCTACAACAAGCGTCGATTTATTGGCGACTTAATTGACTCTTAGAGCCTAAATTAAATTTCAGACAGGATTTAAAACCTATAGATATTTGATTTTACCATTTTCATGGTGTCTCAATTTTATTTTTAATTTTTTTTCCTATTTATTGGCCGGAGGTCCACTCGGAAGCAATCTCTCTATCCGTCGAATAGAGAGAGGGATGACTTTCTCTACTTTTGAGAGTGTCTTCACTCTGGGTGGAGAAATGACTTGTCTTTATTCTCGGATAGAGGAAGGATTATCTACATATCACCTCCCCCATACACCACTTTTGTGGTATTGGGTTTTATTGTTGTTGCTATGTGTCTTAGTCATGATAGGAAAAGTTTGGTTATGAGTTAGGTATATACTCCCTCCATCTCGCAAAAAGTATTCCTCAATAGATTATTTAGTTTTTAACATTTGTTAATTTTTTTTTTTTTTGGATAGCGATTGGGATCACCCGAGGGGGACTAAACCACCCATTGCGATCATCTCCCGTTTCGACTATGCCGATGCAGCGATAATAATCCCGCTCCCATCGCTGCCCGGGAGGAAACCTTGAAACCGATCCAAGGGCACGGCCAAGTAAACCCCCCCTAAAACGATACGGGAAATATGTCATGGGTGGATACTTCGTGAAAGGGATAAAATTGTGTTTTTAATATGTAGCCAACGAGAGTCGAACTCCCGACCTCCCTTAAAGGAAGCAGGCCACCAACTGCTGGACCACATTACAACTTCCATTTGTTAATAAATTGTCTATTTTGTTCTTTATATAATAAGATGTTATAATTAAGACAAAATTTCATTCCTCGTCCCTGAACTTTACATCAAATTTGAGTCCTCGTCCTTTTTTTTTTTGTGCATCCCTCGTCCCTAATGTATCACAATTCTACATCCTTCATCCTTTTTAGGGACGAGGGATGTAGAATTGACAGAAAGAAAAAGGACGAGGAGTCAAGAAAAAGGACGGGGGATGTAGAATTGTGATACATTATGGACGAGGATGCACAAAAAAAGGGACGATGAGTCAAATTTGATGTAAAGTTCAGGGACGAGGAATGAAATTTTGTCAATAATTAATTAACTTTCATATCAAAGATGAATGAGATGAAATCAAGAGTAAAAGTTTCGTTGACCTTCATATATAAAAAGGGTAAAATTGAAACTTTAATGTATTTTTTAACGGCGATATCGACATCGAGTGCTCTCATTTGTCACCCAAACACGTGTTTGGAGAAAACTCAATTCGCGACGATGTTGGCAGTACCATTGAAGGTTGAGAAAACTGTAATGACCCAACCCGTCATTATATCAACCCACAATTTTTTTCTTTTATACATCACATTAATATTAATTACACGGCACCACAATTTATGTTTTCAAAACACTTCCAATACTTGACAAGTTTAAACATATTTAATTCATTTAATACATAAGTCCAAGTGTCAATATGGGCGTAACAACCCAAGACCCGTTTGACACTACCAAATGATAACTTCGGCTCAACTAGTATAAATTCCAACAAAAGACCGAGCATGGTGATTGAGATTGCACTACCCAATCCTAAGTCAAATCCAAAAGCAAAGTCTTCTAAAGTAACCCGCAATAATCCACTAGTCCCCGCGCTTACCCTTGCTACCTCTTCCTTGCGAATTTATAAAAATGTAAACAACGAAAGAGTAAGCTATAAAGCTTAGTAAATGTAAACATACTATATACATATAAATGCATAAAATGAATACGCATCACCAACGCAAGTATTTAACACATACAGCATCAATGTATAACTAAGCAAGCTATACGCTACATATCGTCATGTCAAATTCGCAAGATTAGCTACAACACAACAATATATATATATATATATATATATATATATATATATATATATATATATATATATATATATATATATATATATATACCCCCGAAATCCCAAGGTTAACTGTGATGACCCGTCCTAATCCACCTGGACGAAGTCTTCAACAACTGGTTCCATTGCGAGGTACAAACCTCTATATGTCTTGAACGACTCCATGTAATATCTTTAAAATGAGCAAATGCACAGCGGAAGACTTAATTCGTACCTGAGAATAAACATGCTTAAAAGTGTCAACCAAAAGGTTGGTGAGTTCATTGGTTTATCATAACAATCATTTTAATATATTAATAGACCACAAGATTTCCATTTATAAATATATGTACACTCGCAAGTGTATAAAACCGTTCTGCTTATGTTGAGGCCTCAGTAACCAACCTTAACAATAATATAATAAGTCATCTTCGCAAAGATGGATACGTACACTCGCAAGTGTATAAATAATCCTCGAAGTACTAAACATCCGCCCACTAGCACTTATGTCTAGTGCAGCCTATAGGATAGGGGTGTTAAGCCCGATAGATCTATCTTTAGGATTCGCGCTCACATGCTCTTATAACATGTAACTAAATTACCTAGCACATCAATCCGCAGAATTATCATTTTTGATCACTTGTCTCTATTTCGTAAAGCATTTATAAAAGCAGCGCATGTATTCTCAGCCCAAAAATATATATTGCAAAAGCAATTAAAAAGGGAGCAAATGAAACTCACCATACTGTATTTTGTAGTAAAAATACATATGACGTCATTGAACAAGTATAGGGTTGGCCTCGGATTCACGAACCTATATCATTTATGAAATGTCCCGTAACAATCTTATTGATTAAAAACGTTCCATATTAATTGATTTCGTTGCGAGGTTTTGACCTCTATATGAGACGTTTTTCAAAGACTGCACTCATTTTTAAAACAAACCATAACCTTTATTTTATAAATGAAGGTTTAAAAAGCTTTACGTAGATTATCAAATAATGATAATCTAAAATATCCTGTTTACACACGACCATTACATAATGGTTTACAATACAAATATGTTACATCGAAATCAGTTTCTTGAATGCAGTTTTTACACAATATCATACAAACATGGACTCCAAATCTTGTCCTTATTTTAGTATGCAACAGCGGAAGCTCTTAATATTCACCTGAGAATAAACATGCTTTAAACGTCAACAAAAATGTTGGTGAGTTATAGGTTTAACCTATATATATCAAATCGTAACAATAGACCACAAGATTTCATATTTCAATACACATCCCATACATAGAGATAAAAATCATTCATATGGTGAACACCTGGTAACCGACATTAACAAGATGCATATATAAGAATATCCCCATCATTCCGGGACACCCTTCGGATATGATATAAATTTCGAAGTACTAAAGCATCCGGTACTTTGGATGGGGTTTGTTAGGCCCAATAGATCTATCTTTAAGATTCGCGTCAATTAGGGTGTCTGTTCCCTAATTCTTAGATTACCAGACTTAATAAAAAGGGGCATATTCGATTTCGATAATTCAACCATAGAATGTAGTTTCACGTACTTGTGTCTATTTTGTAAATCATTTATAAAACCTGCATGTATTCTCATCCCAAAAATATTAGATTTTAAAAGTGGGACTATAACTCACTTTCACAGATTTTTACTTCGTCGAGAAGTAAGACTTGGCCACTGTTGATTCACGAACCTATAACAATATATACCTGTATATTAAAGTATGTTCAAAATATATTTACAACACTTTTAATATATTTTGATGTTTTAAGTTTATTAAGTCAGCTGTCCTCGTTAGTAACCTACAACTAGTTGTCCACAGTTAGATGTACAGAAATAAATCGATAAATATTATCTTGAATCAATCCACGACCCAGTGTATACGTATCTCAGTATTGATCACAACTCAAACTATATATATTTTGGAATCAACCTCAACCCTGTATAGCTAACTCCAACATTCACATATAGAGTGTCTATGGTTGTTCCGAAATATATATAGATGTGTCGACATGATAGGTCGAAACATTGTATACGTGTCTATGGTATCTCAAGATTACATAATATACAATACAAGTTGATTAAGTTATGGTTGGAATAGATTTGTTACCAATTTTCACGTAGCTAAAATGAGAAAAATTATCCAATCTTGTTTTACCCATAACTTCTTCATTTTAAATCCGTTTTGAGTGAATCAAATTGCTATGGTTTCATATTGAACTCTATTTTATGAATCTAAACAGAAAAAGTATAGGTTTATAGTCGGAAAAATAAGTTACAAGTCATTTTTGTAAAGGTAGTCATTTCAGTCGAAAGAACGACGTCTAGATGACCATTTTAGAAAACATACTTCCACTTTGAGTTTAACCATAATTTTTGGATATAGTTTCATGTTCATAATAAAAATCATTTTCTCAGAATAACAACTTTTAAATCAAAATTTATCATAGTTTTTAATTAACTAACCCAAAACAGCCCGCGGTGTTACTACGACGGCGTAAATCCGGTTTTACGGTGTTTTTCGTGTTTCCAGGTTTTAAATCATTAAGTTAGTATATCATATAGATATAGAACTTGTGTTTAGTTAATTTTAAATGTTAAGTTAGAAGGATTAACTTTTGTTTGCGAACAAGTTTAGAATTAACTAAACTATGTTCTAGTGATTACGAGTTTAAACCTTCGAATAAGATAGTTTTATATATATGAATCAAATGATGTTATGAACATCATTACTACCTCAAGTTTAGTAGGTAAACCTACTGGAAGTGACAAGAAATGATCTAGCTTCAAAGGATCTTGGATGGCTTGAAAGTTCTTGAAGTAGGATCATGACACAAAAACAAGTTCAAGTAAGATTTTTACTCGAATTAAGATAGTTTATAGTTATAGAAATTGAATCAAAGTTTGAATATGAATATTACCTTGAATAAGAAAGATAACCTACTGTATATAACAAAGGTTTCTTGATCTTAGATGATTACTTGGAATGGATTAGAAAGCTTGGAAGTAAATTAGTAAACTTGAAGGGATTTTTGAAGTGTTCTTGAAGTGTTCTTCCTATGATGATTATAGCTTGATTCTTGAAGTGATTTTTGATGAAGATGATGATTAACTACTGGAAAAATACGTTCATAATAGTGTGTGTGTGTGTTGAGAGAGAATTAGAAAGAGAATTGGAAGTGAAATGGAGTGAATGATGAGTGGTAATTGGTGAGTGGTGAGTGGGGTTAAAAGGAGTTCTAGTTAGTTGACTAGCTCATGGTAGAATTTAAAATTGATTAGTCATACATGACATAATCAAGAGTGGAATCCCATGCTAGTTCCTATTGGTATATACCTATAGTAAGTACGTTTTGAAGCTGTGTATAATACGGGTAAGAATACGACTAGAATTCTTGATGAAAGAAAAGAATGGGAAAGTAACTGTAACCATTTTCATTAAGTATGAGTGTTTTGATATATGTCTTGAAGTCTTCCAAAAGTATTTTAATACATCTAAATACACTACATGTATATACATTTTAACTGAGTCGTTAAGTCATCGTTAGTCGTTACATGTAAGTGTTGTTTTGAAACCTTTAAGTTAACGATCTCAATTAATGTTGTTAACCCATTGTTTATTATTTCTAATTAGATGTTAAATTATTATATTATCATGATATTATGATATATTAATATATCTTAATATGAGACATATACATTTAAATGTCGTTACAACGATAATCGTTACATATATGTCTCGTTTCGAAATCCTTAAGTTAGTAGTCTTATTTATATGTATATAACTCATTGTTAATATACTTATGGAGATACTTACTTATCATAATCTCATGTTAACCATATGTATATCCATATATATATCGTCATGTCATTTTTACAAGTTTTAACGTTCGTGAATCGCCGGTCAACTTGGGTGGTCAATTGTCTATATGAAACATATTTCAATTAATCAAGCCTTAACAAGTTTGATTGCTTAACATGTTGGAAACATTTAATCATGTAAATATCAATCTCAATTAATATATATAAACATGGAAAAGTTCGGGTCACTACAGTACCTACCCGTTAAATAAATTTCGTCCCGAAATTTTAAGCTGTTGAAGGTGTTGACGAATCTTCTGGAAATAGATGCGGGTATTTCTTCTTCATCTGATCTTCACGCTCCCAGGTGAACTCGGGTCCTCTACGAGCATTCCATCGAACCTTAACAATTAGTATCTTGTTTTGCCTAAGTATTTTAACCTCACGATCCATTATTTCGACGAGTTCTTCGATGAATTGAAGTTTTTTGTTGATTTGGATTTCATCTAACGGAATAGTGAGATCTTCTTTAGCAAAACATTTCTTCAAATTCGAGACGTGGAAAGTGTTATGTACAGCCGCGAGTTGTTGAGGTAACTCAAGTCGGTAAGCTACTGGTCTGACACGATCAATAATCTTGAATGGTCCAATATACCTTGGATTTAATTTCCCTCGTTTACCAAATCGAACAATGCCTTTCCAAGGTGCAACTTTAAGCATGACCATCTCTCCAATTTCAAATTCTATATCTTTTCTTTTAATGTCAGCGTAGCTCTTTTGTTGACTTTGGGCGGTTTTCAACCGTTGTTGAATTTGGATGATCTTCTCGGTAGTTTCTTGTATAATCTCCGGACCCGTAATCTGTCTATCCCCCACTTCACTCCAACAAATCGGAGACCTGCACTTTCTACCATAAAGTGCTTCAAACGGCGCCATCTCAATGCTTGAATGGTAGCTGTTGTTGTAGGAAAATTCTGCTAACGGTAGATGTCGATCCCAACTGTTTCCAAAATCAATAACGCATGCTCGTAGCATGTATTCAAGCGTTTGTATCGTCCTTTCGCTCTGCCCATCATTTTGTGGATGATAGGCAGTACTCATGTCTAGACGAGTTCCTAATGCTTGCTGTAATGTCTGCCAGAATCTTGAAATAAATCTGCCATCCCTATCAGAGATAATAGAGATTGGTATTCCATGTCTGGAGACGACTTCCTTCAAATACAGTCGTGCTAACTTCTCCATCTTGTCATCTTCTCTTATTGGCAGGAAGTGTGCTGATTTGGTGAGACGATCAACTATTACCCAAATAGTATCAAAACCACTTGCAGTCCTTGGCAATTTAGTGATGAAATCCATGGTAATGTTTTCCCATTTCCATTCTGGGATTTCGGGTTGTTGAAGTAGACCTGATGGTTTCTGATGCTCAGCTTTGACCTTAGAACACGTCAAACATTCTCCTACGTATTTAGCAACATCGGCTTTCATACCCGGCCACCAAAAATGTTTCTTGAGATCCTTGTACATCTTCCCCGTTCCAGGATGTATTGAGTATCTGGTTTTATGAGCTTCTCTAAGTACCATTTCTCTCATATCTCCAAATTTTGGTACCCAAATCCTCTCAGCCCTATACCGGGTTTCGTCTTCCCGAATATTAAGATGCTTCTCCGATCCTTTGGGTATTTCATCCTTTAAATTTCCCTCTTTTAAAACTCCTTGTTGCGCCTCCTTTATTTGAGTAGTAAGGTTATTATGAATCATTATATTCATAGATTTTACTCGAATGGGTTCTCTGTCCTTCCTGCTCAAGGCATCGGCTACCACATTTGCCTTCCCCGGGTGGTAACGAATCTCAAAGTCGTAATCATTCAACAATTCAATCCACCTACGCTGCCTCATATTCAGTTGTTTCTGATTAAATATGTGTTGAAGACTTTTGTGGTCGGTATATATAATACTTTTGACCCCATATAAGTAGTGCCTCCAAGTCTTTAATGCAAAAACAACCGAGCCTAATTCCAAATCATGCGTCGTATAATTTTGCTCGTGAATCTTCAATTGTCTAGACGCATAAGCAATCACCTTCGTTCGTTGCATTAATACACAACCGAGACCTTGCTTTGATGCGTCACAATAAATCACAAAATCATCATTCCCTTCAGGCAATGACAATATAGTTGCCGTAGTTAGCTTTTTCTTCAATAACTGAAACGCTTTCTCTTGTTCATCATTCCATTCAAATTTCTTCCCTTTATGCGTTAATGCAGTCAAGGGTTTTGCTATTCTGGAAAAGTCTTGGATGAACCTTCTGTAGTAACCAGCTAGTCCTAAAAACTGGCGTATGTGTTTTGGAGTTTTCGGGGTTTCCCACTTTTCAACAGTTTCTATCTTTGCCGGATCCACCTTAATACCTTTTTTGTTCACTATGTGACCGAGGAATTGAACTTCTTCCAACCAAAATGCACACTTTGAAAACTTAGCGTACAATTCTTCCTTCCTCAATACTTCTAACACCTTTCTCAAATGTTCACCGTGTTCTTGGTCATTCTTTGAGTAAATAAGTATGTCATCAATGAAAACAATGACAAACTTGTCAAGGTATGGTCCACACACTCGGTTCATAAGGTCCATGAACACAGCTGGTGCATTAGTTAAACCAAATGGCATGACCATAAACTCGTAATGATCGTAACGTGTTCTGAAAGCAGTCTTTGGAATATCATCTTCTTTCACCCGCATTTGATGATACTCGGAACGTAAGTCAATCTTTGAATAAACAGACGAGCCTTGTAGTTGATCAAATAAGTCGTCGATTCTCGGTAGTGGGTAGCAGTTCTTGATGGTAAGTTTGTTCAACTCTCGGTAGTCGATACACAACCTGAATGTACCATCTTTCTTCTTGACAAACAAAACAGGAGCTCCCCACGGTGATGTGCTTGGTCGAATGAAACCACGCTCTAAAAGTTCTTGTAATTGGCTTTGCAGTTCTTTCATCTCGCTGGGTGCGAGTCTGTAAGGAGCACGAGCTATTGGTGCAGCTCCTGGTACAAGATCTATTTGAAATTCAACGGATCGATGTGGGGGTAATCCCGGTAATTCTTTCGGAAATACATCGGGAAATTCTTTTGCAATGGGAACATCATTGATGCTCTTTTCTTCAGTTTGTACTTTCTCGACGTGTGCTAGAATAGCAAAGCAACCTTTTCTTATTAGTTTTTGTTCCTTCAAATTACTAATAAGATGTAGCTTCGTGTTGCCCTTTTCTCCGTACACCATTAAGGGTTTTCCTTTTTCTCGTATAATACGAATTGCATTTTTGTAACAAACGATCTCTGCTTTCACTTCTTTCAACCAGTCCGTACCGATTATCACATCAAAACTCCCTAACTCTACTGGTATCAAATCAATCTTAAATGTTTCGCTAACCAGTTTAATTTCTCGATTCCGACATATATTATCTGCTGAAATTAATTTACCATTTGCTAATTCGAGTAAAAATTTACTATCCAAAGGCGTCAATGGACAACTTAATTTAGCCCAAAAATCTCTACTCATATAGCTTCTATCCGCACCCGAATCAAATAAAACGTAAGCAGATTTATTGTCAATAAGAAACGTACCCGTAACAAGCTCCGGGTCTTCCTGTGCCTCTGCCGCATTAATATTGAAAACTCTTCCGCGGCCTTGTCCATTCATGTTTTCCTGGTTCGGGCAATTTCTAATAATGTGGCCCGGTTTTCCACATTTATAACAAACTACATTGGCATAACTTGCTCCGACACTACTTGCTCCGCCATTACTCGTTCCGACACCATTTGTTCCTTTCGTTCTGTTAACCCCTGGTCCGTAGACCTCACACTTCGCCGCGCTATGACCGTTTCTTTTACACTTGTTGCAAAATTTGGTGCAGAACCCCGAGTGATACTTTTCACACCTTTGGCATTGCTGCTTCTGATTGTTGTTGTTGTTACGGTTATTATTGTTGTTGGGATGATTGTTGTAGTTGCTGTTGTTGTTGTTGTTGTTGTTGTTGTTGTTGTTGTTGTTGTTGTTGTTGTTGGGCCGTTTGTTGTAGTTGCGATTGATGTTGCGATTGTTGGGATAATTGTTGCGATTATTATTGTAATTGCTGTTGTTGTTGTATTGGTGATTCTTATCACCGTTTTCCTCCCACTTTCTTTTGACTTGCTTCACATTGGCCTCTTCAGCAGTCTGTTCTTTAATTCTTTCTTCAATCTAGTTCACTAGTTTGTGAGCCATTCTACATGTCTGTTGTATGGAGGCGGGCTCGTGTGAACTTATATCTTCTTGGATTCTTTCCGGTAATCCTTTCACAAACGCGTCGATCTTCTCTTCCTCATCTTCGAATGCTCCCGGACACAATAGGCACAATTCTGTGAATCATCTTTCGTACGTGGTAATATCAAATCCTTGGGTTCGTAACCCTCTAAGTTCTGTCTTGAGCTTATTGACCTCGGTTCTGGGACGGTACTTCTCGTTCATCAAGTGCTTGAATGCTGACCACGGTAGTGCGTACGCATCATCTTGTCCCACTTGCTCTAGATAGGTATTCCACCATGTTAACGCAGAACCTGTGAAGGTATGCGTAGTGTACTTCACTTTGTCCTCTTCAGTACACTTACTTATGGCAAACACCGATTCGACCTTCTCGGTCCACCGTTTCAATCCGATCGGTCCTTCGGTCCCATCAAATTCCAAAGGTTTGCAGGCAGTGAATTCTTTGTAGGTGCATCCTACACGATTTCCTGTACTGCTAGATCCAAGGTTATTGTTGGTATGTAGCGCAGCCTGTACTGCGGCTATGTTTGAAGCTAGAAAAGTACGGAATTCCTCTTCATTCATATTCACGGTGTGTCGAGTAGTCGGTGCCATTTCCTTCAAAATAGTCAAATGGAACAAGTTAATCATACAGAATATTAAGAGTAGTTAATAGTATTTCGTAGCATAATATGAACTCATTTATAAAAGCTTTTTCTTCATATTAGCGTTTTATAAGTTTAAATTCGGGTAGTACCTACCCGTTAAGTTCATACTTAGTAGCTAATATACAATTCAACTACTACAATTCTATATGAAAAACTGATTATAATAATATTTCGCGTTCAAACTTTTATACAATATTTTACATACTTATAATACCGCTTATTTTACATAAAGCATGAAATATAGCACACAATTACTTTGATACAAGATAGTTGTGAAGATAATTCTAGCTAGTACACAAGTCGTTCAGCAAAGGCAATAAAGACACGTAATTCATACGTCCAGAAACAAGTCATGCATTCTGGTTTTACTAGGACTACTTCCCATCCTTGGTATTGTGGAACATAACCGTTATGGCCGTTGATAAGACAGCGTGTTGTAACGTCGTCAAAGGGACGAGGGTTACGTAATGTCCAACAGTCCCGTAACAATATAAAAACCTCATTTCTTACCCCAATTACCGACTCCGTCACTTGTGGGAACGTTTTGTTTAATAGTTGTAGCCCAATGTTCTTGTTCTCACTTTGGTGAGAAGCGAACATTACTAATCCGTAAGCATAACATGCTTCTTTATGTTGCATGTTAGCCGCTTTTTCTAAATCACGAAGTCCAATATTCGGATATATTGAGTCAAAATAATTTCTTAACCCATTGCGTAAAATAGCATTTGGGTTCCCCGCAATATATGCGTCAAAGTAAACACATCGTAACTTATGGATTTTCCAATGTGATATCCCCCATCTTTCGAACGAAAGCCTTTTATAAACCAAGGCATTCTTGGAACATTCTTCGAATGTCTTACAAACTGATCTCGCCTTAAATAGTTGTGCCGAAGAATTCTGACCGACTCTAGACAAGATTTCATCAATCATGTCTCCGGGTAGGTCTCTTAAAATATTGGGTTGTCTATCCATTTTGTGTTTTTATACTGTAAAATAGACAAGAGTTAGATTCATAAAAAAAAATACTTTTTAATACAAGCAATTTTTACATATATCATAAAGCATAAGCACACTATATTACATATATTACACCACACGAATACAACTATCTTATTCCGACTCGCTTGTTTCTTCTTCTTCGGTTTTGGTTCGTTTTGCCAAGTTTCTAGGGATATATGATGTTCCCCTAATACGAGCCATCGTTTTCCACATTGGTTTAGAAAAACCTGGTGGTTTCGAGGTTCCCGGGTCATTGTTACAACTTAAGGACTTCGGGGTTGACGATACATATAAAGTTCATCGGGGTTGGAATTAGATTTCTCTATTTTTATACCCTTTCCCTTATTATTTTCTTTTACCTTTTTAAATTCAGTTGGGGTAATTTCTATAACATCATCGGAATTCTCGTCGGAATCCGATTCATCGGAGAATTGGTAATCCTCCCAATATTTTGCTTCCTTGGCGGAAACACCATTGACCATAATTAACCTTGGTTGGTTGTTTGAGGATTTTCTTTTACTTAACCATTTTATTATTTCCCCCACCGGTTCTATTTCTTCATCCGGTTCCGATTCTTCTTCCGGTTCCGATTCTTCTTCCGGTTCCGACTCTTCTTCCGGTTCCTCTTCGAGAACTTGTGAATCAGTCCACGAATCATTCCAATTTACATTTGACTCTTCATTATTATTAGGTGAGTCAATGGGACTTGTTCTAGAGGTAGACATCTATCACATAATATCAAACGCGTTAAGAGATTAATATATCACATAATATTCACATGTTAAAAATATATAGTTTCCAACAAAATTTGTTAAGCAATCATTTTTCAAGTAAACACGGTCGAAGTCCAGACTCACTAATGCATCCTAACAAACTCGATAAGACACACTAATGCAAAATTCTGGTTCTCTAAGACCAACGCTCGGATACTAACTGAAATGTCCCGTAACAATATTATTGATTAAAAACGTTCCATATTAATTGATTTCGTTGCGAGGTTTTGACCTCTATATGAGACGTTTTTCAAAGACTGCATTCATTTTTAAAACAAACCATAACCTTTATTTTATAAATGAAGGTTTAAAAAGCTTTACGTAGATTATCAAATAATGATAATCTAAAATATCCTGTTTACACACGACCATTACATAATGGTTTACAATACAAATATGTTACATCGAAATCAGTTTCTTGAATGCAGTTTTTACACAATATCATACAAACATGGACTCCAAATCTTGTCTTTATTTTAGTATGCAACAGCGGAAGCTCTTAATATTCACCTGAGAATAAACATGCTTTAAACGTCAACAAAAATGTTGGTGAGTTATAGGTTTAACCTATATATATCAAATCGTAACAATAGACCACAAGATTTCATATTTCAATACACATCCCATACATAGAGATAAAAATCATTCATATGGTGAACACCTGGTAACCGACATTAACAAGATGCATATATAAGAATATCCCCATCATTCCGGGACACCCTTCGGATATGATATAAATTTCGAAGTACTAAAGCATCCGGTACTTTGGATGAGGTTTGTTAGGCCCAATAGATCTATCTTTAGGATTCGCGTCAATTAGGGTGTCTGTTCCCTATTTTGTAAATCATTTATAAAACCTGCATGTATTCTCATCCCAAAAAAATTAGATTTTAAAAGTGGGACTATAACTCACTTTCACAGATTTTTACTTCGTCGAGAAGTAAGACTTGGCCACTGTTGATTCACGAACCTATAACAATATATACCTGTATATTAAAGTATGTTCAAAATATATTTACAACACTTTTAATATATTTTGATGTTTTATGTTTATTAAGTCAGCTGTCCTCGTTAGTAACCTACAACTAGTTGTCCACAGTTAGATGTACAGAAATAAATCGATAAATATTATCTTGAATCAATCCACGACCCAGTGTATACGTATCTCAGTATTGATCACAACTCAAACTATATATATTTTGGAATCAACCTCAACCCTGTATAGCTAACTCCAACATTCACATATAGAGTGTATATGGTTGTTCCGAAATATATATAGATGTGTCGACATGATAGGTCGAAACATTGTATACATGTCTATGGTATCTCAAGATTACATAATATACAATACAAATTGATTAAGTTATGGTTGGAATAGATTTGTTACCAATTTTCACGTAGCTAAAATGAGAAAAATTATTTAATCTTGTTTTACCCATAACTTCTTCATTTTAAATCCGTTTTGAGTGAATCAAATTGCTATGGTTTCATATTGAACTCTATTTTATGAATCTAAAAAGAAAAAGTATAGGTTTATAGTTGGAAAAATAAGTTACAAGTTATTTTTGTAAAGGTAGTCATTTCAGTCGAAAGAACGACGTCTAGATGACCATTTTAGAAAACATACTTCCACTTTGAGTTTAACCATAATTTTTGGATATAGTTTCATGTTCATAATAAAAATCATTTTCTCAGAATAACAACTTCTAAATCAAAATTTATCATAGTTTTTAATTAACTAACCCAAAACAGCCCGCGGTGTTACTACGACGGCGTAAATCCGGTTTTACGGTGTTTTTCGTGTTTCCAGGTTTTAAATCATTAAGTTAGCATATCATATAGATATAGAACTTGTGTTTAGTTAATTTTAAAAGTCAAGTTAGAAGGATTAACTTTTGTTTGCGAACAAGTTTAGAATTAACTAAACTATGTTCTAGTGATTACGAGTTTAAACCTTTGAATAAGATAGTTTTATATATATGAATCAAATGATGTTATGAACATCATTACTACCTCAAGTTTAGTAGGTAAACCTACTGGAAGTGACAAGAAATGATCTAGCTTCAAAGGATCTTGGATGGCTTGAAAGTTCTTGAAGTAGGATCATGACACAAAAACAAGTTCAAGTAAGATTTTTACTCGAATTAAGATAGTTTATAGTTATAGAAATTGAATCAAAGTTTGAATATGAATATTACCTTGAATAAGAAAGATAACCTACTGTATATAACAAAGGTTTCTTGATCTTAGATGATTACTTGGAATGGATTAGAAAGCTTGGAAGTAAATTAGTAAACTTGAAGGGATTTTTGAAGTGTTCTTGAAGTGTTCTTCCTATGATGATTATAGCTTGATTCTTGATGTGATTTTTGATGAAGATGATGATTAAATACTGGAAAAATACGTTCATAATAGTGCGTGTGTGTGTTGAGAGAGAATTAGAAAGAGAATTGGAAGTGAAATGGAGTGAATGATGAGTGGTAATTGGTGAGTGGTGAGTGAGGTTAAAAGGAGTTCTAGTTAGTTGACTAGCTCATGGTAGAAGTTAAAATTGATTAGTCATACATGACATAATCAAGAGTGGAATCCCATGCTAGTTCCTATTGGTATATACCCATAGTAAGTACGTTTTGAAGCTGTGTATAATACGGGTAAGAATACAACTAGAATTCTTGATGAAAGAAAAGAATGGGAAAGTAACTGTAACCATTTTCGTTAAGTATGAGTGTTTTGATATATGTCTTGAAGTCTTCCAAAAGTATTTTAATACATCTAAATACACTACATGTATATACATTTTAACTGAGTCGTTAAGTCATCGTTAGTCGTTACATGTAAGTGTTGTTTTGAAACCTTTAAGTTAACGATCTCAATTAATGTTGTTAACCCATTGTTTATTATATCTAATGAGATGTTAAATTATTATATTATCATGATATTATGATATATTAATATATCTTAATATGATTTATATACATTTAAATGTCGTTACAACGATAATCGTTACATATATGTCTCGTTTCAAAATCCTTAAGTTAGTAGTCTTGTTTATATGTATATAACTCATTGTTAATATACTTATGGAGATATTTACTTATCATAATCTCATGTTAACCATATGTATATCCATATATATATTGTCATGTCGTTTTTACAAGTTTTAACGTTCGTGAACCGGTCAACTTGGGTGGTCAATTGTCTATATGAAACATATTTCAATTAATCAAGCCTTAACAAGTTTGATTGCTTAACATGTTGGAAACATTTAATCATGTAAATATCAATCTCAATTAATATATATAAACATGGAAAAGTTCGGGTCACTACAATTTATATATTTATCAATATTCATAGTTGTAATTGAACACACACACACACATATATATATATATATATATATATATATATATATATATATATATATATATATATATATATATATAAATTTATTAGTTATATTATTTTTATGTTAATATTATATATATATATATATATATATATATATATATATATATATATATATATATATATATATATATATATATATATATATGTTTTATATGTTCATTTTGTTTATAAATATTAGATTTTTTTTATGTTATATGTGTTAGATATGTATATTTATGTATGTAGTTAGTTTGTTTATCAAAACAGTAGTTCTATTATACAAAATTAATATTAGTTAATAATACACATATGTTAATAATAACCCTATTAGTGATAGTAACAATGATATTAATAATAGTACTTGTAAAAATATTAATTTTACTGTTTATGATAATTGTGATATTAATGATTTACTAATAATAATAATAATAACTTTCTTTAAAAATGATAATACTAATAAAAATAATGATATTGTTATTATTGATACATATGTTTAATAATAAACATAATAATACTATTAGTTACAAAAGTGTTACTAATACTAATATTAATAAAATTAATGATAACTAATAATAATAATAATAATAATAATAATAATAATAATAATAATAATAATAATAATAATAATAATAATAATAATAATAATAATAATAATAATCCTAATCATAATTATAATAATAACAAAAATACAACTATTAGTGATAATAATAATAATTCTCATACTTGTATTTATAATCATATTACATGAGAATTTTATCATAATACGTATATTAATAATAATGATGTTAATAACTATAATAATAATAATAATAATAATAATAATAATAATAATAATAATAATAATAATAATAATAATAATAATAATAATAATAATAATAATAATGATGCTATAATAATATCAAAACTTAATAATAGTACCACTAATAATATTACTTACAATAACAATAATAATTATAATAATAACAAATAATAATAATTATAATAATAATAAAAGAAATAAAAATAAAAGCTTTTTACCCTTTTAAAAACTGCTGTAAAAAGAATTGCTCCATACCAGGTTCGAACCCGTGACCTCTAGCACACCAAAAAACTCCCTAACCATCCAGTCTAGCTCGTTTTTCTGATTCATATTCAGTACAAAATATATTAACCCGTCTGTTTTCCTTTTCCCCTCTTTCTTCTTCCTCATTTTAATTCTCAATCGACCAGAAATCGTACCCAGGTTAACACAGCTAGTTCTTTTGGTTTTAAGACCCTCAATCCAAACAGAAACGACTACGACTCAGTTGACTTGGATTGTTTAACAGAGTCGTGTTCTTGAGTTCCATGAACTCAATGTTTGATTATGTTTTTAAGATCGTTTTAAAAGAAACTTTATACATGAAATAGATTGGAAATATTTCTTAGAAGCTTTTGGTAATCTTAATTTAACTTAACCCACAACCTATAGCTTGAATTCAATTGAAGAACATTTGTTTGACTTTTTAAATTATAACTTTGACTTCCAGAATTCGTGATCAATAAGAGGAATTGGAGCACTAAATTTTGCAGAATGATCAAATAAAAGATTCCTAATAATTCTACATTTATAGATTTTTAAAATTACATCGAATTCGAGCTTTTCATAATTCTAACCCACGACAGAGTACAGACCTGTACTCTTTATTTATATATTTTTTTTTTACAAAAAAAAAAATCGACAATGCAAACCTTATTAAAGTTATTTGTAACTGGTAATGAAAGAGGAGAATTAAGTGAATTGTTTTACATCTGAATTAATCAACTGATAGGTATAACGTGATATATGGACAGATTATTCGAGCCAAGGACTATCAAACAACAAAGCTATAAAGCAGATAGAAAAAGAAATAATAAAAAAAATGAATATGTAGTCGATCTCTTAACTGATTTTGTTTGTAATCTGGACAAGAATCGACATATAATATTTTCAAGGACAGAAATAAAGGATGATACTGATAGGAGAAGGAATCACACGTTATATATTAGTTTTTATTATATATCTGTATTCTAATTAATATTAATGACTAATAATTATATTAATAATAGACATCTAAATAAAATTAATACTGATTCCCTATATAACTGTATACACTACGTATATATATATTATGTATGTTTGTATATAACTATATATATATATATATATATATACATATATATATATATATATATATATATATATATATATATATATATATATATATATATATATATATATATATATCTATTATATTTATATATATATATATATATATATATATATATTCTTTTTTTATAGATTATAATTAATATTATTATTAAATACAACTATAATAATAATACTCTTAATATTATACATATTAATAATACAATTTATAATGGTATAATAGTAATAATAATGACAAACTACATGTAACAACTTTTTATGTTGATATATTAAAATTACTGATATCTTAATATTTATTTTAATGGAAGTATTAATAATAATATTGTAACCATATTTTGATTATAATTTCATATATTATAATTCACTAATCATGTAATAGTTTAATAATTGTTAAATAATATATAAAATTTAATATTTGTACCTTTTATATTATCATATGCATCTAATAATAAATATATACATAAATCATATGTTATATTTATAGATTAATAACAACTTGATTATTATATCGTTTATATTTTTATTTTTTTTTTCAATTTAGCTCTTACCATTTATCATATATTATTTCAAGTTATTATATATATATATATATATATATATATATATATATATATATATATATTTACAAACAATTGTTCGTGAATTTCGGGAATAGTCAAAGGTTAACTGAATTTGTGTAAATAGTTCAAAATTTTCAAGACTCGATTTAATAGACTTTGCTTATCATGTCGGAAACATATAAAGATTAAGTTTAAATTTGGTTGAAAATTTCCGGGTCGTCACAGTACCTACCCGTTAAAGAAATTTCATCCCGAAATTTGAGTGTGGTCATCATGGCTAACGATAAAAATGTTTTCATGACGAATATGGTTTGGAGAAATGGAGTTTTATCACCACTGAAAAAATGGGTAAGACAATTCAATAACTCGAAGCGTACGAATGAAGCTATCGCTAAATAGTGAAATAAAGAAATAGAGATTCGTCTTATCTTTTGACGTAGTCACTTTTGAATTTAGAAAGTAAGGTGCATCTTAACTTTTGACGTTGTCTTGGTTGAATTCCGGAATTCAAGGGATTTAAAGAAAATCTTCGAAATCTAAAAGATTTGATTCTTCGGCGAATAAGGAAATTAAGATCTTTATAATTAAATACGGTGATCTGCCTCGATTGCTCTGTCTGATATTTCCATTATAAATAAAACTTTTTCCGTCCCATTAGTTTCACCATTCCTATACTTTCTTTCTTAGTTCATATATCCCAAAAGATTGTGAAAATGCTTAATCCAGTTCTGATCTTTGTCCTTATTCTTACTATCATAACAATCATTCTCCTTTTCCAACTTCTACTGGAGGAATCTGTTTTCTTCTACTTCGCCCTTGGGGTTATAGTGTTTTTAATTCTCCCGTGTCTTTATGTTGTGATAAACATTGACATACACGGTTTGTAATTTCGGTGTTGTTGTTGGGCTTTATATTTTCCCCTATATATTGGAGCTTCATACTTTTGTTTTCCCTTCCCGACTTTAAGTCAAGCGAATAATGGTCCAGAATTCGTAGGTATAGAGTTTCGAATGAACTTAATGTTCTAAACAAGAAAGAACGTAATAGCACGATTTGATTTGTCAAAATACCAGAATCACTGAGGATAGAACTATCAAGAATATATTTTCTTGATATGTCCAGAAGTTAAGCAGAATGAAAGAGTTATGTAACATGACACATGATGATGGTATAGTCTGTGAATTATCATGTTTCATTAGAACTTCCAGCATGACTTACTGTAATATAATCGCGTTGGCCAAGTGTCATTATATTATACTAATCCATGCTCAAATTCTTAACACTTCTCCAGAATTCATTCGTAATTATACTTAGGTTTTACAGAAGTTTTCAATATAATGTAATACAGATAGCACGAAGAGGTATATAATTTCAGACGAGAATATTTATGAAAATATCCTCAGAAATATCGAGAATATTTATGATGATATTTTGGAATTTCTATGTTCGAAGGTTGATGAAGAAAGATTTTCCGCAAGATTTTAACATGAGTAAGGAGCAAGATATTCGTTGAAGGTTTCATCGGATCCAGAATTACCTGGATTCTTTGAATATAGGGTTTGGTCCTTGTATTTGTCCTTGGTCTCCTTCATGGTTAGCTCAATCCGTTTTTCAGTACTAAATTTTCTATCGAGCGTTCCCAACATTCCATTCTTTATTATCGAACTTTTGGCCATTTAGACCATCTACAACATGCTGCTTCGTCAGCATTTTCAAAGTTAACGGATCTGGATTATCGGTTATCAAACCGAGGGTTTTCAAGAATATTGAAGGTTTTTAGATGATTAAACGCTGATTGTGATCGTCAAGATACAAAGGATGTTTAAGATGAAATCAAGTGGCAAACTTGAAGAATTATTTAGTTTCATATGTTATAATCAGTATTTTAATTCATTTTAATTGTCCAATATTAGTAGCCCACAGTTGATAATCCACAGTTAACAGTCCAATAATTCATATATAGCTTAATATATAATATTCGAATTAATTAATACGTATCGTGACCCGTGTACATGTCTCAGACTTGATCACAACTCAAAGTATATATATTATTGTAGAATCAACCTCAACCCGGTATAGCGAACTCTTGCATTACAGCATATAGAGTGTCTATGGTTATTCCAAATAATATATATAGATGCGTCGATATGATATGTTAAAACCTTGTATACGTGTCCCGATATTTAAAGTGCGTAAAATAAATAACAGAAATTAAATGACGATAAATAAAATTGCGAGAATATAAATTGCGATAAATAAAATGTAATCAGTTACCTAGGAACAGTTAGCGTGGATTCTTAACAAAATTCTTCTCATAGTTAAATTGTTTGTTTCTAACAAATTTTATTTTATCCAATATTTTCTTCATTATGCCACTTGTTGGATTCTGATAGATCAAAATCCAAATATGAAATTGAATGAAAATGGTTATTCTGTGGTGAACGGATCCGTATATCTGTGGATGTAAGTATGATAGTAAATGACTGTTGAATCAGATTTGAAGAATGTACAGTGTAAGTTATTAATGTGAAATCTAAATATTCCTCGGGTATTACCTACCCGTTAAAATATTTTTACCATTAACAGTTTGTACGAAAGAATTTTTCATTACAATCTTTATGAAAATATACTTACATATATATATTTTTTTCAGATGTAATCATGGATTTAATGAGTTAATATAATATTAAACTCATTTGATTTACCGTTAGAACTAGAATACATAATCTCTAAAACATTAGAGATTACATAATCATCATGAAGAACGAAGATAATTGATGTAGAACGATACGTAGAACGATACGTAGAACGATGATTATACTCGAGGTAAAGAATGAGATGTTGAGACGTGGGTTGTTGATACTTGAGTTGTTGGTGGTACTGGTTATGCTGCTGATGGTACTGTTGGTGTCAGGGATGTTGTTGAAGCTGGTACGTTTTGCACCATGTTTTCCAAATTGATTACTCGAGCGCGAAGTTCGTTGACTTCTTCTATTATTCCGGGATGATTGTCGGTTGGAACGAGCGGATGAATAAGGTTTAGAATTTGAGATAGTATTTAATCGTGACGAGATATTCTGGAAATGAGAGAGAAAATGGTATTTCGAATAGGCTCGCCGGTAAGTGCTTCAGATTCATCGCAAAGAGGTGAATTTGGTCGATGAAAAGGATCATCTTATTCTTGTCTCCAATGATTAAGTAGACTACGAACCCATCAGATGAATTGGGGATGGCTGATTGGTTGATTCATTCTGGTGACGCTGCTTTCGGAGCTTAGGTGAACATCTATGTCGGAATAGCTGTCGGAATAACTATCGGAATAGCTATCGAAATCTGAGGGACTCGAACTGGTTGAGGGATTCATCTCGTACGATCAGATGAAAGATTTTCGATAAGAAATAGGTTATAGGATGTAGATTAGTACTCTACAATACATAATTTACATATGCATATATAATACTAAAATCCCATAAGTTACGGAGGAATCTACGGAAACTGTCAGGAAAAGTCTCCAGTAACAGATACGCTAAGATATGAATTTTTTCTATACACTATTTATGCAGTCAATGCAGTAAGATGTGTCTAGACTAAGAATGATAAGCAGGTAATTTTCTAAGGATGAATAGCAGATGATTTCTGACTAGAAATGATAAGCAAAACTTTTGATATGCAGACACGATCGAAGTCTAGACTCACTAATGCATCTAAACAACTATCAGTTAGACACACTAATGCAAGACCTGGTTCACTAAGACCACCGCTCTGATACCAACTGTGATGACCCATCCTAATCCACCTGGACGAAGTCTTCAACAACTGGTTCCATTGCGAGGTACATACCTCTATATGTCTTGAACGACTCCATGTAATATCTTTAAAATGAGCAAATGCATAGCGGAAGACTTAATTCGTACCTGAGAATAAACATGCTTAAAAGTGTCAACCAAAAGGTTGGTGAGTTCATTGGTTTATCATAACAATCATTTCAATATATTAATAGACCACAAGATTTCCATTTATAAATATATGTACACTCGCAAGTGTATAAAACCGTTCTGCTTATATTGAGGCCTCAGTAACCAACCTTAACAATAATATAATAAGTCATCTTCGTAAAGATGGATACGTACACTCGCAACTGTATAAATAATCCTCGAAGTACTAAACATCCGCCCACTAGCTCTTATGTCTAGTGCAGCCTACAGGATAGGGGTGTTAAGCCCGATAGATCTATCTTTAGGATTCGCGCTCACATGCTATTATAACATGTAACTAAATTACCTAGCACATCAATCCGCAGAATTATCATTTTTGATCACTTGTCTCTATTTCGTAAAGCATTTATAAAAGCAGCGCATGTATTCTCAGCCCAAAAATATATGTTGCAAAAGCAATTAAAAAGAGAGCAAATGAAACTCACCATACTGTATTTTGTAGTAAAAATACATATGACGTCATTGAACAAGTATAGGGTTGGCCTCCGATTCACGAACCTATATCATTTATATATTTATTAATATTCATAGTTGTAATTGAACACATATATATATATAAATTTATTAGTTATATTATTTTTATGTTAATAATATATATATATATATATATATATATATATATATATATATATGTTTTATATGTTCATTTTGTTTATAAATATTAGATTTTTTTATGTTATATGTGTTAGATATGTATATTTATGTATGTAGTTAGTTTGTTTATCAAAACAATAGTTCTATTATACAAAATTAATATTAGTTAATAATACACATATGTTAATAATAACCCTATTAGTGATAGTAACAATGATATTAATAATAGTACTTGTAAAAATATTAATTTTACTGTTTATGATAATTGTGATATTAATGATTTACTAATAATAATAATAATAACTTTCTTTAAAAATGATAATACTAATAAAAATAATGATATTGTTATTATTGATTTTTTTTTTCCAGCAAAGATGAAACCATTCCATAAAAACACACTTCGTCAAAATGATGAAGGCAACGATTACAAAAAAAAATAAAAAAAAAATCACTCGGCTTTTACATATAATTATTGAAAATTAAGCCGAGAGACATAAAATACCGGGATTATTTTCCCACACATAAAATTGATGGCTAAATCATAATTTAAAAAACGAAGCCCACAAGAATACTTTGAATTTGACTTGGCGAACAATAGATTTCCAACAAGTGTAATTTCCGTTGAAGATGAAATCGTTTCTTGCTAACCATATTGTCCAGATAGTAGCCGGCCCGATCAATCTCCAAAATTTCTTGTCGCCAATCCCCATACCGTAGAACCAATCGGCCGAAAATTCTAGGATTGATTTCGGAATGATCCACCTTATGTTCCACCATTTAAAGAGGGCGGACCATATATTAAAAGACCACGAACAATGAATAAGCAAATGTTCCACGGTTTCGGCCTCTTTTTCGCACCATACGCACAACGAAGAATGAGAAGCCGGGAGGATGTGTCTTCGAATAAGAATATCCTTTACCGGAACACTACGTTTACATGCGAGCCAATGAAAAATAGCAATTTTGGACGGGACCCGGTTATTCCACACGAAACTTTTCCAATCCGGATTTGACGAATTATCCTTGATTACTAACAATCTCATAGCCTCGGGTACATTAAAAGAACCCGTCGATGAAGGCAGCCAAACTATCTCATCTTCGCCATCAGTGAGCCGAAAATTAGACAAAAGGCAAAGAAGTTCAGAAGCTTGATTATTGATATTGCCAGTCATAGGCTCATTTAAATAAAAAGTCCAACTACACTGACTGAGTGAGCAATTAACAGGCCATCGAAACTGGCTAACAGGGGCTGATTGAAATTCGCATAGCTCAAATAAAAAAGGGAAGCGATCACGTAGTTCAAAACTACCAACCCAATGGTCGTTCCAAAACGAGATTTGCGAGCCATTATGAAGATTCCATTTCCAACAATTAGGACCAACCACATTAACAAGGGATTCGTCCGAATGAAGACTAACGATATTTTTCCAAACCGAAGACATTTTGGAAGAGGAGATGGATGAAGCGTTATTACATACCTTCCCGAAAAAGGATCGGCCAAAAGAGGAGCACACAAGAGCCCTCCATACATGAGACTTATTCGAATTTAATTTTGCCCACCACTTGGCTAAAAGGACGAGATTTTTTGTTCGAAGAGGAGAGATGCCTAGACCCCCCGATTCAACCGGAAGGCAAACGGCTTCCCACTTAATTAAAGCCGTCTTCTTCTTTAAACAATCACCACCCCAAAGAAAATTACGACGAAAATTTTCCAATCGTTTAATGACCGAAGTGGGAGCTTTATAAAGTGCCATGAAATGAAGTGGGAGACTTGAAAGAACCGCTTTAACCATAACTAACCTTCCGCTGGTTTCTCCAAATGGAATTTAAAATAGGTGGTGAAACACTTTTGACCATCGTTTCTTGAATTGCTAGATAATGCACTTGAAAATGGTTGACTAAATCACCCACCATACGACCTTTATTTATGTTCCCTAGGCCGCGGGTGTTCCATGAGGCTAACCTCATGCTTTCGAGAGTGATTTTGGCAACTTTTCGGCCGCCAATTTATCCATGATACAATTGAATTTTATGGTTTCTTGCATGAAAGACTCACTTCCTTGATTACCAACATTATACTTTTGGTTTAAAGGTTCGGCAACAGAATGAGAACCATGATTCTCACACTTGTTTAGTCTCTTAGAAAAAGAAATCTCACTAACAGTATCAAATATAGGAAAATCAACAGCTTTTTCAATGATCTTTTGAGGGACTACAGAACTTGTAATATTATTAGCTATTATAATCTCACCCCTTTTACGAATTGCCCCACATTCTTTATTACAATCCCTATCACCACATGATCCATTATTAACTTCCTTTTGATGGTTGACAGTTGAATTATTTTTGAGGGATTAAGAGAGGTTATTGGGAACTGATGTTGTTTTATGAAAAGTCCCTGTATCACGACTACACACTGGCAAGGGAGGAAAATTTGAAATTCCTAAGTCAACTTTGCTATTTTGGGGGCAAGATTCCATGTCTAATTCTATAACTTTATTGACAAGGTCAAAGTTATCTATATCTGGGAAAGAAGCTAAGTTATTTTTGGAATTAGACAATAGAGATTTTGGAACTGCCAAACCTGAGGGGTCCTCTGTTGGTGAAAGAAAAGAACCACTATTTGTTTCTTTGCCTATTATGGATGAGGGAGGAGTGAGAGGCAGATTGTTGGTACCTGCAGACCCTTTAATAGATTCCTCGATAACGACTTCACCTTCTTAAATTCCGGTACCGGAATTATCAACTTCAACCTGATTCACATCAAGTGGTGATGATTCTGGTTGCACTTCTTCATAATTAGCACCATCATTACGGTTAATGGTCGATGAAGAATCAGAATTAGCACAACCTTGAATCACTAGATTGTGATCTTCAATTGCTTCATCCGAAACATCTTCCAAAACTGAAAAAACTTTTACCTCTTGGACCCAGATTCTGCATAATTCATTAGGAGATAAGCTAACGTTCACATAACATTGAATGGGTGCTGTGTCATTGATCTCTGCCATAACAAACAACGATTCAGCGTTCTTTAATTTCGAAGATTTCGGATTGACGTGAACCACTTGGCCGTCACATTCACCGACGATGAGATTTAAAGAGTCAATTGACGAACATTCAAACGGGCAACCTTTGATTTCTAATCTAGCAAATCTTGAGAACTTTCGGGCTCGTTTAATCATGGGTTGGACTAACAGGAATTCCAATTTACTTAAGGTTGGGCCCATTGTTAACCTTTTAAAACTTTCCTCATCATTACATTCAACTATAAACCCGTATATACCCCAAGTTGAAACGGATTTGATGGATATTTCGCGACTCCTTAACCAACAGAACAGTTTTTCAGAATTAATGGGTTCTCTGTCAATTATCAGGGCAGCTTTATCTAAACGTGACTTGATGTCCTGTTCAACTGTAAGTATGATTCTTGAATTGGGTTTTCCAGGTTTGTGTGTTTCATTATTGTGTTTCGTTTCCCCAACCACCAATTATGATTTTGCGTACCCCACAGTTAAAGCTTTACCAAAAAATTTTGCTCTGTTCATACCTGAAATAGCTTTTGTAGCAGAATCGACATCTAAATATTTGACAAAAATGTAAGTCCTTCCCTGTTTCCAAGCAAAACCTTTAATTGGTCCGAATATTTTGAAGGTGTGGTTGATGGAAGCAAGGCTAGTGGATTTTGAAAAGCCTCCGATGAATATAGTGTTTTTTCGAGAATGATGAATTTTTGCTCTTTAATTGTAAACTGGAATCTCTGTGATGATTGTAAGGTTGATTTGAAGATCTAACCTTGATTGGGATTGAATTTGGATATGAGGGTTTAAAAGGGTGATTGAATTTAGGTGCCATTCTGATGTTGTGCGAGGTGTATATAAAATAGCTTTATATTTTACAAGGAAATACTATTAAATACGATACAATTTTACACAAGATATTTATTTATTTATAGAATGGATATACTTAAACCTTGCTACAACACTTATAGGCAGTGTACCTAATCGTACAGTAGTGTAGTTTTTAGTAAGTCCGGTTCGTTCCACAGGGAAAATCTTTAAACAAAGCTTAACGCTATATTAGTTTACTTTTATAAAAATACAAATATATATATATATATATATATATATATATATATATATATATATATATATATATATATATATATATATAAGTAATATTATTATTATAAAGGGGGGTTTTTACCGTTTAATGACCGGTTTGTCGATTTTAAAACTTTAGTCGCAGTTAAAACCAAATGTAAAATAATAAATAAATACAAGACTTAATTTAAAGCGTAAAGTAAATAACGATAATGAAATTGCGATAAATGAAAGTGCGATAAAATAAACTTGCGATAATTAAAAAGTACGATAATTAAAAGTGCAATTAAATACAATAATAATAAAAATGCGATAATTAGAAGTGCAATTAAATATAATAATAATAAAAATGCGATAATTAGAAGTGCAATTAAATATAAAATAAAGGAAATTAAATATGAAATAAAAGAATTATGCTTATTTAAACTTCCGTAATCATGATGTTTGACGTGTTGATTTTAGTTTTATGCCCATGGGTTAATTGTCCTTTGTCCTGGATTATTTAATATGTCCGTCTGGTTTTTGTCCATAACAGTCCATCAGTCATAAATATAAAGTGCGAGTGTCCTCGTCAAATTATCCTTATACCCGAAGTTAAATATTTCAACTAATTGGGGACTTAAACTGTAACAAGATTTTAATACTTTGTTTAATAATTACACCAGGATGTCGACTGAGTGTAACTCAAGGTTTTATACTTTGTTAATAATTATACCAAGTGTCCTTGTACATAATTTCACCCCTGTTTTAATAATTCTAGTGACTATTAATCCATTCCCGTGTCCGGTTAAATGAACGATTATTCGTACATATAAATACCCCGCCCATCGTGTTCGATCGAGTGTATGTGGTAATTTATGGGTACGTCCAATTATAAATCTTTATATTAACATTAACAAACTATGATTTAGTTAAACAAATATAAAGCCCATTAATAGCCCATAGTCTAATTTCCACAAGTGTCGTTCTTTTATCCAAACCCCAATTATGGTACAAAGCCCAATTACCCAATTTTAGTAATTAGCCCAACATCATGATTACTTCGTTTTAAATAAGCATAATAATAACTTAGCTACGAGACATTAAATTAAAAAGGTTGAACATAACTTTCAATGATTAAAAATAGCGTAGCATTACACGGACTGAATTTCGACTTACACCCTTACAACATTCGCTAACATACCCTTATTATTAGGATTAAAATTAAAATTAAAATTAAAATATAAATTATAAATATAAATATTACGTATATAGATATAGAGAGATTGAATTATGGATATTTTTTTACGATCAGAATGCGCGAGCTTTATAGGCAGTTTCAACATTTGGGGCTCCGCGACTCGCGTAATTTTTACACTGCAAACTCCGCAACTCGCGGAGTTTGCTTTTACAGCTCACACAAGTTTGGAGCCTTTCTTGCCGACGGTTTATAATATATTATATAATATATAAATAATTATAAGAATTATTTAAATATTATATTATATTTATGTGCATAGTTGACTTGTAATTTTTAGTCCGTTGCGTCGAGCGTTGAGAGTTGACTCTGGTCCCGGTTCCGGATTTTCGAACGTCCTTGCGTACAATTTAATATCTTGTACTTTGCGTTTTGAATCTTGTACTCTTGTAATTTCGAGACGTTTCTTATCAATAATTAGAACCTCTTTGATTGTATTTTGTACTTTTGAGTTTTTTGGTCGTTTGCGTCTTCAATTCGTCAAATCTGTCTTTTGTCTTCACCTTTTAATATTTAAACGAATATCACTTGTAAATAGAACAATTGCAACTAAAAGCTTGTCTTTCTTGAGGAATAATGCTATGAAATATATGTTCATTTTTAGCATTATCAAATATTCCCTCACTTGAGCGTTGCTTGTCCTCAAGCAATATAGTCTTGAAATACTAGAATCACTTCTTTATTCTTCACACTTTGTACATCAGTGATTTCTATACGGCGGTATAAACAATGGTAGTAACGATATGGTTTACAGTCCCACATGACTATAAAAATTTAGATCCATTAAGGAAATTGGATCTTTATGAAAACATTTGATCTTTTGAAAATTAAATCTAGTTTTTACCCTAGATAAGTTTTCCGGAATAACCCTTCACCGGTGTTTGCAAAATATTTTTGTGGGTTTGGTGGGTTTCATATTTGAAAATTTTAGCTCAAAACTTATGGTTTTGTGTCACCCACTTGCTAACCTTGTATTAGGAAAGCAACACGTCCAGTTTACTTGTCCCGTATATTACCTTTCGGTAAACTACCGTCCGTTTGTAAATGAAAGCGTTGAACAAGCAACTGTTAAGGCAATGTCCCCTGACATGCTTTTAATTATGGTCTATAACGTGTCGGACGCAATTACTATCCTTGGTAGGAGCAATAGTAAAGCTCACCCTTATGATTTTTTGGTCTGGCACAAGGTCCTGTCTTTGACCATGCTATGCAACCACCGTTCTTACGGTTGACACCCGATTTGGTTCAGGTGACCTAATGAATTCCAGGTGAATTCCTAGGATTTTACGTTCAATGGTAATGAACGCATTGAAAATGGGTTTTCAGAAAATAAATCGGTTTGTAATTTAATCAAAATATTTTCTCGTTCAAGCTCGAGTTTAGATATCATTGAATTCCATGAGTTTGAATTCTCAATCTTTAAGGTCAATCTCAAGGATTGAGTAATATCAGGCTTAAAAGCCGATTTTTGATCTTTTAAGGAGATTATCCTTTCTGGGGATCTGATTCATTAGTCTTATCCAGCTAATTTGCACGGTGCCCCCCCATTTTACGAGATAAATCTTTCTCATGGTTAGGATAAATCTGACCACTTGGCGACCCTGTTTAATGCTGAGGTCCGTGGATTTTCTGCTGATTTTAGTGATGACTTTTCTAGATTTTTCGTCAACCTACAGCTGGTCTGGACGACAACTTCCTGACCTAGATCAAGAAGCGCGTTTCTTTTTAGGAAGACTTTACTTCCTTTTAATGATGGAATTGATTCATCGTGTAGATCCATCTCTTCTTTTCTTTCATCGGGTAAAACAGTTAATTATCGTTCAAAACAAAAGTATTTTCAATTATTTGTTACAGAAATATGTGACATATGTTTAAAATATCTTGGTAAATTTTCCCACACTTGGCTTTTATTTTCCTTTTTATTGTCCTCTATTCCATTTTAAATGAATTTTAACATTTTGGTTTGTTTCTCAATTTATGTCCTTTCCAAGGTAACAATAATTTCGGTGTTAACACCTAGTTTTATCGTTCATAAATATGTATAAACATGATTTTGAGTTCATTTAATTGAAAATTTTGAAAAATTTTACTAGAATTGGGTAGTCAGTATATAAGACTAGGGCTGTTCTTTATTATCAGAGAGCACTAGATTCTAATACAACTACTGCTTTACTAGTATTTTTAATGGTAACCAAGTGTTTAAGATAAAAATTTTTAAAAATCCGAAAGAATTTAACCCCTTCCCACACTTAAGATCTTGCAATGCCCTCATTTGCAAGAAATCAGTAACAATTTAAATTATTGAGGGTGATTTGTGTGAAAATGATTAAATTTTACCAAAGTTTCCAAACATATTTGTGTTTGTGTTGAATAATAAATGGTGCATATCATTTGTTCATTCCGTCTTGTTGTTATATCACATTTATTTTGCATCTTGTCGTCAAAATTAGTTGCTTTTGCTGAACTTAATGTCAGTCTTTGAAAATGCGTTGTTTTACGCTGTTGTGTACATAAAATAAACTGCAAACATATATACATATTTTTGAAGTTTGGTATATTACCCCACATTCAAAAATTATTAAAATCTAATAATAAAATTTAGAAAATTATAAAAACTAATACAAATCCAACATAAGTATTAAATGTATCAACATTACAAATTATAAAATAAATAAAACTAAGTAGACTAGGGATGATACTGATACCAGTAGGGGTTCCATGCATAACCATATGTGTTATAAAATGCTTCGGCTGGGTTATACGTAGGATACGGTGGTTGGATCTCTATAGACCAGGGAGGGAATATGGGCGATGGAGTAGGAATATAGTTTCTACCTATATGTTGGCAATAAGCTATGATTTGGTTTTGATGAACTTGCCAATCTTCAAATGCTCTATGTCTAGCATTTTCATACTCTTGTGAAGCTATAAACCTTTGCATTTCTGCCATTTCATTTCCCCCTCCTACATTACCTTGCTGTTGGTTTCTCTCAACCTGTGGATGTCTACCATTATATCGTGCTGCGGCGTTATTTCGCCTCTTCAAAACTTTCGCACCATGGTGTACATTTAAACCTATTGTATCTCGGGGTTCTGGTTCTTCGATTAGTAATCCCCCCGACTTATATCCACACCGAGATATTCAGCAATCAAAGTAATAAATATACCACCTCCTATTATGCTATGCCGTCTCATCCCCCTAACCATAGCTGATAAATAATAACCCACACAATAAGGTATACTTACAGTGCTTTGTGGGTCTCGAATACACATGTGGTAAAACAAATCCTGTTCATTTACCTTTTCCTTGTTCTTACCTCGTTGTGTAATCGAATTGGCTAAAAACCTATGAATTACTCTTAATTCAGCTCTATCTATATCCAAATAAGAGTAATTTCCCCCTTTAAATCGGTGATGGCTAGTCATTTGACTCCATACACCATGCGTATCAAAATTTTCGTCTATCTTTCTAGCATTTAGTATCAACCTTCTACAATCGGCAGATGCTAACTCCTCAGGCGTATATATACGTAAAGCCTGAGCCATGTCTAGTAAAGACATGTGGTGCATCGAACCTCCTAACAAAAATCTAATAAAAGATCGATCGGTTAAACTAGCTACCCGATCATTTAATTCTATACTACACAACAATTCTTCACACCATACTTTATATACAGGTCTACGCATGTTGAATAACCGTACCCAATCGTTAAAAGTAGAATTACCATACCTCTGTGCAAGTAATTCCCTAATTGGCCCGGCCAATTCTACAGCTTCTAATGGTCCCCATTCTATGACCCTAGGTACTTCAACAGCTTTAGAATGAAGAGTATGCAAACTCCTTTGGTATTTTGGATAATCTATCCAAAGTCTATCAAATCTCAGGTTCGGGTGCAAATCTTCCAAGTGCATATTAGAAAATGTCATGACTGGATGAGGTATATCTTGTTTGTAGTAGTTATCCACCTCCTGTTGTTCCGCATTTTCAGCAGGAGCATTGCGAGTTTGGGATGAAGATTCACCCCTTTCAGTCTGCAAAACACATCAAACACAATTTTTGTGCATCCAAATATGCATTAGTGTTAGCAAAATCATCAATCAAAATAATTACAATGACATGATCAATTTATATCAAACTTAAGCTCATTTTCATATTTTCATCAAATTTACACTTTTTCAAATAAGCATATACGAAAATGTTCGCCAAGTTCATAAGCATTCAACTCAAATAACATGTCAAAATAATCATTACTAGCAATTAAACAAGTTTCAAATGGCATTATCTCTCAAAAATCAAGTTCATGAATTTTAGACTTAAAAAAGTCCACTTTAATTCTCAAAATCGTGCTTAGGCTCAAAGTTTGGATCATTTAACTACCTAAACATGTTACACTACTTAATTTAGCAACAATTCATGACAAAAATCGGCCATAACATGTTTATATCAAAAAGCCCCAAATTTGCTCAAGAACATAAACCCTAGATTACTCAAAATTTGAAGTTTAAGGCTTCTAATCATGTTAAATAGCATCAATCTAGGTTATATAAGCATAATACATAAGCAATTTAAGCATAATTACACTAAAAAGCATCAAAATCGAATTGGGGAAAAAATTGCTCAAGAACACTAATTTTCGGATAAAATGGTGTTTAGGTGTAGAAATTTACCGTTTTTCTTGAGTAATTCCTTGATAGCATCCTTCTCAACATGATTTTAGTAAAAGATTTGATGATTAACGGTGAAAAATTGTGAATTTGGGAGGTCTTTTTCGTGTATTTTCGGGTTTTATTTCGCAGAATTTGGTGTGGTAGTGTGCAACTGAGCTGTTCTTTACGTTTTTATTTTTTCTGTATTTTGGTCCCTTCGCGAGTCGCGGTGTTTGACCCTTCAAATTCCGCGAGTCGCGGAGTTTGTATTTTTTTTTTTTATATCTTATACTAACTAAAACAATTAAGTAATTAATTTTAAAATTTTGTTTCCCTTAAGCAATTTTTTTTTATATCTTATATGCAATAATCTGTTTCGATTGCTCTGTCAGATATTTCACTATAAATTCACCCCTTCGTTTCCTTATTTTCCACGACTCACACCTTCTATTCTTTCTCCCTTGATTGTTACTTTAAAGCATTCATCAATATGCTCCATCCAGTCCTGATTCTTGATATACTCCTAACTTTTATATCTGTCATTCTTCTTTTTCATCTACCACCAGAAGAATCTATTTACTTCTACTATACCCTTGTGTTTATAGTGTTTCTAATTCTCTCGTGTCTCTATATTGCTATCTGCATCGATATACACGGTTTGTAATTTCGGGGTTATTATCGAAGTTTATATTCTTCATTATTTTTCGGAGCTTCATGCTTTCGTTTTCTCTTCCCGACTTCGAGTCAAGCGAGTAATGGTCCGGAATTCGTATATATGAAATTCAGAATGAACATAGCTAATGCTCTAAGAAGAAAATGGTAATAGAACGATTTTGATTTGTTAAATTACCAGAATACCCTGGAGAAGACCGAGTCATCCAGAAAAATATTCTCTTGATATATTTAGAGATTAGATAGAATGTAAGAGTCGTGTAAATGGCACATGATGACGGTACTGTGAATCATCATGCTTCATTAGAAACTCACCATGACTTACTGTAATATAATGATGTTGATCAAGTGTCATTATATTATACTACTCCATGCTTCAGTTCCCAACACTACTTCAAAACATTCATATTTTAAACTCGAAGGTTTCAGAATTTAGAAATTAACACAGTTTCCTTTATGTTGCAGATAATACGGGGAGATAAATGATCTCAGATAAGAATAGTTGTGAAAATATCGCCAGAAATATGGAGGATATTTATAATAGAACATATGAGAATATCTTAGAATTTTTAATATCAATGGATGATGAAGAAGATTTGTCTGTGAAGGTTTAGAATGAGAAATAAGATGTTTGCTAACGATTTCAGCAGGCACAGAATCATTTGAATTCTTTGAAGGCAAACTTATTCTTTGTGATTTGTCCACGGCTTTCTTCATAGTTTCGCATAATCCGCTTTTCGGTACTAAATTTTCTATCGAGCGTTCCTAACACTCCTTTCTTTATCATCAAACTTTTGGCCATTAAGATCATCTACAACATGCTGCTTCGTCAGCATTTTCAAAGTTAACTGACCTGGGTCATCGGTTATCAAACCGAGGTAGTTTCAGGAGAATTGTGTTTTTAGAATGATTAATCGCTGATGGTAATATTGTGGAATATAAAAGGTTCCCCAGTAACAATAAAGAGTACGCATATATATCGCAGTTATAATAAAGTTGTTTCGGATGAAAAGTCAGAATTGACTTGCTGGAGCTGTGACAAAATTAGCTACTTTGGAAAGGGATTGCAAAACGATCTTCGGTAATAACAATGTCAAAGGAACTAGAACAGATATGTGTCAAACGTTTACTCAGTTTCCGAGGGTTTTTTTCAGGTGCATAACTATATGCATCCATCTTTTCTTCCGTAGATGAAGTGCGGTTGGTTTATCCTCTCGATTGAGGTGTTTTTAAGAATCATGATAGATTTGAACGCTGATTGTAATCGTCGAGATACAATGAGGTTTAAGATGAAATCAAGTGGCAATCTTGAAGAAATGTTTAGTTTCATATGTTATAATCAATATTTTAATTCATTTTAATTGTCCAATGTCATTAGTCCACAGTCGATAGTCCACAGTAATAGTCCAATAATTCATATATAGTTTAATATATAATATACGAATTAATTAATACGTGTCGTGACCTGTATACGTCTCAGAATCGATCACAACTCAAACTATATATATTATTGTAGAATCAACCTCAACCCTGTATAGAGAACTCGATCATTACTGCATATAGAGTGTCTATGGTGATTCCAAATAATATATATAGATGCGTCGATATGATATGTCAAAATATTGTATACGTGTCCCGATATTTAAAGTGCGTAAAATAATTACAGAAATTAAATGACGATAAATAAAAGTGCGATAATTAAATTGCGATAAATAAACTGCGATAAATAATATGTAATCAGTTGGCTAGGAACAGTTAGCTGGAACAGTTAGCGTGGATTCTTAACAAAATTTTTCATAGTTAATTTGTTTGTTTCTAACAGATTTTATTTTATCATATGTTTTCTTCATATGCCACTTGTTGGATTCTGGGAAGTCAAAATCCAAATATGAAATTGAATGAATATGGTTATTCTGCGGTGAACGGATACGTAAACCGGTGGTTGTAATTATAATCTTTTAATTATAATCTTTTAATTATAATCTTTGTACAAAAGAACTTTTAATTATAATCTTTATGAAAACATATATACATATATATTTTCTTCAGATGAAATCATGAATTTAATGAGTTAATATGATATTAATCTCATTTGCTTTTCGGTTTGAGCTAGAATAAGAAATCTCTAAAACTTTTTGAAACCACATATTCTTCGCAAAATATCAATGAAGTTATGGATCAATACTTCATCGTTCATTATTGTTGGTACTCCTGGTTATCTATGGTGCGTATGATGTTGATGTTTGTGGGACAGATTATGATGTCGAGACGTGTGATGCGGATGTTGTTTGTTAGTGGTGATGATGGTATTGTTGATGTTATTGATGGTGGTGCTGATTATACTGCTGGTGCTAATGTCGGTGTTTGCAACCTTCGCACCATGTTCTCCAAAGCCGTCACGCGAGCGCGAAGTTCATTAACTTCTGCTAGTACACCGGGATGATTGGCGGTTGGAGCGAGCGAATGAACAAGATTTGTAATATGGGATAGTATATAATCGTGACGAGATACTCTAGAAATGAGAGAGAAAATGGTGTTTCAAATAGGTTCACCGGTAAGTGCTTCAGGTTCATCGCCAAGAGGGAAATTTGGTGGATGGAATGGATCACCTTCTTCTTGTCTCCAGTGATTTAGTATATTACGAACCCATCCCCAATTCATCCAGAATAGATGATGGGAAATTGGTTGATCCATTCCGGTGACGCTGCTTTCGGAGCCCGAATGGAAATTCATATCGACATAACTGTCGGAATCTGAAGAATTCGAACTAGTTGCGGAATCCATCTTGTATAATGGGGAAAATGAATTTTTGGTATGGAATAGATTATAGGAGTTAGATTTGGTACTCTTCAATACATAATTTACATATGTATATATAATACCAAAATCCCGTAAATTACGGAGAATCTTTGAAAAGATATCAGTCAAAGTTCGCAATAACAGATATGCTAAGATAAGAATTCGTCTATACACTATCAATGCAGTAAATGCAGTAAAACGTGTCTAGACTTATGAATGATAAGCAGGTAATTTCCTAAGGATGATAAGTAGATGATTTTCGACTAGAAATGATAAGCAAAACTTTTGACATGTAGACACGGTCGAAGTCCAGACTCATTAATGCATCCTAACAACTACTAGTTAGACACACTAATGCAAGACCTGGTTCGCTACGACCACCGCTCTGATACCAACTGAAACCAGTGGGGATGCATCCCACTCAGTGCCTTCCCAGCTAACCGCCTGGTGACTACTGAGCGTACCTCAGACACTGATTTTACGGCCCGCCTCTCGGCAGTACAGCCAACCCTAATAGGGACCGCGAGGAGTAAGAGCCAATGCTTCGTCACAGGTAACACTGTGAGAACCCCCTCTACGATTAACCCGCTAATAAACGGCATTAAACCAGCTCTGATATCATTCTGTAACACCCCAGGTAAAACGTTCCCCGTAGCATGATATTGTCCGCTTTGCAGAGATAGGGACGTACCCTTGTCTCCCCCGTAGGTTGCTCACGGATTTTTCTTGGCGACCAAACACGACGAGCACTTTCCCAGTAGGTCACCCATCCTGGTAGTGCTCTCACCTGAGCATGCTTAACTGCAGAGTTCTCATGGGATCTGCTGCGCTTGTGGTCCCAAAACGCGTCATGCTAGGAAAGGTCTCCACACCCTTATAAGGCATGCTTCGTTCCCCTCTCCAACCGATGTAGGACGGATGTAACACGGATGTTACAATCCTCCCCCCTAATGGGACACAGCGTCCTCGCTGTGCACGTTTGGTCCGGGGCCTGGCTCTGATACCAACTGAAAGGACCCGTCCTAATCCACCTGGACGAAGTCATCAACATTTGGTCCCATTGCGATGATCGGCTCCAAGTAATGTCCTTATATTGAGCAAATGCACAGCGGAAGACTTAATTCGTACCTGAGAATAAACATGTTTTAAAGTGTCAACCAAAAGGTTGGTGAGTTCATAGGTTTATCATAACAATCATTTCAATATGTTAATAGACCACAAGATTTCATAATCATAAACATAATACACTCGCAAGTGTATGTAAAGCATTCTAAGTAGTTGAGCACTTGGTAACCATACTTAACATTTAATCAACGTCGCATATTCCCTTTATTATGAAATCTCACTACACCGTACCAAGTGTAGTCACCAAAACGAAGTACTGTGCAACCGTTGAATACTGGTCGTCCAGTCCGGTTGGGGTTGTCAGGCCCGATAGATCTATCAACATGATTCGCGTTTACAATACCCATGTAAATAGTAGTTACCAAGCTACAGGGAAATATGCCAGTGGTACAACTCAACGTAGAATATATTTTTAAGTACTTGTGTCTATTTTGTAAACATTTATAAAAGCAGCGCATGTATTCTCAGCCCAAAAATATGTATTGCAAAAGCAATTAAAAAGGGAGCAAATGAAACTCACTTTTGCCTTGAAGGTATTTAATTCGACTTGGTCTCCGATAGATATCACGAACCTAACCATATATATAATATATCAACATATTTTCTTTTTAAGTAATCATTACATATATATATATATATACTTTTAATATTTTCTTAGTCCGTAGTTAGCAGTCCGATGTTAGTGGTCCACAATTAGTTGCTTAAATAAAATAAATAAAGACCCCATCGTATTCGTATTGATCAGAATTAATCTCGGCCCATGGTACTGAAATGTCCCGTTCTTATTGATTAAAAACGTTCCATATTAATTGATTTCGTTGCGAGGTTTTGACCTCTATATGAGACGTTTTTCAAAGACTGCATTCATTTTAAAACAAACCATAACCTTTATTTCATCAATAAAGGTTTAAAAAGCTTTACGTAGATTATCAAATAATGATAATCTAAAATATCCTGTTTACACACGACCATTACATAATGGTTTACAATACAAATATGTTACAACAAAATAAGTTTCTTGAATGCAGTTTTTACACAATATCATACAAGCATGGACTCCAATTCTCATCCTTATTTAAGTATGCGACAGCGGAAGCTCTTAATAATCACCTGAGAATAAACATGCTTAAAACGTCAACAAAAATGTTGGTGAGTTATAGGTTTAACCTATATATATCAAATCATAATAATAGACCACAAGATTTCATATTTCAATACACATCCCATACATAGAGATAAAAATCATTCATATGGTGAACACCTGGTAACCGACAATGACAAGATGCATATATAAGAATATCCCCATCATTCCGGGACACCCTTCGGATATGATATAAATTTCGAAGTACTAAAGCATCCGGTACTTTGGATGGGGTTTGTTAGGCCCAATAGATCTATCTTTAGGATTCGCGTCAATTAGGGTGTCTGTTCCCTAATTCTTAGATTACCAGACTTAATAAAAAGGGGCATATTCGATTTCGATAATTCAACCATAGAATGTAGTTTCACGTACTTGTGTCTATTTTGTAAATCATTTATAAAACCTGCATGTATTCTCATCCCAAAAATATTAGATTTTAAAAGTGGGATTATAACTCACTTTCACAGATTTTTTTACTTCGTCGGGAAGTAAGACTTGGCCACTGGTTGATTCACGAACCTATAACAATATATACATATATATCAAAGTATGTTCAAAATATATTTACAACACTTTTAATATATTTTGATGTTTTAGGTTTATTAAGTCAGCTGTCCTCGTTAGTAACCTACAACTAGTTGTCCACAGTTAGATGTACAGAAATAAATCGATAAATATTATCTTGAATCAATCCACGACCCAGTGTATACGTATCTCAGTATTGATCACAACTCAAACTATATATATTTTGGAATCAACCTCAACCCTGTATAGCTAACTCCAACATTCACATATAGAGTGTCTATGGTTGTTCCGAAATATATATAGATGTGTCGACATGATAGGTCGAAACATTGTATACGTGTCTATGGTATCTCAAGATTACATAATATAAAATACAAGTTGATTAAGTTATGGTTGGAATAGATTTGTTACCAATTTTCACGTAGCTAAAATGAGAAAAATTATCCAATCTTGTTTTACCCATAACTTCTTCATTTTAAATCCGTTTTGAGTGAATCAAATTGCTATGGTTTCATATTGAACTCTATTTTATGAATCTAAAAAAAAAAGTATAGGTTTCTAGTCGGAAAAATAAGTTAAAAGTCGTTTTTGTAAAGGTAGTCATTTCAGTCGAAAGAACGACGTCTAGATGACCATTTTAGAAAACATACTTCCACTTTGAGTTTAACCATAATTTTTGGATATAGTTTCATGTTCATAATAAAAATCATTTTCTCAGAATAACAACTTTTAAATCAAAGTTTATCATAGTTTTTAATTAACTAACCCAAAACAGCCCGCGGTGTTACTACGACGGCGTAAATCCGGTTTTACGGTGTTTTTTCGTGTTTCCAGGTTTTAAATCATTAAGTTAGCATATCATATAGATATAGAACATGTGTTTAGTTGATTTTAAAAGTCAAGTTAGAAGGATTAACTTTTGTTTGCGAACAAGTTTAGAATTAACTAAACTATGTTCTAGTGATTACAAGTTTAAACCTTCGAATAAGATAGCTTTATATGTATGAATCGAATGATGTTATGAACATCATTACTACCTTAAGTTCCTTGGATAAACCTACTGGAAAAGAGAAAAATGGATCTAGCTTCAATGGATCCTTGGATGCCTCGAAGTTCTTGAAGCAGAATCATGACACGAAAACAAGTTCAAGTAAGATCATCACTTGAAATAAGATTGTTATAGTTATAGAAATTGAACCAAAGTTTGAATATGATTATTACCTTGTATTAGAATGATAACCTACTGTAAGAAACAAAGATTTCTTGAGGTTGGATGATCACCTTACAAGATTGGAAGTGAGCTAGCAAACTTGAAAGTATTCTTGATTTTATGAAACTAGAACTTTTGGAATTTATGAAGAACACTTAGAACTTGAAGATAGAACTTGAGAGAGATCAATTAGATGAAGAAAATTGAAGAATGAAAGTGTTTGTAGGTGTTTTTGGTCGTTGGTGTATGGATTAGATATAAAGGATATGTTATTTTGTTTTCATGTAAATAAGTCATGAATGATTACTCATATTTTTGTAATTTTATGAGATATTTCATGCTAGTTGCCAAATGATGGTTCCCACATGTGTTAGGTGACTCACATGGGCTGCTAAGAGCTGATCATTGGAGTGTATATACCAATAGTACATACATCTAAAAGCTGTGTATTGTACGAGTACGAATACGGGTGCATACGAGTAGAATTGTTGATGAAACTGAACGAGGATGTAATTGTAAGAATTTTTGTTAAGTAGAAGTATTTTGATAAGTGTCTTGAAGTCTTTCAAAAGTGTATGAATACATATTAAAACACTACATGTATATACATTTTAACTGAGTCGTTAAGTCATCGTTAGTCGTTACATGTAAATGTTGTTTTGAAACCTTTAGGTTAACGATCTTATTAAATGTTGTTAACCCAATGTTTATAATATCAAAAGAGATTTTAAATTATTATATTATCATGATATTATGATGTACGAATATCTCTTAATATGATATATATACATTAAATGTCGTTACAACGATAAACGTTACATATATGTCTCGTTTCAAAATCATTAAGTTAGTAGTCTTGTTTTTACATATGTAGTTCATTGTTAATATAATTAATGATATGTTTACTTATCATAATATCATGTTAACTATATATATAACCATATATATGTCATCATATAGTTTTTTACAAGTTTTAACGTTCGTGAATCACCGGTCAACTTGGGTGGTCAATTGTCTATATGAAACCTATTTCAATTAATCAAGTCTTAACAAGTTTGATTGCTTAACATGTTGGAAACATTTAATCATGTAAATATCAATCTCAATTAATATATATAAACATGGAAAAGTTCGGGTCACTACAGTACCTACCCGTTAAATAAATTTCGTCCCGAAATTTTAAGCTGTTGAAGGTGTTGACGAATCTTCTGGAAATAGATGCGGGTATTTCTTCTTCATCTGATCTTCATGCTCCCAGGTGAACTCAGGTCCTCTACGAGCATTCCATCGAACCTTAACAATTGGTATCTTGTTTTGCTTAAGTCTTTTAACCTCACGATCCATTATTTCGACGGGTTCTTCGATGAATTGAAGTTTTTCGTTGATTTGAATTTCATCTAACGGAATAGTGAGATCTTCTTTAGCAAAACATTTCTTCAAATTCGAGACGTGGAAAGTATTATGTACAGCCGTGAGTTGTTGAGGTAACTCAAGTCGGTAAGCTACTGGTCCGACACGATCAATAATCTTGAATGGTCCAATATACCTTGGATTTAATTTCCCTCGTTTACCAAATCGAACAACGCCTTTCCAAGGTGCAACTTTAAGCATGACCATCTCTCCAATTTCAAATTCTATATCTTTTCTTTTAATGTCAGCGTAGCTCTTTTGTCGACTTTGGGCGGTTTTCAACCGTTGTTGAATTTGGATGATCTTCTCGGTAGTTTCTTGTATAATCTCCGGACCCGTAATCTGTCTATCCCCCACTTCACTCCAACAAATTGGAGACCTGCACTTTCTACCATAAAGTGCTTCAAACGGCGCCATCTCAATGCTTGAATGGTAGCTGTTGTTGTAGGAAAATTCTGCTAATGGTAGATGTCGATCCCAACTGTTTCCGAAATCAATAACACATGCTCGTAGCATGTCTTCAAGCGTTTTTATCGTCCTTTCGCTCTGCCCATCAGTTTGTGGATGATAGGCAGTACTCATGTCTAGACGAGTTCCTAATGCTTGCTGTAATGTCTGCCAGAATATTGAAATAAATCTGCCATCCCTATCAGAGATAATAGAGATTGGTATTCCATGTCTGGAGACGACTTCCTTCAAATACAGTCGTGCTAACTTCTCCATCTTGTCATCTTCTCTTATTGGCAGGAAGTGTGCTGATTTGGTGAGACGATCAACTATTACCCAAATAGTATCAAAACCACTTGCAGTCCTTGGCAATTTAGTGATGAAATCCATGGTAATGTTTTCCCATTTCCATTCTGGGATTTCGGGTTGTTGAAGTAGACCTGATGGTTTCCGATGCTCAGCTTTGACTTTAGAACACGTCAAACATTCTCCTACGTATTTAGCAACATCAGCTTTCATACCCGGCCACCAAAAATGTTTCTTGAGATCCTTGTACATCTTTCCCGTTCCAGGATGTATTGAGTATCTGGTTTTATGAGCTTCTCTAAGTACCATTTCTCTCATATCTCCAAATTTTGGTACCCAAATCCTTTCAGCCCTATACCGGGTTCCGTCTTACCGAATATTAAGATGCTTCTCCGATCCTTTGGGTATTTCATCCTTTAAATTTCCCTTTTTTAAAACTCCTTGTTGCGCCTCCTTTATTTGAGTAGTAAGGTTATTATGAATCATTATATTCATAGATTTTACTCGAATGGGTTCTCTGTCCTTCCTGCTCAAGGCATCGGCTACCACATTTGCCTTCCCCGGGTGGTAACGAATCTCAAAGTCATAATCATTCAATAATTCAATCCACCTACGTTGCCTCATATTCAGTTGTTTCTGATTAAATATGTGTTGAAGACTTTTGTGGTCGGTATATATAATACTTTTGACCCCATATAAGTAGTGCTTCCAAGTCTTTAATGCAAAAACAACCGCGCCTAATTCCAAATCATGCGTCGTATAATTTTGTTCGTGAATCTTCAATTGTCTAGACGCATAAGCAATCACCTTCGTTCGTTGCATTAATACACAACCGAGACCTTGCTTTGATGCGTCACAATAAATCACAAAATCATCATTCCCTTCAGGCAATGACAATATAGGTGCCGTAGTTAGCTTTTTCTTCAATAACTGAAACGCTTTCTCTTGTTCATCATTCCATTCAAATTTCTTCCCTTTATGCGTTAATGCAGTCAAGGGTTTTGCTATTCTGGAAAAGTCTTGGATGAACCTTCTGTAGTAACCAGCTAGTCCTAAAAACTGGCGTATGTGTTTCGGAGTTTTCGGGGTTTCCCACTTTTCAACAGTTTCTATCTTTGCCGGATCCACCTTAATACCTTCTTTGTTCACTATGTGACCGAGAAATTGAACTTCTTCCAACCAAAATGCACACTTTGAAAACTTAGCGTACAATTCTTCCTTCCTTAATACTTCTAACACCTTTCTCAAATGTTCACCGTGTTCTTGGTCATTCTTTGAGTAAATAAGTATGTCATCAATGAAAACAATGACAAACTTGTCAAGGTATGGTCCACACACTCGGTTCATAAGGTCCATGAACACAGCTGGTGCATTAGTTAAACCAAACGGCATGACCATAAACTCGTAATGACCGTAACGTGTTCTGAAAGCAGTCTTTGGAATATCATCTTCTTTCACCCGCATTTGATGATACCCGGAACGTAAGTCAATCTTTGAATAAACAGACGAGCCTTGTAGTTGATCAAATAAGTCGTCGATTCTCGGCAGTGGGTAGCGATTCTTGATGGTAAGTTTGTTCAACTCTCGGTAGTCGATACACAACCTGAATGTACCATCTTTCTTCTTGACAAACAAAACAGGAGCTCCCCACGGTGATGTGCTTGGTCGAATGAAACCACGCTCTAAAAGTTCTTGTAATTGGCTTTGCAGTTCTTTCATCTCGCTGGGTGCGAGTCTGTAAGGAGCACGAGCTATTGGTGCAGCTCCTGGTACAAGATCTATTTGAAATTCAACTGATCGATGTGGGGGTAATCCCGGTAATTCTTTCGGAAATACATCGGGAAATTCTTTTGCAATGGGAACATCATTGATGCTCTTTTCTTCAGTTTGTACTTTCTCGACGTGTGCTAGAACAGCATAGCAACCTTTTCTTATTAGTTTTTGTGCCTTCAAATTACTAATAAGATGTAGCTTCGTGTTGCCCTTTTCTCCGTACACCATTAAGGGTTTTCCTTTTTCTCGTATAATGCGAATTGCATTTTTGTAACAAACGATCTCTGCTTTCACTTCTTTCAACCAGTCCATACCGATTATCACATCAAAACTCCCTAACTCTACTGGTATCAAATCAATCTTAAATGTTTCGCTAACCAGTTTAATTTCTCGATTCCGACATATATTATCTGCTGAAATTAATTTACCATTTGCTAATTCGAGTAAAAATTTACTATCCAAAGGCGTCAATGGACAACTTAATTTAGCACAAAAATCCCTACTCATATAGCTTCTATCCGCACCCGAATCAAATAAAACGTAAGCAGATTTATTGTCAATAAGAAACGTACCCGTAACAAGCTCCGGGTCTTCCTGTGCCTCTGCCGCATTAATATTGAAAACTCTTCCGCGGCCTTGTCCATTCGTGTTCTCCTGGTTCGGGAAATTTCTAATAATGTGGCCCGGTTTTCCACATTTATAACAAACTACATTGGCATAACTTGCTCCGACACTACTTGCTCCGCCATTACTCGTTCCGACACCATTTGTTCCTTTCGTTCTATTAACCCCTGGTCCGTAGACCTCACACTTCGCCGCGCTATGACCATTTCTTTTACACTTGTTGCAAAATTTGGTGCAGAACCCCGAGTGATACTTTTCACACCTTTGGCATAGCTGCTTCTGATTGTTGTTGTTGTTGCGGTTATTATTGTTGTTGGGATGATTGTTGTAGTTGCTGTTGCTGTTGTTGTTGTTGTTGTTGTTGTTGGGCCGTTTGTTGTAGTTGCGATTGATGTTGCGATTGTTGGGATAATTGTTGCGATTATTGTTGTAATTGCTGTTGTTGTTGTATTGGTGATTCTTATCACCGTTTTCCTCCCACTTTCTTTTGACTTGCTTCACATTGGTCTCTTCAGCAGTCTATTCTTTAATTCTTTCTTCAATCTGGTTCACTAGTTTGTGAGCCATTCTACATGCCTGTTGTATGGAGGCGGGCTCGTGTGAACTTATATCTTCTTGGATTCTTTCCGGTAATCCTTTCACAAACTCGTCGATCTTCTCTTCCTCATCTTCGAATGCTCCCGGACACAATAGGCACAATTCTGTGAATCGTCTTTCATACGTGGTAATATCAAATCCTTGGGTTCGTAACCCTCTAAGTTCTGTCTTGAGCTTATTGACCTCGGTTCTGGGACGGTATTTCTCGTTCATCAAGTGCTTGAATGCTGACCACGGTAGTGCGTACGCATCATCTTGTCCCACTTGCTCTAGATAGGTATTCCACCATGTTAACGCAGAACCTGTGAAGGTATGCGTAGCGTACTTTACTTTGTCCTCTTCAGTACGCTTACTTATGGCAAACACTGATTCGACCTTCTCGGTCCACCGTTTCAATCCGATTGGTCCTTCGGTTCCATCAAATTCCAAAGGTTTGCAGGCAGTGAATTCTTTGTAGGTGCATCCTACACGATTTCCTGTACTGCTAGATCCAAGGTTATTGTTGGTATGTAGCGCAGCCTGTACTGCGGCTATGTTTGAAGCTAGAAAAGTACGGAATTCCTCTTCATTCATATTCACGGTGTGTCGAGTAGTCGGTGCCATTTCCTTCAAAATAGTCAAATGGAACAAGTTAATCATACAGAATATTAAGAGTAGTTAATAGTATTTCGTAGCATAATATGAACTCATTTATAAAAGCTTTTTCTTCATATTAGCGTTTTATAAGTTTAAATTCGGGTAGTACCTACCCGTTAAGTTCATACTTAGTAGCTAATATACAATTCAACTACTACAATTCTATATGAAAAACTGATTATAATAATATTTCGCATTCAAACTTTTATACAATATTTTACAAACTTACAATACCGCTTATTTTACATAAAGCATGAAATATAGCACACAATAACTTTGATACAAGATAGTTGTGAAGATAATTCTAGCTAGTACACAAGTCGTTCAGCAAAGACAATAAAGACACGTAATTCATACGTCAAGAAACAAGTCATGCATTCTGGTTTTACTAGGACTACTTCCCATCCTTGGTCTTGTGGAACATAACCGTTATGGCCGTTGATAAGACAGCGTGTTGTAACGTCATCAAAGGGACGAGGGTTACGTAATGACCAACAATCTCGTAATAACCTAAAAACCTCATTTCTTACCCCAATTACCGACTCCGTCACTTGTGGGAACGTTTTGTTTAATAGTTGTAGCCCGATGTTCTTGTTCTCACTTTGGTGAGAAGCGAACATTACTAACCCGTAAGCATAACATGCTTCTTTATGTTGCATGTTAGCCGCTTTTTCTAAATCACGAAGTCCTATATTCGGATATACTGAGTCAAAATAATTTCTTAACCCGTTGCGTAAAATAGCATTTGGGTTCCCCGCAATATATGCGTCAAAGTAAACACATCGTAACTTATGGATTTCCCAATGTGATATTCCCCATCTTCCGAACGAAAGCCTTTTATAAACCAAGGCATTCTTGGAACGTTCTTCGAATGTCTTACAAACTGATCTTGCCTTAAATAGTTGTGCCGAGGAATTCTGACCGACTCTAGACAAGATTTCATCAATCATGTCTCCGGGTAGGTCTCTTAAAATATTGGGTTGTCTATCCATTTTGTGTTTTTATACTGTAAAATAGACAAGAGTTAGATTCATAAAAAAATACTTATTAATACAAGCAATTTTTACATATATCATAAAGCATAAGCACACTATATAACATATATTACACCACACGAATATAACTATCTTATTCCGACTCGCTCATTTCTTCTTGTTCGGTTTTGGTTCGTTTTGCCAAGTTTCTAGGGATATATGATGTTCCCCTAATACGAGCCGTCGTTATCCACATTGGTTTAGAAAAACCTGGTGGTTTAGAGGTTCCCGGGTCATTGTTACAACTTAAGGACTTCGGGGGTTGACGATACATATAAAGTTCATCGGGGTTGGAATTAGATTTCTCTATTTTTATGCCCTTTCCCTTATTATTTTCTTTTGCCTTTTTAAATTCAGTTGGGGTAATTTCTATAACATCATCGGAATTCTCGTCGGAATCCGATTCATCGGAGAATTGGTAATCCTCCCAATATTTTGCTTCCTTGGCGGAAACACCATTGACCATGATTAACCTTGGTCGGTTGGTTGAGGATTCACTTTTACTTAACCGTTTTATTATTTCCCCCACCGATTCTATTTCTTCTTCCGGTTCCGATTCTTCTTCCGGTTCCGATTCTTCTTCCGGTTCCGACTCTTCTTCCGGTTCCTCTTTGGGAACTTGTGAATCAGTCCACGAATCATTCCAATTTACATTTGACTCTTCATTATTATTAGGTGAGTCAATGGGACTTGTTCTAGAGGTAGACATCTATCACATAATATCAAACGCGTTAAGAGATTAATATATCACATAATATTCACATGTTAAAAATATATAGTTTCCAACAAAATTTGTTAAGCAATCATTTTTTTTTCAAGTAAACACGGTCGAAGTCCAGACTCACTAATGCATCCTAACAAACTCGATAAGACACACTAATGCAAAATTCTGGTTCTCTAAGACCAACGCTCGGATACCAACTGAAATGTCCCGTTCTTATTGATTAAAAACGTTCCATATTAATTGATTTCGTTGCGAGGTTTTGACCTCTATATGAGACGTTTTTCAAAGACTGCATTCATTTTAAAACAAACCATAACCTTTATTTCATCAATAAAGGTTTAAAAAGCTTTACGTAGATTATCAAATAATGATAATCTAAAATATCCTGTTTACACACGACCATTACATAATGGTTTACAATACAAATATGTTACAACAAAATAAGTTTCTTGAATGCAGTTTTTACACAATATCGTACAAGCATGGACTCCAATTCTCATCCTTATTTAAGTATGCGACAGCGGAAGCTCTTAATAATCACCTGAGAATAAACATGCTTAAAACGTCAACAAAAATGTTGGTGAGTTATAGGTTTAACCTATATATATCAAATCATAATAATAGACCACAAGATTTCATATTTCAATACACATCCCATACATAGAGATAAAAATCATTCATATGGTGAACACCTGGTAACCGACAATGACAAGATGCATATATAAGAATATCCCCATCATTCCGGGACACCCTTCGGATATGATATAAATTTCGAAGTACTAAAGCATCCGGTACTTTGGATGGGGTTTGTTAGGCCCAATAGATCTATCTTTAGGATTCGCGTCAATTAGGGTGTCTATTCCCTAATTCTTAGATTACCAGACTTAATAAAAAGGGGCATATTCGATTTCGATAATTCAACCATAGAATGTAGTTTCACGTACTTGTGTCTATTTTGTAAATCATTTATAAAACCTGCATGTATTCTCATCCCAAAAATATTAGATTTTAAAAGTAGGACTATAACTCACTTTCACAGATTTTTTTACTTCGTCGGGAAGTAAGACTTGGCCACTGGTTGATTCACGAACCTATAACAATATATACATATATATCAAAGTATGTTCAAAATATATTTACAACACTTTTAATATATTTTGATGTTTTACGTTTATTAAGTCAGCTGTCCTCGTTAGTAACCTACAACTAGTTGTCCACAGTTAGATGTACAGAAATAAATCGATAAATATTATCTTGAATCAATCCACGACCCAGTGTATACGTATCTCAGTATTGATCACAACTCAAACTATATATATTTTGGAATCAACCTCAACCCTGTATAGCTAACTCCAACATTCACATATAGAGTGTCTATGGTTGTTCCGAAATATATATAGATGTGTCGACATGATAGGTCAAAACATTGTATACGTGTCTATGGTATCTCAAGATTACATAATATATAATACAAGTTGATTAAGTTATGGTTGGAATAGATTTGTTACCAATTTTCACGTAGCTAAAATGAGAAAAATTATCCAATCTTGTTTTACCCATAACTTCTTCATTTTAAATCCGTTTTGAGTGAATCAAATTGCTATGGTTTCATATTGAACTCTATTTTATGAATCTAAAAAAAAAGTATAGGTTTCTAGTCGGAAAAATAAGTTACAAGTCGTTTTTGTAAAGGTAGTCATTTCAGTCGAAAGAACGACGTCTAGATGACCATTTTAGAAAACATACTTCCACTTTGAGTTTAACCATAATTTTTGGATATAGTTTCATGTTCATAATAAAAATCATTTTTTCAGAATAACAACTTTTAAATCAAAGTTTATCATAGTTTTTAATTAACTAACCCAAAACAGCCCGCGGTGTTACTACGACGGCGTAAATCCGGTTTTACGGTGTTTTTTCGTGTTTCCAGGTTTTAAATCATTAAGTTAGCATATCATATAGATATAGAACATGTGTTTAGTTGATTTTAAAAGTCAAGTTAGAAGGATTAACTTTTGTTTGCGAACAAGTTTAGAATTAACTAAACTATGTTCTAGTGATTACAAGTTTAAACCTTCGAATAAGATAGCTTTATATGTATGAATCGAATGATGTTATGAACATCATTACTACCTTAAGTTCCTTGGATAAACCTACTGGAAAAGAGAAAAATGGATCTAGCTTCAATGGATCCTTGGATGGCTCAAAGTTCTTGAAGCAGAATCATGACACGAAAACAAGTTCAAGTAAGATCATCACTTGAAATAAGATTGTTATAGTTATAGAAATTGAACCAAAGTTTGAATATGATTATTACCTTGTATTAGAATGATAACCTACTGTAAGAAACAAAGATTTCTTGAGGTTGGATGATCACCTTACAAGATTGGAAGTGAGCTAGCAAACTTGAAAGTATTCTTGATTTTATGAAACTAGAACTTTTGGAATTTATGAAGAACACTTAGAACTTGAAGATAGAACTTGAGAGAGATCAATTAGATGAAGAAAATTGAAGAATGAAAGTGTTTGTAGGTGTTTTTGGTCGTTGGTGTATGGATTAGATATAAAGGATATGTTATTTTGTTTTCATGTAAATAAGTCATGAATGATTACTCATATTTTTGTAATTTTATGAGATATTTCATGCTAGTTGCCAAATGATGGTTCCCACATGTGTTAGGTGACTCACATGGGCTACTAAGAGCTGATCATTGGAGTGTATATACCAATAGTACATACATCTAAAAGCTGTGTATTGTACGAGTACGAATACGGGTGCATACGAGTAGAATTGTTGATGAAACTGAACGAGGATGTAATTGTAAGCATTTTTGTTAAGTAGAAGTATTTTGATAAGTGTCTTTAAGTCTTTCAAAAGTGTATGAATACATATTAAAACACTACATGTATATACATTTTAACTGAGTCGTTAAGTCATCTCTAGTCGTTACATGTAAATGTTGTTTTGAAACCTTTAGGTTAACGATCTTGTTAAATGTTGTTAACCCAATGTTTATAATATCAAAAGAGATTTTAAATTATTATATTATCATGATATTATGATGTACGCATATCTCTTAATATGATATATATACATTAAATGTCGTTACAACGATAAACGTTACATATATGTCTCGTTTCAAAATCATTAAGTTAGTAGTCTTGTTTTTACATATGTAGTTCATTGTTAATATAATTAATGATATGTTTACTTATCATAATATCATGTTAACTATATATATAACCATATATATGTCATCATATAGTTTTTTACAAGTTTTAACGTTCGTGAATCACCGGTCAACTTGGGTGGTCAATTGTCTATATGAAACCTATTTCAATTAATCAAGTCTTAACAAGTTTGATTGCTTAACATGTTGGAAACATTTAATCATGTAAATATCAATCTCAATTAATATATATAAACATGGAAAAGTTCGGGTCACTACAGGTACCATGTAGTCAAATGACGTGTTGCGTACATAAAGTACCGTGTTGTCAAATGACGTGTTGCGTACAATCATGAGGTCTTATGATTAATCTTCTCGTGTTGTTTACGAGTGGTCCTGAAATATATAAAATCAAATCATAAGTAATTATATATAAAATATCATATTAATTAGAAAAGATATGATTAATTTACTTTTTCTCCAAATATTTTCGTAGCTAAACTAGCTTCGGATACCCAATCTTGTTTTAGTCGTAGTTTCTTCATTACAACTCCGTTTTTGTTGGTTCAACTTGACACTTCCTTGGATCGAGTCAAATTTTAAGAATATGAACTGAAAATACCTTAGTTTGTATTCAAAATCATAGGTTATAGGTCAAACTTTGGTGAAACTTATGAAAGTGATCATTTTCCATCATAAAAACAACATTTAATGATCATTTTTCTAAAAATACTTACACTTTGAGTTAAACCATGAAATTTTTATGTGTTAACATATTCATAAGAAATATCATTTTTCCAGAACATGAACTTCTATTTCAAAGTTCAAGATGGTTTTTAAATATGCAACCCAAAACAGCCCTCGGTTGCACTCTGACAACGTAGATTCAGTTTTTAAGATGTTCTTTGTAAAACCAAGTTATATTTTGTTAGGTTAGCATATCATTATGATATATTACAGGTCTTGAAGTGTTTTAAAAGTCAAGTTAGAAGGATCTATTTAGTTTACGAACAAGTTTGAAATCATTCAAAGCATGTTCTTGTTGTTAAAATTTTATACCACAAAATAAGATAGCTATATGAATATGAATTGAATAAGATTATGAACAAGGTTACTACCTCAAGTTACTGGGACAAAGTTACTGCAAAAGATAAGAAATAATCTTAGAATCAAAGAGTGGTGGAGTTAGATCAAAAGGTTGGAAGTAAACTTCTTCAAATGGGTGGTTATTTTGATATGTTCTTGAAAGAGTTTTCTTATGGTGTTTAAGGCTTGTAATTGAAGCTAAATGATGGGGAAAATGCTTGGAGATGATCAAGTATGAAGTTAGGAGTATTTTGAGAGATAAATGAGGGTGTAGATATGAGAAAATGGAGTGAAGAAATGGTGTTCATTTATAAAAACGTTTTTAGTTTATAAAGAAAGAAAAGGATTCCTAATTTTGTTTTCTTACTAATAATTCATACTACTTGACAAATCCTAGTTACCTCATATCTAGGGCAGTAATAATGTTAATTAGGTTGTTGATTTGATGTGTATATACCAATAGTAAATACGTATAGAAGCTGGGTATGATACGGGTACATATACCCTAGATATACGTATAGAAATCTTGAGGAAACGGAACGAGAATTCAAATATAGCTATCTTTTGTGAATATAATTATATTGTTTTATGTATTTAAGTCCTTAAAAAGTGATTAAATACATTATATATACGATACATCTATAAGCATTATAGATTATAAGTATATATATCAAAGAATGTTACGTATAGTTTTCGTTTTGAAAACTTAAGTTAGTAGTTTCAAAATATACTTATAGCTCATTGTCATTAGTACACAATGAGATGTTAAACCATCCTTAGATCATGTTAAATATATATAAATACATATATATACACAAACGTATAATTATCGTCTGTTATATAGTTCGTGATATCATCGGTCATATTGGACGGTCAAACGTTGTGTAAAACTCTTTTCAAAAACACAAGTCTCAACAATTTGGATTGCTTATCATGTTGGTATAGTTTAATTTATGTAAATATTAATCTCATAAGTATAATTTGGTCGGAAAATTCCGGGTCATAAGTATAATGGTATCAGAGCCAGGCCCCGGACCAAACGTGCACAGCGAGGACGCTGTGTCCCATTAGGGGGAGGATTGTAACATCCGTGTTACATCCGTCCCACATCGGTTGGAGAGGGAAACGAAGCATGCCTTATAAGGGTGTGGAGACCTTTCCTAGCATGACGCGTTTTGGGACCACAAGCGCAGCAGATCCCATGAGAACTCTGCAGTTAAGCGTGCTCAGGCGAGAGCACTACCAGGATGGGTGACCTACTGGGAAAGTGCTCGTCGTGTTTGGTCGCCAAGAAAAATCCGTGAGCAACCTACGGGGGAGACAATGGTACGTCCCTATCTCTGCAAAGCGGACAATATTATGCTACGGGGAACGTTTTAATTGGGGTGTTACATTCACAGGCAGTCTTCATTTCGTAAAAACCTAAAAAAAAATAAAAATTCAGAATGGGGGAGAAGACTAGTTCTTTAGGTTCTGCTAGGGAAAGACCATTCGGGTTCCATTTTCGAGAACTACACGAAAACAAAAAATCTAACTCTAACAGAAATACATATTATCCTTTAAAGACTTGATTCTCCCCACACTTAGTTAGCTGTGGTATGGAAATTGTGATTAACTTCGTTGTCGATTTCCATTGGACTATCTATGTAATGTTTAACTCTGTGACCATTAACTTTAAATTCAATTCCATTTGAATTTATTAATTCTACTGTTCCGTATGGGAAAACTCTTTTGACTATGAATGGTCCAGACCATCTTGATTTCAATTTTCCAGGAAATAGCTTGAATCGTGAATTGAAAAGAAGAACTCTGTCTCCTTCTTTAAATTCTTTTAAACTTCTGATTCTTTTATCATGCCATTTCTTCGTTCTTTCTTTATAGATTTACGAATTTTCGTATGCTTCATGTCTTAATTCTTCTAATTCGTTTAGTTGACTTAATCGTAGACGTCAGCTTCATGTATATCAAGATTACATGTCTTCAAAGCCCAAAATGCTTTGTGTTCAATTTCTACTGGAAGATGACATGCTTTTCCATAAACAAGTCTAAAAGGTGTGGTTCCAATTGGAGTTTTGTAGGCTGTTCTAAAAGCCCAGAGTGCATCCTCCAATTTAATGGACCATTCCTTCGGATTTGATCCTATGGTTTTCTCTAGAATACGTTTTAAAGCTCGGTTGGTATTTTCAACTTGTCCACTTGTTTGCGGATGATATGCGATGGAGATTTTATGAGTTACTCCATATCTTTTAAGAACTTTCTCAAGTTGATTATTACAGAAATGAGTACCCCGATCACTTATTAAAGCTTTTGGTGTTCCAAACCTTGCAAAAAGACGTTTTAAAAAGTTGACTACAACTCGTGCATCATTAGTTGGGAGAGCTTGTGCTTCCGCCCATTTAGATACATAATCAATGGCTACGAGAATATAGAGATTATTATGAGATTTTGGAAATGGACCCATAAAGTCAATACCCCAAATGTCAAATACTTCACATACTTGTATGACATTTTGTGGCATTTCATCACGTTGACTTATTTTTCCGGCCCTTTGACAAGCATCACAGGATTTGCAAATAAGGTGTGCGTCTTTGTAAATTGTAGGCCAATAGAATCCAGCTTCATAAACTTTTCTTGCTGTTAGTTGAGGCCCATAATGCCCTCCTGTTGGTCCTGTTGGTCCCTTAATAACAACAGGAGTATTGTAGAGGGGGGGGGGGGGGTGAATACAATTCTTTTCTTAATTAACTAGTCAGTTAAACACGTTTAGTATTCTGTAGTAAATAAGATAGAGTCACAAGTAATTTTCAACGGTTATTCTTTATTGATTAAATCAGAAAGAATCACAACTATCCTTGGCGGAAATGATAGTTGGTTGATACGGATTACCTAGATTATAGCTAAGAGATAAACTAAAGCTATTACACGGTTTGGACTCTAACAGATAAACCCACACCACTAGTTTTTACAATAGTGGATACAACAATATATATAGTAGTTCTATTAACCGTGTAATTGATCTATTGTCCACTGGTACATAGGATGTCTGTACTTGAGGGGATAATTGTGTAAGGAGGCGTGCTCCCTTTATTTCCTCTTTAGTAGCTATTTGCAGGAACACCCCAATTCGGTTTGGCACCACTATTTGATTAAACAAATAGAATGTTGTGTTCCCTAGGTGTTGACAATGGATAACTTATGTCTGCACATAAGTTAAACTTCTGCATTCCTATGCGGTCTTGTAAGGTCACTTGTCAGCCGCCGACGCGTGTCCTTATCTGTTCAACTTTGTCTTCGACTTCTGTTGAATAGTACATTTGATGTAGACCACTCAGGGAAACTTATCATGCTTGTAATGGAGCATGGCTGTCTTGTGTTGTATGCTGATATCCAGACTTACTGGTCCTTCATATGCTGAGTCACTTGATATTCTTGATTTGCTGGGTGCACATCCTGTGCTGATTCGAAGAATACATTTCTACCTTGTGCTGATAGACTAGGCAGCATACTAAACACTCGACACAGCTATATTAGCTGACTATACATAAACAAACTTGTACTGGCTGCACATAACACTTTAGTGCAAATAAATATTGTTTTGTCATAATTAAATCCTTAATTATTTTGGGGACTCAACAATCTCCCCCTATTTGATGATGACAAAACCTATGACTTGAAGAGAAAACACTAAAGCCAGCACTTAGGGACCTAGTGAGAGTAGATAGTAAATTCGTCCCTTTAAGTTTGTTTTGGGATGTTTTGCTGAGTTATCTATATCTTATAATTTGATATGATTTTGAAGATAAACTCACTTTACTTTCATTACATCAGATATATACAATAATTACAAGATAATTTGTAATGAAAAGTAAATTACAAAAGATACAAGTTAAGCACATAGGAGACTATCTATCTTTATCCCTTTCTCTTTCTCTTTCTTCATCAGATAGCTCCTCTTGTTTAATCTTCCAGGCTTCAGGGAACAGGAGAGGTAATTCAGCAGGGTCATAAACAGGGATGAAAGGAGGTAGAACAATTCGGCTTCTCCCAGTTGGTCCTTCACCAGTAGGTTGCTTCCCTTTAGGCTTTTGAGCAAGAAATTCATCAACATCAACTACTGGTGCATTCCCAAACTTAGTTGCCTTCTTGAACAGCTGTTGGAGTTCAGTCTTAAGAGCACTCTTGATAGCACTCTCACCTTTACCAATGAAATACTCCAAGATTTCTATCCATTCACTGAATCCAAGAGTTCTTAAGTCATCAAAACTAATCCTTTCTTGAACATTGTTATCCCTGACAACATTGAAAGCCCTTTTTGTCCCTCTGTTTACCTTGATAATTCTGCATGGATTAGATCTTCTATTCATCACATTACCATACCTGCTCTTATAATAAGTATCAGGAAACTCAATATTGTGATCAGGTACTACAGGAGCAGTGGTAGGTACTTTCTCAGCAGCTTCTATCTTATCAAAAACCTTATCCTGTTCTTTGACAATGGCTCTGGCTAGTTTGAGGGACTCAGCCTGTTGCTTTCTGTCAGCAGCCAATCTGTCTTCAATATCCTGAAGCCTTGATCGTTCAGCAAGTTCAGCATCAGCAGCTTCTCTGGCTTCCCTTTCAGCAGCTAAACCCAACAGATAATCATCATAAGAAATGTTCATGGATCTTACTACTTCAACCATCTTTCTACCCTCTTCAGTACTAAGGGCAGCACAATACTCCCTTATATCCATACCCAGCTGGAGAGCATCTTCAAAATGAATTCTTTCATCAGTAGTGGAGAGCCTGAGACCACTGTTATTCAAGTACACCCTAATGTCAATGCCAAAGGTTAGTGCAGCAATATAGTGTGGCTGATCAAGAGGATGATGCAGCAGCCTGACTTGACGAATTCTTTCATTAAGCTCAATTTGTCTTTGTTCAATCAGCTCTGGAACAGTGATCTGAAGTCTGTAGGCTTCTCTTTCATCTGGGTTCATTTTTCTGATGTTCGGCTCACCATGGGTTACTGAGTCATCTTCCCAAGTGATATGTTTGTCATGAACCCTTGGGGAAGATGGAGGATACATAGATGATTCATAGCTGCCAGATGAACTAACTGGATGCTGATTGACCCGGTTATCCTGTGTTCTGTCAAAGTAAGCTTGAATCTGGGGAGGAAGAGGAGATAGAACAAATGTTTGGCCGTCTCTTCCCTAGACTGTGAAGTCAGCAGGATCAACCGTTTCATCATCTACTTGTTTAGCACCCAGCTCAACCGACTTTGCTGGGTCTTCAACACTTGTACTACCCAGCAGCACACTTCTGGCTGGGTCTTCTATCACAGCACTCCTTGATGTGTCTTCAATGCCAGCTGACTGATTAGTATCAGCTGGCTCAACCACTTCAGTACCTTCATCAGCTGCCTCGAATAGGGGTCCTTTCCTCAGGGGCTGATTGTCCCTAGGAGCAGATTTCACCCTGTGTTTGTCAATAGGCCTGGGTTCAGCTGATGGTTCTTGTGTCGATACTGGTTGAATAGGAGGCAGGTAAGGAACAATAGCAAGATGCTCCCCCTGACTAATAACATCATCATCATCAAGGATGATTGTTTCTGTTGGCTGTGTTTGTTGTGTAGCTGGCTGAGCAGCAGATGCTGGTTGAGGAGTAGAGCTGGCTTCTAACATAGCATCAACCCATTTCATGAAAATATCAGCTCTAACTCCACCAGTTGACTCAGTAGAATTAAGGTAATCCTTCATCTCAGCAGGAGTCATGTTCCTGATTCTTTCTGCTCTCTGTGCATATAGCTTTTCCCTCTGTTTGTCGTATTTGACCATGAACTTGGCATTTCTTTTTCTTGCCTCTTTTCTGTGTTTATCAAAGGCAGTCAGTCATCATCGATTGCCATTGCTTTTGGACTCAGCCATCTTCTGTGCATAATCTTACGACGTTTAAGTTCAGCAAAGGCCTCAAACTTGGCATTGAAGGCATCATCTAGTTCCTGCTGTCGCTTTTGATGTCTCTCTAACTTCCTCTTCATTTTACGTTCAATAGATTGAGACAGCACAAAAGCTTCAGCTACAGCCATATCAGAAACATCACTGGGCTTACTGCCAGAACCAATATCATCCACTGGTGTGGCAGACACACTGGGTTGAGTACCACCAGTTGCCTGTGCACCACCAGCTTCAGTATGAGCGTTGCTGGGCTTAGGGCCAGTGTCTTGACCATCACCATCACCATCTCCATCTCTCCTGGGGTGTTTAGGAGCCTTTTCATGTTCATGCTCCCCCTCAGACTGTTTTCTCTTTTTAGATTTCTTTTTGGACTTTTTCTCCCCCTTTTTGTCATCAGCACGGGCAGTAGGGTGAATAGTAGGGGAGACAGTAGCATCAAGATCACTGTCTGACTGAGGAGCGGAGAAGGCAAAATTATTCCACTCAGCAACCTCTGGAGTAAGATGGGCACCAGGATCCACACCAAATTGTCTTAGCAGAAGATTGGAGGATCTAACTTCATTCCTGGCTACACCCATAGCCATTTGTTCAACGATGGCTCGAACATCACCTTGTAAAGCAGCCATTCGTTGCATGTTTTCAACCATCTGAACATAGGCAGCAGCAGGAATCATGTTAGCCATTTGAGCTTCCTGCGATTCCAATCTCTCATGTAACACTCTGTTCTCCTCATTTAAGAAAGTATTTCTGCGGTTAGCAGCATCCAAATCAGCTTGGAGTCGGGTGATATTTTCACAGTACTCATTGTGAGAGATAATTCGCCTTTCAAGCTCCTCTTCATCTTCGTGGTGCTTTGTGATTGCTTCGACTGCCACATCAGCAAAAGCACACACCTGCTGGAGTTTAAGATCAATAGGAGTTGTAACAGCCTCTCCAGCAGATCTGACAGCAGCAGAGACACTATCAACAATAGCTCTGCGAATAGTTTCCTCCAAATTTGGTGTGATCCCTTGCAGTGTCTTATAGACAGCAAAGGTGGAAATATCAGCAACCTCATCTGCATTGAACTTTAAGTATGCAGAGGTTGAAGGTTGGTCAGCACCAGCTAACAGAGGAGTATCACCGTGGGGTGGTGGAGGTGGAAGGTCAGGAGCTGACTCATCACCATGATCACCATCATTTTTACCTTCGCCCGAAGGCTTAGAACCACTGATATCCTTGTCAGCATTATTATCAGCATTGTCATCAATAAGATCCACTGGTTTGTCTTTGGAACCAGTCACGTTATCATGAATGACTGGTTCGCCCTTACCAGTACCTTCATCAGCATCCCCATCAGAAGAAGATGATGAGGAAGAAGCTGAGGAAGAAGAAGGTACTGGCGAATCAGGGACATTTTGCATAACACACTTACCAGTAGTAGGATCGAAGACAAACTTGAGAGGCCTCCATGTACCAGGAAATGGCGAAGCAGCTGGAGCCATACCAAAAACATGATAGTAAGGCTGTTCATTGATTTGCTCCAGCAGGGCTATCCTCTCATAAATTTCTTCTCTAGCTGGTCTATCAAGCTGAGATAATAGCTCAACCATCTCTTCACGAGGTAATCTGCTGGCTGAGACTATTGCAGATTCGGGATCAATGGTCAGCTGATCGACCAGCATAGCAATCTAGGGAGAGATTGAAGCTCCCTTGAAAATGAAGTTAGGAACAACTTCATCTGGATCTGGTACCTGCACAACATATGGCTTTTTTTCCTCATTAACAGGAGCCTTAGTCGAATCAGTAGTTGTGTCAGCAGAGGTACCAGCATCCTTAACATCAGCAACCTGTGCACCAGTATCAGAAGGAAAAGTAGCACTAGTACCAGCATCCATAGCAGAATCAGATGGAAACGTAGCACTAGCACTAGCATCAGCTGTAACAATACCAGAATCGGAACCAAGAATGACAATAACATTAGCTGCATTCGGCTGAATGGTTTCAAACTCCATCTCAGCAGTTGGTTCAGTAGCAACCAAAATTGGACCAATAGGATGATGAACTGCAGATTCTGTAAGAACTTGACGTTCCATAGTAGAAGAATCAGAAGAATCAGCAGGCTCATCAGACATTAATGCAGAGTCCACTCTTAGCTGGGTGACAGGTTCATCAAGAAGAACATCCTTGACAATATTGTCAATAACCTTCTCAAGAACAGGAGGTTCTTCCATGATAACATCTTCCACATCATGCTCAGTAGTGGAAGTAGTGGTACTGAGAGTTTGAGGAGGAACAGTAGTATCAGTATCCATCTCCTCAGTAACAACAGTTGGACCAGTAGTAGTGGCCAACTCCTCAGTAACACCAGCAGCAGCAGAATCAACAGTACCAGCATCAGCACCACCAGTAACAGAATCAGTGGCACCAACACCAGTAGCAGAGGCAGCAATATCACCAGTAGGAATAACAACATCTTTATTTTGCTCCCCCTCTGCCTGTTCATCTACCCTGCTAAGAACTGAAACAATAGAACAAGTTATGTTAGCAACTGTAGAACTAAATAAATTTGACTCAATAATTGCATCTGTTTTTGGTCTCTGGGGACAGACTTGTGATTTGGTCAGCCCTTCGAATGAGACAGAAGAAGGTGTCTGTAAGTACAGCGGTGACTCTGCTGACTCATTGGCAACACATGTTGACCCAGATAGTGTAAGAGATCTGGCTGGTAATGATGTAGGAGTGTGACTCTTATCAGTATCCGAGTAACATACTGGCTGTGCAGTCACCTGAGCTGGTTCAACACGATGAAGGCCCAGCTCAAGCCTGCTTTGGGGGTCAGTTATGTTCTCTGCTGGTTGTACTGTCAGCAGAGAGTATTGCATTAAGTTCATTTCAGAAAAATGTGGAAGTACCTGGTTAGAAGAGTATGGGTTGCTACTCTTCTTGACACCTGTTTTAAAACCAGTCAGCTTGGGAGCCAGGGTTATACCTTTAACTCCCTCAACATTTTTCAAGTTAGCGGTTAAAAAATTTTCAATTAAGTTAGATTGTTCTGCTGTTTGGTCTAGAAATGCACCAGGTTCCATAGCTACATCCTTTGCAGGAGCAGCAACTGAGACTGGTGCAATCTCCCCTGTGGTTCGCTTGGAGCCAGCTTTAGCACGCTTAGGTTTGCCTGTTACCAAGAAATAGATGAGCAACGGATTCCAACACTAGAATTGGGTAGTCAGTATATAAGACTAGGGCTGTTCTTTATGATCAGAGAGCACTAGATTCTAATACAACTACTGCTTTACCAGTATATGAGACGGTGGCTGTACTAGTTGAGGTAGCTGGCTGCTTCCTTCGCGTTGCTGGCTTTCACTGAGGACCCTCCCCCTCAGCTGGTGCAGAACCAGAGGCAGTCGATTGGGTGGCTCCACGACGAGCAGCAAGATACTCGTTCATTGCTGGTGTCAACTCAACATATGGAGCAGCAGGTACATCCTTTGGCATGCCCCCTTGTTTTACTGGGACCTCAAATGATTGATCAGCAATTTGCTGATAAGCTTCACCCAGTTCACTTTCAAATACCAGGCTTAAGAATCGTGGAAATGGAATCAAGTTGGTTCTTACTCTAGCAGTCACCATTTCCCTTAGCCTCAAATAAATTTCAAGGGCGTAATCGATGTTCCTGTTGAACAACAACCCATGACCAAGCTTGAGCTCAAAATCTGAGCATTGGTCAAAGCTTCCTGACTTTTGACTCATGCACTGAGTCATCAACCCAAAGAAGTAGTACCACAGTGGTGGCATATGCTTTCTCAACGGTGTATGTGCCACTGGTCCAGCAAACCCAATGGTCTCCAACACCTCCCTTCTGAATTCGTCACTAGTAGGTGAATCAACAAATGGTCCACCGGGCAATTGAAGAGCACGTCTAATAGCTTCGACGGTGACAGAGCAATTTAGGGTTTCAGTCACCATGCCACGAATACATGGAACGTTGCCGGGAGTGGTGGCAACAGTGGCAGTATACCAAAATCGTGCCAAACAGGCAGCATAGAATTGGGAAGGTACACCGGTGATGGCTCTTGCCAGAGGTGATTGACGGATATATTCGATGAGGGCCTCATACCCTTTGTTAACCTTCGATTTGGGGATAGAGAGGGCATGTGCAGCATTGCCTCTAGATAGGCGAATCAGTGAGTGATCAGGTGCATTGGGAGCCCTAATCAGGTTGGGGTGGAGATTGAACAGTGGTCCTTGAACGACTTGTTCTTGAACCACCGGTTCCTCCGGTGCCGGTTCCGGTTGCGGTTGTGGGGCAGGTTGTGGTTGCTGTTGTGGTTCGACTGTTTGACGTTGTTGCTGTTGTTCCTCATGCTGGCTTGCAGCACGTGGTGATTGTTGTTGTTGTTCTGCCATTGATGAATGTAGGATGAAGATTTGAAGATTGAAGATTGAAAAGATTTTGAGAGTAAAAGTGTGTGTGTTTTGAATAATGAATAACCGAAGGTTATTATGGAAGATGAAACACACTTTTATCCATTGTGATTGGGTGAAAAAGTGCAGGAGAGAGAAAATTACTGTCATCTGCAGGCGCGTGGGCAGATGTGACAGACTGGCACGTTTTCAAGGGGACACAGACTGTTGACATGACATTTATACGGCTTAAACACTCATTCCTCCCATTCAGCATTAAATGCATCAGATTTCATTTCAAACAAATTGATTTAAAACCTCAAAAATAATTTTTGTATTAAATACAAAATACTTTTGTTACATTTAATATGTCATGAATTTAATTTAAATCATTGGAAATAAATGAGTTTCCAGTTTTAAGGAATCATTAAATTTGGAGAGCTATTTATTATTTCATTGAAAACATTTAAGTAACCAAAATATAAAAGACCTTGCTGTGCTGGTTGTTTGACATGTAGGCAGTAAGTAAATAAATGTGACTTACTGGTTTTCCCTACACGTTGTAGAGCCAGCACACCAACAAAAGTTGTCTTTTATTTAAAGTTCAAGCATACCCAGCTCAGAGATGAGATAGTTAAAACGTTTCTCATCTAATGGCTTTGTAAATAGGTCTGCTAATTGCTGGTCTGTAGAAATAAAATGTAACTCAACATCACCCTTTTGAACATGATCCCTTATGAAATGATACCGAACATCGATGTGCTTAGTCCTTGAGTGCATCACAGGATTGTTGGTGATAGCAATTGCACTGGTGTTGTCACGGTAGATTGGAGTTTTTGTAACATGAACACCATAGTCCTTTAGCTGGCTTTGCATCCACAGTACTTGAGCAGTACAACTACCAGCAGAGACATATTCTGCCTCAGCAGTAGATGTGGACACAGTATTTTGCTTTTTGCTTGTCCAGCTGACTAGCCTACTACCCAGTAACTGGCAACCACCAGTAGTACTTTTCCTGTCTATTTTACACCCTGCAAAGTCAGCATCTGAATACCCAATTAGTTCAAAATCCTGGTCTTTGGGATACCAAAGACCACGTTTAGCAGTACCTTTTAGGTATCTGAATATTCTTTTTACTGCCAGCAAGTGTGACTCTTTAGGATCAGCTTGATATCTGGCACAGAGACATGTGGCGAACATAATATCTGGTCTGCTGGCTGTGAGATAAAGTAGGGATCCAATCATACCTCTATATTCAGTGATATTGACTGGTTCACCATTTGGATCAGCATCTATTTTAATGGATGCTGCCATTGGAGTCCCTATGTCTTTTAAACAGGTCAGACCAAATTTCTTTAACATATCTTTGATATATTTATCTTGACTTATAAATATTCCATCATCAAGTTGTTTGATCTGCAATCCTAAAAAGTATTGCAGATCTCTTTGTAAACTCATTTCATATGCCTTTGACATACGTTTTGAAAAATCTTGACAATGTTTTTCATTTTTAGAACCATAAATAATATCATCCACATATATCTGTACCAACAAGAGATCACCATCTATCTCTTTTGAGAATAGAGTGGTATCAATTGTTCCAACTTTAAAACCTATACCAGTGAGATACACATGAAGTGTCTCATACCATGCTCTTGGAGCCTGTTTAAGGCCATAAATAGCTTTGTCTAACTTGTAGACATGGTCTGGATATTTACTGCTTACAAAACCAGGAGGCTGTTTGACATAAACTTCTTCTTGCAGCTTCCCATTCAGAAATGCAGATTTAACATCCATCTGAAATACTCTAAAGTTCATCCTAGCAGCATATGCTAAGAACAATCTGATAGCTTCCATCCTAGCCACTGGTGCATAAGTTTCCCCATAATCCAATCCTTCTTCCTGTCTAAACCCTTGAGCAACCAATCTTGCTTTGTTTCTGATAACGACACCATCTTCATCCATCTTGTTTTTAAACACCCACTTAGTACCAATGATCTTCTTTGTCTTATCCTCAGGTTCAGGTACCAATGTCCACAATTTGTTCCTATCAAACTGAGTAATTTCTTCATGCATTGAACCAACCCAGCTAGGATCTTGAAGTGCTTCCTCAGGATACGTGAGCTCAATGGTAGACACAAAATTAACATGCATACAAAAGTTGCTGGTTGCATGCCTCCGTGTTTTAACACCACTCGCAAGATTACCAATAATCTGCTCAATCGGATGCTCCCTTGTCCATTTGGTGTTATGAACAGGTGAGCTGGTTGTAGAACACACAGCATCTTGATCATCAGCTGGTTCAGATGAGTGAGCAGCAACAGAAGGTTGCTGATCAATATCAGTAGAATCAGTACCAGCTTGTGATCTCTCAGAACCAGCAGACCTAGGCTCAAGTTGCAGCACTTCAGTAGAGCCAGTAGGTCCACTTGGTTTAGACACAGATGGAACAGAATGTTCCATTTCATCATCAGAGAACCCAGCAGCATGGATTGGTGAGAGTTGTGCTGCTGGCTCTTCATCATCAAGAGCTTGCTGAGTAGGCTCTTCAAACAGTAACACTTCATCTTCACGATCAGTAGATGAAGCAGAGGTAGTTTCATCGAATGTAACATTAATGGATTCTTCAAAACAACCCCTTCTTTTGTTGTAGACCCTATATGCCTTTGACATGTTGGAATATCCAAGGAATATACCTTCATCAGCTTTAGCATCGAATTTGCCCAGCTGATCCCTATTATTTAGAATGTAACAGGGAGTGCCAAATACATGAAGAAATGAAATTGAGGGTCTTCTTCCTTTGAGAACTTCATAAGCAGTTTTCTGATGTCTTTTCACAATAAGAGATCTATTCTGGGTAAAACAGGCAGTATTCACAGCTTCTGCCCAGTAGGAATTCTTCAACCCAGACTCAGCCAACATAGATCTTGCTGCTTCAATGAGAGTTCTGTTTCTTCTTTCTGCAACACCATTTTGCTGAGGTGTTCTCACAGCAGAGAAATTTTGGGAAATACCTTTGTCAGCACAAAATTCTTCTAATGTAGCATTTCTGAATTCTGTACCATGATCACTTCTTAGTTGCTTCACCAGTTGCCCATTCAAAAGCTCCATTCTTTTGATAAAATTGATGATTTCATCAGCAGCTTCACTCTTTTGCCTCAAAAAGAACACCCAAGTGTATCTCGAGTATTCATCAACAATAACCAGTGTATACTTCTTCCCACTACAGCTGGCCACATTCACTGGACCAAATAGATCCATATGAAGTAAGTGAAATGGTTTCTCAACAAATGAGATTTGCTTTGATTTGAACGAGGCATGGTGATGTTTCCCCTTTTCACAACCAGGACACAATCTGTCCTTCACATAAGACATTGTGGGTAGCCCAGACACCAAACTTCTACTGGATAATTTGTGAATATCTTTGAAGTTGAGATGTGAGAGTCTCTTGTGCCATAACCACTTCAGGTTGTCTGCTGCCTTCGAATAGAAACAAGTATCAGTTGTTGTGACTGCTGTGTTCATGTCAATTTGATACATGTTTTCATGACGTTTTGCAGTCAGCAGTGGCTTCCCTGTCTTATCAAAAATAGTACCAATTTTCTTTCTGAATTGGACTATCTTATTCTTGCTTGTCAGTTGGCTTATGCTGAGTAAGTTATGTTTAAGCCCAACTACATATGCAACATTTGAGAACGTGACATTCCCATTTGTCAAAGTACCAAAACCCTTTGTGTAACCCAACGAATTATCTCCATACGAAACAACTGGACCATCCTTTTCCTGATAGTCCATCAGCAGGGACTTACTTCCGGTCATATGTCTCGAACAACCACTATCGAGATACCAGATTTGCTTGTTTTGAATGCCCTGCACAATAGCTTAGAGATTAGTTCTTTTTGGGAACCCATCCAAGGATGGGTTCTGAAGGAGTCACCTTTGATGACTTCTTCTTTTCTACTGGCTTGCTAGAAGAAGTAGCAGATGGGGTTTGGGTTTGAGTACACTGGTTAGCCAAGTGAGCTTTGCTGCCACATTTGTAGCATTTTCTCACTTTTAGCTTTTGTGGCTGGTCATGCACAGATCTAATAGGGGCAGTAAGATCGGGTCGACTTTTGGTTACTGCCTCAATTAGCTGGTCAAGCTTGACTGTCATTATCTCAGTGATAGACAGCTCATCAGTCGAGTCAATTTTTGCTTTTCCCTTATGGGCAGCTTTCCTTTTGGAACCAGTACCATGACCATGGCGAACTGTCTTTCCTTTATCATTTGACAAGTTAGCGTGGGAAGTTGCTGGCTTGTCATCTGATGCTGATGAACCAGTAGGTATCTTAACTGCTGCCTTAGATTTGCCAGTATTTCGTTTCACTGGCTTGTCTGCAGCTACTGGGTGACCAGTAGATTGGTCATCAGCTGGCTTAGCACTGGTAGAACTCGAACACGAAGGAGAATCAGTTGGTTTAACTTTTCTCAAATTGTTTTCAGTGATTTCCCTTTTAATACGTCTTTCTTTCGGAGTCATGTAGTAGATACTTGAGGGGTCAGTAGTCTCATCAATTGAGTTACTGGCTTTTCTTGCTCTAACTTCATCCTCCAAAATTTCTTTCATGGCAGGTGGTGGGGACACAGTAGGTCTAACAAATTTGTTTGTCACAACCTTTTTACCTTCAACTATCTTGGCAAAAGTATTTGGCAAGACAGCTTCAGGATCAATTTCAAGAATCGGGTCCATGAAAGTAACTCTTGCAATAGCAGCAGCAGCATAGTCACCAGCAAAGAAGGCTTCAACTTGGGCAGGCACCTGCTCGTTAACACATTTAGCTGTGCGTTGAGCAGATGTGCACCATGAAGCAACAACTCTTTTGAGATTGTCCAGCTGGGTCTTGACTTCTGCTGCCTCAACGTGAAGAGTTTCTAAAGCAAAGTTTTGTTTTTCAAGTTTGGAAATTGTATCTTTTAAGATCTTAATTTCATCATTTTTGCCTTTGAGTTTTTCATTTAAAGATTTGTTACTAGATTTCAAACTCTCTTCACGTTTGCAGCTTCTGCATAAGTCAATTCTTAGGTAGTCAAACATTTCAGCTTTTTCATCATCAGTATAAGTTCGAAAATTATCAACCTTATACATCATTTCAGTTTTCCATTGAGGAGAATCTCTGTTTTGATCAGCTTCCCTCATATCAGCCAAAAACGTACTACCACCATCATCCTCATCAGACTCCTCGACCTCTTTGGCCATCAAACACAGCTTTTTACCAGTAGCGTAACCAGCACCATCATCATCAGTATCACTATCAGAAGATGAAGACGTGCTGGCTTCACCCCAGTCATGATGTTCAGCAACTAGAACCTTTTCTGGCTGTTTACCCTTCTTGTCAGTCTTTGCACTTTCCTTCATCTGAGCTTTCATAGCTTTGTACATGTTTTTGTACTTATCAGCTTTTGAGAAAGAGTTAGCATCTGACGTGGAAGGTTTCTTGGACATTGATAAGGCTAAAAAGGAACATATATTTCATAGCATTATCCCCCAAGAAAGACAAGATTTTAGTTGCAATTGTTCCATTTTCAAGTAATATTCGTTTATATTAAATAAGTGCGAAGACAAAAGGCGAAAACGACGAATTGAAGACACAAAGGTCCAAAAAGCTCAAAAGTACAAGATACAATCAAAAAGGTTCAAATTATTGATGAAGAACGTCTAAAAATGACAAGAGTACAAGTTACAAAACGCAAAGTACACGATATAAAATTGTACGAAAGGACGTTCGAAAATTCGGAACCGGGACATGAGTCAACTCTCAACGCTCGACGCAACGGTGTAAAAATTACGAGTCAACTATGCACAAGAATAAAATATAATATTTAAATAATTCATAATAAGAATAATATTAAATAATAAAAAGATGTTAATTGAGCATAGTTCAGGGGTCGTAAATGAAAATTCAATTTCAGAATTCGCCTATAAAAGGCAGTGTATTATCGATATAGGAGATACCTTTTTCTATCATATTTCTATCTATATATCGATCCATCTATCTATTATCAATATCTATATTCTATATCTCTATCATAATGTTAACTTAATAAGATATAACAATAATCTTAATTTTAATTTTAAATTATGATAATAATAAGATTTATGATAGAGATCGTTTGAGTGTGTAAGTCGAAATTCTGTCCGTGTAACGCTACGCTATTTTTAATCATTGTAAGTTATGTTCAACCTTTTTACATTAATGTCTCGTTGCTAAGTTATTATTATGCTTATTTAATCCGAAGTAATCATGATGTTGGGCTAATTACTAAAATTGGGTAATTGGGCTTTGTACCATAATTGGGGTTTGGATAAAAGAACGACACTTGTGGAAATTAGACTATGGGCTATTAATGGGCTTTATATTTGTTTAACTAAATGATAGTTTGTTAATGTTAATATAAAGATTTACAATTGGGCGTCCCTATAAATTACCATATACACTCAATCGGACACGATGGGCGGGGTATTTATATGTACGAATAATCGTTCATTTAACCGGACACGGGAATGGATTAATAGCCACTAGAATAATTAAAACAGGGGTGAAATTATGTACAAAGGACACTTGGTATAATTGATAACAAAATATTAAAACCTTGGGTTACACTCAGTCGACAACCTGGTGTAATTATTAAACAAAGTATTAAAATCTTGTTACAGTTTAAATCCCCAATTAGTTGGAATATTTAACTTTGGGTATAATTAAAATTTGACGAGGACACTCGCACTTCATATTTATGACTGATGGACTGTTATGGACAAAAACCAGACGGACATATTAAATAATCCAGGACAAAGGACAATTAACCCATGGGCATAAAACTAAAATCAACACGTCAAACATCATGATTACGGAAGTTTAAATAAGCATAATTCTTTTATTTCATAGTTAATTTCCTTTATTTTATATTTAATTGCACTTCTAATTATCGCATTTTTATTGTTATTGTATTGCACTTTTAATTATCGTACTTTTTAATTATCGCAAGTTTATTTTATCGCACTTTTATTATTCGCAATTTCATTATCGTTATTTACTTTATGCTTTAATTTAAGTCTTGTATTTATTTTTAATATTTTACATTTGGTTTTAACTGCGACTAAAGTTTTAAAATCAATAAACCGGTCATTAAACGGTAAAAACCCCCCTTTATAATAATAATATTACTTATATATATATATTTGTATTTTTACAATTATTGTGTGTAAAAAAATATAGTGTTATACTTCACGAGCTCCCTGTGGAACGAACCGGACTTACTAAAAACTATACTATAATACGATTAGGTACACTGCCTATAAGTGTTGTAGCAAGGTTTAAGTATATCCACTCGATAAATAAATAAATAACTTGTGTAAAATTGTAGCATATTTAATAGTATTTCGCACTAAAAATAATACTATTTTGTATACACCCCCTACGACATCAAGTATTTTTGGCGCCGCTGCCGGGGAGCGCGAAACGCTATATTTTTAATTTATATTTGTAAAAATATAATTAAGTTAAAAAAAAATTAAAAATAAAAACCAAAACAAAAATACAAGTGGGGACCACCTGAGGCTGCTCAAATCGCAGCTCATAAACCCAAAATACCCCTCTTTTTCTTCTTGATTCGTCGTGATCCAAAACTAAAAGAGAAGTGAAATTGTTTGCAATTGTGGGACCGACCTTTTGTCTAGTAGAAAAAAGAGAAAAGAAGCAACAAGCCAAATTAAATTAATTACTTTTGGCTCCCGTTCGTTTCTCTGTGAATTGCGATCATTCATACAACCACTTTTCCTTTTCTCTTTGCTGACAAGAAACAGCCCCAGATGGGGTCCACGGCTGCTACATCAATTTTTTATAATTAGTGGTGTTTGTTAGGGAAACTTGGAGTTTTTTTAAGAGATTGGAGTAATTTGAAAAAGTATTTAAAGAAGTCACGTACTTTTAAAAATATTTAGAATATCCATTTTTTTAAAGTAATATTAATAATAATACTTTGTACAATACAGCTAACACTGTAACAGCACTCAAAATTGATGGAGTCAGCTACTGTGGCAAAATAACATCAACTGGACCACTGAGATTACTACATTCAATTGCTACTGCAATTTTTTTTTTTTTTTTTTTTTTTTTCAAGATATCTCACAACTAAAATAGTACTATTAAAGCAAAAGTGGCAATACAAACAAAGAGTTAAAAGGTTATTGTAACTTCGACTAACTCAGTTTAATATTTTTCTTTAGCTAAAATTACTACACAAATTGGAGTATGTATAAATATTTCTAGTCACAAATCACAAATTAATATTATAAATATAGATTTAGTTAAGACTTTAGTTTTAGTTTTCTAAGCTTTAGACATAAAACTTTTGTTTTAGATTGTTTTTCGACTTTTTTTTTTTTTTTCGACCTCTTATTTTTCGACGCGTTTACCTATGTATCAATTACAATTCCAATTAGTGATCTCCATTTGTAGCTTTAATTTTAAGATAGTGATCGTTATAAGGTTGGATTAACCGCGTGTTTACAAACCACTCTTCGTCTTTTTCATTTTTCGACACTTTTCGACGCGCACTCTTTTTCTCTCTTATTTCTCGCCATTCTAGTTTTTAGGACTTAGATTTTTTTTCTACTTCTTCTCTAAATTTCTTAAAATTACGAAAATTTATTTTAAGTGGTTAAATTGATAGACATCAAAATTTTCTGGTTCGTAGTAATAGTTGGATTTGTACGTGGACCGGGTTATTGGAGCCAAACAGTACTCAATTATATTGAGACCAAATGAATCCTGCCCCTCTGCTGCATCTTTTGGCTATTCGAAACGTGGGCAAAATCAGAAAAGTCTATTGATTGGATAACTTATATAATTTTTCTTTCCTTTTTAAAAAATAGGATATTCAGTGAATGCACCGAGCAAGACGTTCACCACCTTTTGTACGTTCACCACCTGTAACTAGATCAAGACATTTAGCAAATATTGTCGCCGTTGATTTTTCTTTAGAATCGTCATCCAGTCGACCAAGTACTCCAATTCAAATCTCCGATAATCCATTTTTTGAACCCAACCTCACAATTGAGAATCCAGAGAATATTCAGGAACGGTTCGTAGATCCTGAACCATTAAACTTTCCTCCGGAACCACCAATCATTCAAACAGAGATTGTTGAGGAACGAACCATTAAATCAGAATCATCTAGTGATACCGATTCAACAAATTCAATTATGGAGAATCTGGAACCTCTAAGTATGGAAGACCGAATGAGAGCTAAACGCACTGGCCAAGGTCACGCAATTACTCATCCAGACATTAATGCGCCAGATTATGAATTCAAAGGACAAATTCTACACATGGTGACTAATCAATGCCAATTTAGTGGTGCGCCGAAGGAAGATCCTAATGAACATCTACGTACCTTTAATAGGATCTGCACACTATTTAAAATCCGAGAAGTGGAGGATGAACAGATATATCTCATGTTATTTCCCTGGACTTTAAAGGGAGAAGCCAAAGATTGGTTGGAATCGTTACCTGAAGGGGCGATTGATACATGGGATGTTTTAGTTGACAAATTTCTTAAATAATTCTTTCCTGCATCTAAAGCCGTAAGACTTCAAGCAGAAATTGTTACGTTTACACAGAAACCAAATGAAACTCTATATGAGGCGTGAACAAGAGATGGAAAGTTGTTAAGAGGATGTCCGCAACATGGTTTAGACACCTGTCAAATAGTACAAATATTCTACCAAGGATGCGACATCACTACAAGGAAAGACATAGATATAGCAGCTGGTGGTTCTATTATGAAGAAAACCGAAACTGATGCTTACAAAATTATTGATAACACTGCTTCCCACTCACATGAGTGGCACCAAGAAAAAGATATCATTAGATCATCTAAAGCAGCTAGAGCCGATTCTAGCCATGACTTAGATTCCTTTTCCGCAAAGATAGATGCTGTGGAACAACGAATGGAAAAGATGACTAAAGATATTCACTCAATACGAATTAGTTGTGAGCAGTGTGGAGGACCACATTTGACAAAAGATTGTCTCAGTATTGAATTAACAATGGAACAAAGAGAGAATATTTCATACATAAACCAAAGGCCTGGAAATAATTATCAGAATAATTATCAACCGCCAAGACCGATTTACAATCAAAACCAGAATTATAACCGAAATATTCCATACAACAACCAACAAGGTCCTAGCAATCAACAAGTATCCAATAATAATTACAATCAGCAAAGACCAAATTTTCAAAACAAACCACCACAACAAACCGATGATAAAAAGCCGAATTTAGAAGATATGATGACGAAGCTAGTTGAAACTCAAACGCAGTTTTTCACCTCTCAGAAACAAACCAATGAACAAAATGCTCAAGCATTTAGAAATCAACAAGCTTCTATTCAAAATCTGGAACAAGAAGTAAGTAACCTAGCAAGGTTAATAGGTGAAAGAAAACCGGGAAGTCTACCTAGTGATACAAATGCTAACCCCCGGAATGAAACAGCTAAAGCCATTACCACAAGAAGTGGTACAACACTTAAACCACCGGAAATACCTGTAACTTCTAATGAAACTATTCCTACTCCACAAGAACCACAACCTGATCAAGATAAGGAAAAAGAACCGGTAGTTGAAAAGGTTAATGAAGATAACACAGTTAAGGATAAACCTTATGTTAAACCATACCAACCACCACTTCCTTAACCGAGTAAAATGAAGAAAGAGAAACTTGAAGCCGAGCAATCCAAATTCTTGGATATGTTTAAACAGATAAATGTAAATCTTCCTTTCATTGATGTGATTTCAGGAATGCCTAGATATGCTAAATTCTTGAAAGATCTAATCTCAAATAGAAAGAAAATGGAAGAACTCTCGGCTGTTACTATGAATGCTAATTGTTCAGCAGTGCTGTTGAATAAGATACAAGAAAAACTATCTGATCCAGGAAGTTTCACAATTCCATGTTTTCTGGGTAGTCTTAGTTCAATAGAAGCATTGGCAGACTTAGGTGCTAGTATAAATCTAATGCCGTATTCACTATACACTAAACTAGACCTTGGAGAATTGAAACCAACCAGAATAAGCATACAACTAGCCGATAGATCAATAAAATATTCTAGAGGGATAATGGAGAACATGCTAGTTAAAGTTGGTACTTTAGTATTTCCAGTAGATTTTGTTGTTCTGGACATGGAAGAAGATTCTCAAGTTCCTCTCATATTAGGAAGACCATTCTTAAACACGGCTAAAGCAATGATAGACGTGTTTGGTAAGAAACTGACCCTAAGTATAGAGGATGAGAGTGTTACCTTTTCAGTTGATAGAGCAATGCAACAACCACAATCTGCAGATGATACATGTTATTATATTCAAACTATAGATGCACATGCAGAATTATTAGAAGAATTTCCAGAATTACAAGGAACAGGAGAATGCTCTTTAGGAGAAGGTAATGAACCAATTGATGAAGCTGAAATGTTAGCTACACTTATAACTAATGGATATGAACCAACAACAGAAGAAATTCAAATGCTAAAAGAAGAAGACAGATATCGATATAAATCATCGATAGAAGAACCTCCGAAATTAGAGTTAAAGCCACTTCCAAACCATTTGGAATACGCTTATTTACATGGTGAATCTGAATTACCTGTAATAATATCGTCTTCTCTTACTGAAAATGAGAAATCACAACTCATTTCTGTGTTGAAAGCTCATAAACCAGCCATTGCATGGAAGATTCATGATATTAAAGGAATAAGTCCTTCGTATTGCACACATAAAATCCTTATGGAAGAAGGTCATAAAACATATGTGTAACGCCAACGAAGACTAAATCCTAACATGCAAGATGTAGTTAAGAAAGAGATTATTAAACTGCTAGATGCAGGTTGAATTTATCCAATCTCTGATAGTCCATGGGTAAGCCCAGTTCAATGCGTACCTAAGAAGGGTGGCATGACTGTCATCACAAATGAAAAAGATGAGCTTATTCCTACTAGGACTGTAACAGGATGGCGCGTTTGTATTGATTATAGAAAATTAAATGACGCCACCAGAAAAGATCACTTTCCCTTACCTTTCATTGACCAAATGTTGGAAAGGTTAGCCGGAAACAGTTACTATTGTTTTCTAGATGGTTTTTCCGGATACTTTCAAATTCCAATTGCACCCGAAGATCAAGAGAAAACCACATTCACGTGCCCTTATGGTACTTTTGCTTACAAACGAATGCCATTTGGACTTTGCAACGCCCCTGCAACCTTTCAAAGGTGCATGATGGCGATTTTTCATGACATGATAGAAGAATGCATGGAAGTTTTCATGGATGACTTTTCAGTCTTCGGTGATACATTTGAATCATGTCTAGTTAATCTGGAACGAATGCTAATTAGATGCGAACAATCAAATCTAGTTCTTAATTGGGAGAAATGCCATTTCATGGTTAAAGAAGGCATCGTTCTTGGTCATAAAATTTCAAAAGAAGGAATTGAAGTGGATAGAGCTAAAGTAGATGTAATTTCTAAACTTCCACATCCCACCAATGTTAGAGGAGTTAGGAGTTTTCTAGGGCATGCCGGTTTTTACCGACGTTTCATAAAAGATTTTTCTAAAATTGCCACTCCTATGAATAAACTCCTAGAAAAGGATGCTCCATTCATCTTTTCAGATGAGTGTATCAAATCTTTTACTATTCTTAAAGAAAAACTCACTAATGCACCGATCATGATAACACCAAATTGGAATCTACCATTTGAACTAATGTGCGATGCAAGTGATTTTGCAATGGGAGCCGTTTTAGGACAAAGGATTGAAAAACGATTTCAACCTATATATTATGCTAGTAAGACGTTACAAGGAGCACAAACGAACTATACAACTACTGAAAAAGAACTCCTTGCTATTGTCTTTGCTTTTGACAAATTTCGATCATATCTCGTTCTATCAAAAACAATAGTCTATACCGATCATTCTGCTCTTAGATACCTATTTTCGAAACAAGATGCCAAACCACGATTAATTCGTTGGATCTTACTATTACAAGAGTTTGATATTGAAATCCGAGACAAAAAGGGAGCAGAAAATCTCGCCGCCGATCATCTTTCTCGTCTTGAAAATCCCGATTTAGAAGTTCTAAATGAATCGGCCATTCAAGATAACTTTCCCGATGAATATCTATTGAAGATAGATTATAGTGAAATTCTATGGTTTGCTGACTTTGCAAACTACTTAGTATGTGGATTCCTTGAAAAAGGGTTGTCGTACCAAAAACGAAAGAAATTCTTTAGTGATATAAAACACTATTTTTGGGAAGATCCACATTTATTCAAAAGATGTCCCGATGGAATAATACGCCGATGCGTATTCGGAGAAGAAGCCAATCAAATCTTAAACCATTGTCACACTGGACCAACAGGAGGGCATTATGGGCCTCAACTCACAGCAAGAAAAGTCTACGATGCTGGATTCTATTGGCCTACAATTTTCAAAGATGCACACCTTCTTTGCAAATCCTGTGATGCATGTCAAAGGGCCGGAAAAATAAGTCAACGTGATGAAATGCCACAAAATGTCATTCAAGTATGTGAAGTATTTGACATTTGGGGTATTGACTTTATGGGTCCTTTTCCAAAATCTCATAATAATCGCTACATTCTCGTTGCCATTGATTATGTATCTAAATGGGCGGAAGCACAAGCTCTCCCAACTAACGATGCACGAGTTGTAGTCAACTTCTTAAAACGTCTTTTTGCAAGGTTTGGAGCACCAAAAGCTTTAATAAGTGATCGGGGTACTCATTTCTGTAATAATCAACTTGAGAAAGTTCTCAAACGTTATGGAGTAACTCATAAAATCTCAACTGCTTATCATCCACAAACAAGTGGACAAGTTGAAAATACCAACCGAGCATTAAAATAAATTCTAGAGAAAACCGTAGGATCAAATCTGAAGGAATGGTCCATGAAATTGGAGGATGCACTCTGGGCTTTTAGAACAGCCTACAAAACTCCAATTGGAACAACACCTTTTAAACTCGTTTACGGAAAAGCATGTCACCTTCCAGTAGAAATTGAGCACAAAGCATTTTGGGCTTTGAAATCATGTAATCTTGATTTACATGAAGCTGGACGTCTACGATTAAGTCAACTAAACGAATTAGAAGAACTAAGACATGAAGCATACGAAAATTCATTAATCTATAAGGAAAGAACGAAGAAATGGCATGATAAAAGAATCAGAAGTTCAAAAGAATTTAAAGAAGGAGACAGAGTTCTTCTTTTCAATTCACGATTCAAGCTATTTCCTGGAAAATTGAAATCAAGATGGTCTGGACCATTCATAGTCAAAAGAGTTTTCCCATACGGAACGATAGAATTAATAAATTCAAATGGGATTGAATTTAAAGTTAATGGTCACAGAGTTAAACATTACATACATGGTCCGATGGAAGTCGACAACGAAGTTAATCACAATTTCGACACCACAGCTAACTAAGTGTGGGGAGAATCAAGTCTTTAAAGGATAATATGTATTTCTGTTAGAGTTAGATTATCTGTTTTCGTGTAGTTCTCGAAAATGGAACCCGAATGGTCTTTCCCTAGCAGACCCTAAAGAACTAGTCTTCTCCCCCATTCTAAATTTTTATTTTTATTTTTAGGTTTTTACAAAATGAAGACTGCCTGTGAACTAAACCATGGTCTAATGCTACACGCTTTGATCACTAAACGTAATAATGACATACTACCGAGTGAATTAGTATCAGTAATCAGAGAAAGAATGGACGGAGTTAGAAAAGAATCCAGATGCGAAGATAATAAATTACAATTTGGTAAAGGAAAATCAAAATCCGCAGCAAAAAGAAGAGCACGACACCTAGAAAGATGTCACAAATGCGGAAAATGGTCACATGGAAGTAAATGTTCAAATAATCAAACCTATTCAAACACCGAATTTGTTACTTTATGCAGAGACGGACCGTTCATATGTTTAGAAGAAAAGACACTGAATGCTCGAGGTTACGCCTATGTAGCCATGGAAAACCAATTAAACCGACTATCTTATGAATGGGATAGATCATATAACTAAGAAATCTATTTCACAGGTATGTCTGTACAGTTTTTTTTTTTTAACCTTTTGATAATAAACGCTAATTTGTTCGCTAAAAAGTATTAAATTGGTATTAAATAAAATTAGGTTTGGCGACCGAAATTATTGATATCATTCAAAAATTTATTACATCACTGCGAAATTTAACGTTTATTCTTAAGGTATAAATATCTTTAATCAATCAACCCAAAATATTTCAAAAATTCGTCATGAGTTAAATTAGGTCTTGGAACCGAAATTACTTTACCGAAAAGAGGGGCGCATATTTTTGATAATATTTGATTGATTAAAGTGGGATAAAAAGCCAAAAAGATTTTTTATTTTATTTTTACCATATTTTTAAAATTAATATATAAATCTTAAATTAATATTGTAAACTTTGTAAAAACAATATATTTAAAATTGTAAATATTTGAAAAATTAATATAAGTTTGGTGTGAATTTATAATATGAATTTTTAAATTAAGTTTGGTGTGAATTTTTAATTTTTAAAAATATGAATTTTTTAATTTTATGCATTTCAAATTTTAAGTTTGGTGTGAATTTTTAATATTAATTTTGAATTTTATATTTAAATTGTGTGAATTTAAAAACAAAAATTTACTTTATCTCATTAAGTTAAAAATATGATTTTTAAAATTCGTCGTAAGTTGAAGACTAGGTCATTGAACCGAAATTGCTTTACCCGAAGGAGAGACGAGAACTTTTATTATCATTATTTTTAATCTTATTGAATTAAAGTATGGCAAAAACATTAAAAAAAAAAAAAAAACCCTAAAAATCTTAGCTTTTAAAAAAATCGCTACAAAAAGACAAATTTTAAAATTTTGTCGAAGGACGGACTAGGACATCGATCCGAAACGACCTCGTCCTAAATAACAAGAGAAACAAATTTTTAAAATTAATTAAAATTTTTTTTTATAAGTTAAAGATTTCTAAAAAAAAAAAAATCCAATATGTTTGGAAACTTTGGTAAAATTTAATCATTTTTCTACGCTAATCACCCTCAATAATTTAAATTGTTACTGATTTCTTGCAAATGAGGGCATTGCAAGATCTTAAGTGTGGGAAGGGGTTAAATTCTTTCGGATTTTAAAAATTTTTGATTTAAACACTGGGTTACCATTAAAAATACTAGTAAAGCAGTAGTTGTATTAGAATCTAGTGCTCTCCGATAACAAGGAACAGCCCTAGTCTTATATACTGACTACCCACTTCTAGTAAATTTTTCAAAATTTTCAACAAAATGAATTCAAAATCATGTTTATACATATTTATGAACGATGAAAACTAGGTCATTGAGCCGAAATTATCGTTACCTCGAAAAGGACATAAATTGAGAAACAAACCAAAATGTTAGAATTCATTTAAGAATGGAATAGAGGAGAAAAAGGCAAAGAAAAACATAAATAAAAGCCAAGTGTGGGAAAACTTTACCAAGTTATTCAAAATATATCACATATTTTTGTACAAACAATTGAAAATACTTTTGTTTTGAACAATAATCAATAATCAACTGTTTTATCCGAGGAAAGAAAAGAAGAGATGGATCTACACGATGAATCAATTCCATCATTAAAAGGAAGTAAAGTCTTCCGAAAAAGACACGCGCTTCTTGATTTAGGTCATGAAGTTGTCGTCCAGACCAGCTGTAGGTTGACGAAAAATCTAGAAAAGTCATCACTAAAATCGGCTGGAAATCCACGGACCTCAGCATCAAACAGGGTCGCCAGGTGGTCAGATTTATCCTAACCATGAGAAGGATTTATCTCGTACAATGGGGGGCACCGTGCAAATTAGCTTGATAAGACTAATGAATCAGATCCCCAGAAAGGATAATCTCCTTAAAGATTAAAAATCAGCTTTTAAGACTGATATTACTCAATCCTTGAGATTGACCTTAAAGATTGAGAATTCAAACTCATGGAATTCAATGATATCTAAACTCGAGCTTGAACGAGAAAATATTTTGATCAAAAATACAAACCGATTTGTTTTCTGAAAATCCATTTTGCGTTCATTACCATTGAACGTAAAATCCTAGGAATTCACCTGGAATTCATTAGGTCACCTGAACAAAATCGGGTGTCAACCGTAAGAACGGTGGTTGCATAGCATGGTCGGAGACAGGACCTTGTGCCAGACCGAAAAATCATAGGATGATCTTTACTATCGCTCCTACCAAAGATAGTTCTAGCATCCGACACGTTTTTAGACCATAATCAAATGCATGTCATTAGACATTGCCTTAACAGTTTCTTGTTCATCGCTTTCCTTTACAACCGGACGGTAGTTTACCGAAAGGTAATATACGGAACAAGTAAACTGGATGTGTGCTTTCCGATACCGGGATAGCAGTGGATTACACGAGCCTAAAAGTTTTAGCCAAAATAATGATCCACAAATATATTTTGCAACACCGATGATGGATCAAATCATAAAACTTGTCTAGGGTAAAATCTAGCTTGAATTTTCAAAAGATCAAATGTTTTCATAAAGATCCAATTTCCTAAAGGATCTAAATTTTTATAGTCATGTGGGACTGTAAACCGCCTTTCAAATGTGCACTTTGCTTTGGAAACCGAAAGTAAATCGGCTATTTGATTGCAAGTGTCGTTGACCTAAACCTGAGGCAACTGAGGATGACACACCCACCTTTAACCACATTGTTACTACCATTGTTCATACCGCCATATTAAAATCACTGATGTACAAAGTGTGAAGAATAAAGAAGTGATTCAAGTGTTTTTCAAGACTATATTGCTTGAGGACAAGCAACGCTTAAGTGTGGGAATATTGATAAGGCTAAAAAGGAACATATATTTCATAGCATTATCCCCCAAGAAAGACAAGATTTTAGTTGTAATTGTTCCATTTTCAAGTAATATTCGTTTATATTAAATAAGTGCGAAGACAAAAGGCGAAAACGACGAATTGAAGACACAAAGGTCCAAAAAGCTCAAAAGTACAAGATACAATCAAAAAGGTTCAAATTATTGATGAAGAACGTCTAAAAATGACAAGAGTACAAGTTACAAAACGCAAAGTACACGATATAAAATTGTACAAAAGGACGTTCGAAAATCCGGAACCGGGACATGAGTCAACTCTCAACGCTCGACGCAACGGTGTAAAAATTACGAGTCAACTATGCACAAGAATAAAATATAATATTTAAATAATTCATAATAAGAATAATATTAAATAATAAAAAGATGTTAATTGAGCATCGTTCAGGGGTCGTAAATGAAAATTCAATTTCAGAATTCGCCTATAAAAGGCAGTGTATTATCGATATAGGAGATACCTTTTTCTATCATATTTCTATCTATATATCGATCCATCTATCTATTATCAATATCTATATTCTATATCTCTATCATAATGTTAACTTAATAAGATATAACAATAATCTTAATTTTAATTTTAAATTATGATAATAATAAGATTTATGATAGAGATCGTTTGAGTGTGTAAGTCGAAATTCTGTCCGTGTAACGCTACGCTATTTTTAATCATTGTAAGTTATGTTCAACCTTTTTACATTAATGTCTCGTAGCTAAGTTATTATTATGCTTATTTAATCCGAAGTAATCATGATGTTGGGCTAATTACTAAAATTGGGTAATTGGGCTTTGTACCATAATTGGGGTTTGGACAAAAGAACGACACTTGTGGAAATTAGACTATGGGCTATTAATGGGCTTTATATTTGTTTAACTAAATGATAGTTTGTTAATGTTAATATAAAGATTTACAATTGGGCGTCCCTATAAATTACCATATACACTCAATCGGACACGATGGGCGGGGTATTTATATGTACGAATAATCGTTCATTTAACCGGACACGGGAATGGATTAATAGCCACTAGAATAATTAAAACAGGGGTGAAATTATGTACAAAGGACACTTGGTATAATTGATAACAAAATATTAAAACCTTGGGTTACACTCAGTCGACAACCTGGTGTAATTATTAAACAAAGTATTAAAATCTTGTTACAGTTTAAATCCCCAATTAGTTGGAATATTTAACTTCGGGTATAATTAAAATTTGACGAGGACACTCGCACTTCATATTTATGACTGATGGACTGTTATGGACAAAAACCAGACGGACATATTAAATAATCCAGGACAAAGGACAATTAACCCATGGGCATAAAACTAAAATCAACACGTCAAACATCATGATTACGGAAGTTTAAATAAGCATAATTCTTTTATTTCATAGTTAATTTCCTTTATTTTATATTTAATTGCACTTCTAATTATCGCATTTTTATTGTTATTGTATTGCACTTTTAATTATCGTACTTTTTAATTATCGCAAGTTTATTTTATCGCACTTTTATTATTCGCAATTTCATTATCGTTATTTACTTTATGCTTTAATTTAAGTCTTGTATTTATTTTTAATATTTTACATTTGGTTTTAACTGCGACTAAAGTTTTAAAATCGACAAACCGGTCATTAAACGGTAAAAACCCCCCTTTATAATAATAATATTACTTATATATATATATTTGTATTTTTACAATTATTGTGTGTAAAAAAATATAGTGTTATACTTCACGAGCTCCCTGTGGAACGAACCGGACTTACTAAAAACTATACTATAATACGATTAGGTACACTGCCTATAAGTGTTATAGCAAGGTTTAAGTATATCCACTCGATAAATAAATAAATAACTTGTGTAAAATTGTAGCATATTTAATAGTATTTCGCACTAAAAATAATACTATTTTGTATACACCCTCTACGACATCAGACATGCATTCAGCAGCAAAATGTCCAACCTTCCCACAATTAAAGCACTCAGATTTAGGACCCTTGATTGACTTGCTGTTGTACCTAGCACTTGGCTTTTTGCTCCCTTTGTATGACTTGCTGGTTCTACTACGATTGAACCTTTTGAACTGCCTAGCCAGCAGAGCCATACCTTCAGCAAACCCTTCTACATCACTTTCATCAGTACTGCTTTCTTCAGACCCAGTACCACTTTCCTCAACACTATCAGCTGACTCTTGTTCTGCCAGTAACTTTTGAACCAGTAAAGCTTTTTGAGCTTTCTTCCATTTAGCAGCAGCAATAAGAGCAGTATCATCATTTTTAGATGATTTTGAAGTGGTGGGGGCAGACCTAAAGTTTTCTTTCATGTTAAGTTCAAACTTGGCTTCTGCCTTCTCATGATTCCAAAGGGAACTGTAGAGAGAAGACAGGTTAAAGTTCTTTAGGGTCTGTGTGGTTCTTAATGGGTCAGTAACAGGTCTCCATTTACATGGCAGTGCATCAATGAATTTGTTCACTTGTTCAAATTCAGTGTAGGTCACATTTAAAGTGATCAGGTATGCTATCAAAGAGTTAAACCTAATGAAGGTTTTCTTAAGGGTTTCATTCTTATAGGCAAAGAACATTTCATATTCTCTTTTAAGAGCAATCATCCTGTTCTGCCTAACTTCTCCCATACCCTCATAGGTGACATCTAGGTAGTCAAGTATAAGCTTAGCATTTTCTTTTCCCTTGATCAGTTTGAATAGTGGGTTAGGCAAAGTTATGGCTAACAGGGTTCTGATTTTAGGGTCAAGACCAACTCGACGTTTATCCTCATCATCCCATCTAGAGGGAGTGAGAATAACCTCTCTGCCAGGGATGGCAGGAGTGTCAGCTGTTGCTGGTGCACTACCAACTGTCTCAGTGGGAACAAAAGGGCCATCTTTGGCAATTCCAGGCATGAGTGGATCCACAGACTCAAGATGGAGCATGAACCTTGCCTTCCAGGTTTCATACTCATCTTCATCAAACTTAGGTGGTCTGTTAGACGATCCATTCTCAAGGTAAGCTGAGTTTGAATACGAAGCCATAAGAGAATTCAGATCCAAGATATTAATTATCAAGACTGAAGCTCTGATACCAGTTGTTGGTCCCTTAATAACAACAGGAGTATTGTAAAGGGGGGGGGGGGTGAATACAATTCTTTTCTTAATTAACTAGTCAGTTAAACACGTTTAGTATTCTGTAGTAAATAAGATAGAGTCACAGGTAATTTTCAACGGTTATTCTTTATTGATTAAATCAGAAAGAATCACAACTATCCTTGGCGGAAATGATAGTTGGTTGATACAGATTACCTAGATTATAGCTAAGAGATAAACTAAAGCTATTACACGGTTTGGACTCTAACAGATAAACCCACACCACTAGTTTTTACAATAGTGGATACAACAATATATATAGTAGTTCTATTAACCGTGTAATTGATCTATTGTCCACTGGTACATAGGATGTCTGTACTTGAGGGGACAATTGTGTAAGGAGGCGTGCTCCCTTTCTTTCCTCTTTAGTAGCTATTTGCAGGAACACCCCAATTCGGTTTGGCACCACTATTTGATTAAACAAATAGAATGTTGTGTTTCCTAGGTGTTGACAACGGATAACTTATGTCTGCACATAAGTTAAACTTTTGCATTCCCATGCGGTCTTGTAAGGTCACTTGTCAGCCGCCGAAGCGTGTCCTTCTCTGTTCAACTTTGTCTTCGACTTCTGTTGAATAGTACATTTGATGTAGACCACTCAGGGAAACTTATCATGCTTGTAATGGAGCATGGTTGTCTTGTGTTGTATGCTGATATCCAGACTTACTGGTCCTTCATATGCTGAGTCACTTGATATTCTTGATTTGCTGGGTGCACATCCTGTGCTGATTCGAAGAATACATTTCTACCTTGTGCTGATAGACTAGGCAGCATACTAAACACTCGACACAGCTATATTAGCTGACTATACATAAACAAACTTGTGCTGGCTGCACATAACACTTTAGTGAAAATAAATATTGTTTTGTCATAATTAAATCCTTAATTATTTTGGGGACTCAACAGGTCCTGTGTGACAATGGTTTAAAATTTTACTAGCTTCATCTCCGAATACACATCGGCGTATTATTCCATCGGGACAACTTTTAAACAGATGTGGATCTTCCCAGAAATAGTGTTTTATATCACTGAAGAATTTCTTTCGTTTTTGGTACGATAATCCTTTTTCAAGGAATCCACATACTAAATAGTTTGCATAGTCTGCAAACCATGGAATTTCATTATAATCTATCTTCAATAGATATTCATCAAGAAAGTTGTCTTGTATGGCCGATTCATTTAGAACTTCTAATTCGGGATTTTCAAGACGAGAAAGATGATCAGCGGCGAGATTTTCTGCTCCTCTTTTATCTCGGATTTCAATATCAAATTCTTCTAAGAGTAAGATCTAGCGGATTAATCTTAGTTTAGCATCTTGTTTCGAAAATAGGTATCTAAGAGCAGAATGGTCGGTATAGACCACCGTTTTTGCTAGAACGAGATATGAACGAAATTTGTCAAAGGCAAAGACAATAGCAAGGAGTTCTTTTTCAGTAGTTGTATAATTTGTTTGTGCTCCTTGTAACGTCTTACTAGCGTAATAAATAGGTTGAAATCGTTTTTCAATCCTTTGTCCTAAAACGGCTCCCATTGCAAAATCACTTGCATCGCACATTAGTTCAAATGGTAGATTCCAATTTGGTGTTATCATGATCGGCGCATTAGTGAGTTTCTCTTTAAGAATATTAAAAGATTTGATACATTCATCTGAAAAGATGAATGGAGCATCCTTTTCTAGGAGTTTATTCATAGGAGTGGCAATTTTAGAAAAATCTTTTATGAAACGTCGGTAAAAATCGGCATGCCCTAGAAAACTCCTAATTCCTCTAACATTGGTGGGATGTGGAAGTTTAGCAATTACATCTACTTTAGCTCTATCCACTTCAATTCCTTCTTTTGAAATTTTATGACCAAGAACGATGCCTTCTTTAACCATGAAATGGCATTTCTCCCAATTAAGAACTAGATTTGATTGTTCGCATCTAATAAGCATTCATTCCAGATTAACTAGACATGATTCAAATGTATCACCGAAGACTGAAAAGTCATCCATGAAAACTTCCATGCATTCTTCTATCATGTCGTGAAAAATCGCCATCATACACTTTTGAAAGGTTGCAGGGGCGTTGCAAAGTCCAAATGGCATGCGTTTGTAAGCAAAAGTACCATAAGGGCACGTGAATGTGGTTTTCTCTTGATCTTCGGGTGCTATTGGAATTTGAAAATATCCGGAAAATCCATCTAGAAAACAATAGTAACTATTTCCGGCTAATCTTTCCAACATTTGATCAATGAAAGGTAAGGGAAAGTGATCTTTTCTGGTAGCATCATTTAATTTTCTATAATCAATACACACACGCCATCCTGTTACAGTCCTAGTAGGAATAAGCTCATTTTTTTCATTTGTAATGACAGTCATGCCACCCTTCTTAGGCACACATTGAACTGGGCTTACCCATGGACTATCAGAAATTAGATATATTAAACCTGTGTCTAGCAGTTTAATAATCTCTTTCTTAACTACATCTTGCATATTCGGATTTAGTCTTCGTTGGCGTTGCACATACGTTTTATGACCTTCTTCCATAAGGATTTTATGTGTGCAATACGAAGGACTTATTCCTTTAATATCATGAATCTTCCATGCAATAGCTGGTTTATGAGCTTTCAACACAGAAATGAGTTGTGATTTCTCATTTTCAGTAAGAGAAGACGATATTATTACAGGTAATTCAGATTCACCATGTAAATAAGCTTATTCCAAATGGTTTGGAAGTGGCTTTAACTCCAATTTCGGAGGTTCTTCTATCGATGATTTATATCGATATCTGTCTTCTTCTTTTAGCATTTGAATTTCTTCTGTTGTTGGTTCATATCCATTAGCTGTAAGTGTAGCTAACATTTCAGCTTCATCAATTTGTTCAGTACTTTCTCCTAAAGAACATTCTCCTGTTCCTTGTAATTCTGGAAATTCTTCTAACAATTCTGCATGTGAGTCTATAGTTTGAATATAATAACATGTATCATCTGCAGATTGCGGTTGTTGCATTGATCTATCAACTGAAAAGGTAACACTCTCGTCCTCTATACTTAGGGTCAATTTCTTACCGAACACACCTATCATTGCTTTAGCCGTGTTTAAGAATGGTCTTCCTAATATGAGAGGAACTTGAGAATCTTCTTCCATGTCCAGAACAACAAAATCTACTGGAAATACTAAAGTACCAACTTTAACTAGCATGTTCTCCATTATCCCTCTAGGATATTTTATTGATCGATCGGCTAGTTGTATGCTTATTCTTGTTGGTTTCAATTCTCCAAGGTCTAGTTTAGCGTATAGTGAATACGGCATTAAATTTATACTAGCACCTAAGTCTGCCAATGCTTCTATTGAACTAAGACTACCCAGAAAACATGGAATTGTGAAACTTCCTGGATCAGATAGTTTTTCTGGTATCTTATTCAACAGCACTGCTGAACAATTAGCATTCATAGTAACAGCCGAGAGTTCTTCCATTTTCTTTCTATTCGTGATCAGATCTTTCAAGAATTTAGCATATCTAGGCATTCCTGAAATCACATCAATGAAAGGAAGATTTACATTTATCTGTTTAAACATATCCAAGAATTTGGATTGCTCGGCTTCAAGTTTCTCTTTCTTCATTTTACTCGGGTAAGGAAGTGGTGGTTGGTATGGTTTAACATAAGGTTTAGCCTTAACTGATATATATATATATATATATATATATATATATATATATATATATATATATATATATATATATATATACCTTCTCAACTACCGGTTCTTTTTCCTTATCTTGATCAGGTTGTGGTTCTTGTGGAGTAGGAATAGCTTCATCAGAAGTTACAGGTATTTCAGGTAGTTTAAGTGTTGTACCACTTCTTGTGGTAATAGCTTTAGCTGTTTCATTCTGGGGGTTAGCATTTGTATCACTAGGTAAACTTCCCAGTTTTCTTTCACCTATTAACCTTGCTAGGTTACTTACTTCTTGTTCTAAATTTTGAATAGAAGCTTGTTGATTTCTAAATGCTTGAGCATTTTGTTCATTTGTTTGTTTTTAAGATGTGAAAAACTGCGTTTGAGTTTCAACTAGCTTCGTCATCATATCTTCTAAATTCGGCTTTTTATCATCGGGTTGTGGTGGTTTGTTTTGAAAATTAGGTCTTTGCTGATTGTAAGTATTGTTGGATACTTGTTGATTGCTAGGACCTTGTTGGTTGTTGTATGGAATATTTCGGTTATAATTCTGGTTTTGATTGTAGATCGGTCTTGGCGGTTGATAATTATTTTGATAATTATTTCCAGGCCTTTGGTTTATGTATGAAATATTCTCTCTTTGTTCCATTGTTAGTTCAATACTGAGACAATCTTTTTTCAAATGTGGTCCTCCACACTGCTCACAACTAATTCGTATTGAGTGAATATCCTTAGTCATCTTTTCCATTCGTCTCTCCACAGCATCTATCTTTGCGGAAATGGAATCTAAGTCATGGCTAGAATCGGCTCTAGCTGCTTTAGATGATCTAACGATATCTTTTTCTTGGTGCCACTCATGTGAGTGGGAAGCAGTGTTATCAATAATTTTATAAGCATCAGTTTCTGTTTTCTTCATAATAGAACCACCAGCTGCTATATCTATGTCTTTTCTTGTAGTGATGTCGCATCCTTGGTAGAATATTTGTACTATTTGACAGGTGTCTAAACCATGTTGAGGACATCCTCTTAATAACTTTCCAAATCTAGTCCACGCCTCATATAGAGTTTCATTTGGCTTCTGTGTGAACGTAACAATTTCTCCTTGAAGTCTTACGGCTTTAGATGCAGGAAAGAATTGTTTAAGAAATTTTTCAACTAAAACGTCCCATGTATCAATCGCCCCTTCAGGTAACGATTCCAACCAATCTTTGGCTTCTCCCTTTAAAGTCCAGGGAAATAACATGAGATATATCTGTTCATCCTCAACTTCTCTTATTTTAAATAGAGTGCAGATCCTATTAAAGGTACGAAGATGTTCATTTGGATCTTCCTTCGGCGCACCACTAAATTGGCATTGATTAGTCACCATGTGTAGAATTTGTCCTTTGATTTCATAATCTGGCGCATTAATGTCAGGATGAGTAATTGCGTGACCTTGGCCAGTGCGTTTAGCTCTCATTTGGTCTTCCATACTTAAAGGTTCCAGATTCTCCATAATTGAATTTGTTGAATCGGAATCACTAGAGGATTCTGATTTAATGGTTCGTTCCTCAACAATCTCTGTTTGAATGATTGGTGGTTCCGGAGAAAAATTTAATGGTCCAGGATCTATGAATCGTCCCTGAATATTCTCCGGATTCTCAATTGTGAGGTCGGGTTCAAAAAATGGATTATCGGAAATTTGAACTGGAGTACTTGGTCGACTGGATGACGATTCTAAAGAAAAATCAACGGCGGTAATATTTGCTAAATGTCTTGATCTAGTTACAGGTGGTGAACGTACAAAAGGTGGTGAACGTCTTGCTCGGTGCATTCACTGAATATCCTATTAGTTTTTAAAAAGAAAGAAAAATTATATAAGTTATCCAATTAATAGACTTTTCTGATTTTGCCCACGTTTCGAATAGCCAAAAGATGCAGCAGAGGGGCAGGATTCGTTTGGTCTCAATATAATTGAGGACTGTTTGGCTCCAATAACCCGGTCCACGTACAAATCCAACTATTACTACGAACCAGAAAATTTTGATGTCTATTAATTTAACTACTTAAAATAAATTTTTGTAATTTTAAGAAATTTAGATAAGAAGTAGAATAAAAATCTATGTCCTAAAACTAGAATAGCGAGAAATAAGAAAGAAAAAGAATGTGTCGGAAAAGGTCGAAAAATAAAAATAAGAAAGAAAAAGAGTAACTTATAGAACTTAAAAACACTCGACTAACCCAACCTTATTACTATCACTAACTTAAAATTATAATCGCAAATTGAGATTACTAATTGGAATGATAATTGATACATAGGTAAAAGGTGTCTAAAAATATTAAAGCTTACAAGAAAAACTATATCCCAAATGGCAATAACTTAAAAAGAAACTAAAACTTAAAAAGGCGTCGCAAAATTCTAAAGCACCTAAATCTTAGTCTAAAGAAAAAGCACTTAAGGAATTTTACGGCAAAGTCTAAAAATCTAGAAGTAAAAAAAATAACTATGGCAAAAACTATATCTTAAAACTAAATACGAGCGAAAAATACAAATATTACGCTAAAATAATTAAAAAGGGACAAAATATAAAAATATACAAAAAGTTGTAAAAAGTACAATTTTTATAAAAATATTATTTTTATATTATTTATTTTATTAAACTATTAATTTTATATTTTAATTAAACTAATTTAACTAAAATACAATTTAATTTAAAAACTTAAAACTAATTATAATAATAAATAAGTAATTAGGGTTAATAATAATAAATAAATAATAATTACCCCGTATTTAATGCTGATTAGGGTTTCTGTCACGTGTGTCAGGGCTGCTCCGCGAGTCGCGGTATTCGAAGCTGCAAACTCCGCGAGTCGCGGGGTTCCAAAATTCAACTCAGGTACAGGATTTAATTCGACGCGTTTTTTTTTATATTTTCTGTTTTAAAAACTAAATAAAATACTTATATAAAAAAAACTTATATTTAAAAACTAAAATAAAAATAGAACTACTGAATAATTTTATAAATAAAAATCTTAAAACTAGATTTATATATATATATATATATATATATATATATATATATATATATATATATATATATATATATATATATATATATATTTTCGGTTTTTGATTTTATATTCTAAATAAACACAAAATATTTAAATAAAACTTATAATTTTTATAAAATAAAAATAAAGAAACTTTACAAAACTTAAATATTTAACAAATTCTTAAAAATATTTATATTTTTGTTTTTCTTTTTATATTTTCGAATAATTAAAAACGTATTTTTACAAAAGTGAATTTTAATAAAAGTAAACTAAAAATAAAATTTTTTATTTTTTTTTATTTTTAGCGTTGCGCTTCCGGCTTTTAAGTTTGATTGTCCCCGGCAGCGGTGCCAAAAATATACTTGATATCGTGCGAGGTGTATATAAAATAGCTTTATATTTTACAAGGAAATACTATTAAATACGATACAATTTTACACAAGATATTTATTTATTTATAGAATGGATATACTTAAACCTTGCTACAATACTTATAGGCAGTGTACCTAATCGTACAGTAGTGTAGTTTTTAGTAAGTCCGGTTCGTTCCACAGGGAAAATCTTTAAACAAAGCTTAATGCTATATTAGTTTACTTTTATAAAAATACAAATATATATATATATATATATATATATATATATATATATATATATATATATATATATATATATATATATATATATATATAAGTAATATTATTATTATAAAGGGGGGTTTTTACCGTTTAATGACCGGTTTGTCGATTTTAAAACTTTAGTCGCAGTTAAAACCAAATGTAAAATAATAAATAAATACAAGACTTAATTTAAAGCGTAAAGTAAATAACGATAATGAAATTGCGATAAATGAAAGTGCGATAAAATAAACTTGCGATAATTAAAAAGTACGATAATTAAAAGTGCAATTAAATACAATAATAATAAAAATGCGATAATTAGAAGTGCAATTAAATATAATAATAATAAAAATGCGATAATTAGAAGTGCAATTAAATATAAAATAAAGGAAATTAAATATGAAATAAAAGAATTATGCTTATTTAAACTTCCGTAATCATGATGTTTGACGTGTTGATTTTAGTTTTATGCCCATGGGTTAATTGTCCTTTGTCCTGGATTATTTAATATGTCCGTCTGGTTTTTGTCCATAACAGTCCATCAGTCATAAATATAAAGTGCGAGTGTCCTCGTCAAATTATCCTTATACCCGAAGTTAAATATTCCAACTAATTGGGGACTTAAACTGTAACAAGATTTTAATACTTTGTTTAATAATTACACCAGGATGTCGACTGAGTGTAACTCAAGGTTTTAATACTTTGTTAATAATTATGCCAAGTGTCCTTGTACATAATTTCACCCCTGTTTTAATAATTCTAGTGACTATTAATCCATTCCCGTGTCCGGTTAAATGAACGATTATTCGTACATATAAATACCCCGCCCATCGTGTCCGATCGAGTGTATGTGGTAATTTATGGGTACGTCCAATTATAAATCTTTATATTAACATTAACAAACTATTATTTAGTTAAACAAATATAAAGCCCATTAATAGCCCATAGTCTAATTTCCACAAGTGTCGTTCTTTTGTCCAAACCACAATTATGGTACAAAGCCCAATTACCCAATTTTAGTAATTAGCCCAACATCACGATTACTTCGTTTTAAATAAGCATAATAATAACTTAGCTACGAGACATTAAATTAAAAAGGTTGAACATAACTTACAATGATTAAAAATAGCGTAGCGTTACACGGACAGAATTTCGACTTACACCCTTACAACATTCGCTAACATACCCTTATTATTTGGATTAAAATTAAAATTAAAATTAAAATATAAATTATAAATATAAATATTACGTATATAGATATAGAGAGATTGAATTATGGATATTTTTTTACGATCAGAATGCGCGAGTTTTATAGGCAGTTTCAACATTTGGGGCTCCGCGACTCGCGTAATTTTTGCACTGCAAACTCCGCAACTCGCGGAGTTTGCTTTTACAGCTCACACAAGTTTGGAGCCTTTCTTGCCGACGGTTTATAATATATTATATAATATATAAATAATTATAAGAATTATTTAAATATTATATTATATTTAAGTGCATAGTTGACTTGTAATTTTTAGTCCGTTGCGTCGAGCGTTGAGAGTTGACTCTGGTCCCGGTTCCGGATTTTTGAACGTCCTTGCGTACAATTTAATATCTTGTACTTTGCGTTTTGAATCTTGTACTCTTGTAATTTAGAGACGTTTCTTATCAATAATTGGAACCTCTTTGATTGTATTTTGTACTTTTGAGCATTTTGGTCGTTTGCGTCTTCAATTCGTCGAATCTGTCTTTTGTCTTCACCTTTTAATATTTAAACGAATATCACTTGTAAATAGAACAATTGCAACTAAAAGCTTGTCTTTCTTGAGGAATAATGCTATGAAATATATGTTCGTTTTTAGCATTATCACATTCCTTTATTGTTATTATTGATACATTTGTTTAATAATAAACATAATAATACTATTAGTTACAAAAGTGTTACTAATACTAATATTAATAAAATTAATGATAACTAATAATAATAATAATAATAATAATAATTATAATAATAATAATAATAATAATAATAATAATAATAATAATAATAATAATAATAATAATAATAATCCTAATCATAATTATATTAATAACAAAATTACAACTATTAGTGATAATAATAATAATTCTCATACTTGTATTTATAATCATATTACATGAAAATTTTATCATAATACGTATATTAATAATAATGATGTTAATAACTATAATATTAATAATAATAATAATAATAATAATAATAATAATAATAATAATAATAATAATAATAATAATAATAATAATAATAATAATAATAATAATAATACTATTGGTGATACTAGTAATAATTATGATATTCATAATACATAATAATAATAATAATAATAATAATAATAATAATAATAATAATAATAATAATAATAATAATAATAATAATAATAATAATAATAATAATAATAATAATAATGCTATAATAATATCAAAACTTAATAATAGTACCACTAATAATATTACTAACAATAAGAAATAATAACAAATACTAATAATTATAATATTAATAAAAGAAATAAAAATAAAAGCTTTTTACCCTTTTAAAAACCGATGTAAAAAGAATTGCTCCATACCGGGTTCGAACCCGTGACCTCTAGCACACCAGTCAACTCCCTAACCATCCAGTCTAGCTCGTTTTTCTGATTCATATTCAGTACTAAATATATTAACCCGTTTGTTTTCCTTTTCCCCTCTTTCTTCTTCCTCATTTTAATTCTCAATCGACCAGAAATCGTACCCAGGTTAACACAACTAGTTCTTTTGGTTTTAAGACCCTCAATCCAAACAGAAATGACTACGACTCAGTTGACTTGGATTGTTTAACAGAAAAAAAAATGGAACAGTCGTGTTCTTGAGTTCCATGAACTCAATGTTTGATTATGTTTTTAAGATCGTTTTAAAAGAAACTTTATACATGAAATAGATTGGAAATACTTCTTAGAAGCTTTCGATAATCTCAATTTAACTTAACCCACAACCTATAGCTTGAATTCGATTGAAGAACATTTGTTTGACTTTTTAAATTATAACTTTGACTTCCAGAATTCGTGATCAATAAGAGGAATTGGAACACTAAATTTTGCAGAAAGATCAAATAAAAGATTCCTAATAATCCTACATTTATAGATTTTTAAAATTACATCGAATTCGAGCTTTTCATAATTCTAACCCACGACAGAGTACAGACCTGTACTCTTTATTTATATTTTTTTTTACAAAAAAACAAAATCAACAATGCAAACCTTATTAAAGTTATTTGTAACTGGTAATGAAAGAGGAGAATTAAGTGAATTGTTTTACATCTGAATTGATCAACTGATAGGTATAACGTGATATATGGACAGATTATTCGAGCCAAGGACTATCAAACAACAAAGCTATAAAGCAGATAGAAAAAGAAATAATAAAAAAAATGAATCTGTGGTCGATCTCTTAACTGATTTTGTTTGTAATCTGGACAAGAATCGACATATAATATTTTCAAGGACAGAAATAAAGGATGATACTGATAGGAGAAGGAATCACACGTTATATATTAGTTTTTATTATATATCTGTATTCTAATTAATATTAATGACTAATAATTATATTAATAATAGACATCTAAATAAAATTAATACTGATTCCCTATATAACTGTATACACTACGTATATATATATATATATATATATATTATGTATGTTTGTATATAACTATCTCTCTATATATATCTATTATATTTATATATATATATATATATATATATATATATATATATATTCATTTTTTATAGATTATAATTAATATTATTATTAAATACAACTATAACAATAATACTCTTAATATTATACATATTAATATTACAATTTATAATGATATAATAGTAATAATAATGTAACAAACTACATGTAACAACTTTTTATGTTGATATATTAAAATTATTGATATCTTAATATTTATTTTAATGGAAGTATTAATAATAATATTGTAACCATATTTTGATTATAATTTCATATATTATAATTCACTAATCATGTAATAGTTTAATAATTGTTAAATAATATATAATATTTAATATTTGTACCTTTTATATTATCATATGCATCTAATAATAAATATATACATAAATCATATGTTATATTTATAGATTAATAACAACTTGATTATTATATCGTTTATATTTTTATTTTTATTTTTTACAATTTAGCTCTTACCATTTATCATATATTATTTCAAGTTATTATATATATATATATATATATATATATATATATATATATATATATATATATATATATATATACATATATATATATACATATATATATATACATATATATATATACATATATATATATATATATATATATTAAATTATTTACAAATAATTATTCGTGAATCGTCAGGAATAGTTAAAGGTTAACTGAATCTGTGTAAATAGTTCAAAATTTTCAAGACTCGGTTTAATAGACTTTGCTTATCATGTCGGAAACATATAAAGATTAAGTTTAAATTTGGTCGGAAATTTCCGGGTCGTCACATTAACCCTTAACCTCAAACCCATGAAGGTTGGCCGAAACCACATGTAACATCCCGCCTTTTTCCGTTTACTTTCCATTTATTTATTTAAAGTCTGTTATATAGTTATAACATCTTCTGTTAATACGCGTTTTAAAATAATTCGTTTAGGTAACTCAAGCACCCGCTTCAAACTTGAGGGACTAAACTTGCCAAAGGACAAAAGGTTTGACTAGGTCAACTAGTCAAACCCTTCTCCTCCACTCATCCATTCACCTCCTTTTCTAACTTTTGATACTTTCATTTTCTCTCAACTCACTCAACAAGAATCATCATCTATTTTTGATCTAGCAAGTGTTTCACAAAACAAATTACATATTTGAAATCCTTGCACCTTCCTCTTCGATTCCATACCGATTTCATCGCATTTGGGTAACTTTCTAAAAATACTAGATTTTGTATTCTTGATAATTTTGACTTATAAAAGTGTTAATTAGTGTCTATGGCTCAAGTCTAACATGAATACGTGATTTATATGCTCGATCTTGTTATTTTAAGTAACTAGCTTGAACCTGAAAGTGGGTGTGTTTGATTGCGTGATTTGGTTGCTTAAATCTTGTTAGATGTTAAAAGTGCATGTATTAAATGTGTTACCAACTTCACTAGCTTCAATTTGGTGTGTAGGTTGACTTAGAAAGACTCATAAACTTAATTGCTAAATTTGTGATTTTAAATTAGGGTTTGATAGAAGTAAAATGGATTTTTGATGCATTGAATGCATTGCAATGTTAATTGTAAGTGCTTAGTTATATTGTATGCGTAATTACCTACGAAACGGCGTATTATATTATAACAACCCTCACATTTCCATACTTGAATTGACTAATTTGCCTATAGGGTTGTTATCCATACATAATATATAATTAAATTCGACGTTGATTAAATATTTATTTTTAGTCGACACGTTTTGTTAACTAAAGTTTATATATATTATGTAAAATAACTTTAGTTAATATTAATGTTAATGAGTACTATATATATAAAACTACATGTAACATAATTATTAATTAAATGATAAGTTATTTTAATTAGTATTTATATTTATATTTGTAGCTAAAAAAAATAAGATTTTTTTTATACAATTCAAGCCCATGAAATTTGACTAATACTTTTCTTGATTTTTTTTCAAAAACAATCTTATCAAAAATTATTTTCCACATTTTTTTCATTTTTGTCAAAATTCGCATTCTTGAAATTTTTATTTTATTATTTTTTTTTCTTTTTCACCTACCATTTTTACCTATAAATACTAACCTAAAACTCATATATTTTTCACACAACTCCTAAATCTTTCTCTCAAAATTTTGAAGAAATTTGAGGCACTTTCTTTTTCTTCTTTTTATTTCATTTTTTTTCTTTCGATTTACATAAAATAATATATAAATCGGATTAAATAGTTATAAATCATTAAAATTAGTAAAAATAATTTTTAAAGATTCTATTAATCACATATAAGTTATTAAATTCGAAATATTAATTTATATGTTGTGCTATATATTTTTTTTACTTTTGTTTCGGTTAGTATATATATACTATAAATCAATAAAAATTAGTATATGCACTTAAAAACTGGAAAAAATATTTTCATAACTTTAAATTAACATAAAAAGAATATTAGAATTGAAATCAAAATTTATTTACTATTTTATATATATATATATTCTATATTTTAATCAAAACCGCTATATATATATAGATAAAATAGATATAAATGATATAAAATATTAAGATCAGTAATAGTTGTATAAACATTAGTTGGAACTGTTAAGGAACATGTAAAAATGATTTTTAGAATTTTTGGAATATTATTTATATTTAATTACGAATTACTTATTAATTAAACACAAAAACTATGAAAAATTCGTAATAAAATATTAAATAGTAATAAAAATAATTATAATTTTTTTTTGAGATTACTATACTTTTATAAACAAAGTGAAAATTATAAAAATTAAATAAATGGGTCGATTAGTATTTAAATAGAATTTACTTTTGCATTATTCTAAACCGGGAGAAATAATAAAGAAAATACAAAATAAATACAAACGTGTATTAAATATATTTTTATAAAATTTTTATATGATTAGTTGCATCACTAGATACTGTAAAAAAATATAAAAATTAATTTTAAATTGTTTTTCCTATTTATTTAATTATAGGCCGATTAGAATGGTTAAATAATTAGAAAACATTAAATAAATAATATTTTGATATAAAATTTGATTTAATAATTTTTATAACATTTTTACAGAATATAGAACCTGTAAAATGAAAGGACCCGTTCATATACATTATAAACGATTCACAATAGTTGATTACATTGCGAGGTATTTGACCTCTATATGATACATTTTACAAACATTGCATTCGTTTTTAAAAGACAAACTTTCTTTACATCGAAAATTGACAGGCATGCATATCATTTCATAATATCCACTATCCAACTATAAATTGATTTAATAATAATCTTTGATGAACTCAATGACTCGAATGCAACGTTCTTCGAAATATGCTATGAAAGACTCCAAGTAATATCTTTAAAATGAGCAAATGCACAGCGGAAGATTTTTTTAACACCTGAGAATAAACATGCTTTAAAGTGTCAATCAAAAGGTTGGTGAGTTCATTAGTTTATCATAATCATTTATTTCCATCATTTTAATAGACCACAAGAATTTCATTTCCAGTTCTCATAAATATACGTCCCATGCATAGGGACAAAAATAATCATTCATATGGTGAACACCTGGTAACCGACATTAACTAGATACATATAAGAATATCCCCTATCATTCCGGGATCCTCCTTCGGACATGATATAAATTTTGAAGTACTAAAGCATCCGGTACTTTGGATGGGGTTTGTTAGGCCCAATAGATCTATCTTTAGGATTCGCGTTAATTAGGGTGTCTGTTCCCTAATTCTTAGATTACCAGACTTTAATAAAAAGGGGCATATTCGATTTCGATAATTCAACCATAGAATGTAGTTTCAATTACTTGTGTCTATTTCGTCAAACATTTATAAAAGCTCATGTATTCTCAGTCCCAAAAATATAAAGGGTAAAAAGGCAAATGAAACTCACCATACTGTATTTCGTAGTAAAAATACATATAACGTCATTGAACAAGTGCAAGGTTGGCCTCGGATTCACGAACCTAAATTAATTATATATATTCATGTGTTGGTCAATATTTGTCTAACAAATTAGGTCAAGTCATAGTGTACCACAATCCTAATGCTCGAGACTAATATGCAAAAGAACGATAATTTTATCTAAATCAATATCTTATAATATTTTAATTTCATCATGATACTCTTACTCATTATTTCCTAATCGTTTTGTTTAATAGCTTTTAATCGTCTTTTATATCGTGTTCATAATAATGATAATAATAGTAATCAAAATAATTAGGTGTTACAAATATTTGTTTTAATTACACTAATATTAATAATGAGAGTTGCTATAACATTATTAACGATAATACTAATAATTATCTTAATGATAATATAGTAATAATAATAATAATAACAATAACAATAACCATTTTTAAATAATGATATATATATTAATAATGATAATAATAATAATAATAATAATAATAATAATAATAATAATAATAATAATAATAATAATAATAATAATAATAATACTAATAATAATAATAATTGGATAATAATAATACTAATTATAACTTTAACGATAATAAAGATAGTAATAAAAAAAATAACAATTTTTAATGATAAATCCCTTTTATTGATAAAGATAATAATAATCATAATAATAAGATAAAACTAGAACGACGATAAAAACGACGATAATAATAATAATCATTTTTAATAAAAATATCGAAAATTCAATTGATTATAACTTCTAATCCGTTCATCGAAACCATTCGATATCTAAAGGAAAAGTTCTTAATTTTTCGCTAGCTTTCCAAGGACATGCATATCTTATACCTTATCTCAACCGCAAGTGTAACTAATTCAAGATTCAACCTAACATGTCTAAGGACAATATCAAAAGTACAAGCATGCATAATCCTAAATACTCGAGCACTAGTCAGGGATACACTATTAGTATGTAAAAGTTAAATTATGAGTACTCACGTATCAATATTGAGATTCAATATTGCAGGAAACGTACGTAGACGCAACGGAAATGATAAACACTATATTGACCTCACGAGCATACCCATGAACCATACTCAATCACCTCCATAGCTATAACCCATAATTTCCTTAATCCTATCCTACTCGAAAAACAATTTTGAAACCACTCGGACAGCACTCCGTCGTAATATTTTATGTATACTAATATTATCTTGAAATAATACGGAGTAAATATATATATGTAAATCGATTGAAAGAGTTTAGAGAAAAATATTTTCAAGTTTCTATGAAATAATGAAACCTATTGAATTCTATTTATAATAGATTTTTGAATTATTAAAGTGAATTATTAAAGTATGAATTATTAAAGTGAATTATTAAAGTATGAATTATTAAAGTGAATTATTAAAGTTAAAGTAAAGTAAAAATAAAGTAAAGGTAAAGTTTAAATATAGTAAAAGTATAAAACTATGTACGTATAATACGCATATAAATATATATAATATTAATTTAAATCGTTATATATATTTAATAAAATAAAATATAAATATCGTTATCTTTATCATACTAGTTAAGTAATGAGTTGTCAAAAGTGGTTCTAGATATTTATAAAAGTTATATACGTTTTAATAATAAAGTTCTTTTTAAACTGAAAACGTTTTTGTACGTTTGAAACTAAATAGATCAATCGAGTCTTTATGAGATTCAATCTTCCACTATCCTTTGTCTAGTTCTCAATGATTGACAATTTGTTCTTATTTATAAATCACTTTACCATTTTCCGAATATTGTTAAAATGGAAAGATTTCTCAAATCAACATGGGCCTTTCAATAGAGACTTGTAATCATAATTCAATATATCTGATAATTCAATCATTTGATCTTATCTTCTAATTCCATTGATAAATATTTTGAAACAGATACAATCATATAAAGTATTTAATCTAATATTTTGTTTACGTTTCAAGTTATAATATATATACACATATACATATATAATCATATTCGTTTAATGGTTCGTGAATCGTTGGAACTTGGTCGAGGTTGAATGAATGTATGAACATAGTTTAAAATTCTTGAAATTTAACTTAACAAATATTGCTTATCGTGTTGGAAACATATAAAGATTAAAGTTTAAATTTGGTTGGAAATTTCTGGGTTGTCACATAAAAAATATAAAATTATTTATTTAGGTTGATTTGTTATTTATTACCTAATTAATTCTGATTTAATCTAAACCGAGAACATATGCAAAGAAAAATGGAAATAAATATAAAAACTTGGAAAAATTATTTTTGTAAATGTTTCTACTGATTCATATGCCTAACTAGAGTTATAAAAATTATGAACATAATTTTATAGGTGACTAATGGAATTAATCAACAAATTAAATCGTATATGTATATAATTCGGCTAAACTAATTAAATACATATAAATACATTAATATTATATTGTTACTATTATTATAAAACATCAAAATAATACTTATAATAACTAATTAATTCCTTTCCCTATTATACATACATATACTTTATTAATTCATAAAATACAATAATATATATAATAATAAACCTAAACTTATATACACTTAAATAAATAATAAAGATAATCGAATTATTAACACGATAACAATAAACTTATTAATATCATATTATTAATACATAAACATGTCGTATTTCTATACGCACATAATGGGTGAAGGTTATGATCAAAAGATAACGTATCACTTATACGAACTCACCGCTATTTACCGTATAGTGGATGATGTCTAGGTTGCCATAATGGGAATAAGGTTTTGGATTAAACGAAAGATTGTAGACTTATAGTCCAACTGAAAGTTCCTGACCCCCGGTTACATCTGGTCATCCCGACTTACTTAATAGCAATGAAGTTTGGACAAAGTTGTACAACGTCTTAATGTGGAGGATTATAACCCAAACTTTCTAAAACTATAAACCTGCTTTAAATGGAAACTTTTCAAGAGTAGAAACTCTTACTATAAATTGTCACTATTAATATAATCCTTATATTAATAAACATACTTTTTGTCTGTTAGAACATAACTGACTAAACGTTATATCTCTAGGTTGAGATCTCCGTTACTTACTTCCGTCATTTCTTTTTTTTTTGTGGATTATCTTCAACTGCTATTTAAGGTGAACTTCATAGCCCCACTTTTTACTGTTTCATAACTGTTTTACAACTTTTGGGGTGAGACACATGCTTGCTTTATAACTGTTTTATGCTTAGACACAAGTACTAAATTGTTAACTATGCTGTCATGCTTTGATTCATGCTAAATCCCTACCGTAATATCGTTAATTGCTATGTTTAAATGCAAACTTAATTATTGTGAGTAGGCCTATTGAGAGTAACGTCTCTAACCATTCGACCGTTGGTCTTTGGTTACATAATAATGATTTCACGACACTGACAATACAAGGTGTCACAGGGTAAATTTTGTTTAGTAGCGATATTACAAACTGCAGCAACACTTTTAGATTGATATTTCTATATCAATCAACTTTAAACTAAATCTTGTGATCTATCATTATTATCAAAATCATTATTTATGATAAACCTATGAACTCACCAACCTTTTGGTTGACACTTTTAAGCATGTTTTGTCTCAGGTACTTATATATTATGCTTCCGCTGTAGGACTTTGATGTACTTAGAAGTCAAGCCATGCACTGGGACCAGAGTTAACATCTGCGTCAATGTCGATTTTGATGGGGTGTTACATATATGTGTGCATGTGGGTTCCGACTTATTGGTTGCATTTATGAGCTTGAATATCATTAATGATGAACATTTAATGTGGTTTTTGATTGTTGTAAATTCAAAAATTAATTGATGATATGTGTTTAATTGTGTTCCTCATTAAATTACCTTTCCAACGATGTATGACATGCGTTTTGAATGTTTTTGGTTCATGAGTTATGTTGATTTGAGTTTTGGTTCGAGACTTAACAAATATTGCAAACATCATTTTTTTTAAGCAATGCGCGCCGCGCATACCTTTGCACGCCGCGCAAATGTGAAGTTCAGATGCTTAACCCCCTTAGACTACTTCTGACCTGGTTCCACACCTAACTGCGCGCCGCGCACACCTTCGCGCGCCGCGTATATCCCCAGGCTAAATTTTCTTGGTTGTTTTATTTTTCACAAACTTTTTACCGCTTAACTGCAACTCCGATTAACATGAGATTTGGATAACATGCTCATATATATTTTCTCATCATGGGAAAATTGTCGGATACCCGACCCGACCCCATTGACTTTGACCAAGTTTGACTTTTAGTCAAACCTAACCAAATACTTATGCAATCATTCTAACTTGCTCTTATACTTGTATCTTGCATGAAACTTGATAATTTGATTCACATGCTACATTAATCGAGTCGTAATGAGCCATATGACTAATTGAATACTTTGACCGACTGGTTTATTGATATTGATACAACCTATTTGTTTAGGTCAAAACTAACATTCGTTCTTGCACACGTTACTTTGTGAAGTACCTTATTTACTCGTGCACTCAAGGTGAGATCATAGTCCCATCTTTCCAACAACTTTTACTTTTGAATTATGGGATGAGAAACATATACGTATCATACTTTTATGCTTTGAACACAAGTACGAAAACAAACATTCCACAGCGAGTTAGAACAGAAATCCTCAATTCAATTATCATTAGTTACACTTGCAGGGTGTAAACGTGAACTTATGTTATGTGATCACATTGGGCTTGACGAGCCCTCATTCGGACGGTTCGCTACCGTTAGCGGATGAAATATATTTTCGAGTATAGTGTATGTTCTAACACATAACACTACGTAACAGGGTACAAAACAGTTAAGTCTTGATAATTGGGTGCTCGCGAACTTACTTTTGGAATACAAATGATTTGGATAATCAACTATATTAAATCTTGTGGTTCAAAAACAACGTTACTAATACACCTATGATTTCACCAACGTTTTTCGTTGACCGTTTTCTATATGTTTTACACAAGTTATTTATTTATTTATAGAATGGATATACTTAAACCTTGCTACAACACTTATAGGCATTGTACCTAATCGTAGAGTAGTGTAGTTTTTAGTAAGTCCGGTTCATTCCACAAGAAGCTAATGATTACTTACTATATTTTTAACAACTATATTTATATAAAATATATATAATTATATATAGTAATATTATTATTATAAAAGGGGTTTCTACCGTTTAATTACCGGTTTGTCGATTTTATATTTTTAAGCGTAAAGATAAATGACAATAACTAAATTTCATAAAATAGATAACAATATTTAAAGTTGCGATAAATAAAATGACAGTAAATAAAAGTACGATGAGAAATACAATAAAAGAATTATGCTTATTTAAACTTCCGTAATCATGATGTTTGACGTTTTGATTTTAAATTATTACCCTGGGTTAATTGTCCTTTGTCCTGGATTATTTGATACCTATTTGGTTTTTGTCCATAATAGTCCATCGGTCATAATTATAAAATGCTCGTCAAATTAACCTTATTCCGGAAGTCAAATATTCCAACTAATTAGGGATTTAAACTGTAACAAGGTTTTAATACTTTGTTAATAATTACACCAGGTTATCGACTACGTGTAATCCAAGGTTTTAATACTTTGTTAACAATTACACCAATTACCCTTGTATGTAATCCACCCCTGTTTTAATTAGTCCATGATATATTAATTTATCCACTTGACCAAAATGAATAATCAATTACCCAATCCAATTGATTAATTTAAATGATTGTAAACGATGTCGTATAAACGTCACTAAATAGGACATTCGTAATCATTTTAATAATTATTAGATTAACTAATTTGAAGATAGGTTCGACAGGTTCCAATGAGTTGTCATTCAATTAGACAATACCCCCTACCTATTAATAGTCAATAGTCCAATGTTCACAAGTGTCGGTCTTTTGTCCAAACCCGAATTATGGTACAAAATCCAATAACCCCATATTAATATTTAGCCCAACATCACAATTACTTCGGCTCAAATAAGCATAAAGTAACTTAGTTACGAGACATTAATTTAAAAAGGAAGAACATAACTTACAGTGGTATTTAATCGCGTAGCTTTACACGGACAGAACTCTGACTTTAAAACCCGTAAAACATTTCTTACAATAACCCAAATTATTATTAAACTTACATTAAACTTAATATTAAATATAAATTATAAATATATATAAATCAGAGAGATAGATAGAAAGGGTTAATGGATTCGGCAGACTTCGTGGCCTTTTATAGGCAGATTTTGAATTGTGCAGCTCCGCGAGTGTGGTACTTTTGTGCCTTACAGCTCTGCGAGTGCGGAGCTTCAAATTCCAGCTCACCAAATTGAGTTAAACGTGGGCTGCTGAATATTATAATATATAATATAATAATATATAATTTTATATAATTATATATATATTATATTATATTCTTGTGCATAGTTGACTTGTAATTTTATCTCCGTTGAGTTGTACGTTGATGCTCGATTTATGTCCCAGTTCCGAATTTTTGAATGCCTTTTCGTACGCTTAGATATCTTGTACTTTGCGTTTCGCGGCTTGTACTCTTGTCATTTTTAGGCGTTTCTCATCAGTAAATTGAACCACTTGGATTGTACTTTTACTTTTTAGTTTTTTGGTCATTTGCATCTTCAAATCGTCATTTTCTTCTTTTGTCTTCGCACTTATTTATTTAAACGAATATTACATAAAAATAGAACAATTGCAACTAAAGTCTGTACATATTGGAAGGATATTGCGCCTAAATATATGTTCATTTGAAGCACTATCAAATATCCCCACACTTGAGCGTTGCTTGTCCTCAAGCAATACAGAACTTTGAAATAAAATCACACTTCACTCGAATCACTTTTTTTTATTCTTACACTTTATACATCAGTGATTTTGATACGGCGGTATAAATAATGATAGTAACAATGTGGTTTACAGTCCCACATGACTATAAAAATTTAGTTCCTTTAAGGAAATTGGATCTTTCTGAAAACATTTGATCTTTTAAAAATTCATTCTAGCTTTTACCCTAGATAAGTTTTCCGGAATAACCCTTCACCGGTGTTTGCAAATTATTTTTGTGGGTTGTGTGGGTTTCATATTTTAAAATTTTAGCTCAAAACTTGTAGTTTTGTGTCACCCACTTGCTAACCTCGTATTAGGAAAGCACACGTCCACTATACTTGCTCCGTATATTACCTTTCGGTAAACTACCATCCGATTGTAAAGGAAAGCGATGAACAAGCAACTGTTAAGGCAATGTCTCATGACATGCAGATAATTATGGTCAAAAACGTGTCGAATGCAATTACTATCCTTTGTAGGAGAAATAGTAAAGATCACCCTATAATTTTTCGGTCTGGCACAAGGTCCTGTCTTCGACCATGCTATGCAACCACCGTTCTTACGGTTGACACCCGATTTGGTTCAGGTGACCTAATGAATTCCGATGAAATCTTAGAATTTTACGTTCAATGGTAATGAACGCATTGAAAATAGGTTTTCAGAAAACAAATCAGTTTTAATTTTGATCAAAATATTTTCTCGTTCAAGCTTGAGTTTAGATATCATCGAATTCCATGAGTTTGTAATTCTCAATCTTTAAGGTCAATCTCAAGGATTGACTAATATCAGTCTTACAAGCTGATTTTTAATCTTTTAAGGAGATTATCCTTTCTGGGGGTCTGATTCATTAGTCTTATCAAGCTAATTTGCACGGCGTCCTCCCCATTTTACGAGACAGATCCTTTCATGGTTAGGATAAGTCTGACCACTTGGTGACCCTGTTTGATGCTGAGGTCCATGGATTTCCTGCTGATTTTAGAGATGACTTTTCTAGATTTTTCGTCAACCTACAGCTGGTCTGGACGACAACTTCCTGACCTAAATCAAGAAGCGCGTGTCTTTTTCGGAAGACTTTACTTCCTTTTAATGATGGAATTGATTCATCGTGTAGATCCATCTTTTCTTTTCTTTCATCGGGTAAAATAGTTAATTTAGTCCAAAACAAAAGCACCTGCAATAATCTTGTACAAAAATATGTGATATATGTTTTAAAGAACTTGGTGAATTTTTCCCACACTTAGCTTTTATTTATTCTTTTCTTTGCCTTTTTATTCTCCTTTATTCCATTTTAAATGAATTCAAGCGTTTTGGGTTGTTTCTCCATTTATGTTCTCTCCGAGGTAACAATAATTTCGATATTATAACCTAGTTTTATCGTTCATAAATATGTATAAACATGATTTTGAATTCATTTAGTTGAAAATTTTTCAAATTTTCACAAAATTTGGCAATTAAACTAAGTGTAAACCCGAGAGAATTTATAACCCCTCCCCACACTTGAGATCATGCAATGCCCTCATTTGCATGAAATCAGACTATAATTATAAATTCAAAAGGGTGATTTGTGTAGAAAAATGATTAAAAATACCGAGTTTGCAAACATATTGTTTTATATCACATTTGATATTTTACGTCTTGTCGTTAAAATTAGTAGCTTTTGCTGAACTTAATGTCAGTCTTTGAAAGTGTGCTGTTTTACCCTGTTTTGTACATAAGATAAACTACAAACATACATAATATTTTTAATATATATATATATATATATATATATATATATATATATATATATATATATATATATATATATATATATATATATATTTAATAAAACCATTATTTATTAAAACAATTTAAATGAATAATTTTTTAAAATTTTGTTTCCTTTTACTTTAGGTAGTTTCGGTATGTTTACCTAGTCCGTCCCTCGACAAAATTTAAAATTTGACATTTTTAAAGCGATTGTTTTAAAAGCAAAGATTTTTGAGTTTTTTAATTTTTTTTTTTGGTATACTTTAGATCAATAAAATTAAAAATAATGATAACAAAATTTTTCGCCCCGCCCTCGGGTAAAGTAATTTCGGTTCCATGACCTAGTCTTTAACTTACGACGAATTTTAGAAATCATTTTTTTTAAACTTAATGAAATAAAGCAAATTTTGTTTTTAAATTCACACAAAACTTAAATTTAAAAAGCATATTAATTTCATACAAAACCTACAAAACAAAAAAAAATTCAGAATGGAGGGAGAAAACTAGTTCTTTAGTGTCTGCTAGTGGAAAAGACCAATTGGATTCCATTCTCGGAACTACACGAGAACAGAACAACTAACTATATACATCATTTTCTTTTTAGAACATTTGAATCTCCCCACACTTAGGTAGCTGTGGTGTCAAAATTGTGATTAACTTCATTGTTAATTTCTCTTGGACCATAATCAACTTGCATATCTGTGACTTTTGCTTTAAGCCATTGGTCGGATTTCTGTGTAATATCCACAAATTCAACTAGTTTCGCTTTTTCTTGAGGCGATAGATTGGATACTAACCGGTTACATAACTTAAAGTTCCCCTTGGTTCTAGCATCGCGAATCCGCTTAATAAGTTTCTTCATTGAACTGTTAATAACAGGGTCATTTAATTTTGTATCAACAGCGGGGTTCTTTGTTATCAGGTCATCATTAGGTTTTACTTCATCTTCCCCTCACTTAGGTGTTTTATTATTTTTAAGCACTACCGTTGGAGTTGGTAAAATAACATGGTTCTTACCAATCGTTTTTGTTGGTTCAACGGTTTTGGTTGGTGGAGATTTAGACTTTTAAATCACAAAGGTGACCGATTTGTAACCATCACTAAGTGTCATTCTACCTTTTCTTACTCAAATAATGCCCCGGTGGACGCTAAGAATGGTCGACCTAAAATTAGAGGAATGTTTGAGTCCTCTTCTATGTCAATGACAATAAATTCGACTAGAAAGGTTAAATTACCTACTTGAACGGGTAGGTTGTCAGCAATTTCAACTGGGTTCTTAATTGTTTGATCAAAGAGTCTAACACTCATCTCTGTTGGACTTAATTCACCTACTCCTAATCTCTTATATAATGAAAGAGGCATAACACTCACACTTGCACCTAAATCTGCTAGTGCATCATACATGACACAATCACTAAGTAGACAAGGAACAATAAATTCACCCGGATCACCTAACCTGGGTGGAGGTTTCGGTGGAACTGTCTTCACCGGGTTTATTTTTATGATTTTTGTTTCTTGCACTTTCTTATTCTTCTTCTTCTTCTTTCCAGAGATATCACAAACCTTATTACCTATCACTTGCTCATACTCAACTCCTTTTCTTGGAAACGGGATGGGTGGTTTGTATGGTGCCACCACTGGCTTTACATACTCGGGTGGTGGTGGTGTTGTAACTTCTTCATTGTTACTCACATCTAAAACCTTCCCATCTTCTGGTGCTGATTTTTCAGAATTTGTTGATACCATATTAACATTCTCATTCTGAGGATTTACTTCAGTATTACTCGGTAGCTTTCCTTGTTCCCTCTCACTCATCATGCTAGCAAGAGTCCCTACGTGTTTTTCTAGATTCAAAATGGAAGCTTGTTGAGTTCTTAATGACTGATCAAACCTCTCATTTGTTTGGGTTTGAGATGTAATAAATTGTGTTTGAGATTCCATTAGCTTTCCATCATTTCTTCTAGATTTGGCTTTTTCTCTTCGATTTGTTGTGGTGGTTTATACAAGCCAGGTCTTTGTTGATTGAAAGTGTTGTTTTGAGTTGGTTGGTTATTCAGACCTTGTTGGTTGTACGAGTTATTGTTTGGCCCATTTGGATTGTAAAGAATGTTTTGATTTCGATTAAAGTTTGGCCTTAGCGGTTGATAATTATTTTGATGATTATTTCTCGGCCTTTGGTTCATATAGGAAACATTCTCACGTTGTTCCATTATTTGCTCAATGTGACAATCTTTTGTTAAGTGTGGTACACCACATTGCTCACAACTGATTCGTATCGCGTGAATATCTTTATTCATCTTTTCCATTCGTCTCTCGAAAGCATCTATTTTTGCGGAAACTGAATCAAAGCCATGGCTAGAATCGGCTCTAGCCACTTTAGATGAACGAAAAATATCTTTTCCCTGGTGCCACTCATGCGAGTGGGAGGCTATGTTATCAATGATTTTGTGAGCTTCGGTTGCTGCTTTCTTCATAATGGAGCCACCAGTTGCTGTGTCGATGTCTTTTCGTGTAGCAACGTCGGCACCTTAGTAGAATATTTACACTATTTGATAAGTATCTAAACCGTGTTGAGGACATCCTCTCAACAACTTTCCGAATCTTGTCCACGCCTCATATAATGTTTCGTTTGGATTTTGCGCGAACATAACAATTTCTCCTTGAAGTCTCACGGCTTTAGATGCCGGAAAGAATCTTTTAAGAAATTTCTCAACTAAAACATCCCATGTATCAATCGCTCCTTCAGGTAATGATTCTAACCAATCTTTGTCTTCTCCCTTTAAAGTCTAGGGAAACAACATGAGATAGATATGTTCATCCTCAACTTCTCTAATTTTGAATAGAGTACAAATCCTATTAAAGGTTCGAAGATGTTTGTTTGGATCTTCTTTTGGTGTACCACTAAATTGGCATTGATTAGTTACCATGTGTAGGATTTGTCCTTTGATTTCATAATCTGGCGCATTAACATCTGGCTTAATAATGGCGTGACCTTGGCCAGTGCGTGTGGATCTCATTCGATCTTTCATACTTAGAGGTTCCTGATTTTTCACGATTGAATTTGTTGAATCTGAATCACTAGAGGATTCTGATTTAATGGTTTCTTCCTCTACAATCTCCGGTTGAATGATTTGTGGTTCAGGAGGAATAATTAGTGGTTCAGGATCTCTGAATTGTCCTTGAATATCCTCCGGGTTCTCAATTGTGAGTTCGGGTTCAAAAAATGGATTACCGGAAATTTGAATTGGGGTACTTGGTCGACTAGATGACGATTCTAAAGAAAAATCAACGGCGACAATATTGGCTGGATGTCTTGATTGAGTTACAGGTGGTGAACGTATGAAAGGTGGTGAACGTTTTGCTCGGTGCATTCACTAAATATCCTATTAGTTATAAAAATAAAAAATTATATAAGTTATCAAATTAACAGACTTTTCTGATTTTGCCCACGTTTCGAATAGCCAATAGATGCAGCAGGTAGCCAGGACCCTTTAAATCGGAAGCCCACAACTCGCCACTAACAAATCCAACTATTACTACAAACCAGAAAATTTGGATGTCTATCAATTTAACTGCTTAAAATAATTTTTTTCGTCGAAATTTTGAAATAAAAATCTATGTCCTAAAAACTAGAGCGTAGAAATGAGAAAGAAGAAGAGTGCGTCGAAAAACGTCGAAAAATAAAAAGTCAAAAAATAAAAATAAGAAAGTAGAGCGTCGAAACTTAAAAGTCTAAAAACTAAATATTAAAACTTGCGTCTAAAGGTATTAAAGCTTAAAAGGAATTCTATATCCAAAACGGCAATAACTTAAAAAGGAACTAAAATCTATTAAATATAAAAGCGATAAGCGACGTCATAAAATTCTAAAGCACCTAAATCTTAATCTAAAGAAAAAGCACTTAAGGGATTTTACGGCAAAGCCTAAAAATCTAGAAATATGAAATTACTACGGCAAGATACAAAGTTTAAAACTAGTTACGAACGAAAAATATACAATTTACGAATTAAACGATTAAAAATATAAATTATAACTAAAATGATAAAAATATAAATTTTATAAAAATATTATTTTTATATTATTTATATAAAAGGATTAATATAAATATGTAAATAATAATAATTAAAATTTAAATACAAATTATATTAAAACTATATATAATAATTAAATTAAACCCTAATAATAATAATTATTATAAAATTATAACCTAAAATCGCAATTAATGCTAGGGTTTTGACCTGTCAGAGCAGGCTACGCGATCGCTGAGCTTTTCTTCCTCGAAGAACCACGATTGCGGAGATGCACAGTAACGGACTCGTCTGGTTGGGCTTAAGCAGTTCGGACCAATCTTTTAATAAGTTTATTTTGGGCTTCGAATTTTAATTCTGGCCCGGTACGAATTTTTTATGTTTATTTGTTTTTTAAGTTTTATAAAATAATATATAGAAAACTTATAAAAATAAAAATAAACTTATATTTTAAAAGTCTAAATAAAAATACTTTTTAATTTTATAAACAAAGTTCTTAAAAATATATTTTTTATATTTTTTTATTACTTTTTTTATATTTTTTATATAATTATATTATTACTAATAAAAATTAAAAATATAGCGTTTTAGCGTCCCCGGCAGCGGCGCCAAAAACTTGATGTGCGCGAGGTGTAGTACAAAATACTATTATAGTTTATTATGAAATAATATTAAATACGATACAATTTTACACAAGTTATTTATTTATTTATAGAATGGATATACTTAAACCTTGCTACAACACTTATAGGCAGTGTACCTAATCGTAGAGTAGTGTAGTTTTTAGTAAGTCCGGTTCGTTCCACAGGGAGCTAATGATTACTTACTATATTTTTAACAACTATATTTATATAAAATATATATAATTATATATAGTAATATTATTATTATAAAAGGGGGTTCTACCGTTTAATTACCGGTTTGTCAATTTTATATTTTTAAGCGTAAAGATAAATGACAATAACTAAATTGCATAAAATAGATAACAATATTTAAAGTTGCGATAAATAAAATGACAGTAAATAAAATGACAGTAAATACAAGTACGATGAGAAATACAATAAAAGAATTATCCTTATTTAAACTTCCGTAATCATGATGTTTGACGTTTTGATTTTAAATTATTACCCTGGGTTAATTGTCCTTTGTCCTGGATTATTTGATACCTATTTGGTTTTTGTCCATAATAGTCCATCGGTCATAATTATAAAATGCTCGTCAAATTAACCTTATTCCGGAAGTCAAATATTCCAACTAATTAGGGATTTAAACTGTAACAAGGTTTTAATACTTTGTTAATAATTACACCAGGTTATCGACTACGTGTAATTCAAGGTTTTAATACTTTGTTAAAAATTACATCAATTACCCTTGTATGTAATCCACCCCTGTTTTAATTAGTCCATGATATATTAATTTATCCACTTGGCCAAAATGAATAATCAATTACCCAATCCAATTGATTAATTTAAATGATTGTAAACGATGTCGTATAAATGTCACTAAATAGGACATTCGTAATCATTTTAATAATTATTAGATTAACTAATTTGAAGATAGGTTCGACAGGTTCCAATGAGTTTTCATTCAATTAGACAATACCCCTACCTATTAATAGTCAATAGTCCAACGTTCACAAGTGTCGGTCTTTTGTCCAAACCCGAATTATGGTACAAAATCCAATAACCCCATCTTAATATTTAGCCCAACATCACGATTACTTCGGCTTAAATAAGCATAAAGTAACTTAGTTACGAGACATTAATTTAAAAAGGAAGAACATAACTTACAATGGTATTTAATCGGGTAGCTTTACACGGACAGAACTCTGACTTTAAAACCTGTAAAACATTTCTTACAATAACCCAAATTATTATTAAACTTACATTAAACTTAATATTAAATATAAATTATAAAAATATATATATATATATATATATATATATATATATATATATATATATATATATATATATATATATATATATATATATATATATATTGATCAGAGAGATAGATAGAAAGGGTTAATGGATTCGGCAGACTTCGTGGCCTTTTATAGGCAGATTTTGAATTGTGCAGCTCCGCGAGTGCGGTACTTTTGTGCCTTACAGCTCCGCAAGTGCGGAGCTTCAGATTCCAGCTCACCAAATTGAGTTAAACGTGGGCTGCTGAATATTATAATATATAATATAATAATATATAATTATATATAATTATATATATATTATATTATATTCTTGTGCATAGTTGACTTGTAATTTTAGCTTCGTTGAGTTGTACGTTGATGCTCGGTTTATGTCTCAGTTTTGAATTTTTGAACGCCTTTTCGTACGCTTAGATATCTTGTACTTTGCGTTTCGCGACTTGTACTCTTGTCATTTTTAGGTGTTTCTCATCAATAAATTGAACCACTTAGATTGTACAATGTACTTTTTAGCTTTTTGGTCATTTGCGTCTTCAAATCGTCATTTTCTTCTTTTGTCTTCGCACTTATTTATTTAAACGAATATTACATAAAAATAGAACAATTGCAACTAAAAGCTTTACATATTGGAAGGATATTGCGCCTAAATATGTGTTCATTTGAAGCACTATCACAGGTCCTTGAATGCTAGGTGATACATGCTTCCGCACATTATTTTTGATACTTGCTTGGATGTCGAGTATACATGCATACGTGGAGCGTCTTTTGACTTAACTTAATTTGTGTCGCATAGGTTTCAATTATACTTAAAACGTTGTAACATGTTTGGTCATCAAACTACCTTGTAAACTTTGAAACATCTTTATAATTGAAATGAATGCGACATATTTTGGTTAAACGTTGTTTTAAAGACTTATGACCATGTAACGGGACCTAAGTAGACGGCGCCGTCAATGACGATTTTGTCGGGTCGCTACAGATGGTATCAGAGCGTTGGTTGTAGGGATTTAGAGTTCATTGGTGTCAACCCCGAGTCATAGGGTACATTAGTGAGTCTAGACTACAACCGGCATATAGATTTGAAGTAGGAGTTACTTGACTACTTGTACATTTATACTCGAACTCTTCTATTCATATCTGACTCTTATTCCATCTTAATATCACGTTGTTTAATTTGATTGACACGCCACCTTGACTATATGAAATAATGTCGAATGCACATATGAATTAGGGTAATATATTTGCTGGGATTATATTACGGTGACTCATATGGACGTTCCGACATTATGACATAAAGAATTTAACGCGAGTCAAGGAAAATTTTCTCTCTATCCTTATTCCATATCACGGTTAGTATTATTAAGAATACTAATCAACGATATTTTTGTGTTTTCAAGGAACAATGCCTCATCGCCGGGTCTCACGCAATGAAACACCCGAACAAGCTCTTCAACGAATGATAGCCACCGCCGTAGATGCGGCCATGGTCGGTCACTCATCGAACAACAACAACAATAACAACAACCACAAAAACAACAACAACGGAGCCGGTAACTCAAACGAGGGATGCTCCTACAAAGCTTTCATGGGGTGCAAACCTCATACTTTCAATGGGACCGGAGGACCGGTTGCTCTCACTCGATGGTTTGAGCAAACAGAAGCCGTTTTTAGCATAAGCGATTGCCGGGACCAAGACAAGGTTAAATATTCCACCCACACTTTCTCCGGTATCGCTCTCACCTGGTGGAACACGTATGTACAATTGGTGGGTACCGATGAAGCCCACGCTCTCTCTTGGCCCAATTTGAAAGAAAAGATGATCATCGAATACTTCCCGCGTGAAGAGACTCGCAAACTAGAACAAGAGCTAAGAACTTTAAAATCGGTCGGAAACGACCTCAAGGCTTACAATCAATGGTTCGCCGAGCTATCCTTAATGTGCCCAAACCTCGTGAACCCCGAGTTACTAAGAGTTGAACTTTACATGGATGGTCTTCCAAAGAGCATCAAACATGGGGTAATGTCATCCAAACCCGCTAATCATCAAGAAGCTTTGAAGATGGCCCGTAAATTGATAGAAATGATGGACGAAATTGTAGTACCGGCACCAAAGGCCGAGGATAAATCGGGTGACAACAAAAGGAAATGGGAAGCCACTCAATCAAGCAACTACCACAACAACAACCCCGCCAAGAAACCTTTCACCTCTGACGGCAAGAAAAGTTATATCGGAAATAAACCTTTTTGCAACAAATGCCACAAACATCACTATGGTGAATGTGACAAGCCATTTTGCCACCGGTGCCAAAGAAATGGTCATGTGGCCAACGATTGTAGAAGTACCGTCCCCGTCGCTCAAAAGGGGCCCAATGCACCAAAATCGGGTGTTTGCTTTGAATGTAGCCAACCGGGTCATTTTAGAAATGTATGCCCAAAGAAGAAAGCTAATCCCAATGCACACGGCCGAGCTTTCAACATCAACACCGAGGAAGCCCGAGATGACAATGAACTAGTCACGGGTACGTTTCTTCTCAACAATTCTCATGTCTCTTGTTTATTCGATTCGGGTGCCTATAAGAGTTTTGTATCCAAGACTTTGACTCATTCTTTTAGCACTTCACCACTCCCACTAGATACTACTTATACCATTGAAGTGTCCAACGGGAAACTATTGAGTGCCGACAAATTTTACCGGGGGTGTATGTTAAACTTAATGGGTAAAGAGTTTGAAATTGACTTGATACCTATAGAACTAGGGAGCTTCAATGTAATCATTGGTATGGATTGGTTAACCAAAACGAAATCTCACATCCTTTGCGATCTTAAAGCGATTCAAATTCCTATCGAGAATGGTGAACCCTTGATTGTCTATGGTGATAAGAGTTGCACCGGACTCAACCTCGTCTCGTGTGTTAAAGTTGAAAAATACCTTCGTAAAGGTTGTTTCGCGATCCTTGCCCACGTTAAGAAAGTCGAGTCCGATGAGAAGCATATCGACGATGTGCTAATTGTTAGTGACTTTTTCGATGTATTTCCCGATGAATTGCCGGGTCTTCCACCTCATCGACCGGTTGAATTCCAAATTGATCTTATTTCGAGAGTCACACCCATAACACGTGCACCGTATAGACTTGCTCCATCCGAAATGCAAGAATTGCAAAGTCAAATCCAAGAACTACTTGACCATGGTTTCATCTAACCTAGTCATTCACCATGGGGTGCTCCGATTTTATTCGTTAAGAAGAAAGATGGATCCCTACGAATGTGCATCGACTATCGTGAACTAAATAAATTGACAGTTAAGAATCGATATCCTCTTCCGCGCATCGACGACCTCTTTGATCAACTACAAGGGTCTTGTGTATATTCAAAAATCGATCTCCGCTCGAGTTATCATCAACTAAGGGTTAAGGGGGAAGATGTTTCCAAAACTGCTTTTCGGACTCACTATGGTAGCTACGAATTTCTTGTCATGCCATTTGGTCTAACTAATGCACCGGCGGTGTTCATGGATCTTATGAACCGCGTGTGCAAACCGTATCTTGACAAATTCGTTATTGTATTCATCGATGATATCTTGGTATATTCTAAAAGCGAAGAAGAACATGAACAACACCTTCGACTCGTGCTCGAACTCTTAAGACAAGAACGACTCTATGCCAAATTCTCCAAGTGTGAATTTTGGCTGAAAGAAGTTCAATTCCTCAGTCACGTTGTAAGCGATCAAGACATTAAGGTCGATCCCGCAAAAATCGAAGCCATTAGCAAATGGGAAACTCCTACTACTCCTACTCACATTCGTCTATTCTTGAGTCTCACCGGATACTATCGTAGATTCATCAAGGATTTCTTTTTGGTTGCTCGTCCTCTAACCGCCTTAACTCACAAGGGAAGGATATTCATTTGGGCAACCGAACAAGAGTCCGCATTTCAAATCTTGAAGACAAAGCTAATCACCGCTCCTATCTTGTCTCTTCCTGAAGGCAATGATGATTTTGTTGTATATTGCGATGCCTCGAAACATGGTTTTGGGTGTGTATTGATGCAACGAAAGAAAGTCATTGCTTATGCCTCTCGACAACTAAAAATTCATGAACGGAACTACACGACACATGATCTCAAACTCGGAGCTGTTGTCTTTGCACTCAAAATGTGGAGACACTATCTTTATGGAACCAAGAGTACTATCTTCACCGATCACAAAAGCCTTCAACACATCTTCGATCAAAAACAACTAAACATGAGACAACGATGGTGGATTGAAACTTTGAACGATTACGATTGTGAGCTTCTTTACCATCCCGGGAAGGCAAATGTAGTAGCCGATCCCTTAAGTCGAAAAGAAAGACCGGTGCCACTTCACGTCCGAGCTTTAAACATCACCATCCACACCAATCTCAATAATCAAATTCGTGTAGCCCAAGACGAGACTCTCAAGGATGAAAACATCTCTCTCGAACGCTTGAACGTCCTTACCTCTCGATTCGAAGTTAAGGAGACCGGACTCCGATATTTCGCCGGAAGAATTTGGGTGCCTAGTTATGGGGACTTGCGACGAAGCCCATAAGTCAAGGTATTCGATTCACCCAGGTGCCAATAAGATGTACCACGACCTTAAGGAACAATATTGGTGGCCGAACATTAAAAGGGACGTCGCTACTTATGTTGAAAAATGCCTAACTTGCTCCTAAGTCAAAGCCGAACATCAAAGACCGTCCGAACTACTTCAACAACCCGAAATCCCACAATGGAAGTGGGAAAGGATAACGATGGATTTTATCACCAAATTACCAAAGACAGTGGGCGGTTATGATACTATTTGGGTTATTGTTGATCGTCTCACCAAATTCGCGCACTTCCTAGCCATGAAGGAAACCGACAACATGAAAAAACTTGCACAACTTTACATTAAAGAGATCGTAGCCCGACACGGTGTGCCTTTATCGATTATTTCCGACCGAGATGGCCGTTTTGTGTGACGACCCGGAAATTTTTGACCAAATTTAAACTGAATCTTTACATGTTTCCAACACGATAAGCAAGGTCTGTAATGTTGAGTCTGAAAATTTTTGAATTTGTTTACATGAATGCAGTTAACCTTCGACCATTTTCGACGATTCACGAACAATTAATTGTAAATAGATATGTGTGTATATATACATATATATAGATAAATAATAATTGAAAATATAATTTAAAATATTGTTGTTATGAAATATGATATTATAATAGTTATTTAAAAACATATCTATATATAAATAAAAGTATATTAAAAATAAATATTAAATAATAGTAATACTCGTTTGATGTTTCGATTGATATTAAGGCAAGTTAAATTCAAACTTATAGAATTTTAAAATAAATGGTGATCCGAAAATGGGTTTTATAAATTATAGGCTTAGTAAAAATGTATTTAGGAGCTATTTATTAAATTTTAAAACTTTTTATATTTTACTTGGGGTTGGGAGTGAATAATTAATGTAATTTTTATTTAATAGTTAATGACCGAATTTTATACCATAATGACCAAAATAAATAAATATAGTTAATTTAAAAATATGGGATTTTTCTGAACACTTTTATCCGCCACTGATTTCGCACGATACAACGTCCCGTGAAAACCGTCGGTAGCCTAATAATTTAAACTCCCGTGATAATAAAAATGAATAGATTTAATGTGCTTTTCTTTGTTTGCATTGCACTAACTTTTAATCATACGTTTAATTTATCAAAGATGTAACAATATTATATTTAATAGGATTACTGTATTTGACAAACAACTCATAAATATCATATACCTACCTATACAATATATGTAGATAAGAAATAACTAAATCTCATCATCTGTGATGACCCAGAAATTTCTGACCAAATTTAAACTTAATCTTTGTATGATTAACATTTCCGACACGATAAGCAAAGTCTGTAAAACTGAATCTCAAAATTTTTGAACTACTTTTATATATTTAAATACCCTTCGATTGTTTTCGACGATTCGCGAACAATTATATGTAAATAGATACATATATACTATAACTTGAAAAGGTAACAATGTATTAATTGTTTGATACCGTACATTAAACTTATTGGTTTAAATATCTATTTGAATATATATGATAAGTTGAAATATTTATTATTAAAATTTATTTATAAATAACTTCCAAGGTGTATTTAACAACTGATTTATGTATATTAAAAAGATATATACATATATATAATTTCAAGTTATTTAGTAAATGATGGTAACATTCGTTTATTCATTCGATTGATATTCATATAAGTTAACTAATGCGTTTAAGATGAACCAGTAAAACACTAATTTGCTACAGTATTTTCAAATTACTACAGTACCCAAAATGCTACAGTGTTTTCGAAAATCACTATTTGCTACAGTGAAATTGAGTTTGCTACAGTGAATTGCTACAGTAAAAATTGACTTTGCTAACACTATTTTAAAATGTATTTTAACAAATAGCGAGACGATGATTTATAGAAGTAAATGACCAAAACACTCAAATGTATAAGTTATATTTTGAGTGATATAATTTAGGGATAATTTAAGGCTATATTTTGACTAAGGTACGTGTCCCAAAATGTAATGTATAAGTTTTCTCAGCGTACGAAGGGACATTCGAAAAACCGGAACCGGGACATAAGTCGAGTGACGACGTACGAATTATCGAAACAAAAATTACAAGTCAACTATGCACGTAAATTTAATATAATATATAATTAATTATATAAATTAAATATATATTATATATATATTAATATTTAATTACGTCGACAAGCTAAATTACAAAATCATATGTGAGCTGGAAAAGGGGTCCATGCGATCGCATGGAGTCCCCTCACAACATCCATGCGATCGCATGGCAGGGATTTTCAGGCCACATTATAAAAGCTCGATCATTTTGGCAGTTTGAAGAACACACATACACATACACGATACATCTTACATTTATATTATTATTATTATTATTATTATTATTATTATTATTATTATTATTATTATTATTATTATTATTATTATTATTATTATCATTATTATTATTATTATTATTAAGATTAATTATTATTATTATTAATCTTATTATTAGTAGTATTATTATACATAAAATACTACGACGAAGTCATGAGTTTGTCATTTTAAAAATGAGTTTTACGAGCGGGATAGAGCTAAGGAAATTATGGGTTATTGCCAAGGAGGTTATGGGTAATGTTCAGGGGTATATTTATGAATCAAACCTAGTGTTTATCATCTCCGTTACGTCAACGTACTTTCCTACAATATTGAATCTCAATATTGATACGTTGAGATCTACGGTTATTTGATAATCCGAGTTTCGGTCACATTTTGGTGAACGACTTTATATGCTGCTAAGGTGAGTTTCATTGATCCCTTTTTAATTGCTTTTGCAATATATAATTTTGGGCTGAGAATACATGCACTTTATTTTAAACACAATGGATACAAGTACATACTAAATTCTACACTGAGTTTGAACCGAAAATTGAAATGTCCCGTTCTTATTGATTAAAAACGTTCCATATTAATTGATTTCGTTGCGAGGTTTTGACCTCTATATGAGACGTTTTTCAAAGACTGCATTCATTTTTAAACAAAGCATAACCTTTATTTCATCAATAAAGGTTTAAAAAGCTTTACGTAGATTATCAAATAATGATAATCTAAAATATCCTGTTTACACACGACCATTACATAATGGTTTACAATACAAATATGTTACAACAAAATAAGTTTCTTGAATGCAGTTTTTACACAATATCATACAAGCATGGACTCCAAATCTTGTCCTTATTTAAGTATGCGACAGCGGAAGCTCTTAATAATCACCTGAGAATAAACATGCTTAAAACGTCAACAAAAATGTTGGTGAGTTATAGGTTTAACCTATATATATCAAATCGTAACAATAGACCACAAGATTTCATATTTCAATACACATCCCATACATAGAGATAAAAATCATTCATATGGTGAACACCTGGTAACCGACAATAACAAGATGCATATATAAGAATATCCCCATCATTCCGGGACACCCTTCGGATATGATATAAATTTCGAAGTACTAAAGCATCCGGTACTTTGGATGGGGTTTGTTAGGCCCAATAGATCTATCTTTAGGATTCGCGTCAATTAGGGTGTCTGTTCCCTAATTCTTAGATTACCAGACTTAATAAAAAAGGGGCATATTCGATTTCGATAATTCAACCATAGAATGTAGTTTCACGTACTTGTGTCTATTTTGTAAATCATTTATAAAACCTGCATGTATTCTCATCCCAAAAATATTAGATTTTAAAAGTGGGACTATAACTCACTTTCACAGATTTTTACTTCGTCGGGAAGTAAGACTTGGCCACTGGTTGATTCACGAACCTATAACAATATATACATATATATCAAAGTATGTTCAAAATATATTTACAACACTTTTAATATATTTTGATGTTTTAAGTTTATTAAGTCAGCTGTCCTCGTTAGTAACCTACAACTAGTTGTCCACAGTTAGATGTACAGAAATAAATTGATAAATATTATCTTGAATCAATCCACGACCTAGTGTATACGTATCTCAGTATTGATCACAACTCAAACTATATATATTTTGGAATCAACCTCAACCCTGTATAGCTAACTCCAACATACACATATAGAGTGTCTATGGTTGTTCCGAAATATATATAGATGTGTCGACATGATAGGTCGAAACATTGTATACGTGTCTATGGTATCTCAAGATTACATAATATATAATACAAGTTGATTAAGTTATGGTTGGAATAGATTTGTTACCAATTTTCACGTAGCTAAAATGAGAAAAATTATCCAATCTTGTTTTACCCATAACTTCTTCATTTTAAATCCGTTTTGAGTGAATCAAATTGCTATGGTTTCATATTGAACTCTATTTTATGAATCTAAACAAAAAAAGTATAGGTTTCTAGTCGGAAAAATAAGTTACAAGTCATTTTTGTAAAGGTAGTCATTTCAGTCGAAAGAACGACGTCTAGATGACCATTTTAGAAAACATACTTCCACTTTGAGTTTAACCATAATTTTTGGATATAGTTTCATGTTCATAATAAAAATAATTTTCTCAGAATAACAACTTTTAAATCAAAGTTTATCATAGTTTTTAATTAACTAACCCAAAACAGCCCGCGGTGTTACTACGACGGCGTAAATCCGGTTTTACGGTGTTTTTCGTGTTTCCAGGTTTTAAATCATTAAGTTAGCATATCATATAGATATATAACATGTGTTTAGTTGATTTTAAAAGTCAAGTTAGAAGGATTAACTTTTGTTTGCGAACAAGTTTAGAATTAACTAAACTATGTTCTAGTGATTACAAGTTTAAACCTTCGAATAAGATAGCTTTATATGTATGAATCGAATGATGTTATGAACATCATTACTACCTTAAGTTCCTTGGATGAACCTACTGGAAAAGAGAAAAATGGATCTAGCTTCAATGGATCCTTGGATGGCTCAAAATTCTTGAAGCAAAATCATGACACGAAAACAAGTTCAAGTAAGATCATCACTTGAAATAAGATTGTTATAGTTATAGAAATTGAACCAAAGTTTGAATATGATTATTACCTTGTATTAGAATGATAACCTACTGTAAGAAACAAAGATTTCTTGAGGTTGGATGATCACCTTACAAGATTGGAAGTGAGCTAGCAAACTTGAAAGTATTCTTGATTTTATGAAACTAGAACTTTTGGAATTTATGAAGAACACTTAGAACTTGAAGATAGAACTTGAGAGAGTTCAATTAGATGAAGAAAATTGAAGAATGAAAGTGTTTGTAGGTGTTTTTGGTCGTTGGTGTATGGATTAGATATAAAGGATATGTAATTTTGTTTTCATGTAAATAAGTCATGAATGATTACTCATATTTTTGTAATCTTATGAGATATTTCATGCTAGTTGCCAAATGATGGTTCCCACATGTGTTAGGTGACTCACATGGGCTGCTAAGAGCTGATCATTGGAGTGTATATACCAATAGTACATACATCTAAAAGCTGTGTATTGTACGAGTACGAATACGGGTGCATACGAGTAGAATTGTTGATGAAACTGAACGAGAATGTAATTGTAAGCATTTTTGTTAAGTAGAAGTATTTTGATAAGTGTATTGAAGTCTTTCAAAAGTGTATAAATACATATTAAAACACTACATGTATATACATTTTAACTGAGTCGTTAAGTCATCGTTAGTCGTTACATGTAAGTGTTGTTTTGAAACCTTTAGGTTAACGATCTTGTTAAATGTTGTTAACCCAATGTTTATAATATCAAAAGAGATTTTAAATTATTATATTATCATGATATTATGATGTACGAATATCTCTTAATATGATATATATACATTAAATGTCGTTACAACGATAAACGTTACATATATGTCTCGTTTCAAAATCATTAAGTTAGTAGTCTTGTTTTTACATATGTAGTTCATTGTTAATATAATTAATGATATGTTTACTTATCATAATATCATGTTAACTATATATATAACCATATATATGTCATCATATAGTTTTTTTACAAGTTTTAACGTTCGTGAATCACCGGTCAACTTGGGTGGTCAATTGTCTATATGAAACCTATTTCAATTAATCAAGTCTTAACAAGTTTGATTGCTTAACATGTTGGAAACATTTAATCATGTAAATATCAATCTCAATTAATATATATAAACATGGAAAAGTTCGGGTCACTACAGTACCTACCCGTTAAATAAATTTCGTCCCGAAATTTTAAGCTGTTGAAGGTGTTGACGAATCTTCTGGAAATAGATGCGGGTATTTCTTCTTCATCTGATCTTCACGCTCCCAGGTGAACTCGGGTCCTCTACGAGCATTCCATCGAACCTTAACAATTGGTATCTTGTTTTGCTTAAGTCTTTTAACCTCACGATCCATTATTTCGACGGGTTCTTCGATGAATTGGAGTTTTTCGTTGATTTGGATTTCATCTAACGGAATAGTGAGATCTTCTTTAGCAAAACATTTCTTCAAATTCGAGATGTGGAAAGTGTTATGTACAGCCGCGAGTTGTTGAGGTAACTCAAGTCGGTAAGCTACTGGTCCGACACGATCAATAATCTTGAATGGTCCAATATACCTTGGATTTAATTTCCCTCGTTTACCAAATCGAACAACGCCTTTCCAAGGTGAAACTTTAAGCATGACCATCTCTCCAATTTCAAATTCTATATCTTTTCTTTTAATGTCAGCGTAGCTCTTTTGTCGACTTTGGGCGGTTTTCAACCGTTGTTGAATTTGGATGATCTTCTCGGTAGTTTCTTGTATAATCTCCGGACCCGTAATCTGTCTATCCCCCACCTCACTCCAACAAATCGGAGACCTGCACTTTCTACCATAAAGTGCTTCAAACGGCGCCATCTCAATGCTTGAATGGTAGCTGTTGTTGTAGGAAAATTCTGCTAACGGTAGATGTCGATCCCAACTGTTTCCGAAATCAATAACACATGCTCGTAGCATGTCTTCAAGCGTTTGTATCGTCCTTTCGCTCTGCCCATCAGTTTGTGGATGATAGGCAGTACTCATGTCTAGACGAGTTCCTAATGCTTGCTGTAATGTCTGCCAGAATCTTGAAATAAATCTGCCATCCCTATCAGAGATAATAGAGATTGGTATTCCATGTCTGGAGACGACTTCCTTCAAATACAGTCGTGCTAACTTCTCCATCTTGTCATCTTCTCTTATTGGTAGGAAGTGTGCTGATTTGGTGAGACGATCAACTATTACCCAAATAGTATCAAAACCACTTGCAGTCCTTGGCAATTTAGTGATGAAATCCATGGTAATGTTTTCCCATTTCCATTCCGGGATTTCGGGTTGTTGAAGTAGACCTGATGGTTTCTGATGCTCAGCTTTGACCTTAGAACACGTCAAACATTCTCCTACGTATTTAGCAACATCGACTTTCATACCCGGCCACCAAAAATGTTTCTTGAGATCCTTGTACATCTTCCCCGTTCCAGGATGTATTGAGTATCTGGTTTTATGAGCTTCTCTAAGTACCATTTCTCTCATATCTCCAAATTTTGGTACCCAAATCCTTTCAGCCCTATACCGGGTTCCGTCTTCCCGAATATTAAGATGCTTCTCCGATCCTTTGGGTATTTCATCCTTTAAATTTCCCTCTTTTAAAACTCCTTGTTGCGCCTCCTTTATTTGAGTAGTAATGTTATTATGAATCATTATATTCATAGATTTTACTCGAATGGGTTCTCTATCCTTCCTGCTCAAGGCATCGGCTACCACATTTGCCTTCCCCGGGTGGTAACGAATCTCAAAATCGTAATCATTCAATAATTCAATCCACCTACGCTGCCTCATATTCAGTTGTTTCTGATTAAATATGTGTTGAAGACTTTTGTGGTCGGTATATATAATACTTTTGACCCCATATAAGTAGTGCCTCCAAGTCTTTAATGCAAAAACAACCGCGCCTAATTCCAAATCATGCGTCGTATAATTTTGTTCGTGAATCTTCAATTGTCTAGACGCATAAGCAATCACCTTCGTTCGTTGCATTAATACACAACCGAGACCTTGCTTTGATGCGTCACAATAAATCACAAAATCATCATTCCCTTCAGGCAATGACAATATAGGTGCCGTAGTTAGCTTTTTCTTCAATAACTGAAACGCTTTCTCTTGTTCATCATTCCATTCAAATTTCTTCCCTTTATGCGTTAATGCAGTCAAGGGTTTTGCTATTCTGGAAAAGTCTTGGATGAACCTTCTGTAGTAACCAGCTAGTCCTAAAAACTGGCGTATGTGTTTCGGAGTTTTCGGGGTTTCCCACTTTTCAACAGTTTCTATCTTTGCCGGATCCACCTTAATACCTTCTTTGTTCACTATGTGACCGAGGAATTGAACTTCTTCCAACCAAAATGCACACTTTGAAAACTTAGCGTACAATTCTTCCTTCCTCAATACTTCTAACACCTTTCTCAAATGTTCACCGTGTTCTTGGTCATTCTTTGAGTAAATAAGTATGTCATCAATGAAAACAATGACAAACTTGTCAAGGTATGGTCCACACACTCGGTTCATAAGGTCCATGAACACAGCTGGTGCATTAGTTAAACCAAACGGCATGACCATAAACTCATAATGACCGTAACGTGTTCTGAAAGCAGTCTTTGGAATATCATCTTCTTTCACCCGCATTTGATGATACCCGGAACGTAAGTCAATCTTTGAATAAACAGACGAGCCTTGTAGTTGATCAAATAAGTCGTCGATTCTCGGTAGTGGGTAGCGGTTCTTGATGGTAAGTTTGTTCAACTCTCGGTAGTCGATACACAACCTGAATGTACCATCTTTCTTCTTGACAAACAAAACAGGAGCTCCCCACGGTGATGTGCTTGGTCGAATGAAACCACGCTCTAAAAGTTCTTGTAATTGGCTTTGCAGTTCTTTCATCTCGCTGGGTGCGAGTCTGTAAGGAGCACGAGCTATTGGTGCAGCTCCTGGTACAAGATCTATTTGAAATTCAACGGATCGATGTGGGGGTAATCCCGGTAATTCTTTCGGAAATACATCGGGAAATTCTTTTGCAATGGGAACATCATTGATGCTCTTTTCTTCAGTTTGTACTTTCTCGACGTGTGCTAGAACAGCATAGCAACCTTTTCTTATTAGTTTTTGTGCCTTCAAATTACTAATAAGATGTAGCTCCGTGTTGCCCTTTTCTCCGTACACCATTAAGGGTTTTCCTTTTTCTCGTATAATGCGAATTGCATTTTTGTAACAAACGATCTCTGCTTTCACTTCTTTCAACCAGTCCATACCGATTATCACATCAAAACTCCCTAACTCTACTGGTATCAAATCAATCTTAAATGTTTCGCTAACCAGTTTAATTTCTCGATTCCGACATATATTATCTGCTGAAATTAATTTACCATTTGCTAATTCGAGTAAAAATTTACTATCCAAAGGCGTCAATGGACAACTTAATTTAGCACAAAAATCCCTACTCATATAGCTTCTATCCGCACCCGAATCAAATAAAACGTAAGCAGATTTATTGTCAATAAGAAACGTACCCGTAACAAGCTCCGGGTCTTCCTATGCCTCTGCCGCATTAATATTGAAAACTCTTCCGCGGCCTTGTCCATTCGTGTTCTCCTGGTTCGGGCAATTTCTAATAATGTGGCCCGGTTTTCCACATTTATAACAAACTACATTGGCATAACTTGCTCCGACACTACTTGCTCCGCCATTACTCGTTCCGACACCATTTGTTCCTTTCGTTCTATTAACCCCTGGTCCGTAGACCTCACACTTCGCCGCGCTATGACCATTTCTTTTACACTTGTTGCAAAATTTGGTGCAGAACCCCGAGTGATACTTTTCACACCTTTGGCATAGCTGCTTCTGATTGTTGTTGTTGTTGCGGTTATTATTGTTGTTGGGATGATTGTTGTAGTTGCTGTTGCTGTTGTTGTTGTTGTTGTTGTTGGGCCGTTTGTTGTAGTTGCGATTGATGTTGCGATTGTTGGGATAATTGTTGCGATTATTGTTGTAATTACTGTTGTTGTTGTATTGGTGATTCTTATCACCGTTTTCCTCCCACTTTCTTTTGACTTGCTTCACATTGGTCTCTTCAGCAGTCTGTTCTTTAATTCTTTCTTCAATCTGGTTCACTAGTTTGTGAGCCATTCTACATGCCTGTTGTATGGAGGCGGGCTCGTGTGAACTTATATCTTCTTGGATTCTTTCCGGTAATCCTTTCACAAACGCGTCGATCTTCTCTTCCTCATCTTCGAATGCTCCCGGACACAATAGGCACAATTCTGTGAATCGTCTTTCGTACGTGGTAATATCAAATCCTTGGGTTCGTAACCCTCTAAGTTCTGTCTTGAGCTTATTGACCTCGGTTCTGGGACGGTACTTCTCGTTCATCAAGTGCTTGAATGCTGACCACGGTAGTGCGTACGCATCATCTTGTCCCACTTGCTCTAGATAGGTATTCCACCATGTTAACGCAGAACCTGTGAAGGTATGCGTAGCGTACTTCACTTTGTCCTCTTCAGTACACTTACTTATGGCAAACACCGATTCAACCTTCTCGGTCCACCGTTTCAATCCGATCGGTCCTTCGGTTCCATCAAATTCCAAAGGTTTGCAGGCAGTGAATTCTTTGTAGGTGCATCCTACACGATTTCCTGTACTGCTAGATCCAAGGTTATTGTTGGTATGTAGCGCAGCCTGTACTGCGGCTATGTTTGAAGCTAGAAAAGTACGGAATTCCTCTTCATTCATATTCACGGTGTGTCGAGTAGTCGGTGCCATTTCCTTCAAAATAGTTAAATGGAACAAGTTAATCATACAGAATATTAAGAGTAGTTAATAGTATTTCGTAGCATAATATGAACTCATTTATAAAAGCTTTTTCTTCATATTAGCGTTTTATAAGTTTAAATTCGGGTAGTACCTACCCGTTAAGTTCATACTTAGTAGCTAATATACAATTCAACTACTACAATTCTATATGAAAAACTGATTATAATAATATTTCGCGTTCAAACTTTTATACAATATTTTACAAACTTACAATACCGCTTATTTTACATAAAGCATGAAATATAGCACACAATAACTTTGATACAAGATAGTTGTGAAGACAATTCTAGCTAGTACACAAGTCGTTCAGCAAAGGCAATAAAGACACGTAATTCATACGTCCAAAAACAAGTCATGCATTCTGGTTTTACTAGGACTACTTCCCATCCTTGGTCTTGTGCAACATAACCGTTATGGCCATTGATAAGACAGCGTGTTGTAACGTCATCAAAGGGACGAGGGTTACGTAATGTCCAACAGTCCCGTAATAATCTAAAAACCTCATTTCTTACCCCAATTACCAACTCCGTCACTTGTGGAAACGTTTTGTTTAATAGTTGTAGCCCGATGTTCTTGTTCTCACTTTGGTGAGAAGCGAACATTACTAATCCGTAAGCATAACATGCTTCTTTATGTTGCATGTTAGCCGCTTTTTCTAAATCACGAAGTCCAATATTCGGATATATTGAGTCAAAATAATTTCTTAACCCGTTGCGTAAAATAGCATTTGGGTTCCCCGCAATATATGCGTCAAAGTAAACACATCGTAACTTATGGGTTTCCCAATGTGATATCCCCCATCTTTCAAACGAAAGTCTCTTATAAACCAAGACATTCTTGGAACGTTCTTCGAATGTCTTACAAACTGATCTCGCCTTAAATAGTTGTGCCGAAGAATTCTGGCCGACTCTAGACAAGATTTCATCAATCATGTCTCCGGGTAGGTCTCTTAAAATATTGGGTTGTCTATCCATTTTGTGTTTTTAAACTGTAAAATAGACAAGAGTTAGATTCATAAAAAAATACTTATTAATACAAGCAATTTTTACATATATCATAAAGCATAAGAACACTATATTCCATATATTACACCACACGAATACAACTATCTTATTCCGACTCGCTCGTTTCTTCTTCTTCGGTTTTGGTTCGTTTTGCCAAGTTTCTAGGGATATATGATGTTCCCCTAATACGAGCCGTCGTTGTCCACATTGGTTTAGAAAAACCTGGTGGTTTAGAGGTTCCCGGGTCATTGTTACAACTTAAGGACTTCGGGGGTTGACGATACATATAAAGTTCATCGGGGTTGGAATTAGATTTCTCTATTTTTATGCCCTTTCCCTTATTATTTTCTTTTGCCTTTTTAAATTCAGTTGGGGTAATTTCTATAACATCATCGGAATTCTCGTCGGAATCCGATTCATCGGAGAATTGGTAATCCTCCCAATATTTTGCTTCCTTGGCGGAAACACCATTGACCATAATTAACTTTGGTCGGTTGGTTGAGGATTTTCTTTTACTTAACCGTTTTATTATTTCCCCCACCGGTTCTATTTCTTCATCCGGTTCCGATTCTTCTTCCGGTTCCGATTCTTCTTCCGGTTCCGACTCTTCTTCCGGTTCCTCTTCGGGAACTTGTGAATCAGTCCACAAATCATTCCAATTTACATTTGACTCTTCATTATTATTAGGTGAGTCAATGGGACTTGTTCTAGAGGTAGACATCTATCACATAATATCAAACACGTTAAGAGATTAATATATCACATAATATTCATATGTTAAAAATATATAGTTTCCAACAAAAATGTTAAGCAATCATTTTTAAAGAAAACACGGTCGAAGTCCAGACTCACTAATGCATCCTAACAAACTCGATAAGACACACTAATGCAAATTTTCTGGTTCTCTAAGACCAACGCTCTGATACCAACTGAAATGTCCCGTTCTTATTGATTAAAAACGTTCCATATTAATTGATTTCGTTGCGAGGTTTTGACCTCTATATGAGACGTTTTTCAAAGACTGCATTCATTTTTAAACAAAGCATAACCTTTATTTCATCAATAAAGGTTTAAAAAGCTTTACGTAGATTATCAAATAATGATAATCTAAAATATCCTGTTTACACACGACCATTACATAATGGTTTACAATACAAATATGTTACAACAAAATAAGTTTCTTGAATGCAGTTTTTACACAATATCATACAAGCATGGACTCCAAATCTTGTCCTTATTTAAGTATGCGACAGCGGAAGCTCTTAATAATCACCTGAGAATAAACATGCTTAAAACGTCAACAAAAATGTTGGTGAGTTATAGGTTTAACCTATATATATCAAATCGTAACAATAGACCACAAGATTTCATATTTCAATACACATCCCATACATAGAGATAAAAATCATTCATATGGTGAACACCTGGTAACCGACAATAACAAGATGCATATATAAGAATATCCCCATCATTCCGGGACACCCTTCGGATATGATATAAATTTCGAAGTACTAAAGCATCCGGTACTTTGGATGGGGTTTGTTAGGCCCAATAGATCTATCTTTAGGATTCGCGTCAATTAGGGTGTCTGTTCCCTAATTCTTAGATTACCAGACTTAATAAAAAAGGGGCATATTCGATTTCGATAATTCAACCATAGAATGTAGTTTCACGTACTTGTGTCTATTTTGTAAATCATTTATAAAACCTGCATGTATTCTCATCCCAAAAATATTAGATTTTAAAAGTGGGACTATAACTCACTTTCACAGATTTTTACTTCGTCGGGAAGTAAGACTTGGCCACTGGTTGATTCACGAACCTATAACAATATATACATATATATCAAAGTATGTTCAAAATATATTTACAACACTTTTAATATATTTTGATGTTTTAAGTTTATTAAGTCAGCTGTCCTCGTTAGTAACCTACAACTAGTTGTCCACAGTTAGATGTACAGAAATAAATCGATAAATATTATCTTGAATCAATCCACGACCCAGTGTATACGTATCTCAGTATTGATCACAACTCAAACTATATATATTTTGGAATCAACCTCAACCCTGTATAGCTAACTCCAACATTCACAAATAGAGTGTCTATGGTTGTTCCGAAATATATATAGATGTGTCGACATGATAGGTCGAAACATTGTATACGTGTCTATGGTATCTCAAGATTACATAATATATAATACAAGTTGATTAAGTTATGGTTGGAATAGATTTGTTACCAATTTTCACGTAGCTAAAATGAGAAAAATTATCCAATCTTGTTTTACCCATAACTTCTTCATTTTAAATCCGTTTTGAGTGAATCAAATTGCTATGGTTTCATATTGAACTCTATTTTATGAATCTAAACAAAAAAAAGTATAGGTTTCTAGTCGGAAAAATAAGTTACAAGTCATTTTTGTAAAGGTAGTCATTTCAGTCGAAAGAACGACGTCTAGATGACCATTTTAGAAAACATACTTCCACTTTGAGTTTAACCATAATTTTTGGATATAGTTTCATGTTCATAATAAAAATAATTTTCTCAGAATAACAAATTTTAAATCAAAGTTTATCATAGTTTTTAATTAACTAACCCAAAACAGCCCGCGGTGTTACTACGACGGCGTAAATCCGGTTTTACGGTGTTTTTCGTGTTTCCAGGTTTTAAATCATTAAGTTAGCATATCATATAGATATAGAACATGTGTTTAGTTGATTTTAAAAGTCAAGTTAGAAGGATTAACTTTTGTTTGCGAACAAGTTTAGAATTAACTAAACTATGTTCTAGTGATTACAAGTTTAAACCTTCGAATAAGATAGCTTTATATGTATGAATCGAATGATGTTATGAACATCATTACTACCTTAAGTTCCTTGGATGAACCTACTGGAAAAGAGAAAAATGGATCTAGCTTCAATGGATCCTTGGATGGCTCAAAGTTCTTGAAGCAAAATCATGACACGAAAACAAGTTCAAGTAAGATCATCACTTGAAATAAGATTGTTATAGTTATAGAAATTGAACCAAAGTTTGAATATGATTATTACCTTGTATTAGAATGATAACCTACTGTAAGAAACAAAGATTTCTTGAGGTTGGATGATCACCTTACAAGATTGGAAGTGAGCTAGCAAACTTGAAAGTATTCTTGATTTTATGAAACTAGAACTTTTGGAATTTATGAAGAACACTTAGAACTTGAAGATAGAACTTGAGAGAGTTCAATTAGATGAAGAAAATTGAAGAATGAAAGTGTTTGTAGGTGTTTTTGGTCGTTGGTGTATGGATTAGATATAAAGGATATGTAATTTTGTTTTCATGTAAATAAGTCATGAATGATTACTCATATTTTTGTAATCTTATGAGATATTTCATGCTAGTTGCCAAATGATGGTTCCCACATGTGTTAGGTGACTCACATGGGCTGCTAAGAGCTTATCATTGGAGTGTATATACCAATAGTACATACATCTAAAAGCTGTGTATTGTACGAGTACGAATACGGGTGCATACGAGTAGAATTGTTGATGAAACTGAACGAGAATGTAATTGTAAGCATTTTTGTTAAGTAGAAGTATTTTGATAAGTGTATTGAAGTCTTTCAAAAGTGTATAAATACATATTAAAACACTACATGTATATACATTTTAACTGAGTCGTTAAGTCATCGTTAGTCGTTACATGTAAGTGTTGTTTTGAAACCTTTAGGTTAACGATCTTGTTAAATGTTGTTAACCCAATGTTTATAATATCAAAAGAGATTTTAAATTATTATATTATCATGATATTATGATGTACGAATATCTCTTAATATGATATATATACATTAAATGTCGTTACAACGATAAACGTTACATATATGTCTCGTTTCAAAATCATTAAGTTAGTAGTCTTGTTTTTACATATGTAGTTCATTGTTAATATAATTAATGATATGTTTACTTATCATAATATCATGTTAACTATATATATAACCATATATATGTCATCATATAGTTTTTTTACAAGTTTTAACGTTCGTGAATCACCGGTCAACTTGGGTGGTCAATTGTCTATATGAAACCTATTTCAATTAATCAAGTCTTAACAAGTTTGATTGCTTAACATGTTGGAAACATTTAATCATGTAAATATCAATCTCAATTAATATATATAAACATGGAAAAGTTCGGGTCACTACAAAAATCCCTTAGCTTTGGTAACTAGTAACTGCCGGTTATAAGAACTGGTGGGCGCGAGTAGTAGTATATGGATCCATAGGGCTTGATATCCCCGTCCGAGCTAGAGCACTAGCCTTTTAACGGACGTATGCTATTTGAGAAGCGTACACGTTGGTTTGCGTGTATTATTAAAATGATTATACAAAGGGTATAAATTATATATATGTTAAGTTTAGTTACCAGGGTGCTCAATTTCGTAGAATATTTTGATAAACGTTTCTGGATTGAACAACTGAAATCTTGTGATCCACCTTTATATACAGATTATGCGCAACATTAAAACTATGAACTCACCAACTTTTGTGTTGACACTTGTTAGCATATTTATTCTCAGGTTCCCTAGAAGTCTTCCGCTGTTTGCTTATATGTTAGACAAGCTATGTGCATGGAGTCATACATGGCATATTTTTCAAGGAAACGTTGCATTCACCAAATCATCACCATGTATCTTATTTTGACTGCATTGTCAATGAAAGTATTATTGAAAATTATTATATTAAGGTGATTGTCTATATGTAGAAATCATCAGATGTCGAAAACCTTTGATTTAAATATTCATTTATGATGTGCCTTTTCAAAAGAATGCAATTTTACAAAGTGAATTATTAAAGTATGAATTATTAAAGTGAATTATTAAAGTATGAATTATTAAAGTGAATTATTAAAGTTAAAGTAAAGTAAAAATAAAGTAAAGGTAAAGTTTAAGTATAGTAAAAGTATAAAACTATGTACGTATAATACGCGTATAAATATATATAATATTAATTTAAATCGTTATATATATTTAATAAAATAAAATATAAATATCGTTATCTTTATCATACTAGTTAAGTAATGAGTTGTCAAAAGTGGTTCTAGATATTTATAAAAGTTATATACGTTTTAATAATAAAGTTCTTTTTAAACTGAAAACGTTTTTGTACGTTTAAAACTAAATAGATCAATCGAGTCTTTATGAGATTCAATCTTCCACCATCCTTTGTCTAGTTCTCAATGATTGACAATTTGTTCTTATTTATAAATCACTTTACCATTTTCTGAATATTGTTAAAATGGAAAGATTTCTCAAATCAACGTGGGCCTTTCAAAAGAGACTTGTAATCATAATTCAATATATCTGATAATTCAATCATTTGATCTTATCTTCTAATTCCATTGATAAACATTTTGAAATAGATACAATCATATAAAGTATTTAATCTAATATTTTGTTTAGGTTTCAAATTATAATATATATACACATATACATATATAATCATATTCGTTTAATGGTTCGTGAATCGTTGGAACTTGGTCGAGGTTGAATGAATGTATGAACATAGTTTAAAATTCTTGAAATTTAACTTAACAAATATTGCTTATCGTGTCGGAAACATATAAAGATTAAAGTTTAAATTTGGTTGGAAATTTCCGGGTTGTCACAGTACCTACCCGTTAAAGAAATTTCGTCCCGAAATTTGAGTGGAAAGGACGTGAATGATAATAAGTATGTTTTCATGATGCATACGGGCTGAAAATTAGAGTTTTATCATCAGCGAATAATTTGGATAAACAATCCATTTATATGAAGAGTACGAATGAAGCTAACATAGAAGAGTGAAATGAGTAAGTGTAGATTCATCTTATCATTTGACGTAGATATGATTGATTCCCAGATTTCAAGGGATTTGAAGACAATCTTTTTAATAAGATTTGACTCTACGGTAATCAAGGGAATTAGGATCCGCTTTAAATGCGATCATCCATTTTAATTGTTCTGTCGGAGATTTTCTTATAAATTCACTTCCTTTGTTTCCTTACAACTCACACCTTCTGTTGATGCATTTTATGCAAGTCCCTAGACATCTACCCACGTCCATTGCAGGTACAACAGTTTACAGGCCACCATGATTGCTCGTTATTATCCTATCCGTGTTTGTATGTGGTTACAGGAACTGCAGGAACGAGATTTAGATATTTGACTATGTTAGACTTAGTCAGACGTACGAGTGAAGCCTCACTAGTACGGCTGACAGGCTCATATGCACGGTTGATGCTGAGCTAAGTCACAATTACAACCTAAATGAGAAGACACGAGTGAGTGGTCACCCGTACGGCTGATGAAGCCAACTCGTACGTGTGATGAATGAATCGTATGGGTGAGTCAACAGCAGGGGTATATAAAGTCTTATGTTCTTCATTTTAGGTTAAGCCTCTCATTTGTTACACACACTCAGATCTAGTGAGCTCCTCCGATTCTCTCTCAGTCCAAATCACCCAGGTGGTGAATAATAGCTCTAGGTGTTGATCTAATCACACTTGATTTAGTTGTGGTTTGACTAAATTAATCAAAAAAAAAAAACCTTAACCTATCCACTAGAGGGTTTGATTCACTTATTCTGCCATTGTGTGAGGTAAATCTGTGGATTTCTAAGTTCCTAGTCATGTTTCATCACCTTCTATTCTTTCCCCCTCAACTCATATTTTAAAGTATTCATCAATATGCTCCATCCAGTTCTGATTCTCGATATACTTCTAACTTTCATATCGGTCATTCTTCTTTTTCATCTACCGCCGGAAGAATCTATTTACTTCTACTATACTCTTGGGTTTATAGTGTTTCTAGTTCTCCCGTGTGTTTATATTACTATATGCATCGATATATATGGTTTATAATATCTGGTTTGTCGTTGGGCTTTATATGTTCCCTTATATTTCAAAGTCTCTGCTTCTGTCTTCTATAATCATTATCATTCACAGTTAATGCTCTCTTTTATTTGCTGCAATTTATACCCCAATTTCTATTTCGGAGTTTTGTCCTTTCGTTTCTTCTTCTTGCGATTAAGCACCGCTTGTAATGGTCCAGAATTCACAGATATGAATTTTGGAATGAACATTATTAATGTTCTAGGAAGGAAATTGTGATGGCACGATCTTGACTTGTCAAATTACTAGAATACCTTGGAAAAGGCCGAATCATCAAGAAATATTTTCTTGATATTTTAGAGGTTAAATAGAATACAAGAGTCGTATAACATGGCACATGATGATGTTATGATCTGTGAATCATCACGTTCCATTTAGAAACTCAGCATGACTTACTGTAATATAATCACATTGATCAAGTGTCATTATATTATACTAATTCATGCTTCAGTTCCCAACACTACTTCAAAATATTCCTATTTTAAACTTGAATGTTTCAGAATTTAGAAACTAAAATAGTTTCTTTTATGATGTAATACAGATAGCGCGAAGAGGTAAATGATTTCAAATAAGAAAAATTAAGAAAATATCTTCAGAAATATGGAGGATATTTATAATGAAAGATATGATGATATTTTAGAATTTCTAATATCAGAGGATGATGAAGAATATTGTCCGCAGGAGTTTAGAGTCAGGAGCAAGGTATTCGTTAATGACTTCAGCAGGTACTGAATCATTTGGATCCTTTGAAGTCAGGTTCAGTCTTTTTAATTTATCCACAGCCTCCTTCCTACTTTGCTCAATCCGTTTTCCAGTTCCAAAACTTCTCTTTTTCTGCGCTTTGCCAACACACTTCATCATTATCATCCAGCTTTTACCGTTTAAAGTCGTTTATAGTTTTTGCTGCTTCATCATCATTTTTTCCATTTTCGGAGAACCAATTCGTAGTTCGGAGTGTTTTTCAGAAACTTCACATTCAAATTAAGTCCAGAAGATAGACGTTATATATACACATATAAATGTTGGCGTAGACATGCTGCGAGATTTCAAAATACTGATTGCTAATTCTCAATGATTCGTATGGCAATTCTCATTACAAGATGCGAATGAGTAAATGATGGGGTTTCAATGAATACTTATAATGACTTTTTGGAAAGGCTAAAGTCAAAGGGTAATGAAGTTGTTGGTATATCTGCTAATAATGTGGTGGAATGTAAAAGGTTTCCTGGTAATGATGGTGTATATCTCAAGGTTATAATAAGGTTAGTCTGACTGAAAATTCGAAGTTGACTTGCTGGAGCTGTGACAAAACTGGCTACTTTGAATAGGAGTCGCAAAGTTATTTTTGCTAATAAATGCCAAAGAATCTGACGCGGATACGTTGTTTAAACTTTTACTTTGGTTTCAAGAGTTTTACGGGTACATAACTGTGGGTAACATGTGGTTGGATCATCATATCGATTGCTCATCATTCGAAGTGTCTTCAGAAATTTTTGAAGGGTTTGAACACAGATTGTAATCGTTAACATATATTTGATGTTCTAACACAGTTTTGAAGTCAAAATATAGCTTGTGAAAGATGTAAGGATCTAAGAGTGATGATTTTGGTCATATCTCAAGTTGAATTTTGAGATTTTAAAATCAGAATATGTAATTAAATTTTGAATGAGTATGGTTGTTTTGATTTTCTATAAAAGAATGTATATTGTTGTGAAAGTAGGGAGTATAATGGATGATTTGCTGAATCAGATTCGAAGAATGTAACATATTAATTATGAATTTATATATCTCTCAGGTATTATCTACCCGTTAAAAAAAAAATTCACAATTAATATTTTGTACAAAAGAATTTTATTACAGTCTTTATGAAAATATATATATATGTATATTTTCTTCAGATGTAACATAGATTTAATGAGTTAATGTTAAATTAAACTCATTTGATTTACGGTTGAAACTAGAATTGAATAATCCCTAAAGGCTTTAAAAGGTAGATAACTTTTACGCAGTATTTCTTTAATGACATTGAAATTATGAATCAATACTTCGTTATTTTTTGATGTATGATGTTCGGTTCGTGGAATTCTTGTGAATTTCGCAAAGTACGAATGATGTTATCTGAAAAGTTTCGGGTACATCGATGATGAAAGTGTAAAATCAAATATATACTTGATTTATTATGAATTGGAATTTGTTGAATTGCGACAGAGATTGTAGTTAACGCTGGTTAAGTTGCGGCCGAAGGACGTATATTATTGCATATTTGTAATATGAATTAACCGAGTAGTTAAGATTCACACACAATAGCTTAGCACGGAAAGATTTATTTCAAAAAAAATATATATATATATATATATATATATATATATATATATATATATATATATATATATATATATATATAATATACGTATAATTTCTTCAGAGGGAATGAGTTAATTCTTCATAACTCGTTGATACAATATACACGTTATTGATTCGAAATAATGTCCATAGTGATTCTTGAACTGACGGAGGTTGTGATGTTATCGGTGTTGTTGATTCGGATGTTGACTGTACTGACGATGCTGGTAACGCTGACGGTACTGTTGATGCTGTTGGTAAAGCAAGTTTAGTTTGTTAATCACACACCATTTTTGTCAGGGTTTCTACTCTTTCTTCTATCATTTTGGTTCGCTTAACTGATTTATGGTTAGGGCTAGATTAGATAATCTATAAGACTTTAGAGATTACATAATCGCCGCGGAATGTTTCTCCAATGAAGTTATGAATTAATACTTCATCAGTTATTGTTGTTGGTACTCCTTGGTATCTATGGTGCGTATGACGTTGATGCTCGTGGGACAGATTGTGAAGTTGAGGTTTACGACGCGGTTGTGGTTGGAGGTGGTAATGGTACTGTTGGCGTTGATGATGGTGGTACTGGTTATGCTGCTGATGCAGCTGGTGGTGTTTGTAATCTCGGTACCATATTCTCCAAAGCCACTACCCGAGCGCGAAGCTCGTTGACTTCTTCTATTACACCGGGGTGATTGTCGGTTCGGACGAGCGGATAAATAAAATCTAAAATTTGATGTAATATATAATCGTGACGAGATACTCTGGAAATGAGCGAGAAAATGGTATTTCGAACAGGTTCGCCGGTAAGTGCTTCAGGTTCTTCGTCAAGAGAGCAATGTGGTGGATGGAAGGGATCACCTTCTTCTTGTCTCCAATGATTGAGGAGGCTACGAACCCATCCCCAATTCATCCAGAATAGGTGATGACTGATTGGTTTCGGAGCTTGAATGGGATTCCATTTCGGAATCTGAGTGACTTGAACTGATGATGAATTCCATTTCGTACGATTGGATAACGGATTTTTTTTTTCTTCGATATGAAATGATTTTGGCTAACGGATGGAATTCTAATTACATAGAATATATATATATATATATATATATATATATATATATATAGATCAAAAGATTTCGTAGATTACGGAGGACTTTACGGGATATGTCAGACAAAGTTTAAAGTAACAGATACGATAAGATATGATTTAGCAGATATGCTAAGATATGAATTTTTGTCTATACACTATTCATGCAATCAATGCAGCAAGACGTGTCTTAGACTAAAAATGATAAGCAGGTAATTTCCTGAAATGATAAGTAGTTAATTTTCGACACAAAATGATAAGCAAAACTTTTGACATGCAGACACGGTCGAAGTCCAGACTCACTAATGCATCCTATTGACTTATCAGTTAGACACACTAATGCAGACCTGGTTCACTAAGACCACCGCTCTGATACCAACTGAAAGGACCCGTTCATATACATTATAAACGATTCACAATAGTTGATTACATTGCGAGGTATTTGACCTCTATATGATACATTTTACAAACATTGCATTCGTTTTTAAAAGACAAACTTTCTTTACATCGAAAATTGACAGGCATGCATACCATTTCATAATATCCACTATCCAACTATAAATTGATTTAATAATAATCTTTGATGAACTCAATGACTCGAATGCAACGTTCTTCGAAATATGCTATGAAAGACTCCAAGTAATATCTTTAAAATGAGCAAATGCACAGCGGAAGATTTCTTTAACACCTGAGAATAAACATGCTTTAAAGTATCAACTAAAAGGTTGGTGAGTTCATTAGTTTATCATAATCATTTATTTCCATCATTTTAATAGACCACAAGAATTTCATTTCCAGTTCTCATAAATATACGTCCCATGCATAGAGACAAAAATAATCATTCATATGGTGAACATCTGGTAACCGACATTAACTAGATACATATAAGAATATCCCCTATCATTCCGGGATCCTCCTTCGGACATGATATAAATTTCGAAGTACTAAAGCATCCGGTACTTTGGATGGGGTTTGTTAGGCCCAATAAATCTATCTTTAGGATTCGCGTCAATTAGGGTGTCTGTTCCCTAATTCTTAGATTACCAGACTTTAATAAAAAGGGGCATATTCGATTTCGATAATTCAACCATAGAATGTAGTTTCAATTACTTGTGTCTATTTCGTCAAACATTTATAAAAGCGCATGTATTCTCAGTCCCAAAAATATAAAGGGTAAAAAGGCAAATGAAACTCACCATACTGTATTTCGTAGTAAAAATACATATAACGTCATTGAACAAGTGCAAGGTTGGCCTCGGATTCACGAACCTAAATTAATTATATATATTCATGTGTTGGTCAATATTTGTCTAACAAATTAGGTCAAGTCATAGTGTACCACAATCCTAATGCTCGAGACTAATATGCAAAAGTCAACAAAAGTAAATTTGACTCAAAATAATTTCCCAAAAATCTATACATGATTAATATATAGTTTAAATATCGTCGTTTTATATTTTTAAATATTTTTAAAAGATTTATTAGAGTAAATAATATAATTTATTTATTAATAAATAAAATTTTATATTAAATTTATATAATAAAATATACTTTTATATATATTAAGTAATAAAATTTATAGGGTTTATTTAATATCATAAAGATAATATGATAGGTATTATTAAAGTAAGTTATTACACGTAGTAAAATATGTTTGTATCACATATTTATTTGATAAAATAATATCTATAATGATAGTAAGTAAAAGTTGTATTATTTTGTAATAATAATTATTATTATAAAAATATCAATATTTATAATTACTATGATGACATTATGATAAAACGATAATTCTAATTATGATAACTTTAATATTTACGATAATGTTTAATATTATCTTTAAAATAATAATACTATTTAAAATAATAATAATAATGATATTTTATAGTAATAATGAAATTTCTATTAAAATGATAATTTTTGTTAAAATGATAGTTTTAATACTAACGATACTTTTAATAATAATAGTAATGATAAAAATAATAAGAACGATAATTTTATCTAAATCAATATCTTATAATATTTTAATTTCATCATGATACTCTTACTCATTATTTCCTAATCGTTTTGTTTAATAGCTTTTAATCGTCTTTTATATCGTGTTCATAATAATGATAATAATAGTAATCAAAATAATTAGGTGTTACAAATATTTGTTTTAATTACACTAATATTAATAATGATAGTTACTATAACATTATTAACGATAATACTAATAATTATCTTAATGATAATATAGTAATAATAATAATAACAATAACAATAACCATTTTTAAATAATGATATATATATATATATATTAATAATGATAATAATAATACTAATACTAATAATAATAATAATAATACTAATTATAACTTTAACGATAATAACGATAGTAATAATAAAAATAACAATTTTTAATGATAAATCTCTTTTATTGATAAAGATAATAATAATGATAATAATAAGATAAAACTAGAACGACGATAAAAACGACGATAATAATAATCATTTTTAATAAAAATATCAAAAATTCAATTGATTATAACTTCTAATCCGTTCATCGAAACCATTCGATATCTAAAGGAAAAGTTCTTAATTTTTCGCTAGCTTTCCAAGGACATGCATATCTTATACCTTATCTCAACCGCAAGTGTAACTAATTCAAGATTCAACCTAACATGTCTAAGGGTAATATCAAAAGTACAAGCATGCATAATCCTAAATACTCGAGCACTAGTCAGGGATACACTATTAGTATGTAAAAGTTAAATATTGAGTACTCATATATATATATATATATATATATATATATATATATATATATATATATATATATATATATATATATATATATATATATATATTTTTATTCAATATTGCAGGAAAGGTACGTAGACGCAACGGAAATGATAAACACTATATTGACCTCACGAGCATACCCATGAACCATACTCAATCACCTCCATAGCTATAACCCATAATTTCCTTAATCCTATCCTACTCGAAAAAACAATTTTGAAATCACTCGGACAGCACTCCGTCGTAATATTTTATGTATACTAATAATATCTTGAAATAATACGGAGTAAATATATATATGTAATTCGATTGAGAGAGTTTAGAGAAAAATATTTTCAAGTTTCTATGGAATAATGAAACCTATTGAATTCTATTTATAATAGATTTTTGAATTATTAAAGTGAATTATTAAAGTATGAATTATTAAAGTGAATTATTATAGTATGAATTATTAAAGTATGAATTATTAAAGTGAATTATTAAAGTATGAATTATTAAAGTGAATTATTAAAGTTAAAGTAAAGTAAAAATAAAGTAAAGGTAAAGTTTAAGTATAGTAAAAGTATAAAACTATGTACGTATAATACGCGTATAAATATATATAATATTAATTTAAATCGTTATATATATTTAATAAAATAAAATATAAATATCGTTATCTTTATCATACTAGTTAAGTAATGAGTTGTCAAAAGTGGTTCTAGATATTTATAAAAGTTATATACGTTTTAATAATAAAGTTCTTTTTAAACTGAAAACGTTTTTGTACGTTTAAAACTAAATAGATCAATCGAGTCTTTATGAGATTCAATCTTCCACCATCCTTTGTCTAGTTCTCAATGATTGACAATTTGTTCTTATTTATAAATCACTTTACCATTTTCCGAATATTGTTAAAATGGAAAGATTTCTCAAATCAACGTGGGCCTTTCAAAAGAGACTTGTAATCATAATTCAATATATCTGATAATTCAATCATTTAATCTTATCTTCTAATTCCATTGATAAACATTTTGAAATAGATACAATCATATAAAGTATTTAATCTAATATTTTGTTTACGTTTCAAATTATAATATATATACACATATACATATATAATCATATTCGTTTAATGGTTCGTGAATCGTTGGAACTTGGTCGAGGTTGAATGAATGTATGAACATAGTTTAAAATTCTTGAAATTTAACTTAACAAATATTGCTTATCGTGTCGGAAACATATAAAGATTAAAGTTTAAATTTGGTTGGAAATTTCCGGGTTGTCACACCTCTCTTGCATCCTGATCGAACCAATACACAACCTACAACCATCGAAGACCACCCTCTCCTCTCTCTTTATCTCTCTCATCCTCTCTTTCACTGATACGTTTATGATAACTACCATCATCACCACATCAACAACCACCAAAGTAACCACTCTCCACCTCTTTCCTCGCTCTCATCTACCTCTCTTTTTATGTGTTGTTAGAAAACCGCCACTATCACCTTTGTTTACTAATGCAACCAATCGAAAACCACCACCACTTCCACCATAAACCCAACTACTAAACCACCATAGCTATTAATATATTTACGTTTATGTTTCTATTTCAAACATCGTGAATCATCACTCGACTGCCACTGCTACAACGTGTTTCTCGTGTAACTGCTATAACTCTTCTGTTTACAACCGAAATCATCACGAAAATCCACCATATTTGAATACCCACTACTATTCTTGTTCCGTTTCCTGTTCAGCCAAGACCCAAGACCACCCATGAAACCTTGCTACTACTCGCCATTATACATATTTATCTACTGCTGCATTTGATTCTTCGAAAACCCAAGTGGTTTTAACTGCTACATTCGTTCCAGGTTCCTGTTTCTAATCGAACAAACATAAACCAAAAATCACCACAACCGCCACCATGGTGAACAAACTGCTGCAAATAGTTTATGTTTTTCTTTTTCTTTTATTACTAGCTTGAACCAAACCTGTAACTTTGATATTCTGTTTCGCGAAAACCCTAAATCACCACTTCAAACCTCACCAAAACCTGCAACTACTTTGTTGTTGTGACGCGATGATACATGAATATGATGATACGTTTACAGAACCCCACCCCACAAACCTCGAATAGTTTAGCCAGGTATCTGGTGGACTTAAATGAAACAAGTAACGGGTTTTTTTTTAAATCCATTTAATTTTTTACTTTGGGCCATAGAGTATTGTTTTCATGTTGGGCTGAAATTCTTGCTTGGGCTTCTATTATTGCTTTTGGGCCTCTGGTCGAGTAATCTGTGGAAGAAAAGAGAAATGGTTATACAGATATATATATATATATATATATATATATATATATATATATATATATATATATATATATATATATATATATATTTATGGTACTTATAAAGCAGAAAAACACAAATGGTACAATGGTTAAGGTTGTTGTCAGGGTGAGTGAGAGGTCACGGGTTCGAGCCCTGTCTGGGGCATTTTTTTTTTAGGGAAAAAGCTTTTAAAGGTAGTAATCACTTCTATTATTATTATTACTACTACTACTACTATTATTATTATTATTATTATTATTATTATTATTATTATTATTATTATTATTATTATTGATATTAATATCATCATCTTTATTATTATCATTAATATAGTTTACATTATTATCATTAAAATACGTATTATGAGTATTATTAAAAACTATTATCTTTATTATCATTTTTACAAAAATTATCATTTTTATTATTATTATTAAAATTACTATTGTTATTATGATTTCTATTAAAAGTATCATTTTTAACTCTATTATCATTATTATTATTTTTATCATTAATAATATTATTTTAGTATTATTATAATTTTAACAAACAAACGATATATATATATACAAAAATATAGTTAATACATATAACATAACAAAATTTATATTTTTATTTATTTTAAATACATAAAATGAATATATGAAACATATAGGTTATAAATATAATAATAATATTTGTTTACTATCATTATATGTGTTAATACTATTTGATAAATAATTGATATAGGTTCGTGAATCCGAGGCGAAACCTGCATTGTTCAGTTTCGTCATATGTATATTTACTACAAAATACAGTATCGTGAGTTTCATTTGCCCTTTTTACCCTTTACATTTTTGGGCTGAGAATACATGCAAATGCTTTATTAACTGTTTTACAATATTTATATGCGTGAGTTTCATTACTCCCTTTTTAAATGTTTCTGCAATATATATATATATATTTTTGGGACTGAGAATACATGCGCTGTTTTATAACTTTTTTACGAAATAGACACAAGTACTTAAAAACATTCTATGATTGAGTTACGAGTACACCGGATATCACCCCTTTATAGTCAAGTAATCTAAGAATTAGGAAACCGAGCTCCTAATTGACGCGAATCCTAAAGATAGATCTATGGGCACTCACAAGCCCCAGTCAGAGAATTTGAACTGCTTTAGTACTTCGAAATAGGTATACAATCACCAGCTTTAAAAGATATGATCTGTTTGTGAGGTGTACATAACCATCATATTTAAAAGAGTGGCCTGTTTGTATGCTTTTGCATGACCGTGCGAAATGCCGATATGCGGGGGATATTCTATATGCATCTTGTTAAGGTCGATTACCAGGTGTTTATATATCGTATGAATGATTTTCCAGTAGTGAGCAGACCTGCACAGATTGTTTTCGAAATATGAGTATCTTGTGGTCTATTATACTATCTGAAAAGATTATTTATGATAAACTAATGAACTCACCAACCTTTTGGTTGACACTTTAAAGCATGTTTATTCTCAGGTATTAAAGAAATCTTCCGCTGTGCATTTGCTCATATTAGAGATATTACTTGGAGTCATTCATGACATATTTCAAAAGACGTTGCATTCGAGTCGTCGAGTTCATCAAGATTATTACTAAGTCAATTATAGTTGGATATATTATGAAATGGTATGCATGCCGTCAACTGTCGATGTAATGAAAGTTTGTCTTTTAAAAACGAATGCAATATTTGTAAAATGTATCATATAGAGGTCAAGTACCTTGCAATGTAACCAAATGTAATGTATTCGTCCAGATGGATTTGGACAGGTCATTAAATTTTGTTTCTAGATTTTGGCGTACTTTACAAGAAGCGTTGGGAACGCGTTTAGACATGAGCACCGCATATCATCCACAAACCGACGGACAAAGCGAACGCACAATTCAAACCTTGGAAGATATGCTACGAGCTTGTATTATCGATTTCGGAAACGCTTGGGACAAGCACTTGCCTCTCGCCGAATTCTCTTACAACAATAGTTACCACGCGAGTAACAACGTCGCACCTTTCGAAGCTTTATATGGCCGAAAATGTCGTTCTCCTTTTTGTTGGGCCGAAGTAGGCGATACACAAATCACCGGACCCGAACTCATTCATGAAACAACCGAGAAGATCGTTCAAATCTGAGATAGGTTCCGGACGGCCCGTAGTCGTCAAAAGAGCTATACCGACAAAAGACGCAACGACCTCGAATTTCAAGTCGGTGACTGCGTAATGTTTAAAGTCGCACCTTGGAAGGGTGTAATCCGTTTCGGAAAATGCAGGAAGCTAAATCCGCGGTATATTGGTCCTTTCGAAATCTTGGAGCGTGATGGAATCGTTGTTTATCGTTTAGATCTTCCGCTTCAACTGAGCTTCGTTCATCCTACTTTCCATGTGTCAAATTTAAAGAAGTGTCTTGCCAAACTCGAACTCGTCGTTCCTCTCGAAGAGCTTACTATTGATGACAAACTTCATTTTGTAGAGGAACCGGTTAAAATTGTGGACCACTCCGTCAAAAGGCTAAAACAGAGCCGAATATCGATTGTCAAAGTCCGTTGGAACGCCAAAAGAGGACCCGAGTTTACTTGGGAAAGGCAAGATCAAATGAAAAAGAAGTACCCTCATTTATTCGTGGATTTGGAAACGCAAGGTCCCGAGGAAGAAACAACGACTACTACGCCTACTTAAATTTCGGGACGAAATTTCTTTTAAGGAGTAGGTAATGTAACATCCCGCCTTTTTCCGTTTACTTTCCGTTTATTTATTTAAAGTCCGTTATATAGTTATAACATCTTCTGTTAATACGCATTTTAAAATAATTTGTTTAGGTAACTCACGCACCCGCTTCAAACTTGAGGGACGAAACTTGCCAAAGGATAAAAGGTTTGACTAGGTCAACTAGTCAAACCCTTTTCCTCCACTCATCCATTCACCTCCCGTTCTAACTTTTGATACTTTCATTTTCTCTCAACTCACTCAACAAGAATCATCATCTATTTCCGATCTAGCAAGTGTTTCACAAAACAAATTACATATTTGAAATCCTTGCACCTTCCTCTTCGATTCCATACCAATTTCATCGCATTTGGATAACTTTTTAAAAACACTAGATTTTGTATTCTTGATAATTTTGACTTATAAAAGTGTTAATTAGTGTCTATGGCTCAAGTCTAACATGAATACGTGATTTATATGCTCGATCTTGTTATTTTAAGTAACTAGCTTGAACCTAAAAGTGGGTGTGTTTGATTGCATGATTTGGTTGCTTAAATGTTGTTAGATGTTAAAAGTGCATGTATTAAATGTGTTACCAAGATCACTAGCTTCAATTTGGTGTGTAGGTTGACTTAGAAAGACTCCATAAACTTAATTGCTAAATTTGTGATTTTGAATTAGGGTTTGATAGAAGTAAAATAGATTTTTGATGCATTGAATGCTTTGCAATGTTAATTGTAAGTGCTTAGTTATATTGTATGCGTAATTACCTACGAAACGGCGTACTATATGTGTGCATTTGGGTTCCGACTCATTGGTTGCATTTATGAGCTTGAATATCATTAATGATGAACATTTAATGTGGTTTTTGATTGTTGTAAATGCGAAAATTGATTGATGATATGTGTTTAGTTGTGTTCCTCGTTAAATTACCTTTCCAACGATGTATGGCATGCATTTTGAATGTTTTCGGTTCATGAGTTATGTTGATTTGAGTTTTGGTTCGAGACTTAACAAATATTGCAAACAACATTTTTTTTAGCAATGCGCGCCGCGCAAATGTGAAGTTCAGATGCTTAACCCCCTTAGACTACTTCTGACCTGGTTCCACGCCTAACTGAGCACCGCGCACACCTTCGCGCGCCGCGCGTATCCCCAGGCTAAATTTTCTTGGATGTTTTATTTTTCACAAACTTTTTCCCGCTTAACCGCAACTCCGATTAACATGAGATTTGGATAACATGCTCATATATATTTTCTCATCATGGAAAAATTTTCGGATACCCGACCTAACCCCGTTGACTTTGACCAAGTTTGACTTTTAGTCAAACCTAACCAAATACTTATGAAATCATTCTAACTTGCTCTTATACTTGTATCTTGCATTAAACTTGACAATTTGATTCACATGCTACATTAATCGAGCCGTAACGAGCCATAGGACTAATTGAACACTTTGACCGACCGCGTTTACCGATATTGATACAACCTATTTGTTTAGGTCAAGACTAACATTCGTTCTTGCGCACGTTACTTTGTGAAGTACCTTATTTACTCGTGCACTCAAGGTGAGATCATAGTCCCACCTTTCCAACAACTTTTACTTTTGAATTATGGGATGAGAAACATATACGTATCATACTTTTATGCTTTGAACACAAGTACAAAAACAAACATTCCACAGCGAGTTAGAACAGAAAGCCTCAATTCAATTATCATTAGTTACACTTGCAGGGTGTAAACGTGAACTTATGTTATGTGATCACATTGGGCTTGACGAACCCTCATTCGGACGGTTTGCTACCGTTAGTGGATGAAATATATTTTCGAGTATAGTGTATGTTCTAACACTACATAACAGGGTACAAAACAGTTAAGTCTTGATAATTGGGTGCTCGCGAACATACTTTTGGAATACAAACGATTTGGATAATCAACTATATTAAATCTTGTGGTTCAAAAACAACGTTACTAATACACCTATGATTTCACCAACATTTTTCATTGACAGTTTTCTATATGTTTTCTCAGGTCCTTGAACGCTAGTTGATACATGCTTCCGCACATTATTTTTGATACTTGCTTGGATGTCGAGTATACATGCATACGTGGAGCGTCTTTTGACTTAACTTAATTTGTGTCGCATAGGTTTCAATTGTTTGGTCGTCGAACTACCTTGTAAACTTTGAAACATCTTTATAATTGAAATGAATGCGACATATTTTGGTCAAACGTTATTTTAAAGACTTATGACCACCCAACGGGACCTAAGTAGACGGCCCTAGTGAATCCGAAACCACACGCGATTCACTACCTTCACCTCAATGATAATAGGGTTGGCCGAAACCACACACGCCCTAGTGAATCCGAAACCACACGAGATTCACTACCCTAAGTCATAGCAACAATAATGGGAATGTACAAAACCACACGCAACATTGTGAATCCGAAACCACACAAGATTCACTACCCAAATAACCTCAACAACGTCAACGGGGTTGACTTACTTGTCAATGTGAATCCGAAACTCATGAGATTCACTACCCCAAGGGTGGTAATCCAAAATGCACAAACGTACCAAGTGGACCCTAAACTCAAGGGGTCCATCATCCCACACATATGTAAAGTGAACTTGAACGCACAAGGATCACTCTACCCCACCCGCACACATCCTATGCATACATACACATATAATATATTTACACTCACCTATTTGCGTTGATCAATGCAAACCAAATCCACAATCCGCCACTGTAAAGTACCTATTCCATTTATCACATAAACAAACAACACAATTAGGGTGGATTACAAACCAACCCAAATTGATAATTAGCGCAATTGTGACCCAATTGCACTTTCAAACATAACCCGTGTCCAAACTAACCAATAATCACTAACACTAGCGAAAATGGCCCTATAAAACCAACTAACCCAATCACAAGTGTTAAACACTTGTCTTCTCCAAAATCAACACACAAACTCTAATTTTGACCCATTTCAAAATCAAGCTTCCAAACACACCCATTTGGGTTCCAACACTAACATAATCACTAATCCTAGTGATTATACCCAAATTAAAATCCCTACATGGCCAATTAGTCTTTCAACTCAAAACCCACCAACAATAGGTTTTAACCCAATTACTAGCTACAACAACTCACTTCATGAGCATCAATGAGTTTCTCATCAATTTAAGCTCAAACCCTAACTTGAATATCAAATCAACAAATGAAATTCGGAGTTAGAACTTACCACCACTACCAAAATGTAGGTAGGAATGGGATGAACAACTTTAATGCTTGGACTTTTTTGAGAATCAAGCTCCTTCCTCCCAAATCTAAGCTCTCTCTCTCTCTTAAGAACTCTTTCTCTCTCTCTCTCTCTAAGTGATAAGGTATGATGAAGGTGAAAATGAGGATAAGGATGAAGTTGAATCAGTTTTATGGCCACAAACCCGAAACCCGTGTGAAAAGACCATAACACCCCTCATTTAAAGCCTTTAAAACGAGTTTAAAATTCTGATCTGGCAACAGGAACGTCGTTCCAGACATAGGAATGTCGTTCCTCATAACGTGACTATGGAACGCCGTTCCACTTAGGAGAACGTCGTTCCCCAAACTGCCCCTAAACATGTTCTGTTCAACTTTTACATTTTCTTCATTGCAGAACGTCGTTCTATGATTCTAGAATGTCATTCCCCCTTTTGGAACGTCGTTCCTCCTTTTAGAACGTAGTTCCTTTTTCTGAAATTTGGGGTGTTACAAAAACCACCCCCAGAGACCTTCCCAAATCGCATTGTTGTTGTCATTACCATCAAAAGTTGAAAACTCCCTGCTTAGAGTGAGAATTGAACCTAGGTTGGCAGTACTCCAAGTTGGATCCCACCCTCATGCCACTCAAACCAAGCTTCGGTGGTAACTTTAATGCATTATTAGTACTCTGTATTATTTTAGGTAGGGGACATTAATTTTGGGTCACATATAAATAATAATATGAACTCTTTTTGTGAGATGGAGAGATAAATTTTGATGCTGATGTGACAATGATGTAGTATTTATAACGAATAGAGTGTTAGTTATGATAGAAAGTGGTCTTAGATGGATTCTTTTTTCCTGAAATCGAGAGGTAGATCGTTCATTTAGGATGTCGACAATGACATGAGATCGAAGAAAGTAGACAATTGATTATGTAGGACTGAGGTTTCAAAATTCTCTATTCAGAGATTAATCGGTCAGGACTTTAGAATGATTAATCGGCAATTCGAGGATTAATCGAGAATTAATCGGATTGTACTTTATACATTTAAATATTAAATTTTAATAATTATATGTGTAAATATAGAAAAAAACCATAAATGTAAAAATAAACTTTAACATAATTGTCTAAAATTATTCATTTTGCTCAAAAACTAAAAAATTCTAGTTAAATTCATGTTAAAATGTTAACCATGTTTTACTTTGACCGACTTTGATTACTGAATTCGATTTTGATCCATCAATTGACGTTGACCGTTTAATTAAACGGGTTTTTGAAAATTGAAACGGATTGCTCTTAAAAATGATTAATCAGGAATTAATCGACGAGTAATCGGGTTTTTTTACAAAAGTGTGTAGGACCATTTATGTTTATTTTTCTACATAAATACATACATATATTAAAAAAGTGGTATAAGTAAGAAAAATTAAGATGGTGGTGGTGTACTGTAGGCTGAAGTTTCAATATGTTGTTACTAAGACTTAAACTTGAAAAACTCCAACGAATAACATATTTCTCTAATATGTAAAAAGTTCGTTTATGAACATGTACCGTAAAAGTAAGTAATTTGTTACCGTAGTAAACAATTCTTGTGGAGAAAATAAAACTATTTAGTTTTTATTAGTTGCAGAACTCTTACATTTGATTTAATTAATATTAATATATTAATATTAATATTGAAAATGTAAATGTAAATGTAAATGTAAAACAAAATTTGCAAATGGAAAGGGTGGGACATATGTTGATGTGACAAGGCACAACGATGGAGAGGTGGTGCCACGTGCGCAGGGTATGGAGGTCCAATAGGAGTTGGGTGCTTCACCTCACATATTAACAGTATCTACGTCTTCTCAACTTTCATTAATAAGATCATTTGTAGACAAGATGGTAGTAGGGCTGTAAAGGTTCTGTGACAAAGTTCCGAGGAAGTTATGAAAAGAGAGTTGCAATGGTAAGGCTTTGTTTTACATCAGAGGAAATAGGTTCTTGGTTCGGTTTGCTAGCCATTTTGTGTCCATGTTTCAACCACATACGCTTCATAGCGCCCATGATGAACGCATTGTTAAAAAATAGTGTATGAACTAAAGAGCTTATAGTCTAGCGGTATGTGAAGATCCCCTTCAATTTTAATTGAGAGGTTAGGAGGTTCAAGCCTCGTAGTATGAATTTATATATTCATAGATAAATTTGCATTGGATGTGTAATTTTGCCCTTAAAAAAACATTGCATAAAAACAGATAATCTAGTTTGGATTATGAATTGTGTCACATTTTCTCAGTTAAATATTTCGACTTTATCAATCATCGAGTTCACGAAATCTTAACTATGATAAAATTAGGATGATATTTTGTTTTTAGAAAAAAAAAAAAGATTACAAAATTTGAATAGACTTGGTATGTGTTCTATGTTTTAGTACAAACGCATCCTCATGTTTTTTTTTTCTAGTGAAAAAAATAGTTTCCATTGGAATACAAAGGGGTGCTAACTCTTTAATTTGGCAAGAAATACCAGTTGGTATTTTGGTGTGAAGGATCAGTTCATATTTGGCAGGAATAGTTGTTTGACATATACAGTTTGGGGCACTGCCCTTAAAACCCCATAAGGGGCTGCGTCTCTTGACATCCACTATTTACACGACAAATCGAGTTAGTTTTTCACGAACGTACATTCTACACTCTTCGAACGTGTTGATTATACTTATATTTATAGTAAATCACAACTCCACAACTAATTAAAACAATTATTGCACCAGTACACATTTACTGATTTCCGAATTACAACTTTTCTGGTAATAGTAAAACAGTAATAGTAATAAGTAATAATACGGAGTAGTAAATAACAAGAACCATAGTCATAACAAAACATATCTCCACTGTATGGTCGTAGTTAATGTGCACATGCAAGGGTTTATATGTGTATGGTATTGGCATGCATGCAAACACTGCAGTTGTAGGCTAATAAGCATTTAAAATCTGAATGCATCAAAAACTCGAGAAATTGCTCACATTCAGTCACCTTTTAAATTTATCAATCCACTTGAACATCATTATTACAAAAACAGGCAAATTATTTGTTTCTACTGACAAAACTAAACATCGTAACCAAGGTGATACTAGGATTGAGGATGAGGATGCATAGTTAACTGGCCATAATAATTTTTCTATCAACCAAACAAAACAATCAACTGTAACTGAAATATAAACCTTGAACTTCATCAACCAGCAACGAGCTGGTACACAATACAATTTATAAATTATAATTTGAAGATGTAAAAAGTAACATGATGTCATATGAATAAATCACAAAATATAGTTCTCCCAATTTACACATACATATATTCACCCTCTCGAACTGCGTTAACAGCTCCTTTCCTCTCTTCTTCAGCTTCTTTCTCTCGCTCTTTGCGACTTTCATACTCGTGATCATCTGTCCGCAATTCATGCCGACAAATTGGACACGAATTATGCTCATCCTGCATAAAAGAAAAGGCTCAGAACCCACATTTATTTCTAAATTTAGAAACCGTAGTCTGAATGTCTCCAAAGGTGTTTGGAAGTGTGTTTTAAAACTTATTATTATAATGCAACGTTAGATAAGCCATATTAGAGGATCAACAGTAATGATGAGTTGTAAAAAAGCATTTGTGAAAACCGTTTCAAAATAAAAACTATTTAAATATATCCAACACCAAAGACTTTCGTTATGGTTCAAAAGGAAGCAACTAATTACCAGCCATGGTTTGAGACAATGAGGATGAAATGTATGCTTGCATGGCATCTCTTGCATACTATCGTTTACTGCCAAATTCTCCTTACAGATGGCACATTCGGCATCCGCCCCTAGTTTAGCCAAAATCTCATATGTAATAATGATAACTGGAAGCTTTGCAACAACTTCTTTACTTGTTGGTGGTGCTTTTGGGGCCGAATCCCCCTCTGGGAACTGCATATTAATATTGATGTATAGTATCAGAAGTCATGGATATAATATAAACTCCTAATTTTCATAAAAGATTACATCTTCTAGCTCATATCATGACTAGTTTGAAGGTGGAAATTTCAACCCATTTACATACAAATGAATAGCCAACATTGAAGAAATCGCTTCTTGGGCAGAATTCGGCAGAGACTTTTGAAGGAGTTCTCGGCAACTCAGATAGTTCTTGGGGTAGAACTCAGATGTTGACAAACGTTGACTTTTAGATACTCCGTATATAATTAATAAGTTTATAAATATATGGTACAGTATAAAATTTCATTAAATAAATTAAAATAGAGGGTTAAAAGTGTAAATTCAAATCGAGTAAAGGGTTAGTTTGGTAAGTACAAGGGGTTAAAAGTCAATTTCAAATAAAAATCGCAACTTTTAGTTGACCGAGTTTTCCCCAATTTTCTGATTTTTTAACCAATTTTTCGTCCGTTGACCGATTGGCCGAGTCTGGGCCGGTGAACTCGCTAGCCATTTGAAACCGACAAGTCCCAAAGTTATCGACCAAGTTGGATGATTTCTGCAACACTGTGAATAGTTTCGGTTATGTTTTATCTCTAACATATCAAATGAGTCAGCCCAAACTGTATTTTTGATGCATAACAACAACTGAATCATTCCACACAGAAATAGACTACCATCAAAATCAAAATAATATATATTTTGTGATCATATTTGACATTAATTACCCATAGAACATTTTTGAACCTAAAGTGTTCAAGTCAGCCTGACCCCTTCAACTCATATCGAATTACCCGTTCTAAACAGAAACCCTATTCTGAGACATTACCTACTAACCCACACACCCCTACTTGAGTCACCCATCAACATCTAAAAATCTACAATGATATAAGAAGAAATGCATATTAGTAGGAGTAAATTACCATTGCCACAAGTCTGTCGATCATCTCTTGAGGTAGAGTGTTGGACTCGTCTGATATGTTTGGAATAAGCTCATGAATTCTATCCAACAGCTCTTGCGGTAAATTATTGGATCCATCTGATGTGCCGTCTTGAGATGTTTGAGCTTGAGACATAATAGCAGCAAGGGCTGACATCATATTGGATTGAACCAGCCAGTGAGGTGGTGGAGGCTCTTGGTCCACAGTTAGATGCCCTTCAAACAGATATCCTGCAATAAATTATGATAAGAGTAAATTATACTATTGTGGTTTATATGAAATTACACTACCTGTCCTTATCTTTAGAAAATTACAACGAAAGTCTTTCTCGCTTACATGAAATTGCACCAATTGTCCTTAATTACACCAATCATCTTGACTTAACCCTAATAGTAGGTTGATGCACCCTAATTTACATAAAATGCGCGTTGCCCGTCCCTCTTAGTAACACACATTTTGATTATGTCAGGGACCATCAACGTACACTTTTAAGTAAGTCGGGGACGATCTAATTTCTAATAGATAATGATGATTGGTGTAATGTCGTTAAAACAGAGGGGCGACCACCGTGCACTACCAATCAATAAGGGAGGGACAGTCGGTGTAATTTGCTTGAGATAAAGACGGTTGATGTAATTTCATGTCACCTCTAAAATGTGAAAGTAACAATGTCTACTATACATATAGCAAGATCCTAGAGGGGGAAAAAATTTCTGTTATGGTAACAAATGGGCAGATCGAGGTTGTGTTTTATTCTCTCACGGGTAAATACCCAAAAAGAAGGCTAGCTTTAGGGGAATAGGTCAAATGTTGCCCGGGTTGAAAGATACCCAAAGCACATTCATAATGCATCGAAGAAATAGACTATTTATAAAAGACAGTAGAATTTTTTTGATAAAAAGTGTCAGAATCAACAATTTTGACCCTTTACTAATCAACTGCTACCCACCCATTTTACCACTTCTGCATTTTGTGACGACCCGGAAATTTCCGACCAAATTTAAACTTGATCTTTATATGAATTCGACAAGATAAGCAAAGTCTGTAATGTTGAGTCTCGAAAATTTTGAAATTATATTCATGTAATCAATTACCCTTCGACTATGCTCGACGGTTCACGAACAATTATGTGTAAATAAATATGTAAATATATAAATATATGTTATTATGAATCTATAAATGATATATATATATATATATATATATATATAATTCAGTAAATATCGTTATATAAAATAATATTACATTTAAATGCAAGATTTAAAATAATTGTTATATTAATATTATTATCATTACTTTTATCAATATTAAAATTTGTATAATTAATATTATTATTTTTAATACAAAATATATATATATATATATATATATATATATATATATATATATATATATATATATATATATATAATTTGATAAGTATAAGTTGTTATATTATTATTGTCAATATTATTATTATCAATGAAATTAATATTATTATAACTGATAATAATACTAGTACCATTAATATTATTAATATTTTTATTATCATTATTAAAATCAGTGTTAGATATATTATTATTAGCAATAGATAATATATAGATAGGAAAGTTGATATATATATAAATTGAGATATTATTATTAGTATTATTGTTATTATCAATAATATTAGTATGATTATAATTAGTATTATTGTTATTAATAATATTAGTGTTATATATTTTATAGTAATTATCATCATTATCATTAGTAATAATATTATTATTATTACTATTACATTTGTATTACTATTATTTATAATATTAAGAGTATTATTATCATATTTATATTTATTAATAAGATTAATTTATAAGCTATAAAAATAAATAAATAGATATAATAGATATACAACTTCGGATATAAATACAGGTATATGAAAATCGATATGCAGATTATATATAAATACATACATATTTACAGAATGCAGATATATGTATATATATATATATATATATATATATATATATATATATATATATATATATATATATATATATATGATAAAATACAGATAAATAAGAAGTAGAGTCCAAAATCTGTTTCATATCGTTATCTAACTGTATTTGATTTGTGTTTCTGTCTCTAAGCTCGTCCCAATCACAATCCAATCACTTGAACAAATCCATGTATCTATTAGCAGTCAGTTTCATCCATTATTTTCTTGTCTACTCCAATTTGGAATATTAATCTCAATACAGAACGAAGTCGGTTGTAGGTCACTATCCAGTTTTAAATTTAATCTCTTAGCTTCATTCTTGATTCGATTCTTCCATGTCGATACACTAGAAGTTAACTTGATGTCAGATCCAAGAGAAGATATTAAATCGAGTTGTTTCTGCTTTATTATATTAGTTCCCCTAAATCATATATATATATATATATATATATGATAATGCTAAAAACGAACATATATTTCATAGCATTATTCCTCAAGAAAGACAAGCTTTTAGTTGCAATTGTTCTATTTACAAGTGATATTCGTTTAAATAATAAAAGGTGAAGACAAAAGACAGATTTGACGAATTGAAGACGCAAACGACCAAAAAGCTCAAAAGAACAAAAGACAATCAAAAAGGTTCCAATTATTGATAAGAAACGTCTCGAAATCACAAGAGTACAAGATTCAAAACGCAAAGTACAAGATATTAAATTGTACGCGAGGACGTTCGAAAATCCGGAACCGGGACCAGAGTCAACTCTTAACGCTCGACGCAACGGACTAAAAATTACAAGTTAACTATGTATATAAATATAATATAATATATAATTAATTATATTAATTATATATATATTATATATATATATTTAAAACCGTCGGCAGCAGGAAACTCCAAGGGTGTAAAATGAAAATGCCTCTCCGCGACTCGCGGAGTTTGAAGGGCTTTTTGCCGCGAGTCGCGGAGCCCCAAATTCCAAATCTGGCTATAAAGCAAACCGAATTCTGATCGAATTAAACATCTTATTTTCTCAATCTCTCTCAATATATACGTAATATATTTATATTTATAATTTATATTTTAATTTTAATTATAATTCTAATAAGAAGGGTATGTTAGCAAATGTTGTAAGGGTGTAAGTCGAAATTCTGTCCGTGTAACGCTACGCTATTTTTAATCATTGTAAGTTATGTTCAACCTTTTTATATTAATGTCTCGTAGCTAAGTTATTATTATGCTTGTTTAAAACGAAGTAATCATGATGTTGGGCTAATTACTAAAATTGGGTAATTGGGCTTTGTACCATAATTGGGGTTTGGACAAAAGAACGACACTTGTGGAAACTAGGCTATGGGCTATTAATGGGCTTTATATTTGTTTAACTAAATGAAAGTTTGTTAATGTTAATATAAAGATTTACAATTGGGCGTCCCTATAAATTACCATATACACTCGATCGGACACGATGGGCGGGGTATTTATATGTACGAATAATCGTTCATTTAACCGGACACGGGAATGGATTAATAGCCACTAGAATAATTAAAACAGGGGTGAAATTACATTCAAGGGTAATTGGTGTAATTGTTAACAAAGTAGTAAAACCTTGGTTTACACGCAGTCGATAACCTGGTGTATTCATTAAACAAAGTATTAAAACCTTGTTACAATTCGAATCCCCAATTAGTTGGAATATTTATCTTCGGGTATAATAATAATTTGACAAGGACACTTGCAATTTATATTTATGACTGATGGACTGTTATGGACAAAAACCAGACGGACATATTGAATAATCCAGGACAAAGGACAATTAACCCATGGGCATAAAACTAAAATCAACACGTCAAACATCATGATTACGGAAGTTTAAATAAGCATAATTCTTTTATTTCATATTTTATTTCCTTTATTTTATATTTAATTGCACTTCTAATTATCGCACTTTTATTTATTGTTATTTCATTTTATCGCACTTTTAATTATCGTACTTTTTAATTATCGCAATTTAATTTTTATCGCATTTTTATTATTCGCAATTTCATTATCGTTATTTACTTTACGCTTTAATTTAAAGTCTTGTATTTATTTTATATTTTACATTAGGTTTTAACTGCGACTAAAGTTTTAAAATCGACAAACCGGTCATTAAACGGTAAAAACCCCCCTTTATAATAATAATATTACTTATATATATATTTGTATTTTTATAAAAGTAAACTAATATAGCGTTGAGCTTTGTTTAAAGATTTCCCTGTGGAACGAACCGGACTTACTAAAAACTACACTACTGTACGATTAGGTACACTGCCTATAAGTGTTGTAGCAAGGTTTAAGTATATCCATTCTATAAATAAATAAATATCTTGTGTAAAATTGTATCGTATTTAATAGTATTTTCTAGTAAAATAATAACTATTTTATATACACCTCGTTCGACATCAAGTAATTTTTGGCGCCGCTGCCGGGGAACTCATTTTAAAAGCCGGAAGCGCAACGCTAATAATATAAAAAAAAAAAAAGATTTTTTTTAGTTTAATTTTATTAAAATTCGTTTTTGTAAAAATACGTTTTAATTATTGAAAAATATAAAAAGAAAAACAAAAATATAAGTATTTTTAGGATTTTGTTAAATATTTAAGTTTTATAAGTTTCTTTATCTTTATTTTAATTTATAAAAATATAAATTTTATTAAAAATCGTTTATTTAAACTAAAAACAGAAAAAAAGAAAATAATAAAAAAAAAAAAAAATAAAGAAAACGCGTAAAAAGTGAAACCTGTCAACTGTTTTTCTGAACCCCGCGACTCGCGGGGTTTTCCTCTTTATTCACCGCAACTCGCGGAGGGCCTCTGACACACGGACAAAACCCTAATTTCGCATTGATTACGGGGTTTTAATTATTATTATTATTATTTAACTTTATTATTATTATTATTAATATTAATTTTAGTTTTTTTACTTTTTACTTTATATTTATGTATTTAGTTTTAATAAGTTTTTATTAAAATTGTAAAATTAGTAGTTTTTATTAAATAAATAATATAAAAATAATATTTTTTATAAAAATTGTACTTTTTACAACTTTTTATATATTTTGATATTTTGTACCTTTTTAATCGTTGTAGCGTAAAATTTGTATTTTTAGCTCATATTTAATTTTAAACTTAGTTTTAGCTATAGTTATTTTTACTCCTAGATTTTTAGGCTTTGCCGTAGAATTCCTTAAGTGCTTTTTCTTTAGACTAAGATTTAGGTGCTTTAGAATTTTGCGACGCCTTTTTAAGTTTTAGTTTCTTTTTAAGTTATTTCCATTTGGGATTTAGTTTTTCCTTGTAAGCTTTAATATTTTTAGACACCTTTTACTATGTACCAATTATCATTCCAATTAGTAATTTCAATTTGCGATTATAATTTTAAGTTAGTTGTAGTAATAAGGTTAAATTAGTTAAGTATTTTTAAGTTTTTATAAGTTTCTTTTATTTTTCCGTCACCTTTTATTTTTCAACCATTTTTCTTTTTCGACATTTTTCGACGAACTCTTTTTCTCTCTTATTTCTCGCTATTCTAGTTTTTAGGACTTAGAATTTTTTCTACTTCTTATCTAAATTTCATAAAATTACGAAAATTTATTTTAAGTGGTTAAATTAATAGACATCAAAATTTTCTGGTTCGTAGTAATAGTTGGATTTGTACGTGGACCGGGTTATTGGAGCCAAACAGTCCTCAATTATATTGAGACCAAACGAATCCTGCCCCTCTGCTGCATCTTTTGGCTATTCGAAACGTGGGCAAAATCAGAAAAGTCTATTAATTGGATAACTTATTATAATTTTTCTTTCCTTTTTAAAACTAATAGGATATTCTGTGAATGCACCGAGCAAGACGTTCATCATCTTTTGTACGTTCACCACCTGTAACTCGATCAAGACATCGTTTAACAAATATAACCGCCGTTGATTTTTCTTTAGAATCGTCATCCAGTCGACCAAGTACTTCAGTTCAAATTTCCGATAATCCAGTTTTTGAAACAAACCTCACAATTGAGAATCCAGAAAATATTCAGGAACGGTTCATAGATCCTGAACCATTAAACTTTCCTCCGGAACCACCAATCATTCAAACAGAGATTGTTGAGGAACGAACTATTAAATCAGAATCATCTAGTGATACCGAGTCAACAAATTCAATTATGGAGAATCTGGAACCTTTAAGTATGGAAGACCGAATGAGAGCTAAACGCACTGGCCAAGGTCACGCAATTACTCATCCAGACATTAATGCGCCAGATTATGAAATCAAAGGACAAATTCTACACATGGTGACTAATCAATGCCAATTTAGTGGTGCGCCGAAGGAAGATCCAAATGAACATCTACGTACCTTTAATAGGATCTGCACACTATTTAAAATACGAGAAGTGGAGGATGAACAGATATATCTCATGTTATTTCCCTGGACTTTAAAGGGAGAAGCCAAAGATTGGTTGGAATCGTTACCTGAAGGGGCGATCGATACATGGGACGTTTTAATTGATAAATTTCTTAAACAATTCTTTCCTGCATCAAAAGCCGTAAGACTTCAAGCAGAAATTGTTACGTTCACACAGAAGCCAAATGAAACTCTATATGAGGCGTGGACAAGATATGGAAAGTTGTTAAGAGGATGTCCGCAACATGGTTTAGACACCTGTCAAATAGTACAAATATTCTACCGAGGATGCGACATCACTACAAGAAAAGACATAGATATAGCAGCTGGTGGTTCTATTATGAAGAAAACCGAAACTGATGCTTACAAAATTATTGATAATACTGCTTCCCACTCACATGAGTGGCACCAAGAAAAAGATATCATTAGATCATCTAAAGCAGCTAGAGCCGATTCTAGCCATGACTTAGATTCCATTTCAGCAAAGATAGATGCTGTGGAGAGACGAATGGAAAAGATGACTAAAGATATTCATACTATACGAATTAGTTGTGAGCAGTGTGGAGGACCACATTTGACAAAAGATTGTCTCAATATTGAATTAACAATGGAACAAAGAGAGAATATTTCATACATAAACCAAAGGCCTGGAAATAATTATCAGAATAATTATCAACCGCCAAGACCGATTTACAACCAAAACCAGAATTATAACCGAAATATTCCATACAACAACCAACAAGGTCCTAGCAATCAACAAGTATCCAATAATACTTACAATCAGCAAAGACCGAATTTTCAAAACAAACCACCACAACAAACCGAAGATAAAAAGCCAAATTTAGAAGATATGATGACAAAGCTAGTTGAAACTCAAACGCAGTTTTTCACATCTCAAAAACAAACCAATGAACAAAATGCTCAAGCATTTAGAAATCAACAAGCTTCTATTCAAAATCTGGAACAAGAAGTAAGTAACCTAGCAAGGTTAATAGGTGAAAGAAAACCGGGAAGTCTACCTAGCGATACAAACGCTAACCCCCGGAATGAAACAGCTAAAGCTATTACCACAAGAAGTGGTACAACACTTAAACCACCTGAAATACCTGTAACTTCTGATGAAACTATTCCTACTACACAAGAACCACAACCTGATCAGGATAAGGAAAAAGAACCGGTAGTTGAAAAGGTTAATGAAGATAACACAGTTAAGGATAAACCTTATGTTAAACCATATCAACCACCACTTCCTTATCCAAGTAAAATGAAGAAAGAAAAACTTGAAGCCGAGCAATCCAAATTCTTGGATATGTTTAAACAGATAAATGTAAATCTTCCTTTCATTGATGTAATTTCAGGAATGCCAAGGTATGCTAAATTCTTGAAAGATCTAATCACGAATAGAAAGAAAATGGAAGAACTCTCGGCTGTTACTATGAATGCTAATTGTTCAGCAGTGCTGTTGAATAAGATACCAGAAAAACTATCTGATCCAGGAAGTTTCACAATTCCATGTTTTCTGGGTAGTCTTAGTTCAATAGAAGCATTAGCAGATTTAGGTGCTAGTATAAATCTAATGCCGTATTCACTATACGCTAAACTAGACCTTGGAGAATTGAAACCAACCAGAATAAGCATACAACTAGCCGATAGATCAATAAAATATCCTAGAGGGATAATGGAGAACATGCTAGTTAAAGTTGGTACTTTAGTATTTCCAGTAGATTTTGTTGTTTTGGACATGGAAGAAGATTCTCAAGTTCCTCTCATATTAGGAAGACCATTCTTAAACACGGCTAAAGCAATGATAGACGTGTTCGGTAAGAAACTGACCCTAAGTATAGAGGATGAGAGTGTTACCTTTTCAGTGGATAGAGCAATGCAACAACCACAATCTGCAGATGATACATGTTATTATATTAAAACTATAGATGCACATGCAGAATTATTAGAAGAATTTCCAGAATTACAAGGAACAGGAGAATGTTCTTTAGGAGAAGGCAATGAACCAATTGATGAAGCTGAAATGTTAGCTACACTTATAGCTAATGGATATGAACCAACAACAGAAGAAATTCAAATGCTAAAAGAAGAAGACAGATATCGATATAAATCATCGATAGAAGAACCTCCGAAATTAGAATTAAAGCCACTTCCAAACCATTTGGAATACGCTTATTTACATGGTGAATCTGAATTACCTGTAATAATATCGTCTTCTCTTACTGAAAATGAGAAATCACAACTCATTTCTGTGTTGAAAGCTCATAAACCAGCCATTGCATGGAAGATTCATGATATTAAAGGAATAAGTCCTTCGTATTGCACACATAAAATCCTTATGGAAGAAGGTCATAAAACGTATGTGCAACGCCAACGAAGACTAAATCCTAATATGCAAGATGTAGTTAAGAAAGAGATTATTAAACTGCTAGATGCAGGTTTGATATATCCAATTTCTGATAGTCCATGGGTAAGCCCAGTTCAATGCGTACCTAAGAAGGGTGGCATGACTGTCATTACAAATGAGAAAAATGAGCTTATTCCTACTAGGACTGTAACAGGATGGCGTGTATGTATTGATTATAGAAAATTAAATGACGCCACCAGAAAAGATCACTTTCCCTTACCTTTCATAGATCAAATGTTGGAAAGATTAGCCGGAAATAGTTACTATTGTTTTCTAGATGGATTTTCCGGATATTTTCAAATTCCAATAGCACCCGAAGATCAAGAGAAAACCACATTCACGTGCCCTTATGGTACTTTTGCTTACAAACGCATGCCATTTGGACTTTGCAACGCCCCTGCAACCTTTCAAAGGTGTATGATGGCAATTTTTCACGACATGATAGAAGAATGCATGGAAGTATTCATGGATGACTTTTCAGTCTTCGGTGATACATTTAAATCATGTCTAGTTAATCTAGAACGAATGCTAATTAGATGCGAAAAATCAAATCTAGTACTTAATTGGGAGAAATGCCATTTCATGGTTAAAGAAGGCATCGTTCTTGGACATAAAATTTCAAAAGAAGGAATTGAAGTGGATAGAGCTAAAGTAGATGTAATTGCTAAACTTCCACATCCCACCAATGTTAGAGGAGTTAGGAGTTTTCTAGGGCATGCCGGTTTTTACCGACGTTTCATAAAAGATTTTTCTAAAATTGCCACTCCTATGAATAAACTCCTAGAAAAGGATGCGCCATTCATCTTTTCAGATGAATGTATCAAATCTTTTAATATTCTTAAAGAGAAACTCACTAATGCACCGATCATGATAACACCAAATTGGAATCTACCATTTGAACTAATGTGCGATGCAAGTGATTTTGCAATGGGAGCCGTTTTAGGACAAAGGATTGAAAAACGATTTCAACCTATATATTATGCTAGTAAGACATTACAAGGAGCACAAACGAACTATACAACTACTGAAAAAGAACTCCTTGCTATTGTCTTTGCTTTTGATAAATTTCGATCATATCTCGTTCTAGCAAAAACGGTGGTCTATACCGACCATTCTGCTCTTAGATACCTATTTTCAAAACAAGATGCTAAACCAAGATTAATCCGTTGGATCTTACTCTTACAAGAGTTTGATATTGAAATCCGAGATAAAAAAGGAGCAGAAAATCTCGCCGCTGATCATCTTTCTCGTCTTGAAAATCCCGAATTAGAAGTTCTAAATGAATCGGCCATACAAGACAACTTTCCTGATGAATATCTATTGAAGATAGATTATAAAGAAATCCCATGGTTTGCAGACTATGCAAACTACTTAGTTTGTGGATTCCTTGAAAAAGGATTATCGTACCAAAGACGAAAGAAATTCTTCAGTGATATAAAACACTATTTCTGGGAAGATCCACATCTGTTTAAAAGTTGTCCCGATGGAATAATACGCCGATGTGTATTTGGAGATGAAGCTAGTAAAATTTTAAACCATTGTCACACAGGACCAACAGGAGGGCATTATGGGCCTCAACTAACAGCAAGAAAAGTTTATGAAGCTGGATTCTATTGGCCTACAATTTACAAAGACGCACACCTTCTTTGCAAATCCTGTGATGCATGTCAAAGGGCCGGAAAAATAAGTCAACGTGATGAAATGCCACAAAATGTCATCCAAGTATGTGAAGTATTTGACATTTGGGGTATTGACTTTATGGGTCCATTTCCAAAATCTCAAAATAATCTATATATACTCGTAGCCATTGATTATGTATCTAAATGGGCGGAAGCACAAGCTCTCCCAACTAACGATGCACGAGTTGTAGTTAACTTTTTAAAACGTCTTTTTGCAAGGTTTGGAACACCGAAAGCTTTAATAAGTGATCGGGGTACTCATTTTTGTAATAATCAACTTGAGAAAGTTCTTAAAAGATATGGAGTAACTCATAAAATCTCCACCGCATATCATCCACAAACAAGTGGACAAGTTGAAAATACCAACCGAGCTTTAAAACGTATTCTAGAGAAAACCGTAGGATCAAATCCGAAGGAATGGTCCATTAAATTGGAGGATGCACTCTGGGCTTTTAGAACAGCCTACAAAACTCCAATTGGAACCACACCTTTTAGACTTGTGTATGGAAAAGCATGTCATCTTCCAGTAGAAATTGAACACAAAGCATTTTGGGCTTTGAAGACATGTAATCTTGATTTACATGAAGCCGGACGTCTACGATTAAGTCAACTAAACGAATTAGAAGAATTAAGACATGAAGCATACGATAATTCGTTAATCTATAAAGAAAGAACGAAGAAATGGCATGATAAAAGAATCAGAAGTTCAAAAGAATTTAAAGAAGGAGACAGAGTTCTTCTTTTCAATTCACGATTCAAGCTATTTCCTGGAAAATTGAAATCAAGATGGTCTGGACCATTCATAGTCAAAAGAGTTTTCCCATACGGAACGATAGAATTGATAAATTCAAATGGGATTGAATTTAAAGTTAATGGTCACAGAGTTAAACATTACATACATGGTCCGATGGAAGTCGACAACGAAGTTAATCACAATTTCGACACCACAGCTAACTAAGTGTGGGGAGAATCAAGTCTTTAAAGGATAATATGTATTTCTGTTAGAGTTAGATTGTCTGTTTTCGTGTAGTTCTCAAAAATGGAACACGTATGGTCTTTCCCTAGCAGACCCTAAAGAACTAGTCTTCTCCCCCCATTCTGAATTTTTATTTTTTTTAGGTTTTTACGAAATGAAGACTGCCTGTGAACTAAACCATGGTCTAATGCTACACGCTTTGATCACTAAAAGAAATAATGATATACTACCGAGTGAATTAGTATCAGTAATCAGAGAAAGAATGGACGGAGTTAGAAAAGGATCCAGATGCGAAGATAATAAGTTACAATTTGGTAAAGGAAAATCAAAATCCGCAGCGAAAAGAAGAGCACGACACCTAGAAAAATGTCACAAATGCGGAAAATGGTCACATGGAGGTAAATGTTCAAATAATCAAACCTATTCAAATACCGAATTTGTTACTTTATGCAGAGACGGACCGTTCATATGTTTAGAAGAAAAGACAATGAATGCTCGAGGTTACGCCTATGCAGCCATGGAAGACCAATTAAACCGACTATCTTATGAATATAATAGATCATATAACTAAGAAATCTATTTCACAGGTATGTCTGTACAGTTTTTATTTTTATTTTTATTTTTAACCTTTTGATAATAAACGCTAATTTGTTCGCTAAAAAGTATTAAATTGGTATTGAATAAAATTAGGTTTGGCGACCGAAATTATTGATATCATTCAAAAATTTATTACATCACTGCGAAATTTAACGTTTATTCTTAAGGTATAAATATCTTTAATCAATCAAACCAAAATATTTAAAAAATTCGTCATGAGTTAAATTAGGTCTTGGAACCGAAATTACTTTACCGAAAAGAGGGGCGCATATTTTTGATAATATTTGACTGATTAAAGTGGGATAAAAAGACAAAAAGATTTTTAATTTATTTTTACCATGTTTTTAATCTTAATATTTAAATCTTAAATTAATATTGTAAACTTTGTAAAAACAATATTTTTAAAATTGTAAATATTTGAAAAATTAATATAAGTTTGGTGTGAATTTATAATATAAATTTTTAAATTAAGTTTGGTGTGAATTTTTAATTTTTAAAATATGAATTTTAATTTTATGCATTTCAAATTTTAAGTTTGGTGTGAATTTTTAATTTTTAATTTTTTTTTTAATTTTGAATTTTATATTTAAGTTGTGTGAATTAAAAAACAAAAATTTACTTTATCTCATTAAGTTAAAAATATGATTTTTAAAATTCGTCGTAAGTTGAAGACTAGGTCTTTGAACCGAAATTGCTTTACCCGAGGGAGGGACGAGAACTTTTATTATCATTATTTTTAATCTTATTGATTTAAAGTATACAAAAACATTAAAAAACCCAAAAATCTTAGCTTTTAAAACAATCGCTACAAAGAGACAAATTTTAAAATTTTGTCGAGGGACGGACTAGGACATCGATCCGAAACGACCTCGTCCTAAATAACAAGGGAAACAAAATTTTAAAATTAATTTCTTAATTGTTTTATAAGTTAAAGATTATAAAAAAAAAAAAAAAAAAAAAAAAAAAAAAAAAAAAAAAAAAAAAAAAAAAAAAAATAACTCCGCGACTCGCGGAGTTTTAAGTGAAAACCTCCGCGACTCGCGGAGGGACAAAATTACAGAAAAAAAATATAACCAGCTGCACGAACAGAATAACACACACACACATACTGCACTTCGAAAAAAACCCGAAACAACCCACAAAAATCATCCCAAAAACTCAATTTTTCACCGTTAATCTTCAAATTTTTCACTACAATCATGTTGAGAAGGATGATATCTAGGAACTACTCAAGAAAACAGGTACAATTACACCCCAAATCACCTTTAAATCCGAATTTTAGTGTGTTCTTGAGCATATTTTCATAATTTGAATTTTGTTAATTTTTAGTGTAATTAGTGTTAAATTGTTAGTATATTATGCATGTATAACCTAGATTGATGCTTGTTAACATGATTTGAAGCCAAAAACTTCAAAATCTTTAGAATCTAGGGTTTGTGTTCTTGAGCAATTTGGGGCTTTTTGATATAAACAGGTTATGGCCGATTTTTGTCATGAATTGTTGCTAAATTGAGTAGTGTAACATGTCTAGGTAGTTAAATGATCCAAACTTTGAGCCTAAACATGATTTTGAGAATTAAAGTGGACTTTTTCAAGTCCAAAATTCATGAACTTGATTTTTGAAAGATAATGCCATTTGAGACTTGTTTATTTGCTAGTAATGATTATTTTGACATGTTATTTGAGTTGAATGCTTATGAACTTGGCGAAAATTTTCGTATATGCTTATTTGAAAAAGTGTAGATTTGATAAAAATGTGAAAATGAGCTTAAGTTTGATATAAAATAATAATGTCATTGTAATTATTTTGATTGATGATTTTGCTGACACTAATGCATATTTGGATGCACAAAATTTGTGTTTGATGTGTTTTGCAGACTGAAAGGGGTGAATCTTCATCCCAAGCCCGCCATGCTCCTGCTGAGAACTTGAAACAACAGGAGGTAGATAACTACTACAAGCAGGATGTACCTCATCCAGTCATGACCTTTTCAGATATGCACTTGGAACAGTTGCACCCGAACCTACGATTTGACAGACTTTGGATAGATTATCCAAAATATCAACGGGGTTTGCATACTCTTCACTCAAAGGTTGTTGAGGTACCGAGGGTCATAGAATGGGGACCCTTGGAAGCTGTAGAATTGGCCGGGCCAATTAGGGAATTACTGGTACAGAGGTATGGTAATTCTTCTTTTAATGACTGGATATGTTTATTCACCATACGCAGACCTGTATATAAAGTATGGTGTGAAGAGTTGTTATGTAGTATAGAGTTGAATGATCGGGTAGCCAGTTTAACCGATCGTTCTTTTATTAGATTTTTGTTAGGCGGTTCGATGCGCCACATGTCTTTACTGGACATGGCTCAGGCTTTACGTATATATACGCCTGAGGAATTAGCGTCTGCCGATTGTAGAGGATTGATACTAAACGGTAGGAAAATAGATGAGAATTTTGATACACACGGTGTGTGGAGTCAAATGACAAGCCATCACCGTTTTAAAGGGGGAAACTACTCTTATTTGGATATAGATAGAGCCGAATTAAGAGTAATACATAGATTTTTAGCTAATTCGATTACACAAAGGGGTAAAAACAAAGAAAAGGTAAATGAACAAGATTTGTTTTACCATATGTGTATTCGAGACCCACACAGCGCTGTAAGTATACCATATTGTGTGGGTTATTATTTATCAGCTATGGTTCGAGGGATGCGTCCACATAGCATAATAGGAGGTGGTATTTTTATTACTTTGATTGGTGAATATCTCGGTGTGGATATAAGTCGGGGGGGATTATTAGTAGAAGAGCCGGAACCCCGCGACACTATAGGTTTAAATGTATACCATGGTGCGAAAGTGTTGAAGCGGCGAAATAACGCCGCAGTACGATACAATGGTAGACATCCACAGGTAGAGAGAAACCAGGAACAAGGTAATGTAGGAGGGGGGCAAGAAATTCATAGGTTTATAGCTTCTCAGGAATACGAAAATGCTAGACAGAGAGCATTTGAAGATTGGCAAGTTCATCAGAACCAGATCATAGCGCATTGCCAACACATAGGTAGAAACTATATTCCTACACCGAAACCCGTCTTCCCTCCTTGGTCGATAGAGATGCAGCCACCATATCCTACGTATGACCCTGCCGAGGCATTCTATAGCACTTATGGTTATGCGTGGAACCCCTATTGGTACCAATATCATCCTTAGTTTTTTTTTTTTATTTTTATTTTTATTTTGTAATTTGTATTTATTGATATGTTTAATACTTTTGTTAATATTGTAATCATTTTTATAATTATCTAACTTTTATTCTTAGATTTTAATAATTTTTGAATGTGGGGTAATAAACCAAACTTCAAAAATATGTATATATGTTTGCAGTTTATCTTATGTACACAACAGGGTAAAACAACGCATTTTCAAAGACTGGCATTAAGTTCAGCAAAAACAAGTAATTTTGACGACAATGATGCAAAATACATGTGAAATAACAACAAGACGGAATGAACAAATGACGTGCACCATTTATCATTCAGCAAACAAACGCCAATATATTTGGAAACTTTGGTAAAAATTTAATCATTTTCACACAAATCACCCTCAATAATTTAAATTGTTACTGATTTCTTGCAAATGAGGGCATTGCAAGATCTTAAGTGTGGGAAGGGATTAAATTCTTTCGGATTTTAAAATTTTTATATTAAACACTTGGTTACCATTAAAAATACTAGTAAAGCAGTAGTTGTATTAGAATCTAGTGCTCTCTGATAAAAAGAACAGCCCTAGTCTTATATACTGACTACCCAATTCTAGTAAAATTTTTCGAAATTTTCAATTAAATGAATTAAAATCATGTTTATACATATTTATGAACGATAAAACTAGGTTTTAACACCGAAATTATTGTTACCTCGGAAAGGACATAAATTGAGAAACAAACTAAAATGTTAAAATTCATTTAAAATGGAATAGAGGACGATAAAAAGAAAAATAAAAAGCCAAGTGTGGGAAAATTTACCAAGTTATTTTAAACATATGCCACATATATTTGTAACAAATAACTGAAAATACTTTTGCTTTGGACTAAACTAAACTGTTTTACCCGATGAAAGAAAAGAAGAGATGGATCTACACGATGAATCAATTCCATCATTAAAAGGAAGTAAAGTCTTCCGAAAAAGACACGCGCTTCTTGATTTAGGTCATGAAGTTGTCGTCCAGACCAGCTGTAGGTTGACGAAAAATCTAGAAAAGTCATCACTAAAATCAGCAGGAAATCCACGGACCTCAGCATTAAACAGGGTCGCCAAGTGGTCAGATTTATCCTAACCATGAGAAGGATTTATCTCGTACAATGGGGGGGCACTATGCAAATTAGCTGGATAAGACTAATGAATCAGATCCCCAGAAAGGATAATCTCCTTAAAGATCAAAAATCAGCTTTTAAGCCTGATATTACTCAATCCTAGAGATTGACCTTAAAGATTGAGAATTCAAACTCATGGAATTCAATGATATCTAAACTCGAGCTTGAACGAGAAAATATTTTGATCAAAATTATAAACCGATTTGTTTTCTGAAAACCCTATTTTCAATGCGTTCATTACCATTGAACGTAAAATCCTAGGAATTCACCTGGAATTCATTAGGTCACCTGAACCAAATCGGGTGTCAACCGTAAGAACGGTGGTTGCATAGCATGGTCAAAGACAGGACCTTGTGCCAGACCGACAAATTATAAGGGTGAGCTTTACTATTGCTCCTACCAAGGATAGTAATTGCGTCCGACACGTTATAGACCATAAACAAAAGCATGTCACGGGACATTGCCTTAACAGTTGCTTGTTCAACGCTTTCCTTTACAACCGGACGGTAGTTTACCGAAAGGTAATATACGGGACAAGTAAACTGGACGTGTTGCTTTCCAAATACAAGGTTAGCAAGTGGGTGACACAAAACCGCAAGTTTTGAGCTAAAAATTTTCAAATCTGAAACCCACCAAACCCACAAAAATATTTTGCAAACACCGGTAAAGGGTTATTCCGGAAAACTTATCTAGGGTAAAAACTAGATTTAATTTTCAAAAGATCAAATGTTTTCATAAAGATCCAATTTCCTTAATGGATCTAAATTTTTATAGTCATGTGGGACTGTAAACCATATCGTTACTACCATTGTTTATACCGCCGTATAGAAATCACTGATGTACAAAGTGTGAAGAATAAAGAAGTGATTCTAGTATTTCAAGACAATATTGCTTGAGGACAAGCAACGCTCAAGTGTGGGAATATTTGATAATGCTAAAAACGAACATATATTTCATAGCATTATTCCTCAAGAAAGACAAGCTTTTAGTTGCAATTGTTCTATTTACAAGTGATATTCGTTTAAATAATAAAAGGTGAAGACAAAAGACAGATTTGACGAATTGAAGACGCAAACGACCAAAAAGCTCAAAAGAACAAAAGACAATCAAAAAGGTTCCAATTATTGATAAGAAACGTCTCGAAATCACAAGAGTACAAGATTCAAAACGCAAAGTACAAGATATTAAATTGTACGCGAGGACGTTCGAAAATCCGGAACCGGGACCAGAGTCAACTCTTAACGCTCGACGCAACGGACTAAAAATTACAAGTTAACTATGTATATAAATATAATATAATATATAATTAATTATATTAATTATATATATATTATATATATATATTTAAAACCGTCGGCAGCAGGAAACTCCAAGGGTGTAAAATGAAAATGCCTCTCCGCGACTCGCGGAGTTTGAAGGGCTTTTTGCCGCGAGTCGCGGAGCCCCAAATTCCAAATCTGGCTATAAAGCAAACCGAATTCTGATCGAATTAAACATCTTATTTTCTCAATCTCTCTCAATATATACGTAATATATTTATATTTATAATTTATATTTTAATTTTAATTATAATTCTAATAAGAAGGGTATGTTAGCAAATGTTGTAAGGGTGTAAGTCGAAATTCTGTCCGTGTAACGCTACGCTATTTTTAATCATTGTAAGTTATGTTCAACCTTTTTATATTAATGTCTCGTAGCTAAGTTATTATTATGCTTGTTTAAAACGAAGTAATCATGATGTTGGGCTAATTACTAAAATTGGGTAATTGGGCTTTGTACCATAATTGGGGTTTGGACAAAAGAACGACACTTGTGGAAACTAGGCTATGGGCTATTAATGGGCTTTATATTTGTTTAACTAAATGAAAGTTTGTTAATGTTAATATAAAGATTTACAATTGGGCGTCCCTATAAATTACCATATACACTCGATCGGACACGATGGGCGGGGTATTTATATGTACGAATAATCGTTCATTTAACCGGACACGGGAATGGATTAATAGCCACTAGAATAATTAAAACAGGGGTGAAATTACATTCAAGGGTAATTGGTGTAATTGTTAACAAAGTAGTAAAACCTTGGTTTACACGCAGTCGATAACCTGGTGTATTCATTAAACAAAGTATTAAAACCTTGTTACAATTCGAATCCCCAATTAGTTGGAATATTTATCTTCGGGTATAATAATAATTTGACAAGGACACTTGCAATTTATATTTATGACTGATGGACTGTTATGGACAAAAACCAGACGGACATATTGAATAATCCAGGACAAAGGACAATTAACCCATGGGCATAAAACTAAAATCAACACGTCAAACATCATGATTACGGAAGTTTAAATAAGCATAATTCTTTTATTTCATATTTTATTTCCTTTATTTTATATTTAATTGCACTTCTAATTATCGCACTTTTATTTATTGTTATTTCATTTTATCGCACTTTTAATTATCGTACTTTTTAATTATCGCAATTTAATTTTTATCGCATTTTTATTATTCGCAATTTCATTATCGTTATTTACTTTACGCTTTAATTTAAAGTCTTGTATTTATTTTATATTTTACATTAGGTTTTAACTGCGACTAAAGTTTTAAAATCGACAAACCGGTCATTAAACGGTAAAAACCCCCCCTTTATAATAATAATATTACTTATATATATATTTGTATTTTTATAAAAGTAAACTAATATAGCGTTGAGCTTTGTTTAAAGATTTCCCTGTGGAACGAACCGGACTTACTAAAAACTACACTACTGTACGATTAGGTACACTGCCTATAAGTGTTGTAGCAAGGTTTAAGTATATCCATTCTATAAATAAATAAATATCTTGTGTAAAATTGTATCGTATTTAATAGTATTTTCTAGTAAAATAATAACTATTTTATATACACCTCGTTCGACATCAATATATATATATATATATATATATATATATATATATATATATATATATATATATATATATATATATATATATATATATATATATATATATATATATATATATATATATATATGCGTATTGAACACACTAAGAAAATAAGACATAACCTTCTTGATATCAAACTCCACCATCGATCCTCATTTCAACCGAACACTTATCAATCGCTGCACTTTATTATATTTCTGTTTTGGACGAACGATAATCACCACCATGAACTCAACAACCCATATCACCACCTCTATATTTTTTTTTCCTCTTTTCTTCTTTTTCTCTGATAACCCATCATCATAACGACCACATTCATTACTCTTGTATTACTTTTGCAACTACACTATTATTTGTTTCTGTTTCTTTTTATTTCGAACCCACAACTGCTACTGCAGTTTCTTTTCGTGCTCTAGATTGAATATTCTGAGAAAGGAGATAAACAAAAACATTTAATAGAGGAGAAGAGGATACCGATAACCCTACTTAAATAATAATACAAAGCCTCTTTTATTAAAGTGTAGACAACCTACTAGTTGATTGATAATGGAGTATGATGTGTTATATAATAAACCTAACCAAAAATCCATCCCATAATCCACTTGCAAAAGCCATAATTCTATTCATTATTATAAAACCCCACTTGGTTGATAAAGGTATAGAATGATTTAAATAATGAATGGTTATGCTCGATTATTTTCTGTTTCTACTTTGCTGAAACGAACAGACAACATCATGGGTTAGTAATAGACTACTCTTTTGCTCCTTTTACTTCCTCTTATTTCTATGTACACGTACACCATCCAAAAAAAACTCATATGTAAAGATGATTAAAGTTATGATAATGAGTGTTCTTGGGACCAACAATCTGATTATATACGCAATTATCCTTCACCTTTTTAGCCGAAAGTTTCCAACATATATAACTCCATTTTTCTACAAAGTATCGGTACCCCACTCACGCACTTACTCAATTGTTTTGGTCTAACATGCTACAAATTCTGTTGCATCTGACTTTTTTCTATTTCGGCTCGACCCATACAACTACAAACCCACTTCAAACACCCCAAGTCTGCTACACGATATTTATTTCTATTTATGTTCAAACGTATCTGTTTTCCTGTCTTCCTACTTCCTGTCCAAAACCCAATTGTATCTCGGTTATAAACCAAGCGAAGAAACCATGATTTGATTGCTACATGTTGATTTCCTTTGATAATAACCTTTCCAAAATCACTTTATTCATTTTCGTTCCTTTTACATTTGGACCGACAAATTATTAAGCAACCAACCCCCACTAAATTATTAAAGGGAAACCAAACAACCAACTTGCAAATAAACTAATCCTTGTACGCATCCAAATTGGGACAGCTTGCTTATTTTTTTTAAAAAGACCGACCCATGTGAGAACACGTAATGAACTTAGTTATAATATTTTAGTAGTTGGGCCAGTAATTACGGAGAGCCATAATGATGATCGTAGAATAATTAGTCGATGGTGATGGATGAACAAGATGATATTGATGATAGATTGACGATGAGGTTTAAGCATGAAATCACGATAATATGTGACGATGTATCATTGATGATGTACTCGCTGTCACAACGATGATGTATTAATGGTGATAGTGATATTAATGATCACGAGTAGGAACAATGATGACGAGGAAGATGAGTATAATGATGATGATGATGATGATTATTTACCATGATTTCGAATGATAAAGATATTATGATGATAATAGATAGCAAAGAAGAAGGAAATCGATGATGATAAGAATCATGATTTTATGTGTTAACTTGATGATGATTATAATAATGGAGACAATACAGTTTTGGTAATAAGGATTAAGGAAACCAGATCCTTCTTAAGTTACTGGATCTTCTTTCATTGGGCCGAATATCACCATATTATGTTTTGGGCCGAAAGATGTGATATTATCTGGTTGGGCGGAAATGAAGCAGATGGGTTAAATAATTTGATGATGTAAGTTTAATAGGGAAAATAGAAAACAGTTTAATGGTTAAGGGATGATTCTGGTGAGCGAGAGGTCTCGGGTTTGAGCCCGAGCTGAGGCAGTTTACTTCTTTTTGGAGCTTTTTTTGTGAGGTAGTATTTATTATTACTCTTATTATTAGTACTATCATTATTTTTACCACTATTATTGTTATTATGACAAATAAATATTATTTTACAAAAATACATTACAAATATATTAATATTACATATTACTAAGTTTTTATTATTAAAATGATATTAAGTAAACTATATATAAAATATATCAATAATATAAATATACATATATATTTTCAACATATATAAATATTGAAATAAACTTCTATTTTTAATATATTATGATTATGATAAATGATAAATAGTATATTATTAAACTACTGTAATAATTATTTACTATATTAATATTAATAAATGAATTATAGAACTAAATAATTACTACTTAAAGTATATAGGATAAATATAACTTATTTATTAATATGATATGTAAATTATGTCATATATAAACTTGTTAGTTGTTATTATATGTGTTAATATATACATAAATGATATAGGTTCGTGAATCCGAGGTCAACTCTGCATTGTTCAGTTTCGTCGTATGCATATTTTTACTACAAAATATCGTATCGTGAGTTTCATTTGCTCCCTTTTTAAATGCTTTTGCAATATATATTTTTGGGACTGAGAATACATGCGCTTTTATAACTGTTTTACGAAATAGACACAAGTAATTGAAACTACATTATATGGGTGAATGATCGAAGCAGAATATGCCCCTTTTTGCTTGGTAACCTAAGAATTAGTAAACCGATCTACTAATTGACGCGAATCCTAAAGATAGATCTATTAGGCCTAACGAACCCCATCCAAAGTACCGGATGCTTTAATACTTCGAATTCGTTTTTATCATTTCCGAAGGATTTCCCGAAATGATAGGGGATATTCTTATATGCATCTTGTTAATGTCGGTTACCAGGTGTTCACCATATGAATGATTTTTGTCTCTATGCATGGGACGTATATTTATGAGAACTGGAAATGAAATTCTTGTGGTCTATTAAAATGATGAAAATGAATGATTATGATAAACTAATGAACTCACCAACCTTTTAGTTGACACTTTAAAGCATGTTTATTCTCAGGTATTAAAGAAATCTTCCGCTGTGCATTTGCTCATATTAGAGATATTACTTGGAGTAATTCATGACATATTTCAAAAGACGTTGCATTCGAGTCGTTGAGTTCATCAAGATTATTACTAAGTCAATTATAGTTGGATACATTATGGAATGGTATGCATGCCGTTAACTTTTGATGTAAATGAAAGTTTGTCTTTTAAAAGCGAATGCAATGTTTGTAAAATGTATCATATAGAGGTCAAGTACCTCGCGATGTAACCAAATGTAATGTATTCGTCCAGATGGATTAGGACGGGTCCTTTCAGTTGGTATCAGAGCGGTGGTCTTAACGAACCAGGTCTTGCATTAGTGTGTCTAACTGATAGTTGTTTAGATGCATTAGTGGGTCTGGACTTCGACCGTGTCTGCATGTCAAAAGTTTTGCTTATCATTTATAGTCGGAAATCATCTGCTTATCATCCTTAGAAAAATTACATACTTATCATTTTTAGTCTAGACACGTCTTACTGCAGTTAGTGCATCAATAGTGTATAGACAAAATTCATATCTTAGCGTATATGTTACTATAGACTTTACCTAACAGCTTCCGTAGATTCATCCGTAACTTATGGGATTTTAGTATCATATATGCATATGTAAATTATGTATTGCAGGGTACTAATCTACATCCTATAACCTATTTCTTATCGAAAATCCTTCATCTGATCGTACGAGATGAATCCCTCAACCAGTTCGAATTCCTCGAATTCCGACAGCTATTCCAATATGGAGTTTCACCTAAGCTCCGAAAGCAGTGTCACCAGAATGAATCAACCAATCATCCATCCCCAATTCATCTGATGGGTTCGTAGTCAACTTAATCAATGGAGACGTGCAGAAGGCGATCCCTTACACTAACCAAATTCACCTCTTGATGAAGAACCTGAAGCACTTACCGGCGAACCTGTTTGTAACACCATTTTCACCCTCATTTCCCGAATATCTCGCCACGACTATATCATAACTCCGATTCTAAGCCTTATTCATTCGCTCGTTCTTACAGACAATCATCCCGGAGTAACAAGTCAACGAACTTCGCGCTCGAGTAATCAATTTGGAGAATATGGTGCAAAAATTACCAGCTTCAACAACAGCACCGGCAACACCAGGACCACCAACAACAACATCCACAGCACAAGCCTCAACACTACACGTCTCAAACTCACAGTCTGTACCTACAGCATAATCATCATACTACATGATGTTCTACATCGATTATCTTCGTTCTACATGACGTTCTACATCATTTGTCTTCGTACGACATGGCGATTATGTAATCTCTAATGTTTTAGAGATTATATATTCTTATTCTAACGGTAGATCAAATGAGTTTAATATCATGTTAACTCATTAAATCCATGATTACATCTGAAGAAAATATATATGTATATATGTTTTCATAAAGATTGTAATTAAAAATTCTTTTGTACAAACTGTTAATAGTGAAAATATTTTAACGGGTAGGTAATACTCGAGGAATATTTAGATTTCACATTAATAAATACACTGTACATTCTTTCAAATCTAATTCAACAGTCATTTACTATCCTAATTACAACCACCAATATATGTATCCGTTCACCACAGAATAACCATTTTCATTCAATTTCATATTTGGATTTTGATCTATCAGAATCCAACAAGTGGCATAATGAATAAAACATTGGACAAAAATAAAATTTGTTAGAAACAAACAAATTAACCATGAGAAAATTTTGTTAAGAATCCACGCTAACAAAATCCTAGCTAACTGTTCCTAGCTAACTGTTAATTCCTTATTACATTTTATTATCACAATTTATTTATCGCAGTTTATTTATCGCAATTTATATTCTCGCAATTTTATTTATCGTCATTTAATTTATGTTATTTATTTTACGCACTTTATTTATCGTTATTTAAATACTATTATTTACGCATTTAAATATCAGGACACGTATACAAGGTTTTGACATATCATATCGACGCATCTATATATATTATTTGGAATAACCATAGACACTCTATATGCAGTAATGATCGAGTTAGCTATACAGGGTTAAGGTTGATTATATAATAATATATATACTTTGAGTTGTGATCGAGTCTGAGACATGTACACGGGTCACGATACATATTAATTAATTCGAATATTATATATTAAACTATATATGAATTATTGGACTGTTAACTGTGGACTATCGACTGTGGACTAATAACATTAGACAATTAAAATGAATTAAAATACTGATTATAACATATGAAACTAAACAATGCTTCAAGCTTGCCACTTGATTTCATCTTAAACCTCATTTGTATCTTGACGATTACAATCTGCGATTCAAACCTTTCATGATTCTTGAAAACACCTCAATCGGGAGGATGAATCAACCGCACTTCATCTACGGAAGGAAAGATTTATGCATACAGTTATGCACCTGAAAACACTCGAAAACTGAGTAAACGTTTAACACAAAGCTGTGTTAATTCATTTAGCATTATTTTTACCGAAAATAACTTTGCAATTTCTGTTCGAGATAGCCAGTTTTGTCACAGCTCCAACAAGTCAACTTCGACTTTTCGTTCTAAACAACCTTATTATAACCTTGATATATATGCGTGCTTTTTTATTATTACCGGGGAACCTTTTATATTCCATCATATTACCAGCAGACATACCTGCAACCTCGTTGCTCCTTGGCTTAAATCTCTTCGACAAATCACTATATTTGTCTATTGAAGTCTCATCATGTACTCATCCGCATCTTGTAACAAGATTGCCATACCAATTACCGGGAATCAGCAAATCTGTATTGTGAGTCTCGCAAAGTTTTCACACCAATAGTTATATGTATCCATATAACATTTATCTCTTAGAACTATGATCTTCCATTCTAAAATTCTGAAAAGCAACCAGTCTGCGAATTAATGCTCTGAATTTTGAAAAGTTGAATGAAGCAACAAAAACTGTAAACAACCTCAACAGCCAAAAGTTGATGATAAAGAATTGTATGTTGGCAAAGCTCAGAAAAAGTTTGAAACTGAAAAACTGATTGAGCAAACTACGAAGGAGTCTCTGAACAAATTACAAGGACTAAACTTGTACATTAAGAATCCTGATGATTCTATTTCTGATGAAATCTTTAGCGAATACCTTGCTTCTGACTCCAAACTCTTGCGGACAAATTTTCTTCACCATCCTTCGATATTAGAAATTCCAAGATATCATCGTATCTTTCATTATAAATATCTGTCATAACCCGTCCTTAACCGTAAGAACGTGTTAGATAACGTATGATTTCATTGCGAGGTATTGACCTCTATATGCGACATTTTTAAAAGAAAAACTGCATATATTATACATTACAAACCATGATTCTTATTTTTGATACAAGCTTTGGACGAAATAAAGATGATTATCGTTTAGCGATAATCTTCGACTTACAAACTTTACAAATGATGATAACAACACGATTTCTAGCATATTTTACAACACAAGTTCTTGGATATGCAGTCTTATTTTTGACACAAATATGCGTACGCAAGATCCTGCTCAAATTCAACATAATGCAGCGGAAACTTCTAATTATCACCTGAGAATAAACATGTTTAAAACGTCAACATAAAGTTGGTGAGATATAGGTTTAATGCCGGCAGCGATATAAATATAGACCACAAGATTTCATATATAAACATTTTAATAAAAATATTCTAAGTGGTTGAGCACTTGGTAACCATACTTAACATTTAATCACGTCGCATATTCCCTTTATTATGAAATCTTACTACACCGTACCAAGTGTAGTCACAAAACGAAGTACTGTGCAACCGTTGAATACTGGTCGTCCAGTCCGGTTGGGGTTGTCAGGCCCGATAGATCTATCAACAGGATTCGCGTTTACAATACCGCTGTAAATAACAGTTACCAAGCTACAGGGAAGTATGCCAGTGGTACAACTCAACGTAGAATATATTTTTCAGTTACTTGTGTCCATAACGTAAAACATAAAATACATGTATTCTCATCCCGAAATACTTAGAGTTTAAAAGTGGGACTATATACTCACTTTCGTCTTGAAGATATATATATTTTGACTTGGTCTCCCGGTTGATATCACGAACCTATCCATATATAATATATCAATACCTTTTCTTTTTAAACAACGTCACATATATATTCTTGTTATACTTTTAATACTTTTTATAATTCCTTAGTCCGTAGTTAGCAGTTCGTTGTTAGTAATTCAATTTTAATGGTTCATATTTAGATGTTTAATAAACCCCCAACGAAATAAATAAAACCCCCAACGTATATGTATTGGTCGAGATTAATCTTGACCCATGGTACCGGTGTTGTCAAATGACGTGTTGCGTACATAAAGTACCGGTGTTGTCAAATGACGTGTTGCGTACAAACATGAGATCTTATGATTAATCTTCTCGTGTTGTTTACGGGTGATCCTGAACCATATAAAATTGAATTATGAGTACATATATATAAAATATCATGTTATCTTAAAAAGATGTGATTTATTTTAATTTTCTCCAATTAATCCCGAAGTTAAACTAGTCTTGGATAGCCAATTTTGTTTCGGTCATAGTTTCTTCGTTACAACTCCGTTTTCGTTGATTCAACTTGCCATCTCCTTGGATCGAGTTCCTCTTTAAGACTATGAACTGTAAATATCTTAGTTTGTATTCAAAATCACACGGCATAGGTGAAACTTTAGTGAAACTTATGAAGTTAAACCTTTTCCTTTATGTAGGCAACCTTAAATGATTATTTTTCTAAAAATACTTATACTTTGAATTAAATCATGAAATTTTTATGTGTTACCATATTCATAGTAAAAATCATTTTTCCAGAACATAAACCTTCAATTCAAAGTTTAAGATGGTTTTTAATTATCCAACCCAAAACAGCCCCCGGTTACACTCTGACGTCGTAAAAACAGTTTTTAAGGTGTTCTTTGAAAAACCAAGTTATACCTTGTTAAATTAGCATATATTTAAGTTATATTACAGGTCTTGAAGTATTTTAAAAGTTAAGTTAGAAGGATCTATTTAGTTTGCAAACAAGTTTGAAAACATTCAAACTATGTTCTTGTTGTTAAAATTGTATACCACAAAATATGATAGCTATATATATATGAATCGAATAAGGTTATGAACATAGATACTACCTCAAGTTCCTTGGACAAGGTTTCTGTAAAAGAGGAGTAAGAACCTAGAACCAAAAGGGTGATGGAATTGGATGAAAGATTGGAAGTAAGTTTGTGTTCTTGGAAGGATTTCTTGAAGTGTTTTTGTAAGGTTTTCTTATGAGATTTAAGTGTTGTTTTTGAAGCTAAATGATGGAGAAAATGCTTGGAGATGATCAAGTATGAAGTTAAGAGTATTTTGAGAGAGAAATGGAAGTGTAAGTATGAGAAAATGGGGTGAAGAAATGGTGTGCATGCATAAAAACGTTTTTAGGTTATAAAGGAAAAAAAGATACCTAACTTTGTTTTCTTGCTAAATAATTCATGCTACTTGACAAATGGTTGGTTCCACATGTTTCTTAATCATTTAAGGCTGCTAAGGAGCAGATTTTTATTGGTATATACCAATAGTAAATACATCTAGAAGCTGCGTATGATACGAGTACATATACTCTAGATATACGTATAGAAATTTTGTGAAAAATGGAATGAGGATTCAAATATAGCTATCTTTTGTGAATACACTTATATGGTTTTATGTATTTAAGTTCTTAAAAGTGATTAAATTCATTACTTATACGATATATGTATAAACATTATAGGTCATAAGTATTTAAGTCAAATAACGTTGCGTATGGTTATCGTTTTGAAAACTTAAGTTAGTAGTTTCAAAATATACATATAACTTATTGTTATTAATACAAAATGAGATATTAAAACATTCTTAGATCATGTTAAATATGTATATATACATATATATACACAAACGTATAATTATCATATGTTATATAGTTCGTGATATCATCGGTCAAACTAGACGGTCAAACGTTGTGTAAAACTCTTTTCAAAAACATAAATCTCAACAATTTGGATTGCTTATCATGTTGGTAAGGTTTAATTTATGTAAATATTAATCTTACAAGTATAGAATGATCGAAAAAGTGCGGGTCATTACAGTACCTACCCGTTAAATAAATTTCGTCCCGAAATTTTAAAATTGTACCTATTTTGCGTCATCGGGAAACAAGTGTGGATACTTTTGTTTCATTTGATCCTCTCGTTCCCAAGTAAACTCGGGACCCCTACGAGCATTCCAACGAACCTTAACGATCGGTATGTTGCTCTGCTTGAGCCGTTTAACTTCACGATCCATGATTTCGATTGGTTCTTCGATGAATTGTAGTTTCTCGTCGACATGGATTTCTTCAAGAGGAATGGTGAGGTCTTCCTTTGCAAGACACTTCTTAAGGTTTGAGACGTGAAAGGTATTATGTACTCCGGCGAGTTGTTGTGGTAACTCGAGTCGATAAGCTACCGGTCCAATGCGTTCGATGATCTTGAACGGGCCTACATACCTTGGGTTTAGTTTACCCCTTTTTCCAAAACGTATTACACCTTTCCAAGGTGACACCTTTAACATAACCATGTCACCGATCTGAAACTCTAATGGTTTCCTTCGAACATCGGCGTAGCTCTTTTGGCGACTACGGGCTGTTTTCAATCTCTCCTTGATTTGCACTATCTTCTCAGTCGTTTCATGTATGATCTCGGGACCAGTTAATTGTCGATCTCCTACTTCATTCCAACAAATAGGAGATCTACACTTCCTTCCGTACAATGCTTCGAATGGCGCAGCTTTAATGCTCGCATGATAACTATTATTATACGAGAATTCTGCTAATGGTAGATATTTATCCCATCCGTTTCCAAAATCGATCACACATGCCCTGAGCATGTCTTCAAGAGTCTGAATTGTTCTTTCACTCTGCCCGTCGGTTTGCGGATGATACGCGGTACTCATATCCAAACGAGTTCCTAGGGCCTCCTGTAGTGATTGCCAGAACTTTGATGTAAATCTACTATCACGATCGGATATAATGGAAATAGGTATTCCATGCCTTGAAACAACTTCCTTTATATACAATCGTAATAGTTTCTCCATTCTATCCGTTTCCTTTATAGGCAAGAAGTGTGCAGACTTGGTGAGACGATCAACAATCACCCAAATGGTGTCGTATCCCCAGGCAGTCTTTGGTAACTTCGTGATGAAATCCATGGTAATACCATCCCATTTCCATTCTGGGATTTCTGGTTGTTGAAGTAACCCTGACGGCTTCTGGTGTTCAGCTTTGACTTTGGAACAAGTTAAACATTCCCCAACATATGTTGCAACGTCTGTCTTTAAATTAGGCCACCAATAATGTGTCTTAAGATCTTGGTACATCTTTCCAACTCCAGGATGTATCGAGTATCTTGTCTTATGTGCCTCATTTAATATCAACTTCCTTAATCCACCCAACTTCGGTACCCAAATACGATTTGCAAAATATCGAATTCCATCTTCCCGCATAACGAGTTGCTTCTCATACTTCTTCATTATTTCATTTCCTATATTTTCTTTAGTAAGTGCTTCTCGTTGAACTTCTTTGATTTGTGAGTTGAGATTCATGCGAATTTTTATGTTCATCGCTCGTACTCGAATTGGTTCTCGTTCCTTTCTGCTTAAAGCATTGGCCACCACGTTCGCCTTCCCGGGATGATAACGAATTTCACAATCATAGTCGTTTATTAACTCGACCCACCTACGTTGTCTCATGTTCAGCTGTTTCTGATCAAAAATATGTTGAAGGCTTTTATGATCAGTAAACACAGTGCATTTAACCCCATACAAGTAGTGTCTCCATATCTTCAATGCAAACACGACTGCTCCCAGTTCTAGATCATGCGTCGTATAATTCCGCTCGTGAATCTTCAATTGTCGGGATGCGTATGCAATAACTTTCTTTCGTTGCATAAGAACGCAACCAAAACCTTGTCGCGAAGCGTCACAATATATTTCAAAATCATCGTTCCCTTCTGGTAACGATAAAATAGGCGCCGTAGTTAACTTCTTCTTCAGTAATTGAAATGCGTTCTCCTGCTCCGAGGTCCATTCGTATTTCTTCCCTTTTTGCGTTAATGCTGTCAACGGCTTAGCTATTCGGGAAAAATCTTGAATAAACCTTCTATAATAACCGGCTAAACCCAAAAATTGGCGTATCTGCATTGGTGTTTTAGGAGTCTCCCATTTTTCAATGGCTTCAATTTTTGCTGGATCAACCTGAATTCCTTTGCTACTAACAACGTGGCCAAGAAATTGCACTTCTTTCAACCAGAAAGCACATTTAGAAAATTTAGCATATAGCTGTTCTTTTCTCAACAACTCTAATATCAACCTTAAATGCTGCTCATGCTCTTGCTCACTCTTGGAATAGATAAGAATATCATCAATGAAAACGATAACAAACTTATCTAAATATGGACTACAAACTCGATTCATGAGGTCCATGAATACAGCTGGCGCATTTGTCAACCCAAACGGCATGACCAAAAATTCGTAATGACCATAACGTGTCCGAAAAGCATTTTTCGGAATGTCCTCTTCTTTGACACGTAATTGATGATAGCCCGACCTTAAGTCAATTTTTGAGTACACACATGATCCTTGGAGTTGATCAAATAAGTCGTCAATTCTCGGTAGTGGATACCGATTCTTGATAGTTAACTTATTTAATTCACGATAATCTATACACATCCTAAAAGATCCATCTTTCTTTTTAACAAATAGAATCGGAGCTCCCCACGGTGAAGTACTTGGTCGTATGAATCCATGATCCAGTAATTCTTTTAACTGACTCTGAAGTTCTTTTAACTCGGACGGTGCAAGTCTATATGGAGCACGAGCCACTGGTGCGGCTCCTGGTACTAAATCTATTTGAAATTCTACAGATCTAAATGGAGGTAATCCCGGCAACTCTTTCGGAAAAACTTCAGGAAAATCTCTTGCCACAGGCACGTCGTTGATGCACTTCTCTTTTTCTTTCTTTTCGACTTTATTAACATGTGCTAAGATAGCATAGCACCCTTTCTTCAAGCACTTTTGAGCTTTCAAATAACTAATGAGTTTTAGCTTTGAGTTACCCTTCTCTCCATAAATCATCACCGGCATTCTATCCTTACAAGGAATGCGAATTGCCTTCTTGGCACACATAACTTCAGCTCCTACTTTGGACATCCAGTCCATGCCGACTATTACATCAAAACTTCCTAATTCTACGGGTATTAAGTTAATTTTAAATGTTTCTCCGGCTAAATTTATTTTACAATCACGGCAAATTTTATCGGCTTTAATTAGTTTACCATTAGCTAACTCAATCATGTACTTAGCATCTAGAGGTAATGATGAACAATTCAATTTAGCGTAAAAGCCTCTACTCACGTAACTTCTATCGGCACCAGTATCAAATATAATAGATGCGGATAAGTTATTAATGGTAAACGTACCCGTAACAAGCTCCGGGTCTTCACACGCCTCTCTAGCATTAATAACAAATGCTCTTCCACGTGCAGATCCATTATTCTTCTCTGGATTCGGACACTGGCTCTTATAGTGACCTTGTTTTCCACACCCATAACAAGTAATGGTAGCCAAAGCAGTTCTATTTGCATTGGTGGCAGGAGTCTTGGTACCATTTGTATTTGTAACGAGAGCCCTACAATCTTCAGCAAGATGACCCTTTCGATTACATTTGTTGCATACCACATTACAGTAACCAGAGTGATGTTTGTGGCATCGGTTGCATAAAGGATTTTGTCCTTTATAACCAAAGCTTAAACCACTACCCATACCTTGCGTGTTTTCTTGTTTCTTAAAAGATTGTTGTTGGTTACCTCGATCATAATTTCCATTCCACTTTCTTTTGTTACCTGATACCTTCACATCAGTATTGGATACTTTCTTATCCATGATGACCTGATCCATTAGCTCGTTTGCCATGGTTATAGCTTCATGAATTGTCTTAGGTTTCGATGCTGTAACATTTACCTTGACCTTTTTGGGCAAACCATCTTTGTACATTTCAATCTTCCGTTCTTCGGTTGGAACCAATTCAGGACATAGCAAAACTAATTCCATGAATCGCTGATTGTAGTTGGTGATTTCAGTACCAATAACCTTCAGACTTCGTAACTCATCTTCCAACTTCCTAACCTCGTTCCTTGGACAATATTCATTGATTAACATTGTTTTGAATTCTTCCCACGGAGTATCATAAGCTACATCTCCTCCTACAGCCTTCACATAATTTTTCCACCACGTGAGTGCACTATCTTGTAAAGTGCACGATGCGTATTTGGTCATGTCCTTTTCAACACAACCACTGATTTTGAACACAGTTTCCATCTTTTCTATCCACCGGGTTAAACCGATTGGTCCTTCTGTTCCACTGAATGATGAGGGCTTGCAAGCTTGAAAAGTTTTGTAAGTGCACCCCACACGAGGATTTGGGTTAACTGCAGCACCTCTTGCAGCCTCGACCCATAACATTCTGTCGTTCACTCGCTGATTGATGAGTTCCTGGATTTCTTGTTCCGTCATTCGGTTCAATCGCGCCATATTCTTCTATAAGAATGAAAAGAAAATAATTATTCACATGGAATATTATAGATGTAGTGTATATTTACAGTACATTATAGCTTATTAATAATATGAACCAGGTATTATTATAAAAGCCTTTTCTTCTTATTAGCGTTTTATAATTATATCTAGGGTAGTACCTACCCGTTAATGTCCATACTTAATAGCTTAGTACAGAATCAATTACTACCATCTAAATAATACTTAACCATGGAAAATTATTGCATTTCACACTTCACTATTTTACATATGCTTATCTTACATCGAACATTAAGCAAACCACACTAATAATATTATACAAAACATTATATGATCCCATGGTTTAATACGGCAGCGCATCGTTTGGTCTACTTTCTAGGATGTTTAGGTTCAAAGAATCGCTTAACGCTTATCCTGGCTGTCTGCCTATATTTTGGCCGTGGGACTGAAGAACTGGATGCCGGGATAGAACGAATAGGAATAGCGGGAATAGGGGTGGTAGTGTCTAGTGGAGTTGGTGCCACATCATCCTTACTAAACTCGGGATTTGAATTTTCTAATTCATTAGCCTTTCGTTTCTTTCCTAGTTCGAACTCGTCTTTTGTAATTTCCTGTATTTCTTCCTCGGGTTCACTTTCCTCCTCGGGTTCACTTTCCTCCTCGGGTTCACTTTCCTCCTCGGGTTCACTTTCCGGGTTCTCTATAGTCGGTTCATCCGGAATTTGTGAGTCTTCCCCAAAGATATTATTTTCGTCATCGGATAGGTTAATGACTGGAACACCATCTGAAGATTTTGGTTCGGAGTCGCTGAATGTGATGACAAGTTTTGAGCCCGACATCTATCACACAACAACTAACCCATTAGTACTACATAATATTTACATATAAATTTTAACCAACAATGATAAGCAATGGTTTTTAAATCAGACCCGGTCAAAGTCCAGACTTACTAATGTATCCTAACGACTTATCGGTTAGACACACTAATGCAAACCTGGTTCGCTAAGACCACCGCTCTGATACCACATGTCATAACCCGTCCTTAACCGTAAGAACGTGTTAGATAACGTATGATTTCATTGCGAGGTATTGACCTCTATATGCGACATTTTTAAAAGAAAAACTGCATATATTATACATTACAAACCATGATTCTTATTTTTGATACAAGCTTTGGACGAAATAAAGATGATTATCGTTTAGCGATAATCTTCGACTTACAAACTTTACAAATGATGATAACAACACGATTTCTAGCATATTTTACAACACAAGTTCTTGGATATGCAGTCTTATTTTTGACACAAATATGCGTACGCAAGATCCTGCTCAAATTCAACATAATGCAGCGGAAACTTCTAATTATCACCTGAGAATAAACATGTTTAAAACGTCAACATAAAGTTGGTGAGATATAGGTTTAATGCCGGCAGCGATATAAATATAGACCACAAGATTTCATATATAAACATTTTAATAAAAATATTCTAAGTGGTTGAGCACTTGGTAACCATACTTAACATTTAATCACGTCGCATATTCCCTTTATTATGAAATCTTACTACACCGTACCAAGTGTAGTCACAAAACGAAGTACTGTGCAACCGTTGAATACTGGTCGTCCAGTCCGGTTGGGGTTGTCAGGCCCGATAGATCTATCAACAGGATTCGCGTTTACAATACCGCTGTAAATAACAGTTACCAAGCTACAGGGAAGTATGCCAGTGGTACAACTCAACGTAAAATATATTTTTCAGTTACTTGTGTCCATAACGTAAAACATAAAATACATGTATTCTCATCCCGAAATACTTAGAGTTTAAAAGTGGGACTATATACTCACTTTCGTCTTGAAGATATATATATTTTGACTTGGTCTCCCGGTTGATATCACGAACCTATCCATATATAATATATCAATACCTTTTCTTTTTAAACAACGTCACATATATATTCTTGTTATACTTTTAATACTTTTTATAATTCCTTAGTCCGTAGTTAGCAGTTCGTTGTTAGTAATTCAATTTTAATGGTTCATATTTAGATGTTTAATAAACCCCCAACGAAATAAATAAAACCCCCAACGTATATGTATTGGTCGAGATTAATCTTGACCCATGGTACCGGTGTTGTCAAATGACGTGTTGCGTACATAAAGTACCGGTGTTGTCAAATGACGTGTTGCGTACAAACATGGGATCTTATGATTAATCTTCTCGTGTTGTTTACGGGTGATCCTGAACCATATAAAATTGAATTATGAGTACATATATATAAAATATCATGTTATCTTAAAAAGATGTGATTTATTTTAATTTTCTCCAATTAATCCCGAAGTTAAACTAGTCTTGGATAGCCAATTTTGTTTCGGTCATAGTTTCTTCGTTACAACTCCGTTTTCGTTGATTCAACTTGCCATCTCCTTGGATCGAGTTCCTCTTTAAGACTATGAACTGTAAATATCTTAGTTTGTATTCAAAATCACACGGCATAGGTGAAACTTTAGTGAAACTTATGAAGTTAAACCTTTTCCTTTATGTAGGCAACCTTAAATGATTATTTTTCTAAAAATACTTATACTTTGAATTAAATCATGAAATTTTTATGTGTTACCATATTCATAGTAAAAATCATTTTTCCAGAACATAAACCTTCAATTCAAAGTTTAAGATGGTTTTTAATTATCCAACCCAAAACAGCCCCCGGTTACACTCTGACGTCGTAAAAATAGTTTTTAAGGTGTTCTTTGAAAAACCAAGTTATACCTTGTTAAATTAGCATATATTTAAGTTATATTACAGGTCTTGAAGTATTTTAAAAGTTAAGTTAGAAGGATCTATTTAGTTTGCAAACAAGTTTGAAAACATTCAAACTATGTTCTTGTTGTTAAAATTGTATACCACAAAATATGATAGCTATATATATATGAATCGAATAAGGTTATGAACATAGATACTACCTCAAGTTCCTTGGACAAGGTTTCTGTAAAAGAGGAGTAAGAACCTAGAACCAAAAGGGTGATGGAATTGGATGAAAGATTGGAAGTAAGTTTGTGTTCTTGGAAGGATTTCTTGAAGTGTTTTTGTAAGGTTTTCTTATGAGATTTAAGTGTTGTTTTTGAAGCTAAATGATGGAGAAAATGCTTGGAGATGATCAAGTATGAAGTTAAGAGTATTTTGAGAGAGAAATGGAAGTGTAAGTATGAGAAAATGGGGTGAAGAAATGGTGTGCATGCATAAAAACGTTTTTAGGTTATAAAGGAAAAAAAAAGATACCTAACTTTGTTTTCTTGCTAAATAATTCATGCTACTTGACAAATGGTTGGTTCCACATGTTTCTTAATCATTTAAGGCTGCTAAGGAGCAGATTTTTATTGGTATATACCAATAGTAAATACATCTAGAAGCTGCGTATGATACGAGTACATATACTCTAGATATACGTATAGAAATTTTGTGAAAAATGGAATGAGGATTCAAATATAGCTATCTTTTGTGAATACACTTATATGGTTTTATGTATTTAAGTTCTTAAAAGTGATTAAATTCATTACTTATACGATATATGTATAAACATTATAGGTCATAAGTATTTAAGTCAAATAACGTTGCGTATGGTTATCGTTTTGAAAACTTAAGTTAGTAGTTTCAAAATATACATATAACTTATTGTTATTAATACAAAATGAGATATTAAAACATTCTTAGATCATGTTAAATATGTATATATACATATATATACACAAACGTATAATTATCATATGTTATATAGTTCGTGATATCATCGGTCAAACTAGACGGTCAAACGTTGTGTAAAACTCTTTTCAAAAACATAAATCTCAACAATTTGGATTGCTTATCATGTTGGTAAGGTTTAATTTATGTAAATATTAATCTTACAAGTATAGAATGATCGAAAAAGTGCGGGTCATTACAATATCCTCCATATTTCTGAAGATATTTTCATAACTATTCTTATCTGAAATCATTAATATCTTCGTGCTATCATTGTTACATCATATAGAAACTGTTAGTTTCTATATTCTGTAAACTTTCGAACTTAAAATATGAATGTTATTGAAGTAATGTTGGAAATTGATGCATGAATTAGTATAATATAATGACACTTGATCAACGTGATTATATTACAATAAGTCATGCCGAGTTTCTGATGGAACGTGATGATTCACAGATTATAACATCATCATGTGCCATGTCACACGACTCTTACATTCTATCTAATCTTCAAACATATCAACAACATGTCTTTCTGATAACTCTATCTTTTCTCTTGAATTCTGGAAATTTAACCAATCAAGATCATGCTATTAAAATCACTCTCTTAAAACGTTAGTTATGTTCATTCGGAACTTCACACCTACGAATTTTGGATCATTATTCGCTTGACTTAAAGTCGGGAAGAGAAAACAAAAGTATGGAACTCCAAAGTATAAAGGAAATGAAGAAAGTGGATTTATAGTAAAATATCCGACAGAGCAATCGGAATAGATTATTACATTTAATCAAAGCAGATCCTAATTTCCTTAATTACCGAAGAGTCAAATCTTATATAGATTTTGAAGACTATCTCTAATTTCCTTGATTTCTGAAAATCAGTCGTGACTACGTCACCAGTTAAGACGAAACTTTATTTATTCATTTTGCTCTTTTGTGATAGCTTCAATTGTGCTTTTCGAATAATCAAATTGTTTTATCTGTATTACTCAATAATGATAAAACTCTATTCATCAACTCATATTCGTCATGAAAACATTTTTATTGTTAACCATAACCACCTCACTCAAATTCCGGGACGAAATTTCTTTAACGGGTAGGTATTGTGACGACCCGAAAATTTCCGACCAAATTTAAACTTGATCTTTATATGAATTCGACAAGATAAGCAAAGTCTGTAATGTTGAGCCTCGAAAATTTTGAAATTATATTCATATAATCAATTACTCTTAGACTATGCTCGACGGTTCACGAACAATTGTGTGTAAATAAATATGTAAATATATAAATATATGTTATTATGAATCTATGAATGATATATATATATATATATATATATATATATATATATATATATAATTCAATAAATATCGTTATATAAAATAATATTACATTTAAATGCAAGATTTAAAATAATTGTTATATTAATATTATTATCATTACTTTTATCAATATTAAAATTTGTATAATTAATATTATTATTTTTAATACAATATATATATACATATATATATATATATATATATATATATATATATATATATATATATATATATATATATATATATATATTTGATAAGTATAAGTTGTTATATTATTATTGTCAATATTATTATTATCAATGAAATTAATATTATTATAACTGATAATATTACTAGTACTATTAATATTATTAATATTTTTATTATCATTATTAAAATCAGTGTTAGATATATTATTATTAGCAATAGATAATATATAGATAGGAAAGTTGATATATATATATAAATTGAGATATTATTATTAGTATTATTGTTATTATCAATAATATTAGTATGATTATAATTAGTATTATTGTTATTAATAATATTAGTGTTATATATTTTATAGTAATTATCATCATTATCATTAGTAATAATATTATTATTATTACTATTACATTTGTATTACTATTATTTATAATATTAAGAGTATTATTATCATATTTATATTTATTAATAAGATTAATTTATAAGCTATAAAAATAAATAAATAGATATAATAGATATACAACTTCGGATATAAATACAGGTATATGAAAATCGATATGCAGATTATATATAAATACATACATATTTACAGAATGCAGATATATGTATATATATATATATATATATATATATATATATATATATGATAAAATACAGATAAATAAGAAGTAGAGTCCAAAATCTGTTTCATATCGTTATCTAACTGTATTTGATTTGTGTTTCTGTCTCTAAGCTCGTACCAATCATAATCCAATCACTTGAATAAATCCATGAATCTGTTAGCAGTCAGTTTCATCCATTATTTTCCTGTCTACTCCAATTTGGAATATTAATCTCAGTACAGAACGAAGTCGGTTGCAGGTCACTATCCAGTTTTAAATTTAATCTCTTAGCTTCATTCTTGATTCGATTCTTCCATGTCGATACACTAGAAGTTAACTTGGTGTCAGATCCAAGAGAAGATATTAAATCGAGTTGTTTCTGCTTTATTATATTCGTTCCCCTAAATCATATATATATATATATATATATATATATATATATATATATATATATATATATATATATATATATATATATATGCGTATTGAACACACTAAGAAAATAAGACATAACCTTCTTGATATCAAACTCCACCATCGATCCTCACTTCAACCGAACACCCATCAATCACTGCACTTTATTATATTTCTGTTTTGGACGAACGATAATCACCACCACGAACTCAACAACCCATATCACCACCTCCATATTTTTTTTCCCTCTTTTCTTCTTTTTCTCTGATAACCCATCATCATAACGACCACATTCATTACTCTTGTATTACTTTTGCAACTACACTATTATTTGTTTCTGTTTCTTTTTATTTAGAACCCACAACTGCTACTGCAGTTCCTTCCGTGCTCTAGATTGAATATTCTGATAAAGGAGATAAACAAAAACATATAATAGAGGAGAAGAGGATACCGATAACCCTACTTAAATAATAATACAAAGCCTCTTTTATTAAAGTGTAGACAACCTACTAGTTGATTGATAATGGAGTATGATGTGTTATATAATAAACCGAACCAAAAATCCATCCCATAATCCACTTGCAAAAGCCATAATTCCATTCATTATTATAAAACCCCACTTGGTTGATAAAGGTATAGAATGATTTAAATAATGAATGCTTATGCTCGATTATTTTCTGTTTCTACTTTGCTGAAACAAACAGACAACATCATGGGTTAGTAATAGACTACTCTTTTGCTCCTTTTACTTCCCCTTGTTTCTATGTACACGTACACCATCCAAAAAAAAAAAAACTCATATGTAAAGATGATTAAAGTTATGACAATGAGTGTTGTTGGGACCAACAATCTGATTATATACGCAATTATCCTTCACCTTTTTAGCCAAAAGTTTCCAACATATATAACTCCATTTTTCTACGAAGTCTCGGTACCCCACTCACGCACTTACTCAATTGTTTTGGTCTAACATGCTACAAATTCTGTTGCATCTGACTTGTTTCTGTTTCGGCTCGACCCATACAACCACAAACCCACTTCAAACACCCCAAGTCTACTACACAATATTTATTTCTATTTATGTTCAAATGTATCTGTTTTTCTGTCTTCCTACTTCCTGTCCAAAACCCAATTGTATCTCGGTTATAAACCAAGCGAAGAAACCATGATTTGATTGCTACATGTTGATTTCCTTTGATAATAACCTTTCCAAAATCACTTTATTCATTTTCGTTCCTTTTTCATTTGGACCGACAAATTATTAAGCAACCAACCCCCACTAAATTATTAAAGGGAAACCAAATAACCAACTTGCAAATAAACTAATCCTTGTACATATCCAAATTGGGACATCTTGCTTATTTTTTTAAAAAAGACCGACCCATGTGAGAACACGTAATGATATTAGTTATAATATTTTAGTAGTTGGGCCGGTAATTACGGAGAGCCATAATGATGATCGTAGAATAATTAGTCGATGGTGATGGTTGAACAAGATGATAATTATGATAGATTGACGATGAGGTTTAAGCATGAAATCACGATCATATGTGACGATTTATCATTGATGATGTACTCGCTGTCACAACGATGATGTATTAATGGTGATAGCGATATTAATGATCACGAATAGGAACAATGATGACGAGGAAGATGAGTATAACGATGATGATGATTATTATTTACCATGATTTCGAATGATAAAGATATTATGATGATAATTGATAGCAAAGAAGAAGGAAATCGATGATGATAAGAATCATGATTTTATGTGTTAACTTGATGATGATTATAATAATGGAGACAATACAGTTATGGTAATAAGGATTATGGAAACCAGATCCTTCTTAAGTTATTGGATCTTCTTTCATTGGGCCGAATATCACAATATTATGTTTTGGGCCGAAAGATGTGATATTATCTGGTTGGGCCGAAATGAAGCAGACGGGTTAAATAATTTGATGCTGTAAGTTTAATAGGGAAAACAGAAAATAGTTCAATGGTTAAGGGATGAGTCTGGTGAGCGAGAGGTCTCGGGTTCGAGCTCGGGCTGAGGCAGTTTACTTCTTTTTGGAGCTTTTCTTGTGAGGTAGTATTTATTATTACTCTTATTATTAGTACTATCATTATTTTTACCACTATTATTGTTATTATTACAAATAAATATTATTTTACAAAAATACATTACAAATATATTAATATTACATATTACTAAGTTTTTATTATTAAAATGATATTAAGTAAACTATATATAAAATATATCAATAATATAAATATACATATATATTTTCATCATATATAAATATTGAAATGAACTTCTACTTTTAATATATTATGATTATGATAAATGATAAATAGTATATTATTAAACTACTGTAATAATTATTTACTATATTAATATTAATAAATGAATTATAGAACTAAATAATTACTACTTAAAGTATATAGGATAAATATAACTTATTTAGTAATATGATATGTAAATTATGTCATATATAAACTTGTTAGTTGTTATTATATGTGTTAATATATATATAAATGATATAGGTTCGTGAATCCGAGGTCAACTCTGCATTGTTCAGTTTCGTCGTATGCATATTTTTACTACAAAATATCGTATCGTGAGTTTCATTTGCTCCCTTTTTAAATGCTTTTGCAATATATATTTTTGGGACTGAGAATACATGCGCTTTTATAACTGTTTTACGAAATAGACACAAGTAATTGAAACTACATTATATGGGTGAATGATCGAAGCCGAATATGCCCCTTTTTGCTTGGTAACCTAAGAATTAGTAAACCGATCTACTAATTGACGCGAATCCTAAAGATAGATCTATTGGGCCTAATGAACCCCATCCAAAGTACCGGATGCTTTAGTACTTCGAATTCGTTTTTATCATGTTCGAAGGATTTCCCGGAATGATAGGGGATATTCTTATATGCATCTTGTTAATGTCGGTTACCAGGTGTTCACCATATGAATGATTTTTGTCTCTATGCATGGGACGTATATTTATGAGAACTGGAAATGAAATTCTTGTGATCTATTAAAATGATGAAAATGAATGATTATGATAAACTAATGAACTCACAAACCTTTTGGTTGACACTTTAAAGCATGTTTATTCTCAGGTATTAAAGAAATCTTCCGCTGTGCATTTGCTCATATTAGAGATATTACTTGGAGTCATTCATGACATATTTCAAAAGACGTTGCATTCGAGTCGTTGAGTTCATCAAGATTATTACTAAGTCAATTATAGTTGGATACATTATGGAATGGTATGCATGCCGTTAACTTTCGATGTAAATGAAAGTTTGTCTTTTAAAAGCGAATGCAATGTTTGTAAAATGTATCATATAGAGGTCAAGTACCTCACGATGTAACCAAATGTAATGTATTCGTCCAGATGGATTAGGACGGGTCCTTTCACATTTAGCATCATGAGCTACGTTATAGACCTTGATTTCTTCTGTTTTGTGGAGATTCATCTGCATAGTTTTCAATTTCACTCAACTGTTCTTGGGCTCTAACTATGCATGTCCTCAAATATTCCTTTTCAGAAGATTCAGATACAAGTTGTTCAGCCTCCAGAAATAGCCCTAGTCCAGCACTCCAGAATCCAGGTGAGGTGTATCTTGTTTTTAATATGGTTGCAACACGAGATATGATGGTAAAAAACTGTGTCATTCATAATTCATTCAATAAATAACACATCAAGATAACACTTAGTAACAAATTTTGTGATGGTACAATAATCATTACTTTGCAGAGGCATAAGTTGACGCTTTACATTTTCGTTGATGCGGTACGATTCTTTTGGATACCTTAAATACAGAGTAACTGTTTTATGTATAATTAGATATAAAAGGATTAAGGTTGAGAATGTTATTGATATTCTAGTATATCAAGCTATGCAATAAACAATTAAACCTATAAGAACGATTCAAATTGATAAGAGGTACATTATGTATTACTTAATTAATTAATCAAACTTATTACAACAAACTAATAAAATAAAATTATATATATATATATATATATATATATATATATATATATATATATATATATATATATATATATATCAAAGTATGCTGTAGATGCACGGAATTAAATGATGATAAATAATAAAAACTACCAATTTATGAAGAGAAGGTGAAGCAGAAGGATAAAACTGATGAAGCAAAGCCCTGATTAAAGAAACGGATTCTTCGAACATTTGTTTTTTCCCTAGCTATTTTTGTAATTCTTGCAGTTTTTGCTTCAATTCATCCTCACGTTCCATATTCCTTTGATTTTATACAATTGAATTTTGGAAACCTGAAATTGTTTAATCTTGAAATTCGATGATTAAGAAAGGGAATGAGGATCTGATTTATAAAGTAGAACAACAGTTAGAAGATGTCTTGAATAGGAGGTAACCAGCCAACTCTATGGGAAGGTTCAAGTCACCAACTAACAATAATTAGACAAAACTAGGAAAAAAATCTCGCGCTTCACTGCGGAGTGATTTTTGGTCGGTTAATCGAATGAGGTGATTTTTGTCGGTTAATGATCGGCTAATCGAACGTAAAAAAATAAATGAATAAAAAGCGGAAGGGGAAAAAAGTTATATAAAAAAGAATAAGAAAAAGTAAAATAAAATAAAATTTAGTAAGTCGGCCGCACGTTATTGCGGGACGGTAAGCACACACGTTTCGGCATAGATTGATTTTAGTAAAATGTAAGAATTCGAACAAAAATGAAAAAAAAAAAAAAAAAGGCGTCTAAGAAATGAAACTTTTCAAACAAAAAAGGAGAAAAATAATGTAAATAAATGATGACTTTTTATAAAAGAAATTAAAAACTGTATAATTGTATTAAAATATCTCTAAAAAATAGTAGTATGTCATTATACTAACTAAAATTTAAGTTTAGTTCTTATCTTTTGTCTTACAAACTAATCCGTATAACCACATAAATGTGTCATTATTTTTAAATTGAATTTTGATTGATGTTGATTAAATAAAAAATCAAAAAGGAAACCATATAAACTGTGGGCTTGATACGCTCTCTCTCCTAGCTACTCTCTCATATCTCTTTCCTCTCTAATACAGATCTAGATCTGAATTCTTTTCTCCATCCTAATCTTTAATCTCCTTATTTTTTTTCAAAACACCCTTGTGACGCCCCGTACAAAACCATCGTGTACGGTTCATCAACAACAGGGATCATTACAAGGTCAAACACTATATGCTGTTTGAAACCAGTTTTGCATTCATAAAAAGATAGCGTTTTACAAAAGATAACGTGCTTCCTATGAATAGAAGCGTTTACATAAGTATGTGACCCAAAGGTCGTTACAAAGCCATTGTTTGAAAATAACATAAGTTACGAATGCAAAATAAAAGTTTCATGATTGAGACATCTCTAAGTAATGCAGCGGAAATCTAATACAGTAGGTCCATAACAGCAAGTCTATAACACCAAGACAGCAAGTCTAACAGCGGAAGCAATATCGTCTAAGCACCTGAGAAATACATGCTTAAAAGTCAACATGAATGTTGGTGAGCTATAGTTTGTAATCAGTAAAGTAATGTAGACCACGAGATTTCAGTGCTTCAATCAGCAGTTTAAATCAGTATGAAAAGTATATACTTAACCGTGGGCACCCGGTAACTAGACTTAACGTATGTATATCACATTATCACCCCCTAAAAGTGCACTTGGCGAGTGCGTTTGTCCTCGAAGTATTAAACACCCGTTGAATGCTAGCGCGACTAGCCCGAGTGGGGATGTCAAACTCTATGGATCCATATCTAAGATTCGCGTTCACGGTTAGGAAACCAATGATTAAACGTTACCGAGCTAAGGGGAATCTTTGTGCCGTTATGTTCCCACACATATATAAAGTTTAAGTACTCGTGTCTAGTATGTTAAACGTAAAAAGAGCATGTATTCTTAGTTCCAAAAATAGTTAAAGTAAAAAGGGATGTTATAACTCAAAGTGAATAAGCAGTAAAAGTTGATATGAAACGTATGCAGGTAGTAAGTCGGTCCGAAAGGTCGTCAACCTAAATCAAAGGTCACTAGGTCAGTATGTTGTACCCATAAGTTTAAAAGTGCATAAATTAAGTTTAAGTGTCATCATCATCATCATCATCATCAAAGCTAAAGTAAGTTTAACAAGAATAGAGATCGAAACAAAAGGCTGACTTTGGACAGCTGTTACGACCTATATACAAATCGAAAAGACTCGTAGTCAGTGGCCATTGCTCCGTATGTGAGTCCTATAACCACTGACCAATTTTCAGAACCTAACTCGTCTTCGTTTGACCGTGGCGACGGTTTAAGTGTGAGTAGGTCAGAAATTTCAGCACAACGTTACAAAGGCGTAGTGGTTTTAAAAAGGCTATAAATCCTAAACCGTATATCGGATTTAGGTGAGTCTTAAACGAAAAATTATCTACTCGAAATGAACTATCTGAAAATCAACTTTACAGAAGCCCAGAGAGTCTGATCAGACCCTGAAAAACAGTAAACAAGTGCTCCGGTGGGATTCTTGGTGCTTGAGGCTCATCACGGTTCTCATCCTTGATGCTTGTAGCTTCAAGTGTACAACTCATTGATGTGTTAGCATCATTTTGACCAAGATTCAACCATCAACACACAATATGTTAAGACCAAGTAAGAATACAACTCAGTTAAGAGTTTTAGAAGGATGATGAACCAAGGTTACATCATATTCTTAGTCTTAACACAAATATAAGTTCTATTTACAACTAAAGCTACAAACTTTCCTTCAATCAAATAAGTATGAACACAAACTTGATCAAATAAAGTAATGGAACCCCAAGCTAGAGAGCTTGGATCTTTTTCACACAAGTTATGAGATTACAAAGCTAGAAAGCTTGAATCTTTGGTGTTCTTGAAGATCTTGAAACATAAAGCTTAGATCTTCAAGTTACATGAAGATCATAAACACAAGTTTTGATCTTTATAACAAAATAATGAGATCATAAGTTAGAAAACTTAGATCCAACAAAAGAAATGAAGATTCAAAGCTAGAAAGCTTGAATCTTAGTTGTTCTTGGAGATCCTTGAAGCATGAAGCTAGATCTTCAAGTTACATGAAGACCACAAACACAAGTTTGGATCTTTACAACAAAATACAAAGATTATAAGCTAAAAGATTTAGATCTAACAAAATAAGTGAAGATTCAAAGCTAGGAAGCTTGAATCTTCCAAGTTCTTGAAGGATTCAAATCCAAATTTGAATCTACAAGATAAAACAAGATCTAAAAGCTAAAGAGCTTGATCTTCCAATGATGATGATGTCGTGACCAAGAGAGGAAGAAGAAGAAGAAAATCAAGAAACTTACAAGTTTTAGAGTGAGAAAGACTGGAGAGAAATATGAAAAATGAGAATGAAATCAAGTGTGAAATGTGATGAAATGGCTTGATATTTATAGGGGTGGGGAGGCCCTTTGGCCGTCGACTTTGGGGGGACAAAAGGGGGGACAAGTTGCTTTTTGATAAGTGGTGGTCTAAAGGTGGTGATTATTGTTAGATCTTAGGAGGCTAAAGCTCTCTTTTTAACGGTGGTGGCTAACGGTCTCAAAATCTCATGTTTAGATCTGTTTTTGATACATCCTTTTTTTAGATCTGTTTTTTTTCCATATGTTTATATATATATATATATATATATATATATATATATATATATATATATATATATATATATATATATATATATATATATATATATATATATATATATTGTTTTTTTTCAGATCTTGGTGATGGTGGTGGTTGCCATATGATGGCCACTATTGGTGATGGTGGTGGTTGTCTACGGTGGTGATGGTTGGTACGGTGGTGGCGGATGGATATTAAATGTGGTGGTTGACCTGTTTTGTGAGTAAAAAAAAGGGCACTAGAGTATAACAGTTAATTTGGGGTACTTGGCGGGTCCCTATTGGACCTCAATTACGCAAATTAGTGTATATAGTAACTAGTTTTAAAACGAGTTTCAAACGTCGGCGCTTAGCTACTAAAATTTCACATGATTTAATTTTGTATATTTAAACAAAGCAAAACACACAATTTTTTATTTTATTTTTTTAAATCTAAGACACCTACATGATGTCATTAATCCTAATTAATTTAAAATTGATAATGTGTACAAATAATTAACTAAGATTAATATACGAAGTATTACACTATTCAGGGCATTGATAAATCCAACATTAATTTTACTCCATCCACTACAACTGTGTATTAATAGACTGTACAGTACAATATGTTAATACATGATTTATGGATAAAGTAAAAATGACGGTGGATATATCACCAACCATCCAAAAACACACACGCTCTTGAATAGTTTCTTGAAAATTTCTCTGTACGTCTCATTCCTTTCAATGCTGTCATTTCAAATTCATCCCACTCTAAATCTACACCATTCATTTGTATGTGTGAAAGAAATTATATCCAAAATTTCATTTTTCTTTCTTCTTGATTATTCATTTTTCTATGTATTCAACAATTTCAATCATGGACTAATACTCTAAACATACGATGATAAACACTTTTAGCTATAATCTCTAAATTGAATACACTAAAGTCAATTTTTTTACTTTTAAATTTTATTATGTATTTGGTTTAAACAAAGTCGTAAATTCACGAGTTTTTTAACTAGTTAATCTATATTATTATTACTACCCTTAATTAATATTGTACACCATAGGCATTACAATTTAATATTTTTTTAAAAAGAAGTTTAAATGAGAAAATGTGTTTTGTATGTGGACATTTGGCCAATTAGGTTTGCAAGTTAAATACACAAATAAATGAAAGTTTGGCTTATTAATCTATATTATTATTACTACCCTTAATTAATATTGTACTTCATAGGCATTACAATTTAATATTTTTTAGAAAAAAAAAGTTTAAATGAGAAAATGTGTTTTGTATGTGAACATTTGGCCAATAAGACTGCAAATAGAATACAACATTTAGAATATATATTATTAATAATAATTAATATTAATAATTAATTAATAATTAATATAAACAAGATTTTAGGAATGGGTTTATCTGAGTTTACTGACCCATTTTGGATGTCGGTAGGTTTAGTTGAATATCTTCATAACTTGCACGTTGCATAAGAATTACGACATAAGATATTTTTGTGACATGAGATATTTTTGTGACAAAGTTCGTCTTTACAACCCATATGTATCTGTCTATATATATATATATATATATATATCTATGTAAATGACCATATAAATTGCAAGAACATCCTAAACCACATACATACTTTCAAACTATGGATGAAACTCATATCTTCAGCATTCTTTTTATTTTAGTGTCTTTCATTATTATTATTTTTAATTTGTTTGGTCACAAAAAGAAGAGAAACGTTGCACCAGGTCCCCCTTCTATCCCAATAATTGGCCATCTTCATCTATTGAATGGATCAATTCATAGAGCCTTGCAACACCTTTCTTCTAAATATGGTCCTGTCATGGCTCTTCAGTTCGGCTCACGCCCCGTTATTGTATTAAGCTCAGCGTCACTCGCCGAAGAATGCTTTACCAAAAACGACATCGTATTAGCCAATAGACCACGCCTTTTGAGTGCCAAGTATCTTGACTCTGAGTGCGTTACAGTTGGTAGTGCACCGTATGGTCAAATCTGGCGAGACCTTCGTCGTATCATGTCCCTTGTACTATTTTCAACAACTAAACTTAAATCTTACACACGTGTCAGAGAAGACGAAATTCGATCATTGATCAAGAATCTTGCTAAAGATTCTTCTTTTCAAGATTTTGCAAAAGTAGAAATGAGGTCTAGAATTCAAGCAGTGTCGTTTAATATTGTCATGATTATGGTTGCCAATAAACGCTATTTTGGGACAGATGTGGAAGATTTTGAAGAAGCTACTAAATTCAAAAATATAATAAGAGATGTATTTGAAGCTAGCGGTGCATCAAATCCTGGAGACTTCATTGCAGTTTTACGGTGGATTGATTATAAGGGGTATAAGAAGTGGCTATTGAAACTACAACGTGAAAGTGATGGCTTTTCGCAAAATCTGATAGACGAAATTAGAAGTAGACGGTCCAGTTCTACACCCAAAGGAGACGATAAGACATTTATCGACTCTATGCTTACTTTGCAGGAATCCGACCCGCAATACTATACTGATAATTTAATCAGAGGCAATCTATTGGTATGTATCCTCACCCCTGTCTGTCTATACAAATGGTGCTAATTAATTAAGACTATTGATCTTTATAAACCTTAAAAAGTGTTGGTTATTGGCTCGTAGTTATATTTATATTATATGCTTAAAACGAAGATTTGTTTATCTATCAAAAATTTGTAATGCTTTAAACAACACTATATAACGCTTGATAGGTTCAATTCAATAATAATATCAGGATTTTTATTCATTTTTCCTAACACGTACTTATGTGTAGTCATTGCTACAAGCGGGTACCGACACTTCATCAGTGACAATAGAATGGGCTATGTCGCTTCTTCTAAATCATCCAGATGTATTGGAAAAAGCTAGAACAGAGCTAGATAAATTTATTGGAAAAGAACGTTTAGTACAAGAGACTGATCTCCCAAATCTACCATACATCCAATGCATCGTCAACGAAACATTGCGACTGTACCCTGCTGGGCCACTATTGGTACCTCACGAATCATCAGAAGACTGCACCATTGGAGGGTTTGATGTAGCCCGTGGAACGATGGTGTTGGTGAATGCATGGGCTATCCATAGGGACCAAACCATATGGGATGACTCATTAAGTTTCAAACCTGAGAGGTTTGAGAAAATGGGAAATGAGGGTTATAAGTTTATACCATTTGGGATGGGTCGTCGACAGTGTCCTGGTTCAGGGCTGGCGAATAGGGTTGTTGGGTTAGCGTTAGCAGCTTTGATCCAATGCTTTGAATGGGAAAGGGTTGATGAAGAACTGGTCGACTTGTCGGAAGGTAAAGGTCTGACCATGCCCAAGGAGGTACCACTAGAAGCTCGATGCAGAGCACGCGAAAGTATGAGTCATGTTCTAATGGAACTATGAGAGTTCGTGTAATAAAAATTATAATTATAATCCTCTTAGTTGTTTGGTCTCATTTTCCTAGCTCTATATATGAATATTTGTAGAATATTTGTTGTTTGGTCTCATTTTCCTAGCTCTATATATGAATATTTGTAGAATATTTGTCACTGTTTTAATTTTGTCTAGTCAAAGTTATTAACTAGCAAGGCATGCTCGCACGTTGTTACGAGAAATTGTATGCAACAACACAGTTTTACTCTATATATTAAACATTGTTCCATAGTTTATAATTAAATACGCATCTCGACAAATAAATGAGCGAAATTAACAACAACAAAAATTACAACCGTTTATTAGCAAAACTACACACCATTAGTATTTGTTAGTGCATATTTTGTAATCCGTTTCATGAACTTTAACGTTTTATTCGATCATGTTGTAACCTGTAATATTGTTAAACGTTGATTGTCGATGTGTTACTTTATTTTTGTAAACGTTTAAATATATTTCGTAATATTAATCGACAGTCGGCCGACTGACATGGTCAGTCGACCGACTGTCATTCACTGTCAACCGACATAGGAACTGAGGTATTTAAGCCTAATTAATCTTCATTAATTTGGCTAACTACAAACCACATTACACACACACGAAAAACTCTTCTGGGTCGAGTCTCTCTCAATCTTCATGTCCAAATACCACAGAATGTCAGTCTAGGCTTCGTGTTTATCAAGATCTAGTCTTGGTTTGACTTGTACGAACCCGAAAACCCATAGATATTCGTTTAAGCTCTTTCTATTGTTATTCCGCCTCTAGATCGTGTTAGGTTGATTCTAAGATCCTCTCTCTCAGCGTCTACAAAGTGGTATCAGAGCTATGGCTTGCTGAATCAATTGTTTTAAACGAGTTCTTGGTATATTTTTGGGTCAAAAAATTGGTTTTGGATTGAATGTTGTATACTTTTACGTTAAACCTTCGGTTTTGATTCTGGATCTGAAAGAAAGTACAGTCGACCGACTTAGGAGACAATCGACCGATTTTCGTGTATTTCGACCGATTGTCATTAGTTCGACCGATAGTCTTTAAACCGACCGACATATAATAAACCGACCGACTTAAGTTGTAAACCGACCGACTTAAGTACTAAACCGACCGATTGAAGGAACATCGACCGATTGAAAAAGTACTACCATTTGCCTAAATGTAAACAGAACTTCGACCAAGTAATCATTGACAGTCGACCGACTGTAGTTGTTCATCGACCGACTGTATCTGTTAATCGACCGACTGTCACCAACAGTCGACCGACTTAGGATCAGATTCAACCTTAATCAAAATTTAAAATGTCTGATCAGGCAATGGCAATTACTTCTGGCGTTCAAAACATTTTACTATCTGATAGTGAATCAGGCAGTGCCAATCGTGCTCCTAGACTTGATAATACAAATGATTACATTAGATGGAGGGCTAGGTTCATGAATTACATTAGAGGCCTTGATCCTAGAATGTGGGATTTGATACAACATGAATATAAAGAGCCTTTAGGTACTGATGGTAATAGTAAAAAGTATGAAGATTATAGCGTGACAGAAAAAGAAACATATGCCTTAGAATGTAGATGTTATGCTCAATTGACCCAGGGTTTAGACGGTGATATTTATCATCAATATCAAATGCACTTAATGTAACAACCCGGAAATTTCCGACCAAATTTAAACCTTAACCTTTATATGTCTCCGACACGATAATCAAAAATCTGTAATGTTGAGTCTAGAAAGTTTGAAATCTATGTTCGGATAATCCATTACCCTTTGACCATGCCGGACGATTCACGAACATTTAGGTATATTACATAGTTATATTAAATAATCTATAATATGCAATACTAATATATTAAATATAATTGTTGTAATAGTAATATTGTTAGTACTTTAATACTAGTGTCTTTGTAACAAATTTGGTAATTATATAAAGTGTTATAGTTACATTAAAAATTATGAAGGCTACTATCATAAGGATAATTGTTATAAAATTTCATAATTATTATTATTAATATTATCAATAATGATAATTATGATTATATAGTAATGTATATGTAAAATGTATACCTAATAATTATCCAACATGTGTAATCATAAGTAGGTAAAATTTATAATTAAATGTAATTACAAATATGTTGTTATTGATGATTTTTTTTTTACAAATATTGTTACTACTGATAATTATTATTATGAGAAAATAATACAAACTATTTGTTTAATATTAATAATTTTATTATTATTAGTATTTTTATTATTATCACAACTAATGTACTTAAAAATAGGAATAATTAGTTATTAATATAATTACTTAGTGTTAAATATCTCTGTTAAAAGTCTATGATTATTTTATCTATGACATTTTGTTATTGGATTATACTAAGATTATTATTATTATTATTTTTTTGTAGTATTCAAAACTATTGCAAACTATTAATTATCACTAGTGGTAATAAATATTTGTTTATAAAAATTAAGAAAACAGATATATACGTTAAAATATAATTAACAAATATATTATTTATATTAACTTAGATACAGATTTTTATACGCAATAATAAAAGATTCTAATCTTTATCTTTTTCTATGTTTCTGTTTCCTCGTGAACTTGGTTTGGCATATTCTTTGCCACTAAACAGCAAATAAATCGGTTATATAGTTTTACGTGACCCTTCAGGAACTGATATCATCTGCTTTTATTATTCAAAGATATTAAACCAGAAACTCAATTAAAAAAAAAAACCCATTCCCTCTATTCTTGAACTCAAAACGCCATATCACCAATTCTCACTCAACTTCAAAAACTAACATTGCAGCGTTGTTAGGAATCCGATAGTCGAACTCTCTGTAAAGTTTCAAATCTCAATTCATAGTATCCAACTCGAATTTCAAGAGTCAAAATTTTATTTTAAAAAGTCAAACCGATTGATCTTTGAGAAATTGGAAAACTAGCTAACGTTTTAGGATCAGTTGATGATTCACAAAGCTTCTAGGAAGAACTTAGAACCTTTTTCATGATATAACCATAGTCTAAGATGCGATAAAAATCAAAATCAATTTTTTGTTTTAAAGTAAGCAGCGTCGCAGCTTGTCTGCCTTTTTTTATTTTTTTTATTTTTTTTTTTCCAAATATTATCAATAAACCACACATACGATTTATATTAATGTTAAAAACGATTTTGATAACTATGGTTGAGATTGAACTGATTTTTGATTCAATTGATTTTAATGATAATGGAGAAGATGATGAGACGCGAAGTTTGGTTAAATGAATATAGTTGAGTAAATGTTTCAGAAAGTCAGGATTGGAGCGGTGGTTAAGAGTGTGTTTGTGTGAGTGGGAGGTCTTGGGTTCGACTCCCGCTTGAGACTTTCTTTTTAGAAAACCATTTTAAGGTAGTTTCCTTACTAAATATTATTGTTATTGTTATTATTATTACTAATACATGTGGTAATTATTATTTTTATTATCATTATGATTTTTTTAAAAAAAAAATATATATTAATATTACTATTGTTAAACTAAGTATTATTATAACTATAGTACTACAATTTACTATTATTATTAATATTATTAATATTATTATTTGAATAACACAAGTTATCATCATTTTCATTAATATTAGTATTAATGCCACTTTTGTAACCATTAGTATTATTAATCTTATAATTAGGTAAAAGTATTATTTTTAACAATATCATTATTACTATTATTATTATTATTATTAACTTAATATTATCAAAACTACCATTTCTAACAAATAAATATTTGTATTGTAAAAGATACTTATTATAGTTTCTATAATTAAAAATAATATTCTATATAACCTATAAGTTAAGATATAGTTAAGATATAGTTAAGATATGATGAAGTTTAGGATAAATCTTAAATAACTGCAAAGATATATATATATATATCAACTCATTTGATTGCGATTATGTGTATTACTAAGTATATACATAAATGATATAGGTTCGTGAATCGAATGCCAACCTTATAAATTACCAATGGTGTGATATGTATTTTTACTACAAAATACATTAGGTGAGTATATAGTTCCCTTTTAAACTCTAAATATTTTGGGCTGAGAATACATGCGCTGTTTTTATAAATGATTTACGTTATGGACACAAGTGATCAAACTAAATTCTACGTTGAGTTGTACCATGGCATATCTCTTTATACTTGGTAACTGCTAATTACGTGAGGAGCGTAAACGCGAATCCTGTTGATAGATCTATCGGGCTGACATCCCCAACCGGGCTGGACGACCAGCATTTAACGGTTGCACAGTACTTCGTTCTCGTTACTACACTTTGGTACGGTGTAGGGTTTATTTAAGAGTATGCTGCTGTGACTTATAGTTAAGTATGGTTACCAAGTGCTCAACGTCTTTTCCATACACGAGGAGTGTATTATGTATAAATATGAAATCTTGTGGTCCATAGTTATAACTCTGCTAGCATCAAACCTATATATCTCACCAACTTTATGTTGACATTTTAAAGCATGTTATTCTCAGGTACGTATTAAGTCTTCCGCTGTGCATTAGCTCATAATAAGGACATTACTTGGTGTCGATCATCGCGATGGGACCAACTGTTGATGACTTCGTCTGGGAGGATTAGGACCGGTTGTTAAAGTTGGTATCAGAGCGTTGGTCTTAGTGAACCAGGTCTTGCATTAGTGTGTCTGACTAGTAGTTGTTAGAATACATTAATGAGTCTGGACTTTGACCGTGTCTATATGTCAAAAGTTTTGCTTATCATATTTAGTCGGAAATCATCTGCTTATCATCCTTAGGAATTTCCTGCTTAGTATTCTTAAGTCTAGACACGTCTTACTGCATTTAGTGCATCGATAGTGTATAGACAAAATTCGTATCCTAGCGTATCTGTTGTTAAAGATATTGCCTGACGAATTTCAAAGATTCTCCGCAAATCACGGGATTTTAAGTATTATAAATACATATGTAAGTTATGTATTGAAGAATATCAAACCCAACTCCTATAATTTATCCCAAACCAAAAATTCATTCCCCGACTATACAAGATGAACTCCGCGTCCAGTTCGAATTCCTCCGACTCCGACAGCTACGCTGATATGGATTTTCATTCGGGCTCCGAAGGCAGCGTCACTGGAATGGATCAACCAATTTCCCATCATCTATTCTGGATGAATTGGGGATGGGTTCGTAGTGTACTAAATTATTGGAGACAAGAAGAAGGTGATCCCTTTCACCCACCGAATTGCCCTATTGACGACGAACCTGAAGCACTTACCGGCGAACCTGTTCGAGAAACCATTTTCTCTCTCTCATTTTTCGAGTATCTCGTCACGATTATATCCTATCCCATATTTCGGATCTTGTTCATTCGCTCACCCCAACCGCCAATCATCCTGGTGTACTAGCAGAAATTAACGAACTTCGTGCTCGTGTGACGGCTTTGGAGAACACGGTGCGAAGGTTACAAACATCAGCAGCAGCACCAGTAGCATAATCTATATCATCATCATCAACGCCGACAATACTCTTAACACCCAACCACAATCACGTCGTAAATCACAACATCACGATCTGTATCTCAGATATCAACATCACACGCCTCAATATCATCATCTGTACTTCAAGTATAATCCTCGCTCTATATATCGTTTTACATCGATTACCTTCGCTTTATGTAACGTTCTACCTCATATATCTTCGTTCAACATGGTGATTATGAAATCTATAATGTTTTAGAGATCATGTAATCCAGTATTAACAATAAATCAAATGAGTTTAATATCTTATTGACTCATTAAATCCATGATTATCTGCGTTATAAAATAAAAGAAACTATGTTAGTTTCTAAATTCTGAAACCTTCGAAATTGAAATATGAATGTTTTGAAGTAATGTTGGGAACTGATGCATGAATTAGTATAATATAATGAAACTTGGTCAACTTCATTATATTACAGTAAGTCATGTTGAGTTTTTAATGGAATGTGATGATTTACAGTACCATCATCATGTGCCATGTTACACGGCTCTTACATTCTATCCAATCTCCAAACGTATTAGGAACATATCATCTTGACAGTTCTATCTTTTCCAGGAAATTCTGGTAATTTGACAAATCAAAATCGTGCTATTACCATTTCTTTCCAAAAGCATTAGCTATATTCATTCCAAATTTCATACCTACGAAATTCCGGACCACTACTCACTTGACTCGTAGTCGGGAAGAGAAAATGAAAGCATGAAGCTTTGAAAAATAATGAAGATCATAATTTCCTTATTCGCCGAAGAATCAGATCTTTTAGATTTTCAAAATTTTCTTTTAAATCCCTTAAGTTCCGGAAATTTCCTGTGACTACGTTAAAAAGATAAATCTCTATCTCAATCTTTTGTGATAGCTTCACTCGTACGCTTCACATAATCGAATTGTTTTACCACTACTACTAAATGGTGATAAAACTCTAGTTATCAATTCATATTCGTCATAAAAACATTTTTTTGTTAGTCATGACGATCTCGATCAAATTTCGAGGATGAAATTTCTTTAACAGGTGGGTACTGTAACAACCCGGAAATTTCCGACCAAATTTAAACCTTAACCTTTATATGTCTCCGACACGATAAGCAAAAATCTGTAATGTTGAGTCTAGAAAGTTTGAAATCTATGTTCGGATAATCCATTACCCTTTGACCATGCCGGACGATTCACGAACATTTAGGTATATTACATAGTTATATTAAATAATCTATAATATGCAATACTAATATATTAAATATAATTGTTGTAATAGTAATATTGTTAGTACTTTAATACTAGTGTCTTTGTAACAAATTTGGTAATTATATAAAGTGTTATAGTTACATTAAAAATTATGAAGGCTACTATCATAAGGATAATTGTTATAAAATTTCATAATTATTATTATTAATATTATCAATAATGATAATTATGATTATATAGTAATGTATATGTAAAATGTATACCTAATAATTATCCAACATGTGTAATCATAAGTAGGTAAAATTTATAATTAAATGTAATTACAAATATGTTGTTATTGATGATTTTTTTTACAAATATTGTTACTACTGATAATTATTATTATGAGAAAATAATACAAACTATTTGTTTAATATTAATAATTTTATTATTATTAGTATTTTTATTATTATCACAACTAATGTACTTAAAAATAGGAATAATTAGTTATTAATATAATTACTTAGTGTTAAATATCTCTGTTAAAAGTCTATGATTATTTTATCTATGACATTTTGTTATTGGATTATACTAAGATTATTATTATTATTATTTTTTTGTAGTATTCAAAACTATTGCAAACTATTAATTATCACTAGTGGTAATAAATATTTGTTTATAAAAATTAAGAAAACAGATATATACGTTAAAATATAATTAACAAATATATTATTTATATTAACTTAGATACAGATTTTTATACGCAATAATAAAAGATTCTAATCTTTATCTTTTTCTATGTTTCTGTTTCCTCGTGAACTTGGTTTGGCATATTCTTTGCCACTAAACAGCAAATAAATCGGTTATATATAGTTTTACGTGACCCTTCAGGAACTGATATCATCTGCTTTTATTATTCAAAGATATTAAACCAGAAACTCAATTAAAAAAAAAACCCATTCCCTCTATTCTTGAACTCAAAACGCCATATCACCAATTCTCACTCAACTTCAAAAACTAACATTGCAACGTTGTTAGGAATCCGATAGTCGAACTCTCTGTAAAGTTTCAAATCTCAATTCATAGTATCCAACTCGAATTTCAAGAGTCAAAATTTTATTTTAAAAAGTCAAACCGATTGATCTTTGAGAAATTGGAAAACTAGCTAACATTTTAGGATCAGTTGATGATTCACAAAGCTTCTAGGAAGAACTTAGAACCCTTTTCATGATATAACCATAGTCTAAGATGCGATAAAAATCAAAATCAATTTTTTTTTTAAAGTAAGCAGCGTCGCAGCTTGTCTGCCTTTTTTTATTTTTTTTATTTTTCTTTTTCCAAATATTATCAATAAACCACACATACGATTTATATTAATGTTAAAAACGATTTTGATAACTATGGTTGAGATTGAACTGATTTTTGATTCAATTGATTTTAATGATAATGGAGAAGATGATGAGACGCGAAGTTTGGTTAAATGAATATAGTTGAGTAAATGTTTCAGAAAGTCAGGATTGGAGCGGTGGTTAAGAGTGTGTTTGTGTGAGTGGGAGGTCTTGGGTTCGACTCCCGCTTGAGACTTTCTTTTTAGAAAACCATTTTAAGGTAGTTTCCTTACTAATTATTATTGTTATTGTTATTATTATTACTAATACATGTGGTAATTATTATTTTTATTATCATTATGATTTTTTTTAAAAAAAAATTATATATTAATATTACTATTGTTAAACTAAGTATTATTATAACTATAGTACTACAATTTACTATTATTATTAATATTATTAATATTATTATTTGAATAACACAAGTTATCATCATTTTCATTAATATTAGTATTAATGCCACTTTTGTAACCATTAGTATTATTAATCTTATAATTAGGTAAAAGTATTATTTTTAACAATATCATTATTACTATTATTATTATTATTATTATTATTAACTTAATATTATCAAAACTACCATTTCTAACAAATAAATATTTGTATTGTAAAAGATACTTATTATAGTTTCTATAATTAAAAATAATATTCTATATAACCTATAAGTTAAGATATAGTTAAGATATAGTTAAGATATGATGAAGTTTAGGATAAATCTTAAATAACTGCAAAGATATATATATATATCAACTCATTTGATTGCGATTATGTGTATTACTAAGTATATACATAAATGATATAGGTTCGTGAATCGAAGGCCAACCTTATAAATTACCAATGGTGTGATATGTATTTTTACTACAAAATACATTAGGTGAGTATATAGTTCCCTTTTAAACTCTAAATATTTTGGGCTGAGAATACATGCGCTGTTTTTATAAATGATTTACGTTATGGACACAAGTGATCAAACTAAATTCTACGTTGAGTTGTACCATGGCATATCTCTTTATACTTGGTAACTGCTAATTACGTGAGGAGCGTAAACGCGAATCCTGTTGATAGATCTATCGGGATGACATCCCCAACCGGGCTGGACGACCAGCATTTAACGGTTGCACAGTACTTCGTTCTCGTTACTACACTTTGGTACGGTGTAGGGTTTATTTAAGAGTATGCTGCTGTGACTTATAGTTAAGTATGGTTACCAAGTGCTCAACGTCTTTTCCATACACGAGGAGAGTATTATGTATAAATATGAAATCTTGTGGTCCATAGTTATAACTCTGCTAGCATCAAACCTATATATCTCACCAACTTTATGTTGACATTTTAAAGCATGTTATTCTCAGGTACGTATTAAGTCTTCCGCTGTGCATTAGCTCATAATAAGGACATTACTTGGTGTCGATCATCGCGATGGGACCAACTGTTGATGACTTCGTCTGGGAGGATTAGGACCGGTTGTTAAACTTAACTTCATATTCTCTTTGGAATGCTATTAAGATAGGTGTCGAAGGAAATAAGGCGTATCGTGAAAAGAAAGCTAAAGTAATCAAAAGTGAATGGAAAAGGTTTGCTGCTCTAAGTCATGAAACGTTAGAAGAGACAATCATTCGCTATCGTCATCTTGTCTCTGAATTGGGTAACTTAGGTGTAGAAGTTACAGAACAGAAAGCTATCAAACAATTAACAGATGGTTTACCACACAAGTGGGATGCGTTTATTGAACAGATAGAAGACAGAGCTTCGTCTGCTGGTGAATCACTGACCCTAGATAAATTCACATCAAAATTGATGGTAAAGGACTTGGATATGGAAACCAAGAAGAAACGTCTTGAGGGTCAACAGAGTCCTATAATTTACAAAGCTGGTACTTCTGGATTGAGCAATGTTCATGCTCCCCTACAAACAGCGTTTGTTTCTAATGAGAGTGCTGTAAATAGATCACAACCTGCTCAAAATGTGATGTTTCCAACCCAAGTAAATAAGCCTAGTAATACAAATCAGTCCACCATTAGACAGGAGCCAAAAACTGTAGTTCTCAACACTGAGAATTTAAGAACTAGGCCCCTTTCAGTTGTAGAGGAAGATATGGCTTTAGTTGCTTTGGTAGTTAATTCTTATAATGAAATGGTTGGTGGTCAAATTGGTAATGCTCATTTAGAAGCAGAAGATTATGAGCAGATTGATGAGGATGAACTTGAAAAGATGGATATCCTCTGGGCTATGGGTAGTGTGATTAGACGAGCGAAGAAATTTCTGAAAAGGACAGGTCAACAGAGCTTAGGTGTTACTAGAGATACTAAGTTAGGTTTTGATATGTCAAAAGTGAGATGTTTTAATTGCAATGAGTTAGGACACTTCAAAAGAACATGTACCAGGCCACAGAAAACTAGTTTTCACAACCCATTTCACAATCAGTATAATAAGACAAAGGTTAATGTGCCAGTTGAAACAACGAGCGGTGATACTATCAGAAATGATAAAGCAAAAGGCTTAATTGCAACATATTCAGACGAAGGTTGTGATTGGACAGTATTTGCTGATGATGAAAATCATGCTAACGTTGTTAGAATGCCTAAGACCGAAGGAGAAACTGAAAGTGAGAAACAAGAAAGAGAGAAAGCTGGTTGTGTTGGTACTGCGAAAGAATGCATGTGTTACATCTGCAAGATGGAAGCAAGAATTGAGCGAACTTATGCAATGATCAGATATGTTAGAAGAGGTGTTCTTAACAAGAGAGTGTATGAGAAGTTCAAATACGCAATGCATAATGATGGCGATGTATGGACGGATTACAGTAGTTCGTCTTCATCAGATGGAGAAACTATTGTAATAGATGATGTCAAGATTTCAGTTGAGTTGAATAATTCTGACTGTTCCAGTTCTAGTTCAGAATCTGAACCTGAATCAGAGACTGAAGAAAAGCAGTATGCGTTCATGGCAAACACATCAAGTGACTCTAAGGTACAAACTGAATTTCCTTTGGTATGTAACGATTGTGCTGATCATAAGTTAGAAATTGCTAAACTTGAATCCATAGTTTCTAAACTGAATGATATTCCCTTAGGATGTATATATTGTCCCGAAGTAAAACAGGAACTTAGGATTATTAAAGCAGCTTATCTTGAGGTAAAAGGCCTATACGAGACTACTTTAACTCAGTTTAACAATAAAAAGGAATTCAGGGAGACAATCAAAACTCTAGAAAATCAAGTTCATGATTTAAGAGCTACAATTTCAGGTGACCAAAAGGCCATAATGATGTACTTAAATCAACTTGAATGCGCTAAGAGAGAAAAGGAAGAGTTTAAGATTAAGTATGAGTCAGAAAAGGCTAGAAATGACACTTGGCAGCGAATGTCATATGTCATTGACTATACTGTCTATAACAAGAATGATGGTAAAAAGGGTTTAGGTTATAAAGAGTGTCCTCCTCCTCTTAGGAATGAGTACATTAATAAACCTTCTGATTCTTGCCTTAGTGAAATCCTAAGTGTTAAGCCTGTAGAGAATGAAAAATCAGACAGCACTAAGCCGATTGTTGACTACTTAGCTGAGGACAGTAAATCTGATTCAGTGTATGAAAAAGTTTCAGAGTTTGTGACACCAAAATCCAAACCAATTACTATCCTGAAAAATCCATTGAATGCTAGTAAGGCTAGTGAAAGCGGACAACCCACACCTAGAAAACAAGTAAACTCTAGGAACGCTAATGGAAAGAAAATATTTCAGACACCTGTCAAGTATCAGCAGGGACTCAACCTAGATAAAGAATATGTTCTTACACAAGCACCTGAAGAACTATTTAATAAAAGGAGCCCTAATACTAACAATGTGCCTAAATATGTGCATCCTAACCGTCGACCATGCTTGAAACATCATGTTGAGAAGCCTATGCCACCCATGAAACAGTCTTTTCTCAATAAGCATCTGAGTTCAAAAACACGTACAAAAGAAACTCAAAACTGTAATAAATGTGGGAAAAAGGGTCACTGTGCTGTTAACTGTCAACAGCGTTGGAAAACACCAAAAAGAAAATCTGACACTGAAAAGAAAACTACACACTATGCTTCTAGTTCCAGTTCCATAGGTACTTCAAGTAATAGTTCAAAAGGTTTTTATAAACCAAAGTCAAATTCTATTGCTAATTCATCCACAAGGGTACAGTCAGGTGTGAATAAAATTTTTCAAACGAATGACTATTATGAGAAATCTGTTGGTAAACGTACCGTTTGGAAGCCTAAAACCGAGACAAAGGTTGTTGACAAGTCCAATGATCCATCGGGATCAAAGGGTCAATGGATGGATGTGCAAGTTATTGGTGTCGATGGGAAACCCACTGCCATTCGGGCATGGGTGTCCATCTCAAACTAACTTCTTTTCTTGTTGTGCAGGTCGCCTACGATCCGAGTAGAAATACATGGATTGTTGATAGTGGGGCGTCCCGGCACATGACAGGAAATATGTCCTTACTTTCTAATGTCAAATCAGTAAATGGAGGATCTGTTTCTTTTGCAGGAGATGAAGGAGGTTTTATTACAGCTCAGGGTGTGATTGCTAATGCTAATGTTAGTTTTGATAAAGTGAATTTTGTGAAGCAGATGTCAAATAATCTGCTGTCTGTTTCGCAAGTAGCAGATAAAAAGCATAAGGTTGCCTTTGATGATCAAAGATGCTACATTTTGAAGAAAGAGTATGTAATACCGGAAGAGATGATTCTTATGACAGCTCCCAGAAATAAAGATTTGTATATTTTGGATATGTCAACAGCCCATGTTAAAGCTGCAACAGGTCATCAAGCTTTCATATCCAAAGCTACAGAACAAGAATCAATTTCATGGCACAAGCGTATGGGTCATTTGAGTTTGAGAAAGATGAACAATCTTGTTCATAATAATATGATTGAGGGAGTAAATGTTAAGAGTTTTCAAATTCCTGAAGGATGTCTTCCGTGTAAGAAAGGGAAACAGACTAAAAAGTCACATGCAACAAAGAAACATCATTCAATTGTTGTTCCTCTGGAGTTGTTACATATGGATCTCTTTGGTCCGATTAATCGAACAAGCATCTCTGGAGATTCATATTGTTTGGTAGTGACTGATGAATACTCACGATACTCTTGGGTAGTGATGTTAAAAAGGAAGTCTGACACGTTTGACAATATAAAGTTGTTGTTTTTGAAGCTGGAATCTTTGTACAAGTTAAAGGTTAGGAAGACTCGAACATATAATGGTACTGAATTCAAGAATCAGCAGATGGAGAGTTTCTGCAATGAGAAAGGCATTCAACAACAGTTCAGTCCAGCTTATACTCCGCAATCAAATGGTGTTGCTGAAAGACGTAACAGAACGTTAATTGAAACTGCGAGAACTATGTTAGCCGACTCAAGTTTACCGGTTAACTTCTGGAGTGAAGCTGTGGCTACAGCATGTTATACAATGAACCGATTGTTAGTAGTCAAGAGACATGGAAAGACTTGCTATGAATTGCTACATAAAAGGAAGCCTAACATTAAACATTTCGAACCCTTTGGTGCACCGTGTTCAATCATGATACGAGATACTGGAGGAAAATTTAATCCTAAGGCTGTTCCTGGTATATTTCTTGGTTATGGGAATCCAAACAAAAGAGTTTTCAACACTGTATCTAAACGTGTTGAAGAACATTTTGAAGTAGATGTTCAAAGAAATGCTGCTATTCCTGCTGGGAAAGGTTTTTCATGGCAGTTTGATTATGAAAATTTGTTTGATTCTTTTGGTCTTCCGTCTGTTGCTACTGATGATGAAGTTATTGCAAGATTACTGAATGAAATGCAGACGTCTCCATCACAAATGGTTCCGAAATCTCAAACGGCACCACAACATCACCCAGTGCCGCAACAACAACTTGTTCAAGATGATGAAGAATCCGGTGATTATCAAGATGATCCATCTTATGATGGATCTGATTCTGAAGAGGAGTCACAACCTATAGACAGTGGCGAAAGTGTTCATAATCTGCCACAAAATGTAGAAGTTCAGGAAGAACAACCAGGACCTGAAGGTGTTCGTAGATCATCACGAACAGTTGTCCTACCTCGACACTTAGATGATTTTATTGTTGATTCGAAAGGAGTTTCTGGAGCACCATCAAATGATGCCTCAACGTCTGAAAATCAGAAAGCTTCAACTGAGAATGTTATGCAAGCTTTCTATTCTTCACTAAATAGGTCAGGCAAACTCTTCTTACATGCATATTCATGCTTTGTGTGTCAAATTGAACCAAATTCTGTTGAGGAAGCTCTTCTTTATGATGATTGGGTAAATGCCATGCAAGAAGAGCTTTTGCAATTCAAGCATTTAGGAGTATGGAAACTAGTGACTCCGCCGCATGGTTGCAAACCTTATGGGCTTAGATGGGTATGGAAGAATAAAAAGGACGAGCAAGGTATTGTAATTCGAAATAAAGCTAGATTGGTTGTGAAGGGATATCAACAGATCCCTGATATAGATTATGATGAAGTATTTGCACCAGTGGCTAGACTTGAGGCAATTCGAATATTTTTGGCATTCGCATCTTTTAAAGGCTTCAAGGTCTATCAAATGGATGTCAAAAGCGCCTTTTGTACGGGACTCTCAATGAGACCGTGTTTGTTAAACAACCACCGGGTTTTACAGATCCACACTCTCCAGAAAAGGTATATCGTCTAGAAAAAGCACTGTATGGGCTTCATCAAGCTCCAAGAGCGTGGTATGGTACGTTGTCCAACTATATGATTGATAATGGTTTCAGAAGAGGTGTCATCGATCAGACACTTTTCATCAAAGAAAAGGGCAAGCATATAATGCTAGTACAGGTGTACGTGGATGATATTATCTTTGGATCTACAGATAAGACGATGGTGGATGATTTTGAGGAGGTAATGCAGAAAGGGTTCAAGATGAGTTCAATGGGAACTATCAAATTCTTCCTTGGTATTCAGGTTGTACAAACAAATCAGGGTATCTTTTTACATCAGACAAAATATGTATCAGATATTCTGAAAAGATTCAAAATGGAAGATGAGCGTCCTGCAAGGACGCCGCTATCGGTGAATCACGGGATTACACCGGATAAGGAAGGTGATAAGGTTGATCAAACCTTATATAGAGCCATCATTGGTTCGTTGATGTATCTAACAGCGTCTCGCCCTGATATCATGTTCGCAGTTTGTTTATGTGCTCGCTATCAAGCAAATCCGAATGTACATCATTTCCTTGTGGTGAAAAAGATTATGCGTTATTTAAAGCAAACTCCGAATTTGGGCCTATGGTATCCCTGTGATAATGATTTTGTACTGACGGCTTATAGTGATTCCGACTATGGTGGATGCAAGAAAGATTTTAAGTCAACATCAGGAGGTTGTCAATTCCTTGGAATCAGACTAGTTACATGGCAGTGCAAGAAGCAGACAGCAGTGGCTTTGTCCACTTGTGAAGCTGAATACATTGCTGCAGCAAGCTGTGCATCTCAGGTTGTGTGGATACAACAGCAGCTTCGTGACTACGGTTTGCATATTTCTAACACTCCTATTTTTGTTGATAATACTGCTGCCATAGCTGTTACGAAAAATCCTGTGAATCACTCTAAGACCAAACACATAGGGATTAAATATCATTTTATTCGAGACTGTTATGAGAAAAGGCTAATTGATGTTATACAAATTGGCACAACTACGCAAAGGGCTGATCTTTTCACAAAAGCTTTTGATAAACCGCGTTTTGATTTCTTGTTAACTGAGTTAAGTGTCAAAATATTGTCAGATGTCATTTCTGACGAAGAGACCAACGAGTAACTTCATTTTATGTGTTCTGCTTGCATAGCTGTATATACTGTGTGGTTATATTTCTTTTCTTTCTGATTGTTTCTGTGTGTTTAAAATCCAAAAACCAAAAAGATTTTCGATTTTTAGTATTTTAGGGGGAGTAATGAATGCAACATCAGATATTCAGAAAAAAAAAAAAAAAAAAACGAGTTTGATCTATATAAAAATGGGATACGGACTTAATCATAGAATGAGATGATCATAATCACAATCATGTAAATATCTTGATAAGGAACTCATGGAAAGGTTTACAGCGGTTGAGGGTAGTCACTTAATTACCACAGGTGCATACTTTAAAGAAAATTGTTGAGGAAATCAACAAAAGGTGAGGGTATCCCCTATCATGACGTATAATCTAGAAACACATGATGTAGAATATCCCCAAGCAAATTCCAAATTGCTGCACCATTGAGTCTCACGACTAATTGGGATATTCAAGCGATCAATAAGCGTTGAAAATGTTCTATTTGACTATGCATACCGACTTCTATCAAACTTTAATTCTTGAATCGTAACTAAACTCCAAAATAGTAAGTTTATCTCAATAAGAGTGTCTTTCCTGTGAACGGGTTGAAAAGTGTGGTTCTATATTACAGACAGTCCATGAATGAATGATTTAAGTTAATAGATACCATAAAGAAAAGAGATCTTCATCGCAAGGAAGTCAATTCGAGAACTAAATCAAAGTCAAGACTGCAATGTGTTGTTTAAAAAAAAATAAAATAAATGGCACATTGCATATCAAGTTATTATATCATGAAAACAGAAGTGAAATCATGGAAGACGAAAATATCAAGGTCAAGATAATGATGAAATCGAGAAGAGAAGTCTTTGCAAGAATACAAATGAGTGTGAAGATTACCAAGAAGAACTTAAATCATTCATACTTCAACAAAACCATTCTATTGGACTTATTATCATTGTCTGTGATATGGGACTGTATCCATTAAGGCCTAGACAGCGAAAGATGTCTTCAGAGAGATATTCTGAATACTCACTTATTAAGAAAGATACGTCTTTCATTCCGTTTCCTCCAATAACTTTAATAATAAAGAAGGAATGAGATTGATAGCAGTTGGTTGATTGCACGATTGATAGAATATTGAATATACTATGAGATCCATCAGAATCATATGAATTGAAAAGTATACGTTACGATAGAAGTTAATGGCTGACAGGGATATTCCAAAATTACTATGAGAATCTTCCTGTTCAATTAGACCTATCGTATGTGCTTGTGGTAACGGAAAGCGTCAATAGACTTGTGCTCAATTGACTACCTAATAAATCGTGCGATCTCAAATGATGTCTAAGTCAATGATTGAATCTAACATAGCAATATGTTAATGTAATTAATTAACTTGATCATCAAAATGTCTAAGAGGAAAGTCTGTAAAAGGTTAATGAAGATAGATACCATGTTAAGATCAATTTCTCTGGTTTTATTTGCTTTTACTTGTGAGATTCATGTATACTTTTTGATAATTTAGCTTCCTTAGGTTTATGACTTACAGAAACTGCTTCCTGTAAATAACATGTTTTATGCCATACAATCTTGGATCTTTCTTAACCTTGATCATTGACTTTCTTACATGAATTGTACTTCATTTGCATTGTTATTGTGAAATGTTTTAAAATCCTAAAAACTACAAAAAGATTTTTCAGTGTGTTGATATTTATTTTGAAAAATACAAAAACATTTTATTTGTTTGCTTATGTGAATATGTATATATTTCCTTGAAGTTACAAATAGTGTCTCGACGTCAAAAAGAAACGAACTACACATCTCAAATCATAAACTTGTTAAAGTCTTCAAAACGAAAATATTTTGCGTGTAAAATCAGCCAGTGGATGTGAATAGAGGGAATTATCGAGGGTTATGTATCGAAAAATATTTTTTTTTAGGAGGAGACAGTCGACCGATTTGTACTATAAGTCGGTCGACTTTGAACAAAAATCGACCGACTTACTTGCTTGTTACATATGTCGGACGTTTGTTACATATGTCGATCGTTGGTCACGAGTATCGACCGATTGTCACATATGTCGGTCGACATAACACCAAAGTCGACCGATTGTCGAGCTGAGTATAAAAAGGCCTCAGACGGCCGATTTTCTTTATCTCGTGCGATTGTGTTGATTTACCAAAAATTCGAATTTTACGACAAAGAGTTTTTGATCGTGTTTTTCGTATACATCTTTGAATTGTGATTCCAGCGCCGTTAACCAATCAAGGTA